>NC_080681.1:20847685-21472685 GCF_030445035.2 Dasypus novemcinctus | reverse complement strand
ACTTAAAAAATAATTAAAAATAAAACAAAAAATATGGGAAAAAACAACATATGTAAGGCTGCTTATAGTAATGTAGTAATCAATAATTCAAAACTAAGTAATAAATAAAAAAGAAAAACCCTACATCTAACATCATACTTAGCGGTGAAAGACTGAATGCTAAAATTAAGTATAGGGCAAATACGTCAGCTCTTACCATTCACATTTTTATGGCACTGGAAATCCTAATCAGTTAATGAAGCAAGAAAATGAAATACAAGGCATGCAAATAGGAAAGGAAGAAATACAGCTATATGGGCAGGTGACATGACAGTCTATATAGAATATCCCAAGGAATCTACAAATGAGTCCATCAAGGTCACAAAAATCAAATGCATTGCTATATATTAACAATAAGCATGTGGAAACCAAAATTTAAAACACAATAGTAAATACAATAAGTTGAAATAATTATGTATAAATCAAACATACATACAATATTTGCATGCTGAATACAAAACACTGATGATAATTTTTTTTTTTAAATGGAGAGACATACTATTTTCATTATTTAAAAAACAATACATAAGAATGGATATAGCTAAAGTGGTTGAGTGCTGGCTTTCCATGTAAGAGGTCCTGGGTTCAATCCCTGATACCTCCTAAAAACAACAACAACAAAACTAAACAATACAGTGAAGATGTCAGTTCTTTACAATTTAATCTATGTGTTTAATTCAATTCATATCAAAATCTTTTTATGTTTTATACATGTGATAGTTAATTTTATGCACAAAGTTGTCTAGATCATGCCACCCTGAACATGCCTGATTTGTCTGAAGCTAAACAATGTTTGACTTGGTTAGAATTTGAAAGGAGAAATGCCAGCTGTGAAAATTTATGCTGATTCATGGACTGAGTCAATGGTTTAGCACAATGGAAGGGACATAGTTGGAAAATTGGTGACAAGGAAGTCTGGGGAAGAGTTAGATAGTCAAATCAGAATGGGCAAAAAAATGCGGACTGTGTGAATACTTCCCATAGTGTGATCTCAGTAGAGGATTTTCACAATCAAGTAAAAAGGATGATTTCTTCAGATACCAGTAAGCTTCTTTCCTCGGTTACTCTATCATTGCTCAATGAGCTTATAACCAAATTGGCCACAATGGCAGGGATGGAGTTTATGCATAGTGTAGTAGTTTTATATGGTTTATGAATTCCAAAAATAGATATTGGATTATGTTTGTAAACTGGTCTGTACCTCGGCATGATGAAATTCTGATAAGAGCTTTGATTGGGTCAGCAAGTATAAAACAGAACAGAACAGAAGAGTTTTTTGGAAGTTTGGTGTTGGAGATTTTATGTGGGAGTTTTGATGCTGGAGTTTTGAGCTAGAGCCCAGGAAGTAATCATAAAGAGGAGCAGAGCAGCTGAGCCCAGAGAGAACTGAGCCCCAGGGAGAGAGACAGAGCCAGTCACCTGCTAGTCTACAGCTAGCCTTGTGGAGAGAGGCAAAGCCTAGACAGCCTTATAGTCTACAGCTGATCTTGTGGAGAAAACAGAGGACCTGAGCCTGGAAAGAAATGAGCCCTGGGAAGAAAGGAATCCAGGTAGCCTGAACCCTGGCAGATATCAGCAGCCATCTTGCCTCAACATGTGGCAATAGACTTTGGTGAGGGAAGTAACTTATACTTTATGGCCTGGTAACTGTGACCTTTTACCACAAATAAATACCCTTTATAAAAGCCAACCAATTTCTGGCATTTTGCATCAGCTCCCCTTTGACTGACTAATATACATAGGATCAGCAATGTGGACTTCCACTCACCAAGGCTGACATGGTTACCACTGTCGAGCATTCAATCTACTAGCAGCAGAGATCAGGTGCTTTTAGTCCCCTTCATGACATTATTCCCTGAGGTGATTAACCAGCTATATGGTGGCAGGTTGATTACATTGGACCACTTTGATCATGGAAGGGGCATCATTTGGTTAATACTGGAATAGACAGTTTGGATATGAATTTCCTTTCCCTGCACACAATGTTTCTGCCAAACTATTATCAATGAACTTACAGAATATACTGTTACGGTATTTCACACAGCATTACTTCTGATCAAGGAACTTGCTTCACAACAAAATAACTGTAACAATAGACCCATGATTATGGAGTGCACTGGTGTTATCACATTCCCCATTATTCTGGAGCATCCGAAGTGATAGAATGGTGGAATAGCTTTAACTTGCATGACTGAGACAATGTTCTCCAAGAAGCTGTATATGCTCTAAATCAACATCCAATATATGGTAATAATTCTTCCATGGACAGGATACATGGGTCCTGGGGTACAAATGGAAATGTCATTGCTTTGCTTCCTGTTCTGTGCCTTTATGGTTTGATAATCTAGAGGTTCTTAATTCCAATAAGAGTACACCCACCGTGAGACATAACAGTGATTCCAATGGACTGGAATTAAGACTGCCACATGGTCACTTTAGGTTCCTTATGCCTCTGAATCAAGAGGAAAAGAAGGGAATTACTATACTGGCTGGGGTGATTGATATTGACTACCAAGAGGACGATGGGTTGCTACTACAAAATAGAGGCAAGGAATGGTGTGTTTGGAATGTCACCCTTAGGGTATTTCTTAATATTACTGTGACCTGGGATTAAAATCAAAAGAAAAGTACAAAAACCCAATACAGGCAGGAATACTAATGCACCAGACTCTTCAGGAATCATGATTTGGGTCACCCCACCAGGCAAAGAGCCACAACCTTCTGAAATGCTTGCTGAGGGCAAAGGGAATATGGAAGGAATAGTGGAAGAAGGTAGTTGTACTTTTAATGATTATTTCTTCCTTATTTTGGTAGAGTATGTTTGTGAATACACAGAAAGCAAATATGTTTGCTTACCTCACTGTCTTATCCTCTTATAACATAAATTGTATTCAATTTGCATCATAGTATTTCAGTTATGGGATATCAAGGACAGAAGTGAATATCACACAAGGATTTGTATCCTCTTCTGGGAAAAAGGTTAGTGTGTTTTTGGTTATATGCAGAATATCTGTATCATGTTAGACAGAACTATGACATTTTTAACATCTTGAAATTGGAAGTTAAGTGTAATTTAAGGAGATGTGTATGAATGTCAAGTTAACAAGAGGTGAACTGTGATGGTTGATTTTCTGTGTCAACTTGGTTATGTTATTTGGCCCAGTTGTTTGGACAAATAATGTTCTAGTTGGCACGGTGGGGGTATTTCATGGATGAGATTAGTATGTAAATATCATTTGATCTTAAGTAAAGATTATCTCCATAATGTGGGTGATCCTCATCCAATCAGTTGGCAGTATTAATACAAAGAACTGAAGATTTTGGACTTCAGAAGAAATTCTGCCTCAAGAGCTCAGCATCAGCTCTTACTGGAGTTTCCAGCTGCCATCTTCCCCTAAAATATTCATATGTAAGACTTCAACATCACTGTTACTGGAATTCCCAGCTTGCAGCTTGTCCTATGGAACTCAGACATGCCTGGTCCCACAATTGCATGAGCTAATTCCTCATAATACATTTCTTTTATTATAAATGCACACACACACGTATCCTTTTGGGTTTTTTTTTTTTTTTGAGAACCCTGACTAATACAATAGTCAAGTTTATTCTAAAATTTATGGTAACTAGATTGGCTAAAATAATTTTGAAAAAGATTAATAAGTCAGATGAAACATTCTACCTGATTTTAAAACTTACTATATAGCTACAGTAACTAAACGGTGAGGTACTGATATAGAGTACACAGATCAATGGAATTGAATAGAAAAGACAGACATAAATCCTCACAAATATAGTTAACTGATTTTCAGCCAAGATGCAAAAGCAATTCAGTAGAGGAAGGACAGTGTTTTCACCAAATTGTTGGAGGAGTTGGACATCCGTAAGGGAAAAAACAGTATAAATTTCAGACATTATACAAAAACTATCTTAAAATGGAACAAAGAATTAAGATAAAGTGTAAAAGAATTTAACTTTTAGAAGAAAACACAGGAGAGAATTTTCAGGACTTAGGGCTAGTAAAGAGTTCTTACATATGACACCAGGAGTACAACCCAGGGGAAATTTTTGATAAATTGGACTCAATCAAAATTAAACAGTCATTTTAAAGGAAAGCAAAGACAAATTGTAATGGGAAATATTTGCAAATCACCTATCTCGAAAAGGCCTCATAGCTAGTATATATAAATCATTCTCAAAACTCAACAGTTAAGAACAACAACAATCCAATCAGAAAATGGGCAAAAGACATTGAGCAGACATTTAACCAAAGAGACAATAGAACACATGAAAAAACATCCAACCTCATTAGCCATTAGGAAAATGCAAACTAAAATCATGATGAGATATCACTACACACCATTAGAACAGTTAAAAAAAGATAGTGATAATTCCACAACTGGTAAATTTGTGGAGAAACTGGATTAGATTGTAAAATGATACCACCACACTGGGAAAAGTTTGACAGTTGAAAAATAAAACAAAGAGTTACCATACAACCCAGTAATCCCACTCCTGGTTTTTTGTCCCAAAAGAATGGAAATCTATGTCCACAGAAAAATGCATACATAAATGTTCATAACAGCATTATTTTAATAGCACCTAAATTGGAAATCACCCAAATATTCTTCAAACAAACTCTGGTACCCAGTATTAAAATAAATGAAATATTGCTACACAAAGTTGAATATCAAGGGAATTAGGTTGAGTGAAAAGAGTCAATCATAAAAGGTTACATACTATATTGTTCTAGTTACATAAGATTCTTGAAATGACAAAACTATAGATATGGAAAGCAGATTAGTAATTGCTAAGGGTTAGGAGTGGGGGAAATTGAGGGAAGAAGAATGGCGGCAACTATGAAGGGATAGCTGGAAGGAGATTTTTGTTGTAATGAAATAAATCTGTGTCCTGATCATTGTAGTGGCTATAAGAATTCACATATGTGATAACCTAGCATACAAAAAAAGTGTATCTAAAACTGGTGAAATCTGATAGTTCTGTGAATTATGCCAATGTTCTGATTTTGCTATTGTACTACAGTGATATTCTTCCATTGAGGGAAAATAAGGGCTAAGATACTTGATACTGTACAAAGAGGATAACATGAACAGATATAATGTTCACAGTATTATAAGGTCAAAAGAAACTAGTTAAAATAAAACAATTCTAAGACTAGACAAAGATATGCCCTGGTCATATAAAATATGCAGTGTATATTTGGGAATTTATTTAATATCGGCATAGTAAAAATTTTAACAAATCAGATAATTGTTTGATTGGAAGAAAATTATTATTGCTCTTAATAATGGTATTTACAATACAATAAGCATGTATATATCTTCCTTTATATGTTTCTATAGTTCACAAATGCTTATGAGTAAGTTGTGTCTTGTTAATTCTATCAAAGTTTGTAAAGTATCATTAGCATTGCACCTTGGGCAGTAAATTGAAGCTTACATATTAAGTAAGTGGAAGAAATTTTAAACCAGATTTCTGGCTCTAATTTCAGAGTTAATCTATTACTACAAGTCTGTCTCGTAAAAGCAATTTACAGATTTTTTATTTAAAATGAATATGTTCATGTAATAAAAAGTGAAAGTACTGAATGTGAATGTTTGCAATGAATTATTTGTAATTATTTATGATGAATATTTTTATTTTTACATGTTCTTTGGGTTTTATCTGTGACGTTTAATATTTTGAAAATATTGAGAACACAGAAAAATGTTCAATCTTCAATGGAACCTGGACCAAATTACTTTGTAATCAAAGAATGCTCACATATAAGAAACTTTAAAGTGTCATGCATCTGCAATTTTAATTTTGAATCCCCAAAAGTCTCAGAGTATAGCATAACATTTTCTTTTATATAATATGTAAAACAATTCATGTAAGACATAAAAGTTGGTAGCTTATGCTTTTCTACTTAAGTGAAAGTGTGATGAAGATTCAACTGGTGTGATGATAGCCAGCTTTCCCAAGGTAGAGAAAAGAAATGTTAAATATTCAGAAAACCTTGTCCAGTCCTAAAATTATTCTTTTCATGTGTTCAAGTTAATTTAATGTGGAAAACAGAATATATTATGTGAAGACAATGATTCAGTAAAGGATGGAATAAAATAATGTGAAGAGCTGTTTTTTTTTGTAAAGGCAGAACTATTAACTATAAGTATATTCATACATATGCTAAAAAAATGCTCCTCCTCAGACTGATTACTTCCCTTTGCTTGCAATATTCTAGTTGCCATATGACATATTGTAGTCTTAAACCTATGACCTTTGAAAGAATTTAGCAGAATCAAAAGTCATTACCACAAAGATGTGGGAGTAAATGAACTTTTCAAGAATGGTTTGAATAAATGTTAAGGCAACCTATCACTAACCTAAAAAATAAATTGAGGGCATCTTCAAAATGTTCCACTTCTATGACATAGAATGAAGGCCATCTGCTTAATTTGATACAGTAAAGGAATTGTTCTCTCTGAAAAACTTTAGTCTCTATTCATAAATTCTGCAGTATAAATTGATTTGGGGTATAAAAATCCAATGACACTTATTTCAAAATTTGAACATTGAGAACTGTAAATTCAGCATTGGATGATTTGTTTGTTTATTACTAACACCTGAAGTGACAGCTTGAATTTTGTGAATCCTAAAAAAAAGTTGCTCTTTAATCCACTCCAGTGTGTTTGGGCCTTTTATTGCATTAAATTCAATTAGGGGGCCTTAGATTAGGTCACTTGATTAGATTACTTAGGGCTTTTGACTTGACTATGTCAGTGAGGCTTGACCCAGGTTAGGGATCTGCCCTCTTTCTGGGTCATATATGAACTGAAAGCAGAGAGAGAGAGAGAGAGAGAGAGAGAGAAGTGAGTGCTGCCATTTTGACCTGGCCATGTGAGAGAGAGGACTCTAGGTTTGCCTATAGCTGCTGAAAAACAGAGAAGTCTTGAGAGGCTCAAAGAGAGAAGCCCAGGTAGAAATGCCTAATCACCCACAGCTGAGCTCTAGGAGACAGTAGAAAGAGACTGGCATACCTGACATCTTGTCTCACCATGTGGCAGGATGCCAGGATCACTGTGACCATCTGCCGTGGTACCTTGATTTGGATATTTCATGACCTTGGAAATATAAGGGTTTACCACATATAAATTCCCTTTCTAAATGCCAACACATTTCTGGTGTTTTAGCCTTGGCAGCCTCTGGGAAATGAAAAGAGAAATTGGTACTGTGAGAGTGGGATGCTGTTGCTTGAGATTACCAAAATTGTTGAAATTTTTCTAAAAATGAGTAAGGGGAAGATTCTGGAGGAATTTAAGATGCTTGAGAGAAAAGGTCTCATTGCTTTGAAGAGGCTATTGTTAAACATAAGGATTCTCTGGTACAGGGTACACCTGGGGTAGGCTTCTAGAGAGTGTGTGAGTACTGATCTTGTTATACTGTGTTATATCAGTGGGTGGTGACCCATACAATGAGCAGGGAGGTGTTGTGCCCCCATCCTGGGGAGGGTGATGTTCTCAAGTGGAGGGGAAGGTGTCTCTCGAGAGCATGAGTGGCTCCCAATGCTCTCAGTGTTGTTGCAAGTATCTATTAATCTTGTCCTTCAAGCAATGAAGCTTGATTGTCACTCTCCCTGAGGGGGAAGGGGAGAGAGGAATAGAATATTCAGAAGAGGGGGTAACTGGGTGGCAGTGGAAGTGTTCTGCATAAGCATGATCCTGCAATGATGGACACAGGCCATGATAAAGATCACCAAAAATTTGTAAAGGTGTACAGTCTAAAATGTAAACCATAATGTAAACCATCATGGAATCATGGTTGGTAGCTATGCTTCAACATCTGTACATCTCTTGCAGCAAATGTAACATCCACACATAAAAAGATACCGCTGGGGAAGGGGGAAAAGGGTTTGATGTTGGGTATATGGGTGTTCCCTATATTCTATATGTGACTTTACTGTGACCTAAAACTATTTTCAAGACAAAATTTAAAATAAAAAGAAGATCTAGACACTGAGGAAAAAACTGAAGAGATTGTCTTGCCACTGTACATACAGGGCAACACCAACTACAGTGGTGAATGGCAAAATGTCTTTATTTTTTACTTTATTTTAGTTTTTCCAAATTATAATGTATTCTATTTCTAATCTTTAAACCTATCATTACTATTTCATTTCCCTATTAATTGAATTTGGCAATATATTAGACTTCATTTTTGAAGAAGTTTTGGGTCACAGAGAGTTTCAACTATGGCAGGGGAGGAGCACTGATGTGGGGTGTCATTGATGGGGATGCATGGGAGGGAGTTCTTCAGGGCATGCATATAGGGTGTACAGATATGTTCAGATGTTTGTTTGGTATTGACATAGCGGGTAGAGTATCACACAACTGAGGGAGTGCCGAGTTCCCATTCTGGGAAAATCTGTCACACTCCTCAATGGAGCAGCAACAATATCCCAAGTACAAGGGCAAAGACCAGTGAAGACGGATGATCCATTGATGGGCCCTTGGTAATGATGACTATCCTTATGAGCCTTTCTGCTTGAAATTTCAACTAATCCTAGAGCAGCAGGGTACCTGAGAGTTGCCTGCTGAGCACCTTCATATTGCTCAAATGTGACTATTCTCTTAGCCAAACTCAGCATGTAAATGCATTATCTTTCCCCCAATGTGGGACATGACTCCTGGGGATGAACCTCCCTGGTGCCGAGGGCTTACTACCAAGCACCAGCTGGTGATACTACTAGAAAAGGAACTTGAATAAAAGGGTGAAATGGTAAAGACAAATAAGTTTATATGGCTAAAAGACCTCAATATATGTCAGGAAGTCATCAGAGGGGTCATGCTTACACACATCTCAGCAAGATCTCAGAGACAGCCTAAGTAGATACAACCCCAGGTATTTGTGCTCCTGAGGGCTGTGGAGACACCCAGGTCCTACTGTCATGACAAATGGCTCTAGAGTTCAGTGTCTCGCCAGTGGGCCCTGCTTTGAAATTTGTGCTAATGAATGTGATGGAGTTGGGCTCAGATGTGACCTTTCTACACATGCCTCTTCTGTCACTTTTACTGAACCTGGGGTTTGTGTATGCTCAGGAGACTTGAATCTCTGGAATATCTATGTGCCAGCTGGGTCCTGAGCTTCAGCAGAGTTGCAACACCTACTTTCCAGTTTGTTGGACTTACCCAGGTCAACTAACAGGGAGGTGAGGATGGTAAACCACCATGCCAGGGAACTGAGAGAGTCTACAGCTGCAAGCAGGAGAACTCCATCCGTCAGCCATGTGGGATCTAAACCCCCTCTCAATTTAGAGGTGGAGTGGACATCGCCATCCCTGTGTCCTCAGGATGGAGGAAGTAAATATGGAATAGAGTGGATTTACTAGTATCCTACTGTAGAATTATCATGACTCTAGCAATGGAAGAAATTATATCATTGATGTGGAGACAATGGCCATGGGAATTACTGATGTTAGGAAGAAGGAAAAAGAGGTGTGATATTAGGGCATTTTCAGGACTTGGAGTTGTTCTCAATGATATTGCAGGGACAGATGCAGGACAATTATATATCCTGCCATATCCCACTGAATGGACAGAGAGAGGGTATAAATTACAACATAAACTATAATCCATGCTGTGTAGCAATGCTCCAAAATACACTCATCAAATGCAATGCATATACCACACTAATGAGGGTGATTGTCAATGTGGGAGGAGTGGGGGGTGTGGGGAGCAGGGTATATGGGAACCTCTGTAGAAAATGTGTCCTGACTTCTTGTTTATAGTAAAATGTTAAAGGAAAGAAATAAACTGAAAACTGAATTCCTGGGCACAAATAAACCAGAAATTGATGGTTTGGGAAATTCTGAGCTTCAGGAAAACAAGCTTCCAGATGATAGTGTCTTGTGTGAGGACTTAAGTGAACTTAGAAACTGGCAGTCATTTCCTTGCAAGTCAGTTTTGAAAATGCAGTTATCCAGGAAGGATTAATGGAATGTCCTGTTTTCTGATGGTTGGGACTTCTGTGACCTTCATGCAATACCAAAGAGATATTCATGAAATCTGTATGAATGAATCTTCCTGGAATAAAAAGAACAGGGGGGTAAACACTGAAGGGAAAAGTGACTTCAAGAGGAAAATCACAGAAGCTGAGGTTTGAACTAAAACATCTTCTCTGGCCAAGAGAGGGACCCTATTCATGTCTGCAGAAATGGTGAGTTTGCCCCAGCATTTATAGAAGGTTGATCTTCCAGCCCACCATTCAGGTAGAGAATTGCCACTCCAGGCTACAGAGAGTGGGAAGCACATTCCCAGGTGGTTGGGGAGAGTTAGGTTACCACCTCACTGCCCTGAGGGATTCGGTCCTCTATGCCAGAGATTAAGGAGGATGTTGCTGCCACCTCACTGTGCTAAGGGGGTTGAAACTGTGACCCAGAGATTGGGGAAAGTGTGGCCATTACCCCAGTATTCTCAAAGGGAGAGGCCTAGAGCTTGGCTGCTACCTGGATACTTGATGAGACTGGAACTGAGAAGATAGCCACTGGGCAAGCCCTTTGAAGGAGTGGGCTCCAAGAGGACCTTAGAAAACATCATTCTAAGGATGACACTCAGATTTTGAAATCTAATGTTGTACGCCCTGCAAGTTTTCAGAACTATTTGGGACCCATAATATCTGTTTTCCTTCCAATTTCTTCCTGTGGTGATGCAAATGTTTATCCTATAACTGTCTATCCTTTGAATATTGGAAGTAGATAACTTGTGTTCTACGTTTCACAGGTATACAACCAGAGAGTAATTTTGACCCAAGGCAGACTACAACCCTATAACTGATTTTGATGTGATTTTGTACTTACCATGGTAATTGAAATGATTTAAGGGTTTTTGAAATATTGTGATTTAATCAATGTATTTTGCATATGGAAAGAGCATATCTTTTTTGGATTCAAAGGGTGGAGTATGACAGGTTGAATTTTGTGAATCGCAGAAAGATTGTTCTTGAACTAATCCATTATTGTGAGTGTGGGCCCTTTGATTCAGTGAAGAACCTTTTGATTAGATCATATGATTATGTCATTAGGTCACTTTTGGACTTTTGATTGGATTACGTCAATGAGACTTGACTCAGATTAGGTCTCTGCCTTCAGGCTGGGTCACATCTAAACTGAAAACACAAAGAGAGAGACACACACATAAAAGGGAGCTCTGCCATTTTAACCATGTGATAGAGAGGACCCCAGGTCTTACAGCTGAAGAAAGAGAAGCCACAAGAGTTCAAGCCACAAGAGTTCAAGGCCCTGGGAGAGGTGTTTGATTTCCCACAGCTGAGCTCAAAGTAAAATTAGAGTTAGACCGGCAGATCTGCTAGCTTGCGTCACCTTGTGGCAGGATGCCAGGATCACCAGTAGTTGACTCTGGTGAGAAAGCATCTCTAATGATGCCTTGAATTGGATATCTTACAGCCTCAGAACTGTAAGTTTATACCTCAAATAAATCCCCTTTATAAAAGCCAACCCATTTCTGGTATTTCTGCATTTGGCAGCCTTTGGCAAACTAAGATACCTCTTTCTAATCCCAGTCTCTTCTACAGCTCTCCAGCCACCAAAAGAGCATGTACCTTACAATGTACCTGTATTAACACAGATAACTAGCTAAGAAACAAATGAACCAAAAACTAAAGATACTTTTAATGCAAAATAAATTATAAAGGAGCTAAGCAAGTAGAGATAATAAAGATTACCACCTGAGGTTCAGATCCCAGAGTTTTACTCTTCCTTCTTCAGTTTAAGAGAAGCATGATTAGTAGCTTGGGAACACGGGTTTTGGCAAAAGAAATTCTTTGGTATGAGTTATAACTCTGCCACTTACATGCCACAAATATGGATAACCCAACTTATATCTCTAAGTCTCAGTTTTCTCCCCTATAAATATGCATAATAAAGTTATGTACCCCAGAAAAACATGTTCTTAAACCTCATCCATTCCTGTGGCTGTGAACCTTTGTAAACAGGACCTTTTGGTGAGGTTACTTCTTTTAAAGTTGTGGTACAGATGAATCATGATAGGTATTAATCCTATAAATAAAGGTCTTATAGGGAAGGTCACAGAGAGATAGAGAGATGGAGACAGAGAGAGATGGAGACAGAGACAGAGACAGAGACAGAGACAGAGAGACAGAGCAGGAGGGAGTAGCCAGAAGCTGGAAGTCATTGAAACCCAGAAGAGAAAGGAGAAGCCAGGAGGAGAGTCATCCATGAGCGCTGCCATGTGGAAGAAAAACCAAGAGCCAACCATTTCTGGGAGCCAGCTACTTAACGTCAGTCTTCTGGCAGAAGGCATTACCTTGATGCTGCCTTGATTTTGGGCTTCTCCTATCCTCAGAACAGTGAGCCAGTAAATTTCCATTGTTTATTAGTCAACCCATTGAAAGGTATTTATTTCAGCAGCTAAGAAATTAAATGAATAATAAGACCAATTTCATAGAAATATTATCAGATTTAATTGGGTTAAACTATGTATAATTCTTTATAAAATACATACCAAAATTATTGATATTTATTCAATAGATCTTAGTGATCTTAAATTCTACATACTCCCCAGAAGGAAAGGTAGAAGACCCCCTAAAGACAATGATTGTCCTCAGGTTAAAACATCAATCTTTTTCTACTGTCTGACACTTAATCAGAGGGCTTTTGGGAAAAAAATAATTGGGGAGAACAAAACACTGACAATTTTATTAAGAAATTAATCCTTTAAGATGAAAACATGAATTTGCTCTTTCTAAAATATTTTTAATACAGTTATATAACTATGACTTAAATGGCTTTCTGCAAGCAAGTTGGTGGTTAGTGGATGGAAAAAAACACAGCATAAGGGTTGATGTCAATTATGCTGGATAATAAAAATTATTATCAGCCTAATCATGCTATGAAAATTAGTTCATGCTCAAAGTGAAAATTTTGATGTACATAAAGAAGAAAATTGGACTAACATATTGATAACCTGTTCTTTTTTTAAAACTTTTGTAAACTTTTTTCAAAGTTTATCATTCATACATGAACATCCATAAACAAACAATTAGTGTATTGTATAAGTTGTGAACTTACAAAACAAGCGTGCATATCATCATAGAGGGCTCCCACACATTACCCCACCACAGACGTCTTGTATTGCTGTGAAACAATTGTTACAAACTATGAAAGAGCATTGTAAAAACATTACAACTAACTATAGTTAATATCTTACATTTGGTATACTTTTCCCCCAACCCAATTTTCTCGTATTTATAGTTAGCCACAGTCTGTCTTCCACCACAGTATTCATTCTGTTATACATTCCCATGCTTTTTACAATCCATTCAAAATGTACACTCAGTTGCTCTCATTTTTTCATTACAGACTTACGCTGTCATCACCTCAGTGAATTTTGGAATATTTTCATTACTCCAAAAGGAAATATCCCTTACCCCCTTATACTTCCTTATTGTTGTCCCCTAGAAATGATATATTGTTTTTCCATTGCTGCAAAAATATTACAATATTATTGTTAATTATTATCCATAAGTTGCATTAGTTGTAATTTTCCCATGTATCACTATATACTTAACACTTCGTAAAGGAAGAACAGTCTTATACTATTAACCACAGTCATCATCCACCACCAAAATCACTATCTTATTCAGTCCTTATATTATTCTCTATCTTCCTTTCAACTGAAATATTATATCCACAGACTGCCCTTTTCAGTCACAATCACATTTATTTATAAATCAGCAGTGTTAATTATAATCACTATATTACCATCAACTCTATTTATTTCCACACATTTACAATAAACCTTATTAAAAATTTTATAAACATTAAATATCAGCTCCCATTCTCAACCCACATTCAATATCCTAGTAACTTTACTCTAGAGCAGGGGTTCTTAACAAGGGGTCCATGAGCTTGTATTGAAATTCAAGAAAACATTATTCTTGTGGGAACATGTTAGTGAAGGTGTAATATATTTATTAGATAATACACACTATAGCGTGGACTTAGTAAGGGGTCCGTGGTTTTCACCTGACTGTCAAAAGTGTCCATGGAACAAAAAAGTTTAAGAACGATTGCTCTAGAAGTTACTCTTTGTTTTAGTTCATGTTAGTGAGACATACAATATTTGTCCTTTTGTATCTGACTTATTTCACTCAACCTAATGTCCTCAAGGTTCATGCATGTTGTCATATGCATCGTGATTTCATTTCTTCTTACCACTGAATAGTATTTCATTGTATGTCTATACAACATTTTGTTATCCACTCATAAATTTATAAACACTTGGGTTGTTTCCATATTTTTAGCAATTGTGAATAATACAGCTAATGAACATCAGTGTACAAATGTTAGTTCACATCCTTGCTTTCAGTTTTTCTGAATATATTCCTAGCAACAGGATTACTGGATAATATGGCAGATCTATATTTAGTTGCTTGAGGAATCTCCAAACTTTTCCATAAAGGCTGCACCATTCTACATTCCCACCAACAGTGAGGGAGTGTTCCGATTTATCCACATCCTCTCCAACACGTGTCGCTTTCTGTTTTTGTAATCATGATGCCATATTCTTTTTTAACTTGACATTTTTTCATGGACATTTTCCCTTGTCATTAAAATGTCAACAAAATCTTGAGTTTTAGTGGCCGAATAATGAATCTAATGAATACGGCAAACTATTTACAAGTTTCTTATCCTCTTTGAACCTTAGTTGCCTTGTCTGTAACATGGTAATGACAATACTAGATACCCCACAGGCTTATTGTGAGGACTACATGAGGCAATGCTTGTGAAAAAACGTTTGCTAAGCTAGAAGGTACTATTTAATGTTAGTGATTATTAGCTCCGTATGCGAATGAGAAGAAGGAAAAAATGTGATGGGGTGGATAGTGGCAATAAAACAAACAAACAAAAACCCTTGATTGCTACTTTACAGTGCTTTTCCACTTGGGGAGGACTGCATTTCAAAATAATTTTTCACTTTATGAGTTAATATCATTACCATGTAACTGAAGTAAACCTTAAAAACTAGACATTAGGAGATAAGTCAAAGGCTACAAGTAGACAAAGAAAAGGAAGTCAGAAGAATCTCTTTTTTACTCTGGCTTAGATCACATTAAATGTGATTCATCCAAAAAATTTTAAATATTCATACTAATAATTTAATTCTCAAATTTTTTGAGATGCATTTTAATTTAGAAAGCCTTAATATTCAAAGAGCATCCTTCATATTACTCTTGCTCCTGCATTTATTCATCTTTTGTTAAATTCAGCATTTGAAAACATTCTTTTGGGGGAAGACTATTTTAATTTTTGTAAATACGCGTGTTTAGCCTAAAATCCGTGTTTATTTTTGTTACCCTCAAAAATCTCTTCACCATCTTTCTATTATACTAAAATATTGTAAAAACATTAGAATTGTTTCTGGACTACTATTTGGGAGACAATGCCTCAACATGTTGAAATATGCTGGAAAAGCATACACCCAGTTTAATTGCTGTGCATAACCATCTGCTTCATTATAATAAACTCCAATATGACTAAAAACAATCTTTGTATAACAAAAGCTTATTACATGCATCCACTGGTTTGGATGATAGAGGCCTGATTTTTAGGCACAGCTTTGCTATTAATTTGGACAATGCCAACAGAAGCCACTTCATTTTCTTTGCTCAGTGTCTATGTTTGTAAAGCAAATTAGATAACAGTTATTAACTCTAAATTTTTTTTCTAATTTTGCAATATGCAAATCCTTATTTTACATATTTTAATATAGTAGGCATTTGCTTTTGGTGAAAGTCTAATTATAGCCCATGTATGACAAATGGAGTATTGCTATAATCTTTAACTTAAAACAGAATTTATCACAAATTCTTTCTCCCTCCTCTCTCTTCATTCTCTATCTCCAGAATATACTTTTTTCCCCTGATTTATGTGGTCTTTGATTAACTCTAGAACTTTTCTGTTTTTTTAAATCACCATCCTTTCTTTCTTTGCAAATCTTTCTTTTAAAGAGATATAAAAATGTGATGTAATTGTAAACTGGAATTAGCTTCATTTCCTGAAATTAGCACCTTGCCTTCATATAGGGTACTTATATCCATTCACTGTTTCTATACAGTTTATGTAGAGAAATCATGGTGAAAGAATAAAAAGAAGGCTTTTCTTCTCTTTTCTGAATACTTTAGAACATTAAGGATTTACGCATCAATAGACCTAACTGCTCAAGTGTGTGGTCCAGACAAGACTGTTGGAGTTTACAGCAGATAGTACTGATGAGGTCTATTATTCTCCCAAAGATTTTTAAAAGGCATTATGGACTTCTAAGAAGAATGTTTGGTATGTTGGCCAGCAATCAAATCAGTCAACTGCTTAAAAGGCAGCTCTACACATTTTCCTGCCTCTAAATGGATACTTTTAAAAAGGCAGAGAATTCAGGATGAAGCAAAACATATATAATGAGGCTCATTAAATGAGATCTCATTCACTACCTGAATGAGCACTTTCCGATGGAAAAAGAAGATGAGTCTGTGTACTTTAGAGAGGCCTCTGAGAAAGAGTGCTTTTGAGCTCAGCCTCTATAATCTCATCCTTTTTCAGAGATACAAATACATTCAATAATTTGTCTGATTTTACATTTATTTTATCCATTTTCAAAGTATTTGCCATATATTTATTATAGGAACTCAAATTACTTTTGTTGTTATTATTTATTGTACTTAGACACCTGAAAAATGTTCTATGAAATCAGAGAATTGGTGCCTTCATTGTTTTATTTCCAGTTCCTAGAACATTACCTTGTACTTTGTGAGCACAGAATAAACATTTGCCAGAAGAATAAATAAACAAATCTTTGTGTGATATAGAATGAACCAATTGGTGTACTTTAAGACCTATGTTAGCAATAGCTGATTTGTAGAGTTTTCTTGAGCAGGCATTCACGGATGTTGACTTTGAATCACCAAGTTGAGAATTGCTCCCATAGTTTCTCTTCCACATCCTATATTATTCAGGGTCACATAATATATATATAATATTTTTATATATAAAAAGCAGCAGCAGCCACATTTATACACACCAAGAAAGTCTTCTAGGTTCTATCTCCACCCTCCAACTCAAAATCTCCTCTTGCTGTCTGGATTTTCTTGTTTTTATTTTGGGGATTTATGCAGGGATTCCTTTCTTTCTTCCCTTTGAAACTGACATTCAGGCAAAGGCATCTGAGCATCTTTTCTATAGCCACACTCAGCCAATAGCCTATGGAAGGATAGCTCAGGGCTTCAGCTTTTTTGAGAATCTGATAGGCTTCTTTCACCACTACGATTTCCCTGGGATAATGATAGTGCCCAGTGGAGACTAAGGGGGAAAGGAAAGTTATTACTTCCCCTTTTTGTTACTACAGTATCTAAAAATATAATCTCCAAAGTGTTCCAAAATAATCATGCCGAACATGTCTCAATGAGGTTTATATACATGACAAATAATCTTTGTTAAAGGTAGTTTCCTTGTTTTATTAATTTAATAAGTTCATTCAGACTAGTTTTAATATATTTCCACACATACTTTTCTGGAGTCTCAAGGCTGGTGAGAGGAAGAGCTAATGTAACAACAACAGTCATGTTTCCATCTCGTCTTTTTCTCAAAACAAAATATTAGTTGACTTCTTGCTTGCTCTGTTATTTATGAACCAACAGTCGGTCCATATTTTTGCTTGTCTTTTGATTTCTGACATTATGCCTAAATAGAGCGGTAAAATCTATTGAAACCACACTTCTGATTCGTTTCCTAGATAAGAAAATTATGGAGAAGACTAATTTGAATTTTTCAGTTAGATATTTTCTCTTCGTTTCACAATACATCATTTAATTTTTTGCATTCTTTGCACATTCAAAAGGAGCAGTCTTTTGCATTTTTAAACTAGTCATAATTATATTTCTGTCAGCTTTTCTTATACTTATGTTCTGGCATATTTAAAAATCTTCATTTTCTTATAGTCTTTTATTACATTTTTAGATTATTAGGGAAATAGAAATTTTTATTAATATTATGGTTTGCCTTAGAAAAATCACATGGACTGTCCACTCTTCTCTTGTCTTTCTAACAACCTACTGGTAAGAAGTAGCTTGGGAAATGTCCCAGTTGAGAATTACTAGACTGTATTCTGTCTCCTTTAGTCTAGAGTACATATTTCCAATAGCCCATAAAGTCAATAGGTATTGAAACTTCAGACTTGATAACCCTGTGTTGAACTCACTATCTCTCACTTCCAAGCACCCTGTTCCTCAAGGCTATACCTTATAACTTTTATAGTATACATTGTTAAGTAAGTCTTCCCTAATTAGAAAGCTCTGAGTCATTTTCAACTTTCATCACTATTTTATTCTCCAATATCAAATCAATCAACTGTTAAAAGCTGTCAGTTCAACCTGAAAATAATTTCTTGAGCCTTTTTTTTCTATACGGGTGCCACCTTATTTAAATCATAACTATCTTTCACTTAGCTTATTATAATAATGGCTGTAAATCACCAAATTTTCCTTCAACCACCCATCTTCCATGCAGCTTCCAGAGTTTTATTCTTAAAAAAGTGAACTTCCAATTAATTATTCACTCATACAGGCATTCTTTTACTCTTTTAATTCTTTTAATAATAATTTAATATTAATTCGACATATTCCATGAGCTTAAATTTTACTTTGTCTTACTTTTCATGTTGTCTGTTTGTAGGGTTGAACCACATTTATAGCTCACCTACTGCAAATGGGTAAAGTATTTAGTGGATGCATTTTTGTGCTGCCTTCATTTTTCACTCCATTTTATGTGTCCTCTCCAGTTTACTTTTTCTATTTGCCCCCATCATTGTCTTGTATTTTTTACAATGATATAATCATGGTTAATTCATTATGTCACAGATGAAGTATATATAAATTCATACACATATATATCCAAACCTGACCTTACTAGCTTAGAAAAGCAAACACATGAGTGAATTCCTCCTTGACTGGGAAGTGGGGGGGGGGGGGGGGAGGAGGATTCCTGGGCCCTGATCTTCCAAGGATTTGCAGGATAAGTCATAGCTTGGCAACTTACCATATCTTTATAATTCTGCTGATATTTTTGAAATATGTTCTGAGGAACACATTATTCTACAACATGTGAATGAGGATATCTTACATAAAGGTTGTAATGCCACCTATATTGGAGAAGTGGTATATAGCACATTTCCCTCTGAAGATCCTGACTTCACCATTACTTAAGCAAAAGTATTTTTCAAACCAGCAGATTATAAGAATCACCTTGGGCATGTGTTAAAAGTCACTGATTCTTAGTCCTATTTCAGGGAAGATTCCAAATCATACATCTGAGATGAGTTTGTGAAATCTGTATCTTTATTAAGTAACCAAAGCAATTTTTATAATCAAGAAAAGTTGAATCATACTTATCAAAGATTCTGAGAATTCTGCAGTAAAGATCCTTTTCTCCCCTCCATTTAACTCAGTGTTCATTAAACATATTCAGGTATGGACATTTTTTATCTTTTCTAGTACTTCTCATAATATATTTTAAGAAATATTCATTTATTTATGTAAAATTCCCTCCCCATAAAGGAATATTCCTGGATGTTCTTCAAGACCCAACTCAAAATAAATTTTCTGTGAATAATTTGCTGATCTCTCCTACATAGACCCAATGCTTCTATTTTAACATTTATCTAATCACATTGTATTATTTAACATGTCTATTTCCTTCCTCCAATTTCTGAGCAACTTGAGCAAAACAAGTCTTGGTCACAGAATTGTTACTACACAGAAACGCACTTCACTTGATAAATGCATATGAATGAAGAAATTCATGAATGACTTCATGAAGGAATGGTATGACATTATTAGGTCCTCTAGAATCATTATGAATAAGTCAACTCAATATAAGCAGAATCAGGGTGATGGGCAAATTGCAATTTTGTACTTTTATATTTTATACTAATGTAGCTAATTTCAAGGGCATATGTTAACATAAAATAATCTTCATATAATCTTAGAAAAACCTGTTCCAATTTATGAACTACCACCACCAGTCATTGTATCAAATCTTTCTTTTAAATTTCTTCTTTGATTAAGTCCTTTCCTGGACTGCACTATCACTGGAAAACACCAACAAAATTAATAGTTTCTCCTAATGTCATTCTGGGCATATGCCACATCATTGTTAAATTTATAGCTAACTGTATTTTCAGGTTTATATCAGAGAAGGAACAAAGGAACAATCCTATAAAATATGTGCTTAGGCATATGTTTTTTAAAATATAAAGGAAATCTGATTTCAACATAAGATTAATAGTTTCTAAATGATCTCATTGTATAGTTAAAATACGGACCCATCTTTTAATTTTTATTTTAATATCTTATGTGATTGTCTTGATTATATAAACATTATTGAATACATTTAAGTGCAAATTAAGAAAATTAAGGATCTAAAAATGGACATTTATTGGAATGCTCTGAAGTTTCTTGACAAAGAGACAACTACAATATGTAATGAAGTCAAATTTTATTCTTGTGAGGTCTCTTTTGCAGTTAGTATTCCTGCATTGGTACCCAAGATAGTATGCAAATAAAATTTTTTCTTTTCTAGTCCACAGACATGCACTTTAAAAATCTATTGATAACTTCTCAACTTAAGAAATATTTTTAGAATCGAACACAGTGTGATTACTGAATATAGTCAACTGTGCTGGTTTTCTTGAAAATAATCCCTTTTAAGTCTGAAAACTTAAAAAAAATCCAGGATTTTATTCTGTGAGATTAATAATTAACTCTAATGCATAGATTCTTTAAATCACACGTCATCCTTTCAGGCAACGTTTAATATGTACATATGCATAAGAGCCTCATAAAACATATACTGTTTGTTTCTCTACATTACTAGGTTATCTGCTTCTGAGTGTAAAGAGAGTCTTACCTGACTGCATCCCACATAACTCCTAAGACAGAGCTTTACATGTAGATGACTAGATACCTCTTGAATTAGTTATATGTCAGCCTCAACCACTCACTAGGTCACTTACGTGAAACATCTGGAACTGAACAAAAGTGTTACCCTGATCGAGGATGAAGAAAATAGTGATGAGATGAAAGTTTGAAAATGTTAAGAAAGAAAACATAAAGTGAAAGAATTAAGAAGCAAAATGTAGAAGGTTCTTTATAAAAAGCAGAGATCTCTGGATTATTTCCAAGTAACTGAAGGGATTCTTCTGCCTACAAATTTATTGCATTGGTTCTGACCAAAAAAATGTGGCTTATTTTTTTTACATTTGTAATATGCCACCTATGAGCAATGGTAGCCAACACATTCACATACAAAGCCACAGACAAAGAGAGGAAAAGTGACATTCCTTTATACAGATGCATGCCTCCTTGGCTTGGTTGCTAGAACAATGTGGATTCGCATTGAAGAAGTCCTGCAGAAGTTTGCCAGTCTCTCTACAATGTACCCAAGGAAGTACCCTCCAGATTATTGCAAAGTTATAGGAAGGAGAGAAGGCCTTGGTAGTATTTCTATGAGGATGCTTTAGCTCTTTCATTCTCTGGTGCCTGCTTCCACTCCTCTATTATCCAGGACAGGTGCCATTGGTTTCCTTTGGTTCTTATCATCAGTTCTTAATTATGGAAAATGCCCCGGTGTCTTCCCTGAAAAGGGATAGCAACTTAATTAAATTTTAGCCACTTAATTTGTGGCTAAGTCAACTGGCATGCTATGCCAGAGAGTTATATTATTGGATTCCTCAACTACCTATTTTATTTTCTTCAGACAAGTTTATCTAACCTTTCACTCTGTGGTATAAAACAGTTATGTCTTTTATGTTAACACCTATATACACTAATACAAGAACATATTATATTCTCTGTTAGGTATATTATAAATTGGTTCCTTAAAAATCATAAGAAAATTTTCCTACTTGTCTACTTAAAATATTTTAAAATTTAAAGTTAAATACTATTTAAAAGTATTTCTCCTAAATTAATCTATCACCTTGAGTTAAAAAAATACCTATCTAATAATTTCTATAAAATTTTTATTAATGATAGCTGGTAATTGGAGATGTTTCCCTTTTTACTTATTTTGGTTTCATATTTTTAAAATATTTATACTCTGCCTGTTTTCTCCTATGACTTTTGTTATGTCTTAAGTGCATCACCTAATTTGAAACAGATTTGCTGCTGTTTCCAACTATATTTGGTTTTTGGGTTAAATCTACGAGATAGAAATAACTGTATAAAATGTGAATTTCTGAGGCTAGACATTCCAACTCAGCCTCTGCAGACAGGAATGTGAATTTGTCTGGGTAGGAATTATAAACCTGAGTTATTTTAAAGTACAAGTCAATGGGTGTGAATTCTGAATTCAGAGATTTATCTATTTAATTTATATGAAAGTTTGTGTTTGAAGAAGAGTAGACTTGACTGAAATGAACCCAAGCACAAACATGTTCAATGGTGATGTAAGAGCAGACGCACCATAAGTAAGTGATGCAGAAGTAAATGTGGCCCAATTTCCTCCATCCTTGTTCAGCTGTCAGTCTCTAGAGTCAGATGGGAAGGAAATAGGAAATTAGAGTGAGTGAACACACATATTTGTTCAAATAAGAAGTCTCTGAAACAGGATGTACATGCTGTGGTTAATAACTGCAACCCCTCCCCACCCCCCAAAGGTTTACAATTCCTGTCCAAACTAACTGACATTCCTATCTGAACTGCCCAGTTGGAATGTCTCTTACCAATAACCTTGCAGGCAGAGGTGATGGACATTGAGAGAAGAATGGCTTCCACATGCTTTCAATATGGCAGAACTTTTCGGGAACAGATTGCTTCAATTGACTACCATCATGGTTTGGGTGGAGCACAAACTAGGTCTATCTCTTAGGTGAAAAAACATGAAGTAACAAAATGGAAATGGTATAGTAACAATAAATCAATGAAATACATTCAGTGGAATGTGTGAAAAAATGACAAACAGTAGCAAAGGCAAGATTAAATGATTGCAACTAGTGTATTATATTTTTAAAAGTTTCTAAAGCCTTTCTTCCACTGTTACAAAGACCATCTATTGCTCTTAGGAAGTACTAAAGAAAGGGCAATGCTGTAAGTTCATGTCCTGTAACATAGTGACAAATGTCTAAATGATGCTTTTTTCCCCCAAATCAAACTTAGAATACCCAAGATAGTAATATATGGTGATTTGTATTAAATCTGGGGCATTGAGAGTTATTGTTATTGTTATTCCACATTGGGCAGACAAGATGATTTAATAAAAAATGTTTAGCTTAATGAAACAATTTACATTTCAAACTATGTGCTGCCTCATTTCTCTAATTCCAGAGGTTACTCTGACTAAATTTAGGTTTCTAAAGAAAAAAAGGAAGGGTCTATTAATAGTATCTCAATTTGCCTCTATCATTGAGGTTCAGTGAGACTAAATCTAGCATGAGGATTCAGGATTCTTTCTCCTCTCTCACTTACTCCTAGAGTTATGATTCAATCCCAATTCAGCCACTGACCATACTAAAGTAAATCAAGTCAGCAGTAGAGCTTCCCCACAAACCCCTTAGCTATCATAAGACCAAGGATCAGCAAACTTATTTATTTTATGATTAGTCTCAAAAGCCCCATTTTGGCATGTTGACAGTCTGAATTCTGGTTTCAAATTCCATGAATTTCCTTATTCCTTTAATTAAAGTCTATCAAAACCTACTATGGACCATCACATCAAAGCACACAAGATATATCTTCTCTCAAAGTGTTTACAATCTAATACTGATATTGACAATAAAAATGACAATTATGTTTAATGATGCTTATATATAAACTGAATTTTTAAAGAAAAGACAAAGATCAAGCTAATATTTAATGTTCCCCATAAAAAAGAGTTGTTCTTGGAGGACATTGGAAAGCAGCAGCTGGAGAAGTAGGAGGACAGTCAGGAGAAAGTGCAGAGTGAGGTAAGACCAGTCACCACTCTTCTGTGTTTCTGTTTTCCCATCTATAAAATAGGGAAATGTGACTTATCACTGGGTATGTCATCAATGAGTTGTACAGACATACATAACACATATACCCACACAAACATATAACATACTGTGATCCATACTATAGTTTATTTTAAAATTATTATTAGAGAAGTCGTGGGTTTACAGAATAATTATGCACAAAATACAGGATTCCCATTAAATGCCACCCCACCTTTTGGTATGGAACATTTGTTAAAATAGATGATAACACATTTTATAATTGTACTATTTTTTAACAGTAATTACCATTGTTAAAATTGATGAAAGATTTATTAAAATAGTACTGTTAACTACCATCCATAGTTTATATTAGGAGTATTTTTCCCATCAACCACTCTATTATTAACACCTTGTATTAGTACTGATCGTTTGTTATTATTCATAAAAGAACATTCTGATATTTGTATTATTAAATATAGTCCATTATCTGTAATAAGGTTCACTGTGTTATGCTGTACTATGTTTTATCTTTAATTTTTATTCTAGTAATACATACAACCTTAAGTTTCCCCTTTTAACCACATTCATCTGTGCAGTATAATTCCACAATGTGAGTTAAACTCACAATATTGTGCTACCATTACATCATCCATTTCCAAGCTTTAACCATCAACCTAAACAGAAATTCTGTGCAAATTTGACATCAACACACCATTTTCTAAACCCATTCTAGTCCCTCGTAACCTATAATCTAGATTCTAACACTGAATTAGCTTATTTTAAATTAGTTCATATCAGTGAGATCATACATTATTTGCCCTTTGGTATCTGGCTTATTTCATTCCAGTTTCATCTATGTTGTCTCAAGCATCAGATATCCATTTCTTTTTATGGCTGAATAATATCCCATTGTAAGTATATACCACATTTTGTTTATCCACTCATCAACTGATGGACACTGAGGCTGATTCCGTCTTTTGACAATTCTGAATAATGTTGCTATGAACATTAGTGTTTGAGTTCAAAATATCTGTTTGAGTTCCTTCTTTCAATTCTTCGGGGTATATACCTAGTAGCAGGATTGCTAGATATTATAGTAATTTTTTACTTAGCTTTCTGAGGAACTACAAACCTGTCTTCTACATTAGTAGCACCAGGTTAGAATCCCTCCAGGAATGAATGTTTCTATTTTTCCACATCCTCTCCAACACTTGTAGTTTTCTGTTTTTTGAATAGTGGTCATTTGGTGAGTGTGAAATGGTATCTTTTCATGGTTTTAATCTGTATTTCCCTAATAACTAGCAATGTTGAACATCTTTTCATGTACTTTTTAGACATTTGTATATCCTCTTTGGAGAAATGTCTATTCAAGTTTTTGAACATTTTTAATTGGGTTGTTTGTCTATTGTAGAGTTGTAAAATTGTTTCTATATTCTAGATAATAAATTCTTTTTGAATATATGGTTTCCAAATATTTTCTCCCATTGAGTAGGTTGTCTTTTCACATTTGTGACAAAGTTCGTTGAGGCACAAAACTTTTTCATTTTGAGGAGGTCACATATATCAATTTTTTTCTTTTGTTGTTGAGCTCTAGGTGTAAAGTTTAAGAAACGATTGCCTAACACAAGGCCCTAAAGATAATTTCTACATTTTCTTTTAGGTGTTTTATAGTGCGGTTCTTATACGTAAGTCCTTTATCCATTTTGAGTTAATTTTTGTGTGTGATGTGCGATAGGGCTCCCTTTTCCATCTTTTGCATATGGATATCCAATTCTCCTAGCATGATTGGTTGAAGAGACTAATCTTTTCCATTTGAGGGAACTTGGCAGTCTTGTCAAACGTCAATTGGCCATAGATGTGAGGGTCTATTTCCAAACTCTCAATTCAATTCCATTGGTTAATATATCATGCTTGTGCAGATTCCATGCTGTTTGACCACTGTAATTTTGTAATATGTTTTAAATTCAGGAAGTATGAGTCTTCCAACTTTATTCTTTTTCAGTTTGGTTTTGGCTATTTCAGCCCTTTCCCTTCCAACTAAATTTGATAATTGGCTTTTCTATTTCTGCAAAGTAGGCTATTGGAATTTTGGTTAGGATTGTGTTGAATCCTGGAATCATTTTGGACAGGATTGACATCTTAATGATATTTAGTCTTCCAATCCATGAACACAGACTTTTTTCACATTTATTTAGGTCTTTTTTAATTTATCTTAGCAATATTTTATAGTTTCTATGTATAAGGCCTTTACCTCCTTGATTAAATTTATTCCTGAATCTCTGATTCTTTTAGTTGCTTATGTATGTGGAATTTTCCCTTGATTTCCTCCTCAGATTGCACTTCACTAATATATAAAAACACTATTGATTTTTGCATGTTGATCTTGTACTCTACTACTTTGCTGATTTAAATGATTAGCTCTAGAAACTTTGTTGATTTTTCAGGACTTTCTATATACAGAATCATGTCATCTGCAAATAAAGTTTTACTTCTTTCTTTAAAATCTGGATTCCTTTTATTTCCTTTTCTTGCCTAAATACTGTGACTAGAACTTCCAGTACAATGTTGAAACACAAGTGGTGATAGTGCACATCCTTGTTTTGTTCCAGACCTTAGAGATAAGGCTTTCTGTCTTTCACCATTGAGTATGGTGTTAGCTGTGAGTTTTTCACATATATCCTTTATCGTGTTTAAGAAATTTCCTTCTATTCCTATTTTTCTAAGTGTTTTTTAATCAACAAATGATGCTGGATTTTGTCAAATTCCTTTTCTGCATCAGTGGAAATGATCATGGGGATTTGTTCCCTTTGTTTTGTTAATGTGGTGTATTACATTAATTGATTTTCTTATTTTGAACCATGCTTGCCTACCTGGGATAAAATCCCCTTGATCATGGAGTGTAATTCATTTAATATGCTATTGGATTCAATTTGCAAGTAGTTTGTTGAAGATTTTTGCATCTTTATTCATAAAAGAAATTGCTCTGTAATTTTCTTTTCTTATAATATCTTCATCTGGCTTTGGTATTAGGGTGATGTTGGCCTCATAGAATTAGTAAGGTAGTATTCCCTTCTTTTTAATTGGGAAGAGTTTGAGCAGGACTGGTATTAATTCCTCTTGGAATGACTGGAAGAATTCACCTGGGAAGTCATCTGGAATGGGCCTTTTCTTCATTGGTAGGTTTTTAATGACTAATACAATCTCTATATTTATAATTGGTCTTTTGAGTTTTTTTATATCTTTAGAGTCAGTATAGGTTGTTGACATTTCTAGAAATTTGTCCATTTCATCTATATTGTCTAATTTGTTGGCATACAGTTGTTCATAGTATCCTTTTTATTTCTGCAAGGTCAGTAATAATGCCCCACCCCTATTTCTGACTTTATTTATTTGCGGGTTTTCTATTTTTTTCTTTGTCAGTCTAACTAAGGGTATGTAAATTTTATTGATTTTCCAAATTACCAACTTTTGAATTTGTTAGTTCTCTCTATTGATTTTTAATTCTCAATTTCATTTATTTCTGCTCTAATCATTATCATTCTTGCATTATCCTTCCTTTGGTATTAGTTTGCTATTCTTTTTCTATTTCCTCCAGTTGCATTGTTAGCTCTTTGATTTTAGCTCTTTCTTCTCTTTTAATGTAAATATTTAGGGCTATAAATTCCTCCCCTTGACTCCTTTCATTGCATCCCATAAGTTTTGATATGTTGTAATCTTGTTTATATTCATCTCAATATACTTACTGATTTCCTTTGCAATTTCTTCTTTGACCCACAGATTATTTAAGAGTGTATTATTTGACTTGCATATATTTGTGGATTTTCCAGCTCTCTACCTGTTATTGATTTCCAGCTTCATTCCATTATGGTCAGAGTAGATGTGTTGTATAATTTCAATCTTTTAAATTTTATTGAGACATTTTGTGACCCAACATGTGGTCTACCCTGGAGAATGAACCATGTGCTCTTGAGAAGAATGTATATCCTGCTGTTTTGGTGTGCAATGCTCTGTATATGCCTGTTAAGCCTAGTTCATTCATCATGTTATTTACATTATCTGTTTCCCTATTGATCTTCTATCTAGATGCTCTATCTATTGATGAGATTTTCATATGGGAAGTCTCCAACTCTTACTGTAGAGATGTCTATTTCTCCCTTCACTTTTGGCAGTGTTTACCTCATGTAATTTTGAGCACCATGGTTAGTTGCATAAATATTTATGATTGTTATTTCTTCTTGATTGATTTCCCTTTTATTAAAATACATTGTTCTCTTTGTCTCTTATAACAGCTTTTGACTTAATATCTTTTTTGTCGAATATTAGTATAGCAAAATCAGTTCTTTTTTTGGTTACTATTTGCATGTTGTATCTTTTTACTAGCCTTTCACTTTCAACCTATTTACGTCTATGCATCTTAGGTGAGTCTCTTGTTAATGACATATGTTTGATCATCCTTTTTGTATCCATTTAGCCATTCTGTGTCTTTTGACACAAGTCCATTAATATTCAATGTTATTATTGTAAAGTCAGTATTTATTTCAACCTTTTTGTCCTTTGGTTTTGATATGTAATATATTTTTGCCTCTCTTTTCCTTTATTGCCATTTCCTTTTCTGTATTTGATTTTTTGTGGTGTATCTGATTTTATTTAATTTCTGTTTCTTTATATTTCTTAACTACTTTTTAGTGGTTACTCTGAGGTTCATATTGCCTAACCTACACCTAAAAGAAATGTTTTTAAAGGATACAAACTTAGCTTCAATATCATTCCTCATCTATGGTTTCTGAATAGAAGTCAGTACTTAGACTTATTGACAATCCCTTGTATTTGCTGAATTGCTTCTCTCTTGCTGCTCTCTCTTTCTCTTTGGCATTTAACATTAATTAATATGTGTCTCAGAATATATCTATTAGGATTTATTCTGTCTGGAGTATTTTACTTTTTTTTTGGACATGTATATTTATGTCTTTTGTAAGTTGGGAACTCTGGACATTATTTCCTCAAATATTCTTTCTCTTCTCCTTCTTTTCTCCTTCTGGGGCACAAGTGATGCTTATATTTGTATACCTCATACTGCACACACATCCCTTATACACTGATCTATTTTCTCTATTCTTTTCTTTATCTGTTCTTCTGACTGTGATTTCAATTAGCATGTCTTCTAGTTCATTGATTCTTTCTTTTGCTTCAAATCTGCTCTTGTATGCCTCTAGTGTATCCTTAATCTCTACTATTGTGCGTTTCATCTCCATGATTTCTGTTACATTTCTTTCTGTATTTTCAAATTCTTTTTTATGCTTATATATTATCTCTTTAATATCCCTTGTCTCTTTTGCATATTTTCCTTCAACTTCTTGGATTGATTTAAGAGATTTGTTTGAACTTCTTTGATTAGTAGTTCTAAATTCTTTGTCTCCTTTGAATTTTTAATTTGTTCCCCTAACTGAGCCATAACTTACGTTTCTTAGTATGGCTTATAAATTTTTGCTGATTTCTAGGCATCTGATTATCTTGATGAATTAACACAGGTTAGTTTCTCCCTAATTTCTAGGATTTTATTGTTGATTGGCTTTGTGTTAAGGCTCCTTTTGATATTTGGTCAACTTATTCTGGACCTAGAGAGTAGCCCCTGTTTAAATGATCAGCATTTTCAATTCTTCTTCATCTGATTCTGGCACTGGACATGCAGTACAAATTTTAAGACTGCACCTCCAGGAGAAAGCCTCCTTTCCTCTGTTCCTTCTCTGGGAATCTTGATCTGTTCCATATGCTTTTGCTCAGCATTTTCTCCCCCGCTCCTATTATTTCTTTAAATTCTTTCCCTCAGCCAGTGCCCCATTTCCCTCTTTCTTTTCATTTCGGGGACCCTCTAATCTTAACAGCAGCTCAGTTTAAACACCCCTTTTTTTCTTTCTCTGTGAGTCTTTCCTGCCTTCAATTTCTTCCCTGTTAGGGTGTCCCAACCTGGGGAGTCAGATGGGATCAATACAGAAAGGTGGGTTACTCGAGAACAGTCTGTTTGGCATTTAGAGAATCCTGCCAAATATAACGGGTACTGAGTGAGTGCACTTGGCTGCTGCTGTTCTGCCATGGATTTTCTCTCCTTCCCCCACCTCTGGGAGTTGTTTTTGTATGCAGAACGCCAGCTTGTGTTCTGCCCTAAGTCTCTTAGGACTTGGGTCTCTGCGTGTGGATATACATGGGGTTCTATTTCAGTGCTGTGAATTACTCTATAGTCTGTGTACCTGGTGGGAGGGACCCAGGTCCTGCCTTTGGAAAACTTCCAAGCTTTCCATAGGACCAATGAGGGAGCAGTAGAGGACTAACTGATCCAGGATGGAATTCTCCTACTTCATGCTTTTCTCTTTTTTCGATTCAGGGTTTGTGGATTCCTTCTCCAGTCTCTACCATCCTCCAGATTTCTAACCAAGTATAATTTGTCCTTATATTCACTGACTCTCAGAGGATGCTTGTTCAAGGGATGAATTATGTTGCCATGTTAATGACATTAGAGTGAATTTATAGTTTTTAATTACATTATTCTTGTCATATGAAATAACATCACATGTTTTGTAAAACTGGCAAATTATATTTGGTTTAATGCTTAAATACTTGTCTCATTTTAATTGAATGTGTTAGCAAATAAAACAATCTACCTATTAATATATAATTTTAAAAATCAAGACTATTCCTCAACAGCTTTCTGTATTTATCCTTACATAAAACACTGCTAAGGGATTCTGAAGATGAATTCTCAAGAATTTTTGCTCTATCTTTTCCTAGTATTGAGGAAACCTGAATATTTAGCATACTATAGGGGTGTATATCCTGTCTCCTAAAAAATTTGGCGATATTACCTGACACTCTCTTCATTTGTCTTTCTACTCTTTCTGGTGTCATATTTAGAGATATAGTTCAGCTAAAGAATATGGGCCAGTGATTCTCTGCAATAAAGGAGGGAGTTAGTGCAGATTTGGACCCTATTTCTATCTCTGTAAATAATTTGTCTATAACCTTGAATAATCCTTGATTCAGGCCCAACGTTGATTCAGTAAGTGGGAGCTGAATGTGAGGTCACTAGTCATTATAAAAGTCAGAGAGCTGAAGAGTTGTGATGCTGCATTTTAAGAATCTCGCTGTCTAACGGGAAATAAAATTGACCTGACAATAACATACCTTGGTTATTTAGTAAGATAAAATGCTCTGAGGGTTTTTTTTAGGAGAAATACTTCTATTAGGGGAAACCAGGAAAAGGGTGTAATAGGTAAGAACACTTTTCTTTATTACCAAACCGCTAAATTTTGAAGCTTTTTTTTAATGATAGCATTTTAGCTAGTACTATAGAAAGTGCAATGTGATTGCTATTTTTAACTGCAATAATGCTATAAAATTTTGGGGCTTGCCATAAAGTATTTTTGTTGTTGTTGTTCTTTTTGCTTTTAGGTACACTGAATAATGAATGCCAGAAATTATTAAATGGTATAGATTTCATATGCATTCAAATGTGTGTTATCCTATATACCTTGGTATATCACATTTAACAGTCTATCATTTTTTACCTAAGTATATTTATTTTAAAGTTGCAATTTGTAAAATAATCCTTTAATTATTTAAGACAAAATTATGATACTATACCTACTGTAACTAGCCATATTTGAGAGCAAATTTTTCTGCCATTTTTCTCACTTGAAAATAAAGCAAGCACCTTTTCAGTACTGAAAGAATACTTTCTTTTAATGCCATAAAGCTTCTGTATTTATAGAATCCCAAACATTCCATAGTGGTGGCTCAACATGCTAAAATGCGAGTGCAGAAAGCCCAATTTGATCTAAACTGTTTACTCTGATTTTCAGCAGGGCACACTGAACAAGGGTCCACAGTTCACTTCTTGAAACTGTAGTTTAGGTAGGGAACCGCAGTGAGGTTAACTGGAAACTTTTAGAATGCCAGAGAGACAGGGCAAAGGGTTGTTCCTGACATTTTTCAAATGACTTTCTAAACAGAACTCCTCTATTGCCATTTTTGAAAGAGTTTCAGTAGTTAGAGTAAGATTCAGAGGAGGGAGTTGTTTTTGACATGGTGAAGAAAAGCATTTGGTGGGAAGGATGGAGAATAAGAATGGAAAAGGGGAGAGGGGGACAGGGAGAAAAGAAAAGCATAGACAAGTGAAAATAAAAAACAAAGGCAAAAGGCCTTTGTTATCAGTGCCTCTCACTTGATAATTTATGCAACAACTCAACAAATTTTCAAAGCCATCACAGAAATATAATGGGTTTTCTAAGACAGAAAAGCAAAAAAAAAAAATCATTAACTCAAAACTTTGAGTCTCACTTATGACAGAAGCAATCTGATATTTCAAACCAAGATAGGGTTGTCAAATTCAGCAAAATTGTACAGGGAGTATTTGTATAGCATGGCACCAGTCCGTGGAAAAGCTGCTTTATTAAGTATTCCTCAATAATACTTTATTTTCATAGGTTAGCAAATCATTTTGAGTTGCACATTTTGTGTTTTCAGGGGAAATTATTAATAAAAGGTCTGTCTTAGAGAAATTACTGACTTTCTGAGTGGCAACTAGAACCCATGCAGAAATAAGTTTTAGAAGCACAAATAATAGCTGTACTTTACCCACTTTAGATACCCTGGCATTTAGCACAATATCCAGCACATAGTAAGAATTCATTAATTTGACTAATAGAGTTGACTTAAACACGCTGGAGCAGAAACTAATTTCCACGCAGCAGCCAGCAGTCATAGACATGAGACTCAACATCTTGTCTGAAATATAGAATTGCAGTTTAAATATAACCTATTTTGAACAATGTCCTCACAGTTACATTACAAGTTAAACAGTTCAGCTTGAGAAAAATCACAAATGAAACATGTTTCCTGCTAATTCAACCATGGAAACCAAACATGGCAATTGAATTTTAGAAAGCAAAGGCTTTTTCATCCACCCGACCAACATAGCATTATCAGCTGGCAGGCTCATTACTACATGGTTATCAGCTTACTCAAGCCAATGAAAAATTCGAGAATACCTAGCAATGGTGGCAGATATTAACAGTGTTTGACAGAGAGGTTTAAAATATATATAGAACACGTTTTCCTTTCCTATTACAAACTTTTTTCGCTTTACTGAAATGACTGTGTCGATTGATTGTCATTGTTTTCTCTGTTTATTGTTTAGATCAGTATTAACTGCAAAACAGTTCATTGCATTCACTCCTTGCCAATTTTAATAAGGTGCAATCATTTAATTGGCATAGTTGTAGTGGTATGAAATGTGTATTTTTACATTGTTCCAACTAGAAATACAATTGCTAAAAAAGGCCAAAAGTGAATTTAAAATAAAAAATAAAAAATTAAATAAAATAATAAAAATATTCTATGCCTAGTTTTAATAGACAAACTTGTATATTGGAATTTTTCTAACAAAAGGAAGAAGTAGATATTGTTTTCATCATTTTAAGTATGCATATAAGATCCATGTTGAGTCAAGTCTAATCAATACAGGTATGCTGTTCATGCTCTTTTCTACTTTATTTTACTTCTTTCTCTTGATTTCTTATGTATTTGCATCACATTTTTTGAGACAGGCAAAATTGAAGGGTTGAAAGGCAAGCACATGAGCCAATGTATGAATATATTTCATCATTAATATTGTAGCAAATATTTCTGAGGCACCTAATATAGGTCAGGCACAGGAGACATAGCTTTGAATAAATAACAAACTTGTCTCTTACACTTTAAAATTCTTCATTTTTAATTTTTTACTTTCTGGCTTTTATATCATGTATCATAGACTAGGGTAGTTAAGATCAAGGAAATAGTGTGTTTTCACTACTATATAAAGGAAAAACAACCTATTCTTTAAAAAAATGAGGTTCAGGGTAAATTTCTAGAAGTATATATTGCCATCTCAAATGGAAGTCATATCAAACTAATGGAGTATGTTCATTATTGTGTTTAAAAGCACTAATAATCAAATAGTCCTAAAGGGAGTTCTGATATAAATGATATTTATGACAATTCTATATGTTCAGTTCTAATTTTGTAGACATTTATTATGTAATAAGGTGAAAACAATAATGAGATTTTCTATATTGCCTAAATTAACAAACCCTTTATTGTTCTGCGCCATTGCTGGAGACAGATGCTAATGTGATCTCCAGGATTCTGGCTTCCTGGCGCTCCCTCCTTTGTGTGGTTCCCTCTCCTTGCGGGTAGAGTAGGCTGGACCGGTGAATTTTTTCTAACCAACAGAACCTGGCAAAGGTTATTGAATGCCACTCCCGTGATTATGTTGCATTACACACGACTCCCTTTTGATAACAGACATGCTCTAGAGCTCTCCTTCTGCCTTGATGAAGGAAGTGACCTTGCTCATATGTCAAGGAAATGCAGGAAGCCTTTACAAACTTCAGGAGGTGTCTAGTGACTGAGGGATCTCTGTAGCCTAAAGTCAGCAACAAGGGTCTTACAAGTGTGAGGAAATGATTCCCGCAAACAATGAGAGCTTGGGAGCAGATTCTTCTCACAACCAGCCTCCAAATGCAACTCCAGACTGCAATCTTGTGAGACCCAAGCAGAGGACCCAGCTAAGCTATGCCTGGGGTCCTGACTAATAGAAACTTTGAGATAATAAATGTGTATTCCAGTAACTGATATGATTGTTGTGATTTGTTATATAGCGACAGCTAGCTAATATACTAATAATTCTGCAATTGCTTTCTTTAAGTCTAAATAATTATACTGATTTCTTTAAGTATGGTATTAATTTAAACTTGTATTCTACAAATATGTGCCCCCTGCTGTTCCAGTTATGCAGAACATGGTATTAAATAAAACAAAAATAATTCTTATATTCTACTAGAGGAGAATAACATTAAAATTTTATCATAGAATAATTACATATTACAATGTGGTAAGTGAATAATAAATAATCAAACATAGGGGAATTAGGAAAAGTTCTCTCAAACGTATGCTAGTGCATATTTAAGGACAGGTCCTTGAGGAGAGGAGGAGGAGCTCTGAATTGTAGGATTTGCCTATTATGTGGTATGTGTAGTCCTGCCATGACTAATTTTTAAGATACTTACATGAAACAACAATGTAAACTATAATCCATGTGATGCAGCAGCACTCCAAAATGTATTCACCAAATGCAACAAATGTGCCACAGTGATGAAAGAAGTTGTTGATGTGGGAGGAAGGGGAGTGTAGAGTATATGGGAACCTCATATTTTTTAATGTAACAGTTTTTGTGATTTATGTATCTTTATTTTAAAAAAGGCAATAAAAAGAAAAAGTTTAAAAAAAAAGCAGGCCTCAACATGTCCCTGGGCTTCCCTAAAGAAATGATAGGCAAAACAAGTATTGAAGGATTAGTGTGACTTGACTTAACAATGAGAGGAAAATGATAATTCTAAAAGAGAGGACAGCATTTCAAAGGTCTTGAACCTAGAAAAGTTTCTTATTTGAAGAACTGAAAGGAGAGTGTGGCTGGAACATGAAGACTAAGAGGACAGAAATTCAAAAGTGGAGACTGGAGAATCAGATTGTTCAAACTGCCAGACATTATACTAAGCTTTGGGGACACAAGAGTAAACCAGAGACATAAAGTCCTTACTTTCACAGTGCCCACTGAATCTTCTTACATGCTATAGAAAGAACTTTAAAGTTTGGTTCAATAGCAAAAGGAAGCCATTGAATTACTATTAGCAAGGAAATAACATGTTGTGCTTTTAAAAGATAACTGCTCTCTGGATAAATTCATTTTAAAAAGCACATGAAAGGTTAAAGGGAAGACAATTCAGAGAGTATTACTTATCAGCGTGTCAATTCCTTCATCTATAAATAATAACAATAACCATACCTGCATCAGGGTTTGTTTTAGAGAAATTTGTAACGTGTAAATTATCCTAAAAGGTAGTTGACACATAATAAACTCTCAAGAAGTGTTAAGAATTTTTTCCTTCTCCTATTCTTGCTGTTTCTTTTGTTTAAAATTGCTTTATAAAGTTACAAGAGGGAAACGGACTTGGCCCAGTGGTTAGGGCGTCCGTCTACCACATGGGAGGTCCACGGTTCAAACCCCGGGCCTCCTTGACCCGTGTGGAGCTGGCCCATGTGCAGTGCTGATGCGCGCAAGGAGTGCCGCCCCATGCAGGGGTGTCCCCCGCGTAGGGGAGCCCCACGCGCAAGGAGTGCACCTGTAAGGAGAGCCGCCCAGCGCAAAGGAAAGTGCAGCCTGCCCAGGAATGGCGCCGCCCACACTTCCCGTGCCACTGACAACAACAGAAGTGTACAAAGAAACAAGACGCAGCAAATAGACACAGAGAACAGACAACCGGGGGAGGGGGGGAATTAAATAAAATAAATAAATCTTTATAAATAAATAAATAAAGTTACAAGAAGGGGTGTGTGATAGACGTACAAATTTGGCAATGGTCAGGCTGTAAATGGTGTTTGAAGTCATAGACGAAGACAATGTTGCTTAGAAGACATGGCAAATGAGAAGAGACAGAGGGCCTAGGCTTGCAAAGATACAAAATTTAAAAGGATGACTAAATGCAAAGGAACCTTCAATATTTGGCAGAAGACCATGTCATAAAATATGGAAATGACAGGTTCTGTCTGCAGAACTACGTTGAGCTCACACCTGTATGACAGAGCTCATTTCTTGGGTCAACATTATTATTAGAAGATAAAGTTCAGAGAGAAGTAATGAGAATGATTAAAGGCTTGGTGTTAATGGATTTATGAGGAAAGATTAAAAACCAGAACTCACTTCTACAAATACTGTGGGGGAATGGGTATAAGTAATGTCCTGAAGTTTTAAAAGACTAGCAAATATGGAGAAAAAAAATAATTATTTTCCTAAGGTAGAAAAAGTGAAAGGAACCAAATATGGGTTTATTGGCCCAAATAGAAGAGTACATTGAGAAGATTTCTTTGTGGAAAATTTTTCCAAGGAAAATGATGAGATTCCATTTTAAGATCTAAAAAACAAAATTCAAAAAATAAAATTTAAATTTAATTCTATCTGACATTTCTGCTAGTGTAGAAATATGTACACCATGAAACAAATGTCTGCTGTCTGTATTTCCAGATAAGTTAGAATCTCAATGAGGTCAGAGATCTGTCTTTTCCACTGATGTATCAATACCTGAGACAATGTTTGACACAGAGAAAGTTCTCAGTGAATACGCATAATTAAAAAAAAAAGAAAAAATATCCAAATATTTATACCTCAAATTTATTAATAGAATCAGGAATGAATCCATGTTCTATCCTTGTGTGGTAAATACATCCAAATGGAGGCTGAATACAGCTACAGCTCATAAAACTCCCAAATTCCAAGACATTTATTAGAGTGGGTTTGCTGTAGAAAACAAACCAGATTACATTTTAAGCAATTTTGAATTCACATCTTGATATAAATGTATTAAATTTGCCAAATATTAATATATCAAATACTAATACAATAATATAAAAACATCTCACAGAAATTAAGAATTATAGTAAAGAAAAAGACTTAATAAAATATTTAAAAGTGATTTCCTCCTTTAAAAAGAAATGTTATAAAGTTGTCTGATTTGAGGATATGTTTCAACCCTATATTACCCACAGATTGATTATAGAGTAATATCATCAAGGAAATAAAGTTCTGCAATATGATATGTTCTATTTATTTTGGTGTTTCTGAAAAACATAACCATTATTTTCTAAAATTGCAATTGTTTTAGATTAAGATTTTCAATTCTTTCATAATTTGATTCAACCATCGACTCTTTGACTCCATTAGGACTGTAGCAATATTATTGTAGGTTGTTTTTGATGGAAGAAACACAAACATTTTAAAAGGCTTTAAAAATTACTGCCTTAATTACAGGTTTTGAAATGTATTTTCAATGAAATAAAAAAGCTATTAAATTAACAAAATTTCTTGATGGACTAAGGAGCAATTTGGATATAATAGAATAAAGGATGGGTTAGTAGCACACTTGAAAACAATTATTCAATCTAAATAACCAAAAACAAAAAGAAAGCAGCTTTGGTAAACTGTGGGACAATATCAAACGGTTTAACATAACCTATCACTAACCATCTGGAGTCTCAGCAGGAAAGGTAAGAGAATAGAATAAAAGAATATTTGAAGAAATAACATCCAACTATTCCATATTTTGCAGAAAACAAGAATTGACATGGCCAAGATGCTTTGCAACAAAAACCTGAAGCATGACAAATACAAAGAAAACCACATATTGCACATCACAAATTGTTAAGGAAAAACATATAAAGGAGAAAATATTAAAAGGCAGATGGAGAAAAGTGAGATAATTCATGCAGAGCATCAACAATACAAATGATGGTTGACTTCTAATCAGGAAAAATGGGGGAAAAGACAATGTGGTCAAATCACTAAAGTGCTAAGGAAAAAAAAAATTATTTCCTAATCCCAGAGGTATACCTTTCAAATATGAGAGTGTAATAAAAACAATTTTCTAGTAAATGTAAAATCAGACATGTCTTCAGCATATCTGCATATAAGAAATGCTAAATAAATACTACAAGATGAAGGGAAATTATACTGTTCCTTGAAATTTGGATAAACACAAAAGAATGAAAAGCATTGAAAATGGTAAATAGGTAAGTAAATATAAACATATCCTCCTTTTTTTTTTCAGATACTGGGGCGGGAGATTTTGCTTGGGACCTTGTATGTAGTACTCTGGCACTCAACCACTTGAGCTACAAGGCTCCCTAGCTTTTATTTTTTTTTTTAATTGCTACACAGGTAATCAGTTATTTAAAGCAAAATATCAGAAATGAAAATAGTAATATCAAATCAGTGATAAAATTCATGAAAAATGTATACAAATAATATTTCTAAAAAATAGACAAAAATAGCAAAAAACATGCCCTACAGAATTGACGCAAGAGGAAATAAAAAATCTGAAAAGCTCCATATGTATTAAATAAATTAAATTTGTATTCAAAAGCCTTCCCATAATAAATTTCTAGGACAATACGGTTTCTATCAAATATTTGAGGAAGCAATGATAATTCTTCCATTGCTAGAATCACAGTAAGTCTATAGTAGAATACCAATAAGTCTACTTCAGTCCATAGTTCATTCCTCAATCCTAAGGATTCTGGGATGGTGATACTCACTCCATCTTTAATTGGGGGGGGGGGGTCGGGGCTTTGATCCCATATTGCTGATGGATGGGACTGTCTTGTTTGCAGTTTTAGACACTCGGTTCTTTGATATGTTGGCTATCCATCGTCTACTCCTGATTAGTTGTCCTAGGTGAGTCCAATGAACTGGAGAGTAGGTGTTGCAACTCCATTGAGATTTAGGGCCCAGCTGGCATATGGACAACCCAAAATTTTAAGTCTCTTGGATGCATACCTACCAACTTTAGTACTAATTATTGTAAGTTCGAATACAAGGACAGAAGAGCCATGTGTAGGGAAACTACAACTGAGTCCAACCCTCTCACTCTGGGGAACATAAATTACAAAGTAGGGCCCCCTGGCAAGGGACCAAACTCCTGAGCTATCTGCCCTGACTATAGTGTCCAGATGTGTCTACAGCCCTCACAAGCACTGCTATTCAGGTTAGTACCTACTTTGGTTGTCAATGAGATCCTGCTGGGGCTTGCATAAGTGTTACCTCTGGAATGACCTCCTGAATCACTTTGAAGTCTCTTAGCCATATAAATTCATTTGTCTTTACCTTTTCTCCCTTTTGTTCAAGGTCTTTTTTCTTTTTTTCTCAGTTGCATTGCTTGTTGGTACTTGGTAGCAATCCCGTGGTGCCAGGGAGGTCCATCCTCAAGTCATTTCCCATGCTGGGGGAAGGGCAATGCATTCATTTATATGCTGAGTTTGGCTTAGAGAGAGCCCACATTTGAGCAACAAGGAGGTTCCCAGTAGATAACTCTTAGACACCCTTCAATATTAGGCTAAGTTTCAATTTCAAGAGCATAGGCTCATAAGCATAGTCATCAATATCAAGGGTCCATCAATGAACCATCCTCCTTCACAAGTCATTACAAGAAAAAAGCTTATGTTACAAAATTTCAAGACTTACTATAAATCTATTGCAATAGAGACAGTTGGAATTAGCAAAAAGAATATGCAAATAGAGCCATAGAAATAATAAAGATTCCAGAAATAGGTGCATATATACAGTCATTAAGTTTTAAAATAGGGTCAAGGCAATTAAATGAAGAAAGGAAAGTCTTTTTAATACGTGATGTTGAGACAACTGGATAAAAAAGGAAACAAAAAAAAATGAACCTCAATGCCTACCTCACATAACAGGACAAAAAAAAATTGAAATGAATTTTAATCATAAACAAAGAAACTTAAAATATGAAGTTTTTCAAATAAAGTAAAGATGATTATCTTAGTTAAGTTAGGGTTGTGAAAGGATTCTTACATGATAAGGAAAAAGAACTATCTATAGGAAAAACCAATGACAAATTGGGCAAAATCAATATTAACAATTTTAACCTCTCAAAGCACACCAATAAGCAAATTTTTAGAAAAGTAACCACAAATTAAGAGGACTTGTATCCAGAACACATTTTAAAATCTCCTGTAAATCAGTATTAAAAAGACAACCTGCTCCCTCAAGTAGATAAGAGACTTGACCAAATACAAGTGAAGATGAATAAATATCTGATTTTCATATGAAAAATGTGCCCAACCTAGATGATCATCAAGGAAACAAAACCACAATGAGTCTACCAGTATAACTAAAATTTAAACAACAAAATGAAAATTTTAAAGCATGGGTGAGAAACATGGGTAAGAATTAACTGAAATTTTTATACATTGCTACAGAAGTAGAAATTTTACACTTTGGAGACTCTGTGACAGTTTCTCATATACTTATACACACATATTCTATAACCCAGAAATTCTAGATTTAGATATTTACAGAAGAGCAAAGGAAACATATGTCCTCAAAAAGAATTCCACAATAGGGAAGCAGCAGTGGCTCCATCAGTTGGGCTTCCATCTACCATGTGGAGGCCCTGGGTTTGTGTCCCGGGGCCTCCCTGTGAAGGCAGGCTGGCCCGCTCGCCCACCATAGAGAGCCGCTGGCCTGCAAGTGCCACGGGGAGTTGACTCAACAAGGTGATGAAATAAAAAAAAGGGAGACAAGTAAAAACACAGAAGAGCACACAGCGAATGGACACAGAGAGCAGACGACAAGCAAGCCACAAAGGAGGGGGGGCATTAAAAAAAAATCCACAATAATAGTATAGCAATGTTATTCACAATAATAGAAACGTGAAGCAATTCACCAGCCCATCAGCTGGAAAATGTCTAAACAAATTGTTATAAATTCACACAATGGAATATTACTCAACATAGAAATGAAATGACCTAATGATAAGTACAGCAAAAAATGAATGTGTCTTGAAAATTATATTGAGTGAAAGAAACTAGATACAAAAGTATATACAGTCCATGATCCCATTTATATGAAAAAAGATAAAAATGAGAGAAATCTCAGTAATGATTTCTTACAGGTGGTAGGAATTGATTGAATGAGGAACTGACTGCATGAGGGCATTTTCTATGGTAATGGAAATATTCTGAATCTTGTTTGGGGCATTGGTAAAAGCCACAGTGGTATGCAGGAGTCATCTCATGTTGCCTTGTGAGAAGTGATCATTAAATATTCAGAAATGTGAGCTGCTTGTTAAATGGTTTGTAGCTTTAAATCAGACATAGTGGGAGCATTAGCACCATGAAAGCTGGTAAACACTACAAATCAAGATTTTGTTCATTTGCATGCTTTGTTTTATTTCTTCCAGAAACTAGATTTGTAACATATAGATAAAAATACCACCTCTTTCATAAGGTTGTTAGGGAAACCAAATAGCATAATATGTGTACACTGTTTGAATAAGGTGCCACAATATATTTATCTCCTAAAAATGTTAATATTACATATATCATCTGATAACTTGCTTTATATAATTTTAATATATATGTGACATTAGTCATGTTGTTACATATATTTTACATGTCCAGAGGAAAGCCTAAAAAAGGAAGTTTAATAAATATTTATGAGATACATTAGTCAGTTATTACTAAAAATAATGGTTGATAAGAAATGTAAAACAAACATTTATTTTAATTACATAAAATCTTTCCTTGATTCAGGGCACTTAGGTTTTCTCTATTTCCCTGTTATAATTAAGTTTGCAGTGACCCCGCTAAAGTTTTAAAAAATTCAGATCCTATTTTATATCTGTACAATATAAATGATAAGCAGAAAAGAATAATTTGTTTTTGTTTTTTGTTTTGTTTTGTTTGAAAAAGTCCATGATGATAATGCCTACATGCATGTGGACATATTGTAGTTAGATAGCAAAACACCAAATGATAGAAAGTAATTTCATTTTTTTAATTGAAGGAGAAAGATTGTTTAGGGAGTACTAAACCATGAAATTGTTTCTTTCTTTCCAAAAATTAAGTTGTTTTACAAAATCCCCCTCACTCTTACACTAAAGGTAGTTATACATGCAACTAACTAAATTTGCAGAACCAGAATTAAAGGAACACTGTATCACAAATATTTTTTCACCTGAAGATAACCTGTTATAGTCATCCCTCTCTTTAGCTACACCTGCTGTCTCCTTGTACTCCTTCATGCCTAGGGATGTAACAGTCCTCGCTCTTACCACTCTAGGGGACTTTAGCATCCTTGTTGGTGTCCCTTAACATGGGCACACATATGCAGATAGTCTGTTAATTAAACTCTTTACTTACTACATCTGAGAATGCTATTTCTTTTCTGGCAGGGCCCTGGCTGATACAACTGTAGTGAGAGAAAATTTGAAGTTGCAGTTTATTCACCATACTTGTTACATGGAAGATAGAGAATCACACAGAGAAGTATGTGTGGGCATTTTTAGTAGAAGCCAGTATGGTAACAGTGAAACAAAACAGTGATAGCAAAAATAGTATATTCACTAGAAGCAGTAAAGTAATCCTCCAAGTCACTTCCAATGATTTTACCCATGCCCTACTGTGAAAGTTTTGGTAAATAATGTTAGGCTCACACTGTAATTATATCAATATTTTAGTATAAAGAACACCAAATCATATTGTATATGTAATATTTATATGTTAGGTAAACAATATACAGGACATCATTCATATAATATACATTCTGTTTTCTCTATTCTTTTTGTGGGTTTCTCTAAAGCTTCACATTCTAATTTCAGTGCAGCAACCAGAGTGATCCTTTCCTAGGTAAGCCAGACCATATCACTTGTCTACTCAGAACCCTCCAGGGACCTCACATCTAATTAAGAGAAAAGGTGAAAGTCCATATAGTGCCTATAGTCTCTTAGTTGATCTGATTCTTGTTAACTCATTCACTTCATCTCCTACTATCACCCACTTTCTTTGCACTCCAGCAACAATTCCCTGACAGTCTGGCCACCCCCCAGACAGATTCTTGTTCCCTACCTGTAATAGTCTTCCCTGCATAGTGGTTGTATAGCCAGCATCCACATCTGCTTCAGATCTGAGGGCAAATGTGATATTTTTGTTGAGGCTTTTCCTGACTATACAATTTAAATTTTCAAAATTTCCCCTCACCTCATAAGCTCTATGAGGGCAGCTGTTTTCACTTGATTTATTTCCCGCTGTAGTCTCAGTCCCTAGAATAGTGTCTGCCACATTGAAGGCACCTAATAAATACTTGTTGAATGATGATGGTATGGAATCAACTGATATTTAAAGACAATATTGTGGTACTAGTTGTAGATTGCTTCCTAAATAGGACCTTTTCATATCTGAAAGGGATACTAATTATAAAAGATTTAATTTATTTCAATTATTTTATCATTTGATCATTATTTAGTATGCAAATGATCTTAAAGTTTTGTGCAATAAAATTAATATATGCTTGTTGTAGAGAATCAGAACAACATCTCAAAGAATAAGGTAAAGAAAAAAACCCAGAATATATTCCACTTTTATAAAAAGACATTAATATATATTTTTGTGCATTTTATTCTAATACCACATAACTATTTTACAAAATGAGGTTTCCTGGTTTTTAAACTTATTTTTAATTTTTGGATGATTCCCATATCTTTATATGTTTTAATAAATATCTGAGCATGGTAAATATATTTACTAACTTCAAAATATTCCATCTAATAAATGTACACACTTTTAACCATTTTCTAGTCATCTACCCATTTCCACTTTTTCATTATGATAAATAATACTCTGCATTTAAATTAAAACAAAATTATGCTAAGAAATCCTGTAATTACATTGTCATGAAACAAGAGCAGCAAATAATTCCATAATACTTCAAAATAATACATTGAAATCAAGTTTGTTTTTCAGAACTGACATGGAACCTCACAATAAATATCTCTTTCATGTGCCAAAACATATTGTGTGCTCACTATTTTTTTAAAAATATGAAACATTCCAGAAAAGAATCAGACAGATCAGCCTAATAGTACTTTAGCAAAATGGAATCTAGACTTAAGAGAAATTGAAATGGAAGGGAGAATAAGACTCTTAAGATGTTAAAAATATGAGAAACACAAAGCTGTAGAGATATGGGAGAATATAATCAATCAATAAATGGCATTAGGTAGTCCATAACAGATTATAGTCTATTGTGAAAAGCTACCATGTTAGCTAGGAAAAAGAAGGTACGCAAGAAAGGGCACTCTACTCTGTAATATTGCATTTTCACAAATCTACTTTCCAGGAGAGAACAATATTTTCTTACTGCTATACCCCAGCTCCTAGGAAGGGACTGGCATCTTGGGAGTAATCATAAATAATTTTGGACATACTGATTCTATGCATGTAACAAATATGCAAACTCATATTTATAAATGATTAATATTAATGACATGCTTACCTCCCAGATAAAATGTCTGCAAGCTTTGTGAGATGGAGAAATAATATTATTGATACGAGGGGTTCTAACCAGGGGTTAAATGATTTCAGGAGGTCTGTGAGATTGAACTAAAAAAAAATCAACTTATTATCTTTATTTCCTCTGACCGCGAACTGAAATCTAGCATTTTCTTCATTTATGAATGTTGCATAAATAAATAGCAGTTGTACTCATTTCACCTGACTGGCAGAGAGGTCTGTGGGAAAAAAAAGGTTAAGAACCCCTGCTCTAGAAGGAGGCTCTCCATTTTGAGATCATGACTCTGAGATGATTAATTGTTTTCATTACTGATTCAAAAAAAGAAGTTGTTGCACAAAGTGCACAGAAAATGAAAGACAGAAAAGTCATTTAGGATTGCTAGATAGTCCTTTCTTCTAAGGACTTTCTATTCAAATTGCTCATATATTGTCTTGTGGCCCTAGGGACTGGGTGAAGAGACTTGCTATATGGGTAGATAAATGGCTAGAAGTGGGACATAAGCTCCCCTATTAAAAAAAAATGTATGTTTTTATTCAACTGTGTTTTCTTTTTAGTTTTTAATCATTTATATTTTCAGTTATTAAAGGTACTAAATAAAAAATAAATAAAACAAACAGATTTCTAGAATCTGAGTTGTAGCTAGACATCCTTTCATTTTCCTGCCTTCTCTGAGATGACAGAGCAGCACTGAAATCCCTTTCTGATCAATGCTTTCTCTGTGGGCTAAGGGAAAACCCAGGATACAGAATCTCAAGGATGTTTACCTTTAGTGTCAGTTGATGCTAAGGCCTCATTACAGCCAGTTTGAAAGGAAAATTTTTTAAAATTAATTCCCTGAGTAAGCAAAAACTTTTTCCATTGCAAATAGCAAAATTCATAGTTGACCTGACTCCTATTATTAGCTGGGACTGGTAGACGCAGCTGCAGCTAGGGAGTTGCAAACCGCAAATAGGGGAGCTAGAGAGCAGCACAGCTGGTTTAGGCTGAACACACAGTATTGAACTGAAACACAGTTTTGCTTAACTTGGCTGAGTGCAAGGTAAGCACTGTATGAAAACCCAAAAGAAAGCTTTCTGCTCTGTCCAGCCTTTGTGCCAACATGGGATTTGGCAGGATGCTTCTGAGACCACAGAAGTTAACTGTTAGGTCTGAGGGGGGAAAAATCCCATGTAAAACTAAAGCGAGGTCACACCATTTAAAACTGTTCATTAGAGTGTTCTTAATAGGATCTTTGTAGTGAACTTAAGATATCCACTTTAAATTTCCACCAAATAAAGATATTGGACATTATACTCAATTCTGTGATTAAGTAAATGATGAAATAATAAACACCAACAAACTTTGAAGTTCCCTTTCTAAATCAAGTGGGTCTTTCCTTTTCATTAGGTGGTCAGATGTGAGTGGGTGTGCGTTTTCATTATTGTCCAACAGGAAGCACACACTCTGTTTCCTTAGAAATTTTCACATATCTAAGGAAATGAAAACTATGGTTACCAAGATCATTATAGAATCACCATAATTTAAAAGACGATTTTATTTTCCTATTGCAAGTAAAAAGAGTTAATGACAGAGATATTAGAGACTGTGTGAATTTTCTTTAGATTTAATATAACCACACTATAATAAAAAGTTATCTTTTATTTATTTACCACATGGGAAATGCATATTAAAAATCAACACATTTTATTTAAAGGTAATTTTACAGGCTTTAATATATTACCTTTTTAATGATGTTTCTGAAATTTTACTGAGCCCATTTTAATGTTTGTTTTTTCCATAATGGCAATTAATAATTTACTAAATAGAGATGATTTATAAAGCAATTACAAAAGGTAATTAGTCCATGGACAGTGATGCCTCTTTTTCATAATATTGGGTTACCTAGCAAAAAACAGTGTTTTAAAAGCATGAAAGATTATTTTTCCAACAATTTAAATAAAGATGCTATTACAAGCTACCAAAAATTATAAAGGAAAATTAAAGTTTTGTCATACATTTTCTCTTAGTTTTATGTACCATAAAGTCACCATTTTTAAATGTACAATTTATTGGTTTTTAATATATTTGGAAGTTTGTGCAACATTCCTATATAATTACAGAATATTTTCATCATCCCAAAGAAGATTACCCTTACCCATTACAAGTCACTCTTCATTCCCATCTCCCTTTAGTCCCTGCAACCTCTAATTTACTTTCTGATTCTATAGATTTACCTATTCTGGACATTTCATTTAAATGGGGTCATATAGTATATGACTTTTATGTCCGATTTATTTCATTTAGTATAATGTATCAGTACTTCATTGCTTTTCATGGCTGAATAGTATCCATTGTATGGCTATATCACATTTTGTTTATCTATTCACCAGTTGTTGGGCATTGCATTGCTTCCTTTTTTTTTTTTTTTTTTTTTTTTGGCTATTATGAATATTCCTGTACAAGCTTTTGTGTGGACTTATATTTTAAGTTCTCTTGGTTATTCACTTAGGAGTAAAATTGCTGGATCATATGGTAACTTTTCTGTTTAACTTTCTGAGGAAATGCCAAACTGTTTTCTAAAGGGACTGAGTCATTAGACATTCCCAGTCAGCAATGAATGAGGTTTCTAATTTCTCTACAACCTTGTTGATACTTATTTTTATTTATTTGATTATAAATATATGATTAATTTTTAACACTCTCCCAAAGAACTACTAAACATTGGATATGAAAGGAAGGGAAAAGTCAAAGATGACTCCAAGGCTATAAGTGATTGAGAGAATGCTGGTGTTATTACTAGAAGTACCTCATCAAGGAGAGATACCTTTGGGGAAAGAGAATAATTGTGAGACTGAGGAAGACTGGGAAAGCCCAGTGGCCAAATGCAATAGTAGGTGGAGAGTTTAAAGCTATAATCAGAGCTCATGATGCTTGGCGTTCAAAAATTGATAGAATTATAAGCATAAACTCTGGGATCTCAGAGTTGGGGTTTGTACCCAGGCTCCAACATTTATGACCTCTAGCCTGTGACTTAGCCTCTTTGTTCTTTGGCTATGCTAGGCTATAATAACTTATGTGTCCCAAAAAATTGTTGTAAGATATAAATAAATTAATACATTACATGTAAAGTGCTTAGAAATATGTCTCCTACATAATAAACAGTAGCCATTATTAAGATGACCACATAATTTACAGTCTAAGGCATAATGTACTTTCAAAGGTGTCCTGGTTTGGACATTAAATGATGATATTGGGATCACAGGAATAAATGGACACTGGGATCCAGTCAAACTGAGATATATGGTCTTCCTATCTATTATTGTTCTGCACACTTAGGGTTTCTCTTGAGGCCTCAAACCAAAGAAGGATTAAATGGGAAATAATGTTCTTGTTTTAACCAAAGCTCTGAAACAGTTAAAAAATCAAGACTGAAATAGGGGCATTTTGTGTATTTATTAGGTTATTATTCAAAAATGCTATAATAATAATAATCACAATTAGAAATTATTTGCCTTTGCGTCTTGGTTCTACAATTTACTCTTTCTAGATTTTAATAAATCTGCTAATGTCCTGAGACTTAGTTTGCTCCTCTGGAAAATGGCGATGACACCCATATCCTTTAACTGTTGTAAAGACTGAAATAGCAGATGCAAAAACATCTTTGACAATTTAAAAACCTTATTAAAATTTAGGTTATTGTTATAATTCACTGGACATCACTCTTTGATGAAAAACTCCAAAGTTCTAAAAATATCAAAATATTACTTTGTTTCTCTAATCTATAACTCACAAATAACTCTTCCAGAAGTGCAGAAGTAAGTCCATAAAAAGCCAAGGACAATACATTGAAAGCTTTGTTACTTCATTCCAATTCTGTTACTTTCCTGCTCAATTACAGCCCAAACAAAAATATTGGTCATTATCTATACAAAGTTGAGCTGTTGCTAGAAAGTGCAAAGCGGGGGGGGCTGAGACAGGGAAGTGATGCAGACTAGAACAGCAATGACAGTGTGTATTTTAGACTCATAGGCAGGAAGCCTGTTCATATAGAGAAAAAAAAAAACTGTGTAGTCATTGTTATGAGAGCAAAGGAGAAAAAAATCAAAGTTCAACATTCGGTAAGACTAGAATGTAATAAGAGGGATATGAATGACTGTTTTATAAGTAGATAGGGTGGGCTCCATGTCCAGATGTCCAAAACAGAGATCAATGCCCAAACTGAAGAAGAAGCATTTCAGAATAATTAAGTGTGGGAACTGGTTTCAAATCCTAGCTATACTAGCCACTAATTGAGTGACTCTAAGCATATATGTCTTAACTATTCTTTGCTCCATTTCCTAATTCATAAAATAGAAGTAAAAATATTACCAACCTGAAGAGTTATTTTAAATAAGATTATCTGTATGAAGTATTTAGGTACCTGAAATATAGTAAGTGCTCAAAATATGTTAGTTAATAAGTTAATATCAGCTGTAATCTTGAGTGGACCAAAGTAAAATGCTCTATATTATCATTAACTAAGAAAATAGCTATCTATAATATCCATAATTACCCATTAATGATAAGGAAACACGTAGAGAACTAAATTCAGATTAGAAGGTAAAAGGCTGTATATTAAAATCCAGATAAGAAGATGAACTCTAAGATTTTAATTAGTCTTCTTGTCATAAATCGAGAAACAACAATGGGAGATTTGTGATGTGGGAAACAGTGATTTTTAGAGTATAGTGATGGATTATTGAGAGGTAAAAGGGACTGTGGAAATCAAGAAGCCATCTTTGAGAATCTGTACTCCTGTGGATGGTAGTGAGGAGAGGGATGGCCATAGATGGATATAGTACAGGGCAACTGAGAAGGAAGAAATAAGTGGAAAATACCTGGGAAATCTTCCCTTATATTGCCATTTTTCCCAAAGTGTTGGCACAGATCTAGAAATGATCTCTCTAGATAATCTAGGTACTAATTATTGCCACCAATATGGAAAAGCCCTTTACTTTAAATATAAAAATGTCCCCTAATTCTGTAGTGCTGTAGGTCATATGAATTAGGACAATGATAGCATAGTTGGACCTATTTTTTTTTCTTTTGAAAGGAACATAGTAAATACAGAAGGCAGAAAATGCGTGATTTATAAACACAAATTTACTTTTTGGAGGTATTACAGTCATTCTTTCTTTTGTATTATTGTTTCATTAGTAACAGTAACAAGGAGAAGGCTCTATCATATTTTAAGTCTCTAAATATCTAGCATACAGCAGTTCCTCAGCTAATAATTGACATATGTTTTTGAAATACCTGTCCCAAAGAGAGCTGTAGACTAAACAGAGACACAGATTGAAAACACTGGTTTTGCTTAGCTGAAATGAAGATTTCGAGTTTTGGAAAATCATTCACAGTTTAAAGGAATGGTATACAATCTTTTATCATTCACTTAATTTTTTCATACCACATTGCAGTTGTTGCATATCTAGAAAAATCACTTATACTCATCCTTACTTCAAAATTATGGTAGTTGTTAGACCCAATGCTACTTCAGGGACTTTTTTTTTAATTTATTTTTCACTCTTTATTTTTTTTAAATGTTACATTCAAAAAATGTAAGAGGTCCCCATATACCCCCACCTGCCTCACCCCACATCAACAAACTCTTTCATCATCATGGCACATTCATTGCATTTGTTGAATACATTTTGGAGCACTGCTGCACCACATGGATAATGGTTTACATTGTAGTTTACACAGGACATACAATGTCCAGCATCTATCCCTGCAGTACCACCCTGGACAACTCCAAGTCCTGAAAATGCCCCCACATCATAGCTCTTCTTCTCTCAGCAGCTACTGTGGCCACTTTCTCCACATCAATGCTACATTTACTTCCATTACTAATCACAATAGTTCCATAGTACAATATCAGTAAGTGCACTCTAATCCATACTCTATTCCTCCATCCTGTGGGCCCTGGGATGGTTATATCCACTCTACCTCTATATTCAGAGTGGGCTTAGAGTCCAAATGGATGATGGGTGCAATTCTCCTGCTTGCAATTGTAGGCACTCTTGGCTCCCTGGTGTGGTGGTTGACCTTCTCCACCTCCCTATTAGCTGGCTGGGGTAAGTCCAATAAACCAGAGGGTAGGAGTTGCAAGTCTGCTGAGGCTCAGGGCCTGCCTGTCACATGGACAGTCCAGAGATTCAGGACTCCTGAGTATACAGCAAACCCAGTGCCAACCACAGGTCCAGTAAAAGTGACAGAAAAGATATGTGTAGAAAGGTCACATCTGTTTCCAACTACATCAAACTCATGAACACAAACTTCAAAGTAGGGCCAACTGACATGACACTGAATTCCAGAATCATCTGCCATGACCAAAGAACCTGTGGGTTTCTGTAGCCCTCAGGAGAACCAGAACCTGGGGTTGTATCTACTTTGGCTGTCTCTCTGACCCTGCTGAGGCATGAGTAAGTGTGACCCCTCTGATGACCTCCCGACTCTTTTTTGGAGACTCATAGCCATATAAACTCATTTGTCCTTTCCATTTCTCCCTTTTATTCAAGGTCCAAAAGCAGTTTTTAATGCCTGATATTACATGTAGCTGAGATATTCGGTTAGTCTGAATTGACCCTTTTATTCAAGGTCTTTTTCTAGTTACATCATCAGCTTGTGCTTGGTAGTAATCTCTCAGTGCCAGGGAGGCTCATCCCCAGAAGTCATGTCCTATGCTTGGGCGGGGGGGGGAGGTAATGCATTTACATGCTGAATTTGGCTTAGAGAGTGGCCACATTTGAGCAACATGGAGGCTCTCAGGAGGTAACTCTTAGGCACCCTGCAGCTCTAGACCTAGTTCATATTTCAGGCACACAGGTTCATAAGCATAGTCATCAGTATCAAGGGCTTATTTTTGGACCATCTTTTGCCATTGCACTTGGGGGATTGTTGCTGTTCCATTGGGGAATGTGATAGGAATTCAGCACTTCCTCAGTTGTTGTTTTTAACTGTAACTACTATGAAAATATCCAAACGTGTTTATGTACCTTATGTACAGGCCCTGGAGAACTCTCTTCCAACCATGTGCCCCCCATCAATAACACCCCACTTCTGGTTCCTTATTTTAGTTTGAGTTGTAGAGAACATCAGATTGGCAGTACAGAATTTTTTGGAAACAAAGAATTTGAATCATTAGGAAATACATAGCAAAGGCTTTATTACTACAACTGATGGATTTGGGGATTCAAGAACTTTCCATGGAAAACAGTAAACTGAAAGTTTTGTCTTTCTTGATGATCAAACTTTTTATCTCCTCTGCATGAGTTCTTTCTTGCCTGTATCTCTCAATTCAAGGAGAAATTGAGTCTAATCAGACACTAGCTATATTTGTCTCAGCTTGTTTCCTTTTCCTTCTACAGATCATGTTTATTTTACAAAAGGACCCAGGAAGAAGAAACTAAAGGAAATAAGCACTAACTACTTATACCCTTCATAATGTTTGCTATTTTGGGAATTCTGCATAGGTGTTACCAAAATACTAATCTCTTAATAATGTATTATCTTATTTCATCATACATGAAATTAGCAATTACTTTTTCTCAGAGACAACACTAATTGAGTCTAATGACAAAACTTGAGAGGCAAAACTGTTATTTTTAAAAGCTGAAATCCAAATTTTAAGGTAGCATATTTTGCTCAAGCCTGTTATTGTAGTAAAAAAACATATAAAATAAGTTTAAAGAAACCAGGCACTGTGTTAAATACAAATAAGTGACACATGGTTTAATATTTCTCATGGTAAGAGTTTTAAGAATTTGTTAACATGAAACAGATTAATGTAGGCACAGAAATTCATACAAATCTCATGTATAAGACTTATAAATAAACCTGTAACCCATCGATATCAAAATTTGGCTTTTATATGATTACTGATGATTGGTGTAATTTATTACTACAGTGGTCATTTAAAAATCATTCCCAATTGGCTAAACCTTGAGGAAAAGCACCTAATCATTTTTTTTGTGAAAGAAAAAAGGAAGTTGGTCTTTCCATATCTTTGTGTCTAATCTGGTTCTCCGGCCCTTATTAATTTCCAGCTTCATTCCTTTGTGGTCAGAGAAATTACTTTGTGTAATTTCAATCTTTCTGAATTCATTGAGAGTTGTTCTGTGGCCTAGCATGTTGAGAATGATCCATGGGTACTCGAAAAGACAGTGTATCCTGCTGTATTTGGATATATGTCTATTATGTCCAGAACCTCCATTGTATTATTCAAGTCTTTGTTTCTTTATTGATTCTCTGTTGAGATGTTCTATCTAATGATGATAATGGTGTATTAAAGTCCCCCATTATAATTGTAGAGGCATCCATTTCTCCACTTAGTTTTTCCAGTGTTTGTCTAATGTATTTTGAGAGACCCTGTTTAGGTGCATAAATATTTATGATTGTTCTTTCTTCTTGAAAGATTATTACTAATCTTTATATATTATTACTAATATATACTGTCCATCTTTGTCTCTTAAAATAGTTTTACATTTAAAGTCTATTTTGTCAGATATTAGTATAACTACTCCCACCCTTTTTTGCTGGTTGTTTGCTTATAAAATTATTTTCCACCTATTCACTTTCAGCCTCGTTGAATCCCTGGGTCTAAGGTGGGTTTCTTGTAGACATCATATAGATGGGTCATATTTCCTTAGCCATTCTGCCAATCTGTTTCTCTTGATTGGTGAGTTTAATCCATTAACATTCAGTGTTATTACTGTCAAGGAATTTCTTACATTGGCCATATTTTCTTTCATGGAGTGTATGACATATGAATGTCATATACTCCACCTGCAATGCAATGCTATTATTGCACCCTTCCCCCATTACATTTACACACCACATTCTATATTGATGTTTTCTGATCTTCTCTATCTTCTGAATTCTCCCTCTTAGAACCTTTCATTCTTTTTCAAAGATGTTAATCTGAGCCTATATTTCTCTTTTAATCTAGCATCTACTATTTTGACTTTGAGGTTGAGCTTTCCCATCCTAGGCTTTGGCACTTTTAGAGAAATATTTTGCCACATTTAAATATTTACTTGTTTTCAATACATAAAAGAATACTTTAGTAAGTTATAATAAAGCATTTCAGAAGATTTTCAGTTAATAACTAATGTAATTTGTTATAGGGACTGAGAATATCAAAAGAATTTATATTTAAATGGCATTCTGTCTATACCTTTTTAAGAAAAGGAGTGTTAATGGAAGTTAGGAAGTATTATATAGTGGAATATACTGCTGAATAATCTGAAATATATAACACACAGACGGGAATGAAACTTCATAAAGCAGCATTTGGTATTGCTTATCTGATCAACCCATGCTGAATACCAGTACTTTAAGTATCTCTAGCTCTTTTATTTATAAGAACATCTAAAAGGATCCTTCACTTTAAGTTTCTTGAAAAACAAAAAAGATAACTTTGAAATGATTAAGAATTCATTGTAATAAATTGCTCACCAGTTAAATATAATTGTTTCCTTGACAGCAATTGCACTATATTTAAACTAAAGTCTTTATTAGATCTATAAACATATTCTCTGATTGTGACTCTCTAACTTTCATAGAAAATATAGGAAATACAAAACCCAGAAGGGTTTCTCTTTCCTCTCATTTTTAATCCCTGCAAAATGTTGACTTTATTACTTTTTGTTCTTGCTAAATATGTCTCCTTTTTTAACCTCCTCGATATATGTTTCTTTCTCTCTCTTTCCATCTGGAACATTCAGAAGGACTTTAATGTTCTTGACCTTTTAGAGGGAAAAGAACACCTAACTTGTTAATACACATCCAAGAACTTATTGTGGAGAACCATTAACTGAAGTTTGTGCGTGTGTGTGTGTTACAAATTTCAAACATTCTGGATGAGGGCAAAAACCCATGTTTGATTATTTTCCTGCTTTTATCCTCCTATTCTATGCTGAGGCTACTTAGAATTTTTTCTGCTCTGATATCATTGAAAGCACATTAACTTTTAGTTTATCATAAACTTATGTCAACTAACACTAGCTTTTCTTTTTTATGGCCTTTTCCTCAGGTATTCTTTACAAATCTCATTTACTGGGAATGAGAATTGTAAAAAGACAATGTCCACAAATCCCTGACAGATTTCTAAGCTTTGCTCCAGAAATAGTGCTTTTGTACCATTCACTATGCATAGAGAGAGAAGTCTGAACAAGGCAAGATACAGTCTCAAATGGTTTAGTATATAGTTGGGAAATATGAAGGAAAGCAAGAGGTGAGAGGTAATTTTTTATTTCTCTCCCCTCCCCCCCCCCCCCCGCATTGTCTGCTCTGTGTTCATTCACTGTGTGTTCTTCTGTAACTGCTAGCATTATCTGATGTCATCTTACTGCATCAGCTCTCTGTGTGTGCAGCATCACTCCTGGGTGGGCTGTGCTTTTTTTTCATGCAGGGTGCACTCCTTGTGCGTGGGGCACCCCTAAACGGGAGCGCCCCTAAATGGCACAGAACTCCTTGCACACAGCAGCACTGAGCATGGGCCAGCTTACCACATGGGTCAGGAGGCCCTGAGATCAAACCCTGAACACTTCATATGGTAGATGGATGCTCTATCAGTTGAGCCATGTCTGCTTCCCAAGAGGTAATTTTAAATGAACTTTGGAATATGATATTTGAGCAGGATTTAAAAAATTGCTAGATTTCCAAGGGTAGAGATTATGGGAAGACAATTCTACATAATACCCTCAAAACATTTTTTTTTTTGTACTAGAACAAACTGAAAACATTCTAAGGGCTCAAAAATCGAGTAATGTTTCTATAATTTATGTTCGATCCAATTAGACTAGGTAGAAAAGACAGAGAGAAGATGTAAGCCCTGAAGAAAGAAATGGAGACAGAGCTTTTCAATATTTTTCATGTTCCATAGACTTCTTTGGTTCTTCACAGAATGATGGTTTTATATGCATGAAATAGAACACAGGACATTAAAATGGAGACCAATTATTTTGAAATAGAGCTATCAAAATCATAAAAAATGTGCTGTAGTAATGTAAGTGCTTGCTTACAAAGCTGTAGATAACAGATTTAGAGGTGGGTCTAATAAATACTGTGATTTCAGTATAAGGATGAATGTAAACAATATTTCAGGAATAAGCAAGAACTGTAATGAGACATGAACTATTTATGTTTTCTAATGTTGAACAAGTTATGGGTTCTGTAAATATCACGTTTTACAGTCTGCTTAAATAATTTAAAGAAATGCTATCTTTCAGTTAGAAGTTAATGTTCTATTTTACTATTAAAATTCATGGACTCCCTAAATTCTATCCATTGACTCCTTGGTAGTCCATGAACTCTAGATTAAGAACCCTTTAGAACAGGTCCAAATATGGGGATTTGGGGAGGCAGAGAGTCTTAGAACAGTTGTAGAATGTAGTGGAAAATATTTGGGTGGCAGTTTCCCAGCAAAGGCATGCTTGTGTTCGTGTGCAGAAATGGAAAAGGCCACATCATACACTGAATGAAATCACTATCTATATGACCTTGGACAAGTCACTTTTCTTTGTGCCTCGGTTTCTTCACTTTTAATCTTCATGAGGTTATTTTGAGGATTAGATGTGTTAATGGTTGAAAATAACTTAGAGTGTGTCCTGGTGTATACTAAGCACTTTCCAAAAAGCATTTTTTCAAATAAATAAATATAGTCAGACTAACACCCTTATAGGCTAAACCACATAGTTAGTTCTGGATTAATTCTTCCTTACAGTGTAAATATGGAGTAGATAGAAAGTTAGGAAAATATTTAGGATAGAGAAATCAAGATTAAGTGAATTTCAAAAGGAGATAGTTCAGAGAAATAGATGCTACTTGGAGGTTAATGACTGAGAACAAATATTTGAACAGGGATTGGTAATCAGTAGATTATTGGTTACCTTCTGGAGAGTGAGTGTGATGGACAGATATAAGTAGACACCAGACATCCAGTATTTAAGTGTCCCAGCTGCTAAAACAAATACTGTACAATGGGTTGGCTCAAACAATAGGACTTTATTGGCTCATGGTTTCAGAGACTGGAAGATTTCCCTCTCTGGGGGTTGGTATCTTCTTGCTGTCTTTAGAGTTCTTGGGCTTTACCTTCACATAGCAATGCACATGGCTGCTTCTTCTCCTTTTTCTTCTGGATTCTGTTGACTTCCTCCTTCTGGCTGGTTGCAGAGGCTTCTTAATCTCAGTCTAATTTCCTTTGCTTATAAGGATGTCAGTCATATTAGACTATGGCCTGTGGGGAGCCGCCCGGAGCTACGTGCATTTGCGGTCTCCAGCAACATGGCGGTTTTCATAACTACGCCGACTCCACCCCTGTGCTTCTGCCTTCTTCTTCCCCTTTCCCCAGTTTCCCGGGCAAAAAGCGTCGCGCCTGTGAAACAAGATGTTGAAGCCATGACCAGCATTGAAGACTCGCAACCTATAGCAAGTGGTGTAACAGCATTTTATTGCCTTATATGGAAGAGCCGCTTCATCAGCCTATCACCCCCTGCTAATGCCCTCCCCTTAGTATATATTCTGATGCTCTACCCTCAGTAAACGGAGACTTGATCAGAATCCTGTCTTGTCTCTGTTTCTCTCGCCTCTTGTCCCCCAATTCCCACTCCCTCTTTCCGGTGCCCGTTCGTTTGACCTGCGGGCTGGGTCAATGGCCCATCTTCATTCAACTTGGGCACACCTTAACTAATAACATCTTCAAATACTCTATTTTTAAATGGGTTCATACCCACAGGACTAGGGGTTTTGGGACCTGAACATGCCTTTGCTGGGGAAATGATTCAATTCCCAGCATCCAGCCATTCACTGACTAAATTAATAGGGGACAAGCAAAGGCAGTGAATGTGGATTACTTTCCTCAACTGTTATCCATGAAAGAAAGTAGATTGAAAGTTTATCAGATTTTACAGAAATAACCTGAGCACAGTTGATGGGACAGATGAAGAAGACAACGAAGAGAGAAAGATTGCAAATGGAAGAAAAGGCATAATTAATTGCTAGAACTAGGTCTGACTAATAAAACAAAGAATGAGATAAGATGAGATGAGATAAAATGAGATTATGAGATGAGAAGTGAGAGGATGGAGACATGTACACAGAGAGAGAGAGGGAAAGAGAGAGAGAGAGGCTTTTGAAGAAAGCTTCATCTTTCAATCTCTACTGAATCTGTAGCAAATAGGAGAAGCAGATGAAGACATCAGTTGTGATTAAAGAAAAGAGAAGACTTAGAGAGCCCACACTGGAGAACATCCATCTCTCAAAACTATGGAAAGCTTAGATCTTCTTAAATAGTGGGTGGGGTAAAAGAGAGGGATGGAAGCTTTAGGAATGCAATAGGTAACTAATTCAAGATGAATATAAATATTACCAAGTAGCCATGGGAATCTAGTTGAAGTTAGACTAAAGAGGAGAGGTATACTTCCATCCTAAATGCCACTTCCCCAAGCAAGTCCTTATTGATTAAAGTTCCAGAATATGTTTAAATATCCCGGCTATATGCTCTCATTTTGTCCTGCAGTTGTATAACTATTTTGTTGTTGCTGTTGTTGAATGCTTGGCTTCCTTTCTAGAATGCAATTTTTTTCAGAGCCCCTTCTTTTTTTTTTTTTTTAAAGATTTATTTATTTATTTAATTTCCCCCCCTCCCCTGGTTGTCTGTTCTTGGTGTCTATTTGCTGCGTCTTGTTTCTTTGTCCGCTTCTGTTGTCGTCAGCGGCACGGGAAGTGTGGGCGGCGCCATTCCTGGGCAGGCTGCTCTTTCTTTTCACGCTGGGTGGCTTTCCTCACGGACGCACTCCTTGCGCGTGGGGCTCCCCCACGCGGGGGGCACCCTTGCATGGCACGGCACTCCTTGCGCGCATCAGCGCTGCGCATGGGCCAGCTCCACACGGGTCAAGGAGGCCCGGGGTTTGAACCGCGGACCTCCCATATGGTAGACGGATGCCCTAACCACTGGGCCAAAGTCCGTTTCCCGAGAGCCCCTTCTTGTTTACTTATATATATATATTCGAGATCACAGAAACCTACACAAAGAAGAAACTAACCAATTTTTTAAAAATGCCTTTTATTTATGGACTTTTATTTTTCCACTATGCAGTTTGAGAACAGTACACTCTCACTCCATGCCTTTAATTTTAGGGAAGCATCCATTACAACTCTGGCAAAACCATTTTTCTTCATGACCAAATTGATGAACCCTCTGCCCTCATTTTGATGTGCATTCCTGACTCATCCCTCTATCATCTGTCTTGCCCTTTATACGTCCTTTGATTCTAGTTCATGGCCTACAATGATTCATTCAGTCTGACAATTACAGAATTTTTCACTGATCCTTTACAGTTCTCCTTGAGTATGGTTATGGAGACGGAATTGTGTCCCCAGAAAGACATGTTCAAGTCTGAAAACCTAGCCATGTGAGTGTAATCTCATCTGTAAACAGGATCTTTGAAGAGGGTATTAGTTAAATAAGTACAAACTGGATTAAGATGGGCCCTAAACAAGTCTGACTAGAGTCGTTATAAGGAGAGGAAATTTGGACAGATATGTATGATTAATGCATAGACAAAAAACTGGTCAAGTACAGAGGCAGAGATTGATTGCTGGCAAACCATCACCAGAACTCTGTGGCCTGCAGAGGAAGCAGTCTGGCTGACACCTTAATTTTGGACTTCAAGCCTCCCAAACTGAGACAATAAATTCCTGTTGTCAAGCCAGCTAGTTAAGTCAAATAGTTTGTGGTGCATTCTTGCAGCATAGTAAGACTGGTGCAATTCTTTACTGATGGGTATCCTCTTAGGCTTCCTTCTCTGTTCCATGTGATTTTCTCTGTCCCAAGGTTCTCGGCAAAAGGGAGGGCACCCTGCTTGGTTAGATATTCTACTAGATGAAGATTGGATTTGTCAACAAAGGTAAAAACTGGACAAGGAAGAAACAAATTATGTTGATTACTCTAAGTCAGAAATTACTTAAGCTTGTTCTAGAAAGTGAGGAATTCAAAGAGCTATTAAGGTTGTATAAGAAGTCTAAAGAAGTCAAAAGATAATGAATGTCCTGTAAGAATAGAGATAGGTGGAGAATTTGATCATCACTTCATTTGAACTTACTGAACAACCATTATATATAATCCATAACTGCCATAAGAAGAAAAAAGTAAAGTGGAATCAAATTTCAAATCGATGCACAAGCTTCAGTTCTAGATTTAGGCTTTCTACACTAATGTTACTAAATCAGTTCACTTGAACATGCACTTATTAAACATAAAATCAAACTATTTTTGCTCTCTTTAGCATGATTGAGAAAAATAGGAGGCAAATAATGTTAAATGTGTGCTTAGGTACTGTTTAGGTCTTTATTTCACAGTTTTGATTATGTGCCCTATGTTTTTTTCTTGAGGAAAGTCAATCAGCACAAATGCGTACACAGGTTTTCTCTTTGGTGATCAAAGAAATTACTCAACAATTTATTTTAGGTAACAAGTTTTTGTATAGCACTTGATGTGTGTCAGGCACTTTCTTAAGTGTTCTATCAAGGGTAACTTATTAAATATGATTCAGTGTTTCAATCTGTTTCCCTAGGTAACTTATGTGAGGTTCCTAAACAGGAGCTCTCCTGGAACATTCCTTCCAATAGTTTGATTTAAATCAAAATACTAAAAATAAAAATAAAAATTTAAGCAGCCATCAAATGTTTTCATGATGGACAGATAGATATTTATCTCTCTTAGACCCTTTGAATCTCTATTGGCACAAAAAGGACACACATGATACATCCATCTATTCCTTTAACCATGCATACATGCATACCCTCATTCATTCAGCCAATTTGCATTGAGTATTTGCCCTGTAAAATCAGTGTGCTTAGTAATAAACAAGATATGAATAGGATATTGCCTCTATATTCAAGAAGTTTATAAATTGCAAAGTTATGACTGGGCAAAGAAAGGCAATAGACAAGAAACAAATAAAGATACATAATTCATGAAAGCTTGAAAGAAAAGTGTTATAATAAATATAAAAACAAAGCCCAGGGTGGATGGCGTAGGACTCCAGAGAAGGGAACACTTGAGCTGAATAAATGCCATCTTGGTAATGGAAGTCCCTGCTACCACACAGGCCAGCAGGGTGTAGAAATAGGGATGGATTTCAGCTGGAACAAACTTGACCTGTGTTAAAGTGATGTGTTAACATTTGTTAGGGAAAAATCATTTGCTAAACTAGCAAGAAAATTCAGCCTCTTCAGGAAAAGGAAATTTTGTCTTCTAATTTCCAGGGGCAAAATAGTCTACTAGTTCTACATTTTTTTTAACGTTGTTTTGTTTTGTTTTACTGTTTCTGAACTTCATTTTCTGTAAGAATTAGAAAATGCCTTGCATCTCCAGCTGGCAATAAAGCTATACTTCATTTTCCAAGTTGGATTGTTATACTCCTCCTTAACGAGTCTACCACTGCTCACTTTATACAGCCTCCAACTTAACCAGAAAATCATCCTCAGCCAAAGGAGCAGCAGAACACCATGCTCTCTTCATCCTGAAGCAATGACTTTTTCAATAATTGCTACTTTGATTTCTGTTCCCAAAAGAGGGGTTTTGAAAGATTAAGTAAAAGATGAGCCTTGACAATTCATAGACCTTGTTTTCATGTATTTTTTCCAAATGAAAACACTAACTTGGTCTCAGAGGGGAAAAAATGAGAGGAAGGTCCCACGATATTTACCTGGTATAACAATATTTTTACAGATGACACCATAAAACGTTTTTTTCACACTAAATCATTATTTGCTGGTCTAAAATATTAAAACAATGTATTATTGAATGATGAACTGGGTTGCAAGTTCTGAAATTTTTAAAAATCTGCTGCTGGTGAGACAATAACGTGTGAATGAGAAGTTTTTTCTGTGCTTCAGGAATGTTGTTCATCTTGCGTTACATACCAGCAGGTCTGGTATTAACAACATTCCAAGACAGACCGAAAATGTCATCTGCATAAACAGCACATGAAAAGCTAATTAAAACAGATAAACATAGCATCATTTAAAGAAAAACATAAGGCAATATTTGGATTTCCTGGTATTGACAATAATTGAGTGAATATTTTCCATGTAGTTAATGTTGTAGAGTAAATTAATTCACATATTCATTGCATACAATTGTAATTTTTCTCCCTGTTCAGACACTCAATTTAAAAGGCTGTTGTCAAATTATACTGTTTGTTGGACTTCAGTGCAGAGTGGAGGCCAGAAGTACTTGCTAAATGCTAGCCAGCTGTGTGGCGATGAAATTTCATCTTGGACCAACACAGAATGTGGATTCTGACTTTTAATGGCTTCCTTTGCACTTTTTTCCTCATTAAGACTGAAATTGTGTAGAAATTAGGTGTTTGAGGCATTTTGAAACAATAAAGTAGCACGTTATGAAGGGTATGTTTTAAGTTTTTTACACATTAAGCCAAATGTAAAAGACCAAATGTTCCAAAGTTTACCTCAACAATATTACAAACTCATGCAATCAGATTCTTCAAACCAACCCTTGTGAAGTTCAGATTATTTACTAAAGGACAGCACAAAACAAAACAAACAAAGGACAAAAACAAACAAAACAAAAAGAAACAGAGGACAAAACCCCACTCCAAATCAGCTGGGATCTCACAAGAAATTCAAAGGCCAATGTGACACTTACTGAAATTTAAAGTAGGCCATGGATGACTCAGTTGGCAAAGAAACTTTCAATGTATGCATCATTGCAGATTTAGTTCACACCCTTCATAGCTACTGAAATTTCAAACTTTCTCATGTAGAGAGAGCGTATTTGCTGCAACCATACTGAATGAATACAGCTTGATTGTTTTAAATAATTATTTAAAACAATTTCTAATTTTTGTTATGAATGATGACAATTTACCCTTGCTATAAGAGCAAAAAAACTCTCCTGGTTGGTTTTGTTTTGTGTGTATTAAGTTTGACCAACTCGTTTTCTTTAAATTTATTAGGAGATAATCAAAGGAATAAGTGACTTTTTCAAGGCTAAGTAGCTTCTAATCAACAGAATAAAATATTAGACCTCATTCTTATGCCCACTGGGTAAATTATGGACCAGGGAATAATTAGAAAAGAAAACAAGGAGAGAAGAGAAGAGAGGAGAAGAGGGGGGAAGAGAGGAGAGAACAGATACAAGCAAAGAAGAGAAAAAGAAAAGACAGGAGTGCACCAGAGCATTCCAAGATCTTTATGGTCATACATAAATTTTTTCTTTGTATTGAAAAACCTGGTCATAATTAACCTGGGCTCATGCTTGTGAAAAAGTAATAAATTACAGATAGATTTGAAGTTTGGGAGGAGTATCACATTTTTGTTGAACATTTGTATTATTTTAATGATTGTCCAATGATTGTCCCCTTTTTATGTTTTGAAATTCCTTATCTTACAATTACTAAAATGTGTCCTGGGAGTCAAAAAGTGCTTCTGTCTAGAGAAGTTGAAATATTTTGGCTTTCTCAGCCTCCCTGTTATATCTCAGCTAGGATATAATAGCCACATGACTTGATCTTCACAAGTCAGAAGCATCCAACCTAGGCTTAAGTTGGAGCCATGGATTGAACTCCATCTCTCTTTCTTTCTCTCTCTCATTTGCTAGTGACTGCACTAATAATTTCAGCAAGATCAAGTTCCCCATGCAGAAGGTTTTGTGATTTAATTTTTAGTTGGGAATTCACATTCCTTGGATCTCTGTGGGAATTCTTTGAGGCCTGGGTAAGCATGCGTTCCTTTGAGAGGTTACAACACAGACTATTTCCACAAGAACAGCCTTGGTCATAATATGGGAACTGCCAAGAAATCAGTTTGACTAATCTGTTAAATAGTGCTTCAAATAAGACTGCATTAAAGGGCCATTAGCATGTCTTAATGGCATTTGTCTCGCTGGTCAGTGAGCCTTATTAAATGTCTAGTATTAAGTTTCACTAATATTTAAGGGCATAAATGAAAAGTATTGGGGGGAGGGACGTGAAACTATAGTTGCCGAAGCCCACTTTCTGTTTTTTAATGAAATCGATTCCTAGTTAAGGACTTCTCTGTACTTGTTCCAATTACAGAATGTTTTTCTCAGGGTGAATTCTCAAATTGAATCAAATACAAAGTCTAATTGAAGATATTTGCACATTGATTATGTATCAGAAGCCACAATTTCATGTTTCCTCCTCTTTTAGGAAACACAGTTTTGTGCTTATCTTTTGGTGAACATATGTAAGAATTTATTTATTTATGAATGGGATTACTGGTTCACATGCTGTCTAAATGCAAAAGTTGTCAAATATGCTTGTACCCCAAGTAGTATATGTGATCTAGTTTGCTTGTCTTCATTAACATTTAGACATGTCAGTTTTTTTCGTTTTAGTCATTCCAGTATGTAGCAGACCTCGCTGTGGTTATAATTTGCATTTTTCTGATGGCTTATGTAGTTGAACATACTTCTTATGTAAATTTGTTGGTTGGATATTTTCATTTGTAAAGTACTTCTTCATTGTTTTTGTCTATTTTAAATCATGCTAACTTTATTTTTATTGAATTGGAGTAGCTCTTTATGTGTTTAGAATACAAATTCTTTGTTGATTTTATGTACTGCATAAAATTTCTCTTATTTTATGGCTTGGCTTTTTCAGATATTTCTAAATTTATTTTCGTAAATTAGTTGGTACATCTTTTAGAGTTATAGAGTTTTGTGTTCTAATTTAAGGAATCTTTGCTTATCCCTGAGAATATATCTTGAATATATTCTCTCACAATCTATCATAAATTGATTTTGTGTAGGATGTATAGGAAAGGTAAAGATTCCTTTTATTCTCAATGTACATACAGTTGACTCAGGACCAGTTTTGAAAAAAATAAGTTGACAGGTGCTACCTTTATCTTAAATCAAATTTCCTTTTATATTTGTTTCTGGCCTTTCTGTTTCATTCCACTGGTACCTTTGCATCAATATTACCATGCCCTAATTGTTGGAGTATTATAATAAATCTTGTGTCTGTAAGATCTCTGATTGATTATGTTCTTCTATAAAATTGCCTTTGCCTTTGCATATACATTTTAGAATCACCTTCTCAAGTTTTAGAAAACGGCACACTGGGATTTTGATGAAGAATGAATTGAATATAGATCAATTTTGAAAGAATTGATACCTTCATAATATTGAATCTTCCAATATAACCTACCCCATCCCCCTCCCACACTTTCCCCATTAACAGCATCTTTCATTAGTGTGGTGCATTTGTTACATTTGATGAACATATATTGAAGTATTGCTACTAACCATGATCTATAGTTCACATTATGGTTTACACTTTGTACCACATAATTTTATAGGTTTTGATAAAATGTATAATGGCCTGCATGCATCATTGCAATGTCATGCAGGTCAATTTGAATGCCCCCAACATACTCCATGTTAAACCTATTCTTCCCTTTCCCTCCCTTCACAGCCTCTGGCGGCCACTGGTTTTAAATCAGTGTTACAAGAACTTCCATTGCTAGAATAATTAAGTCTACTTTAGTCCATAGTTGCATTCTCCCCTTATTTTTGTTCATTCTTCAATCTTGAGGATTTGGGGGTGATGATGCCCACTCTGCTTCCGACTGAGGGGGCTTAGATCCCATACAATTCCATCTTCTTCCCCATGGAACCTAAGCCCCTGCTCAGCAATGTAGTTTTTTATATAGAAGTCTTACACATCTATTTTTAGAGATATTTCTACAAGTATTATTGTTTCCAAAGCTTTCGTAAGTAGAATCTGTTTTTTTAATAAATAGTTTTTCTCAATATATATATATATATTCAACTGATTTTTGTATAGAGTTCTGAAATTCAGTGAACTTTCTAGATTCACATATTAATTCTAATAGTTTTTTTAGATTTTTTAAAAGTCCATAAATATAATCAGTTCATCTGCTAAAAATATTTAAATTTTTTATTTCCTAACCTTATACTTTTCATTTACGTGATTTTACTGGTTAGGACTTCCAATACAAGGTTAAATAAAAGTGGTGATTGAAATGTTCCCTTATCTAATTTGATCCCTAGACAACAATTCAATATTTAAATATTAAATATGATGTTTGTGTAGCATTTTTATAAATGCCCCTTTTAGAATGAGGATTTTCCCTCCTATTCCTGGAATACTAAGAGTTTTTATTATGAAAAATGTTGAGTTATATCAAATGCTTTTCTTCTGTTTAGATAAGTATATAATTTTGTTTATTCTTTAATGTGGTAAATTGATTGAGTTTTACAAAAGGTAAACTGACATTGCACCATTAGAATGAATTATAATTTTTGTAAAATATTACCCTTTTATATATTCCTGGAATAAATTCATTAACAGTTTGCTTATTACTCTGGTACCTATTTTCACAGTAAAGATAAATTATACATTCTTATAATATTTATTTCAGGTTTTGCTATCAAGGTATCTTATAGGATCAGTTGGGAAAATGTTTTTGCTTTTCAACTTGCTGAAAAGTTTTGGATAAATTGTGTTTGAAATTAGTGTTTGAAAGATTTCACCAGTGAAGATACTTGGGCATGGGGGTTTTCTTGGAAATGTTTTAAATTAAGAAATTTATTGCTATAATGAATTTAATTACCCAGATTTTCTATTTTTTCTTGCATCAGTTATGGTAAACCTTGTATTTTTTAAACATTTGGCCACTTTATCTAAATTTTCAAATTAATTGGCTTACAGACAATTACAAACTGCTCTTATTATTTATGTAATGCTGATAAGATCTGAATTGTTGCCACTTTTTTCCCATAAAATTGATTCTGCCTTTGTTGTATTAGGGATTTATAAAATGTATTAATTTTAGCACAATTGCACAATTTTTAAGGATTATACTCTATTTGATTTCAGATTCTTTATTATTTATTTCTACTTTATGTTAAAGCATATGGTCAAACTTAATATATTTATTTATTAAATTTATATATATATTCCATTTACACATGAAAATATGTATACTCTTCAATGTATGGATGCAATGGTGTATGTATGGGCGAGATCTGCTTTGTTGGGTCCAATATATGGATATTAGTCACTCAAGACCACTCATGCCTGCCTCTTTCCCAAGATGAGTTTGCAACCTTTATATGACATCATTTCCTAAAAGTAATTTGGAGCAATTACAAGTATTGAAATAGTCAATTAGGAATGATGACCTTAATATAAAGAAGCAATCTCAACCCTGTAGATTATCATGACCAGGACATGAGTGAAACACAAAAGAGAATTTGCAGAAAAATCCAAATGAAACAAGAAGAGAGGTAATTATAAAGAAACATTTGGTTAAGGATTTTGAGCAATTTCTTAGGAAGAAGATGGACAATCAGTATCAGAACCTTATTAAGAACATTTATAATTATGCAGTTGTTTTCAGCAGAGCAAACTGTGTATATATCACATTTCATAGTGTTGGTGCAGTCGTTCACAAATAATTACCTAATAAATTAAACATTAACAAACCAGGTGTCCTTAACCAGGTGGGTTGGGGGAAAAATATACCCAAATAGAAAATACTGGCTATAGTTAGTAATTATGTTATGATGATGGTCTTTCATATGTGTAACAATTATTTCAAATATTTGTAACAACAGTACAAGGTGTTGGTGGTGGGGTAATATATGGGAGCAATGTATGATGATATGCATGTTTGCTTAGTAAGCTTACAACTTATATTATACACTTAGCATTTATGGGTATTCATGTATGAATGATACACTTCAATTTTAAAACGTAAAAAAAAATCAATGAACCAAAATATATTGAATGGGATAGAAAGAAAAGAGCTAGTATAAGTAACTTTGGAAAACAGTATTTTGAGTACATGCTATAAAGTTAAATAGAAAAGGAACTGTATAAAATGCTGTAAAACAATGTGAAATTGTATTAATAAAGCATGAAATGTAACTATCATGTTTTGCACAAATGGGAAAGTATAGCTTAGTTTTGGGATAAGAATAACAAATTATAAATCCTGGCAAGAGAAGAAATTACTTTGTAAAGCTCAAATTAGAAATCAAATGATGAGACCCTTAAAAAAAGGTGCCTACTCAATTTGATAATCTGGATTTACCAATCATTGACAGTTACAAGGTGCACAGGTCAAGGGAAATTTTGTGCTATCTTTTGTTTTTAATTAGGGAGACAATCATACATATATATTACATATATTACAGGTATATATATACACACATATGTACATATATTTACCTATATATTCACTTATGTACTAAGATGGATAAATCAATAGTTCAGCTAATGGAGGATAAAAGGAGTAAACTGATTAAGCCAAATCACTAATCACTAAAAAGAAAGAAGGGGATGAGAACACAGCTTTAGACAGAAGAGAGGAAGTAAGGAAGTATGGCTATGGGTACTGTTCCTAAATTTTGGGAAGAAGTAAGGGAGAGAGAACTAAGAAAGTTCCCACCAGATTGGGTCTATTTTCTTAATGAAATAAAGCATAGGTCATCCATTGAAAGTGAAAAAGAAAATAGGAAGAATTCTTGGAGGTGCTGACAAAAGTTTGAAATTCCTGTTGAGAGTAAGTTGGGTAAGGATAAAGGAAAGAATTTCCAGGCAGTATCAGAGGTCTAAGTGAGGTTTAAGTCTAAAAACCTAAAGAAAGTAACATTCTTCAAGATCATATGATTCCTCCCCTTACCCACCCCAGCGGTAGGGGATGCAAAAGTAGAAAAGAGTAGAAGTTAACTGAAATAGATGTGGTGTAGAAAGACCTGTAGCATATATCCATAAATATTCATTGAGCTATACACTTCAAAATCTGTTCACTTAGCAGTTTGTAAGTAATATTTCAACATAAATGGAAATAACAAAGAAGAAAAAATTGAATGAATCAGGGTAAATGCCATTGACCATTTCAGTCATGACTCTTCCCTCCAAATTAACTATCTCTATCTCAGTGCTTCTCAAACTTTACTGAGCATAGGACTCTTGTGTGGATCTTGTTAAAATGCAGATTCTAATCCAGCTGAACTGGTGTAGGGCTTGAGATTCTGCATTTCTAAAATGTTCCTAGATTCTGCTGCTGGTCAGGGGCCATACTATTTACAATATCCGAGAATATCTTGGTGAAAAATAAAACCGTTTGTTAAGTGTTTCTTAGCTACTAAATAGCATGGTTGATTGTAAATTTGTTTTCAATTATTAATGAAATTATTTTCCTACAGATACTCAGTATATTAAGTTATATGACCACGATTATATGACAACATTACCATCCACAAATGTGTAACCCACATGCTGTTTATAAACACTGGTGGCCTGAGCACTTTTTCAGTATCCCAGGAGAGGTGAAGGCTTTCATAAAGTCCTCTTTCTGCCCCTCTCCACCTCTCACCTGCCCCTACCCAGGATATTAAATCGAATTAAGTTAAAACAATTGTTCGGGGCTAAACTAATATAGACCACGTCATGGATTTATTCTGGCTTGTAAAAGGTTTCTTCTATTAAAATTTATTTCTATAGAATTCCCCCCACAAACTTGCAAAATGAATGGGCAAAACTCTCTTACAGAAGCTTCCAAAACATAGCAGCTCTGCATTCCTGCTCCTCATCCCATAATAAATGTAAAACTCAAAGACACTGAAGTCCCATCTATTTTTACATTGCACCTTTGGATCAATTGGAAAAGTTCTGTTGAGGTCATGGGTGTGCTTCAGTTATATGTAATGTTCAGAGAATTTCAAATTGCAGTACTTTAGGCTTGGGAAAATCTGAAACTTGCATTTCATTCTTTTTTGGTTCAGAAATTAAATTTCCTGTTGACTATGAGTTTGTGAACATTTATGTTTCACCCAAAATACTCATCAACACATAACAGGTAGAAAATAGATTAAAATTTCCTGTGGTTCTGGGTGGCAATAGTCCAGAATAGTGAAGAATTTGTTCTAAAAAAATGGCAATTTCAATAGGTTTTTATATGCTTAATAAACATCATAGTACTACAAAATCTATATAATATATAAAGAAAATTTCCAATGGAAAATATTCTCATATATTCATTAATTCATTCACCCATTTTAAATACAAGGGAAGCTATTTAGGATATTAAGGAAATACTTTTGGGAATTATTAATATTAACATATACAGGGCTTGCTTTTAACATCCATCACCATGGTTTATATATCTGGTCATGTCAAATACCTAATAATTGTGTGTCTAGAATATCCCAGGCATCTCACATATTTAATTTAATTATCTCAGTAAAATTAGATTGATATTAAGATTCTTATCTTACATTCAATAAACTAATCTAATATGCAGCATGTCAGAATTCAAACCCAGGTTCTTCATCCTAAAACTCGTGATCATTTCACTTTACCATGTCTTCATGCAATGGAGATTATATTCAAAACACAGAAATTTATATTCTTAGGTTTAAAAGTGATCTTAAGTATCAGCTACTTAAAATATTTCTCTACTTTCAATATTAGAAAACAAGTATTTCCCTATTCATTTTCCCATTGATCCCTGCCTGAATATGCTGATTTCTCCTGCCATAAGATGTTCAAGCCCTATGAGAACATTTGTAAAAGAAGTTATGCTTTACATTTTCAATCAATGTGATCATTGTGATGTAATTAACCATAAACAGGAGACCTAGTCATTGACGGCCTTGTATTTTGATGATAGTGCAAACTGTGCCACAAAACTGCAAGTGGGGCAATAGAACACAGGATATGATGCATATTCACATGAAATGCTCTCAACCAGATTTCAAAAACTGATACATGAAAAGCAGTAATAGAAAGAACACCCCAGGAATTTCTTTATAATTATCTGTTGTCATCAAGTTATCCACTGAAATTATACATCATTCTTAAAATAGTAAAGCCAACTAATAGAAACCTTGGTTTACAAAGCATAAAATATCTATTTTTGGAAGTGCTTTTTATTATAATTTGTACAAATTAGAAAAATGTGTTTGCTTTTTAGAAGAGTTTATTACTTTGGGTAAAATACTAAAAATAGGAAAAAAATATTGAAGAGACAAAGTTTTTGAGCTACTTTAAATGTTCCCATAAAATAGGTAATTTAATCAGAATCCGTTAAAATAAACAGACCCAAAATAAAAATTTGTATGTACTATGGTGGGTTGCATTATGTACCCTAGGAAAAAAAACGCAAAATACGTTCTTAATCATAATCCATTCCTGTGATTGTGAACGCATTGTAAACAGGCCCTTTGAAGATGTTTTTTAGTTAAAGTGTGGCCCAACCTGAAAGATTCCTCAATCCTATTATCGGAGGCATTACAAAGAGAAAGCCACCAGAAGGAGTAGAAGATGGCAGTTAGCAGTAACCCAGAGAGAAAGGAGAAGACATTGCCATGTGAACAAAAAGCCAAGGACCCAAGGTAGCAGACAGCCATCCCCAAAACACCATGCCCAGTTTTGGGGAAGAAAGTGTTGCCTTGCTGTTGCCTCAATTTTGGACTTCTCCTAACTTCCAAACTGTGATCCAATAAATTTCTGTGGTTTAAGTCAGCCCATTGTGCGGTATTTGTCTTGAAAGCCAGGGAACTAAGACAACTAACCATACAATGTATGGGGCTATTTTTATTATCCATTAATATATAATGTGTTATATATCTTTATTTCCTCAAACTATCTTACATAGTTTTCATTTACGTATATTTGCAATGAAGTCCATTTACAGAAACAAAATTATTAATATTTTTATTTGACCAAAACCAATATATACTTGTATTGCAAAATTACGTTTGTGAAAACGTACCTTCTCCTTTCCCTTTCAAATCAATATCTAATATGCACCTACTTTAATAGTTTTATTTATTTATTTTTAAATTTTTTATTCATTTTGTAAAAATATTACATTAAAAAAATATGAGGTCCCATTCAACACCCCCACCCCCACCCCACCACTCCCCCCCCCCCCCCCAGCAACACTCTCTCCCATCATCATGACATATCCATTGCTTTTGGTAAGTATATCTCTGGGCATCGCTGCACCTCATGGTCAATGGTCCACATCATAGCCCATACTCTCCCACGTTCCATCCAGTGGGCCCTGGGAGGATCTACAATGTCCAGTAATTGTCCCTGAAGCACCACCCAGGACAACTCCAAGTCCCGAGAATGCCTCCACATCTCATCTCTTCCTCCCATTCCCCACACCCAGCAGCCACCATGGCCACCCTTCCCACACCAATGCCACATTTTCTCTGTGGACCTTGGATTGGTTGTGTCCATTGCACATCTATGTCAAGAGGAGGCTTAGATTCCACATGGATACTGGATGCAATCCTCCTGCTTTCAGTTGTAGGCACTCTAGGCTCCATGGTGTGCTGGATGACATTCTTCAACTCCATGTTAGCTGAGTGGGGTAAGTCCAATAAACCAGAGTGTAGGAGTTGAAGTCTGTTGAGGCTCAGGGCCTGGCTATCATATTGTCAGTCCAGAGATCCAAATCCCTTAGATATATCTTAAACCCTAGCACCAACTACAATTACAGTAAAGTAGCATGAAAGCCTTGTGAAAAGAGATCCCACCTGTGTCCAGCTCCATCACGCAGAAACACCCGCTCCAAAGAAGGGCCAACTGACATGACAGTGAACCCCATTAATAGTTTTAAACTCAAATTATTCCATAATGTTCCATAAAGCTGGCTGCATGCATCTCAGGTTTGCTGAAGCATTCATGGATTAATTCATTATTATTCTTTTACTACTTAGTTTTTATTTCTACTGAAGCTATTCTCAAACCATTGCTGAGTAGCAGGCGAAGTTCATAAATTTCCTGTAGCCCAACTGCTTAACACACTCACATCTTGGTTATTTGATAACGATTATAATTGGTCAGCTAAGTTATGCTAACTTTTTGTAGGAAAACTAGAAATTGGCAAAGCCTTCCAAGATAGGAACAGCTGGAAGAGCCACCCCTGAGCCAAACAGGAGCCTGTATCTGAAAATTCCATACAGCATAGTCTACACAAGTAAGCGTACAAGGAAAATGAAAAATGAAACAAAAAAGAATCAAGAAAAAAAAACTAAGCAAAGAAAATACCATATCAAACTAAAGTATCCAAAGGTTGCTTGCAAATCAGCATCTGAACTAAGGGAGGGATAGATCTTTGATGAAAGATGGTTGTAAGATAAAATCTGTAGGACTGAGGTCTTTTATGACAAGGTTCACCTCATCTGACCTACCTTACTGATAAACCACTGGCAGTAAACTATCATGTCAGAGCACGAGGCATAAACCTCAGACAGGAGACAAGTATTGTTATGTTTTGCATTCTAATACCTAGTGAAAATAGACATGCACAGCTTCTTCCCCTTCAGACTTGATATAAGCCTCTGAGCTGCTACCTCAGTTAGTCTTCCCAGATCCCGGACTGTGCACATCCTCAAAGGCAAGGTAGTACAGAATTGCTTCTGGTGCCTGAGGGCCCTGCCATCTTTCAGCCGCACATCTTCTACCTTGGCTACCAAAAACAGCCATAGGTTTGGATTGCTGACCATAGAAAACCAATAGCTTCAATGCAAAAGGACTGGAAAGAAAATTTCTCTTGCATTGCTGACAACTGGAGAAGAAAACTACTAGTATAATATAGAAGCCTGAATGTGATTTTAAGCTTGAAGCTATCTGCTTTTCCATTCTTAGTTTAATACAAGACATCAAGCAACATATATTTGTTGAGTGTATAACTTGTGCAAGGCACAATCTTAGGTACTGAGACTTCAACAGTGAGCAAAAGAGACAAAAATCCCTGACTTACATTCTGTTGAACTTATCCTGCTCAACCTTTATATAAGCCTGAAGCTCTCTTTCTATTTAACTTCTATAATTAGATATAGTTCACATGCCAAACAATCCAGCCATTTAAAGTGGACAATTCAATCGTTTTTAGTATAGTCCCAGAGTTGTGCAACCATCATCACAATCTAATTTTTTAACATTTTTATTATCCCCAAAAGAAACTTTCTAACCATTAGCAGACTCCCATTATCCCTTCCACTTCTCTAGCTCTATACAACACCTAATATGCTTTCTGTCTACGTATATTTGCTTATTCTGGACATTATAAATAGAATAAAAATATGTGTGGTCTTATGAGACTGGTTTCTTTGACTTAGAATAATATTTTCAAGGTTCATTCACATTGTAGCATGTACCAATACTTAATTCCATTTAGAAGCTGTCTTCTTTTAATACTATTAATTTAAAATGAGACACATCCTAGTTTATGCCATTTTAAGATTTCCATACTCCATAGAAAATTTTGTTTCTAATTGAGCATAAAGCTTTGAATGGAATGGTTTAATTTTAGAAGTAGAAAACCTTTGGGGAGCATCCAGTTTAACTTACAGGCAAGTAGAAGGAAAAGTAAAGAAGTAGTTTACTAAAGGCCTCATGGCCCAAACAAGACTGGAAAGTATCTCCTCACAATCCTGACTCAGCCCTATTACAGGACTTAATCGGGTTGGATTTTGATAGCTTTTTATTTATCCCAAAGATTCCACAACCTCTTTACATTGAAGAAAATAATTTTAATTCTTTTCAGTTCATAGACTATTGGATTTTTCTATAAGAACAGATTTCCTTCTATTTTTCCTCTGTAATATGAGGAAAGAAACTATAGAAATCAAGTAAATAAGATTTTTTTCAGATCAAAGCATAATGCCCCATTTTATACTTTAGTTTTTAAAAGTTATTGTAAAAAATTTCACATAAAAATTTAGCACCTCATAATTTTTACTGGCACCTTCTCTATCTCTCAATTTAATGGGCCACCCATAGCATAGCTTTTAGAAGTATGTAGCCTGTCAAATACTACCTATTTCTCTAAACTGTCTGAAATCTTTCCTAACATATCTTTAAAAAGTCACACAAACAGTGCTTGAGATGATAAAGTTGGAAAACAAGGTTAAAATTTTTCAGAATCTACAATGAAGTACTTTCACTTCAAGATAAAATGAAAATAACAGAGAACTTGTGTTATGGATTGAAATCATATCCCCAACAAAGACAAGTTCAAGGCCCAACCCCTAGTCTTGTGGATGTGAGCTCATAAGTTATTAGGTAAGATGAGATCGGGCTGAATCACAGAGGACCTTAATCCAGTATGACTGGAGTCTTTACAAGCAGAGGGAATTTGGACACAAAGGAGCAGACAGATGGTAAAGAGATGGCCACGTGATGGAGACAGAGATTGGGATTTTTTGTGAGCCACCAGCCGAACGTTACGGACATTAGAAAAGACATGATCCTACTGATGCCTTGATTTTGGACTTTTAGCCACCAAAACTGTGAGACAATACATTCCTGGAGTTTAACCCATGCCCTCTGTGGTATTTGTTATGGCAGCCCTAGCAAACTAAGACAATGTGTAATCTAGCCAGCAGCCACCACTGTCCTTTTGAAAGTGTTCAGCCTCTGCTTAAACCCACATTCTATTTGAACAACTTTATATCAAATAAAAACTCAGAGGTTTCTAAAGGAATAACTTTAAGCTTTCTTAAACTTTATTTAGCCCATGCTGAAGTTTTCTTATTGTCCTCATTTATTTTACATCTTATTTCATGTGTGAATAAAATGCTTTCTGGGGTTGTAGCATTTATTTTCATTCAATCTCTTCTAATTAAAACTTCTCTTCTTCCCTAACAATAGATATTAGAATTTTTAATATATCGTGCTATTTTTAGATTTTTCTATCTTTGATTACTGAAATATATAGTGCAGCTGTCATGGTCAATTTAGATTTCAAAATTATACCTACTGGTAGGAGCCTGCCTCAAAATTTACTCACAATTATTTATGTAGCATTCATTTTAACTGACTTCTTATTTTATTACCAAAGGTAGATCCTGAGGAATAATATGTACTCCACCTAAATATTTGGGTCTCATGTGAAAATAGTGCAGGAATCTCTAACATATTCATAGCCAACTGTAGCAATTATTTGGTTTGGTTATTTTTCTATATTTAATAAACTTACATTTTAACTTACAACTTAAGATCTATTTTTTTTAAATCAGTTCTTAAGGTACATGTTAAAGACAATAAAATTTAAAGTGGCTTAGAGAGATAAAAATTTAAAAATTGTGAGAAAAAAGATATCAGAAGGAAACTTCAGAAAATCTCAGAATAGCTAAGTGACTTTTAACTGCAGCAAAAATTTCTTCTCTCCATGACCTCATCTATACTATTTCTCTAGCATTTCTATCAAGTCCTTCAGTTCTTGCACAACTTCTCAGCCCTAAGGCATAAATGGAGAAAGAACAAGTGCCTAGGCCAACTGAGTTGCCTGGTGCTAAAAGTATGGAAGGGCTCTGATTCATAAGAAATGTTTCTTTTAAGGTTCAAATCTCTTCCTATTGAATCCAGCAAAAGCCAGCACTTATTAACATAAACTCTTTTGGTTTGCAAGCTGGACAAACCGGGGATTGTTTGCTTGAATTCTAAATGGGGGCGTTTTTGCTTTCCCAATGGGTCATCTCTCTGTGGTCTTCAATTCAACCACGTAAATAGTTGGGCCCTGCCTTCAGTTCTCAGTTTCACAGCTTTCTAAATGTTGGCTTTCCATTGCTCCCTACCCTAAATCCTTCCTCATAGTGTCTAAAAGTTCTCACTGCAAAGACACCGTAGACTCTGAAACCTCAAAACTAGAGATTATAATATCATTGATAAATGAATTTCCATAGCTCTTTTTTTTCTCTTTTCAATCAAAAAACAAAATTACTTTTTAAAAAATCTAGGTATCTTTAAGGAATTTTTGTACTATTATTTTACGCACCTTCTAATTTTATATGTTGTTAAGGGAGAATAGGAAATGTGGATCCAAGAGGGTCACATCTGCAGGTAACTGTGATGTTAAGAGAGATAGATGATAATGGTAGCCATACATCCTGATCACATTTCCTGGAATAATTTTTTTTTTTTTAAGATTTAGTTTTTATTTATTTCTCTCCCCTTCCTCCCCTCTTCCGTTGTCTGCTCTCTGTGTCCATTTGCTGTGTATTCTTCTGTGTCCACTTGCATTCTTGTCAGTGGCACTAGGAATCTGTGTCTCTTTTGCTGTGTCACCTTGCTGCATCAGCTCTCCCTGTGTGCGACATCACTCCTGGGCAGGCTGCGCTTTTTTTGCACAGGGCAACTCTCCATGCAGGGCACACTCCTTGCGCGTGGGGCTCCCCTATGTGACGAACATCCCCACGTGGCATGGCACTCCTTGCATGCAGCAGCACCGCGAGTGGGCCAGTTCACCTCACCGGTCAGGAGGCCCTGGGTTTGAACCCAACCTCCCTGGGTAATTATGAATAGTGTAACTTTTCCTTCTCAGAATTGAACTGATTTGGACAATAAATTATATAAATAACCATATGCAATTTTTGCATTTATTCTCCACTCCACATTTATAGTTTAGCTGTGCCAAGACACTTAAATACATTGCAAATGGATTTCAATTTCAAGTCAATAGTTTAAATTGTACTTGCTGCCTATTTCCTTTTGCTCTGAGTTTCCTTTGAATTTGAGATTTTGGACTTTCCTCACTCTCAGGCAAGTGGTTCTAGCTCTCAGAGTGTTCTGATTGGTGTAAACCAATAAGAGATAATCTTAGGAGTGGACAAGGACCCAACCAGAGCCAATGAAGATGTGATCACCTGCGGGGGGATTTCTGGAAGTAAAAAGACCTCTATTCCCTTTAACTGGTTACTGTGTAGGCCTAGGACATCTGAAAGACTGAGAAAAGAGGCAATTCAGAGGAAGAAGTCCAAATGGATGCATCCAAATGAAATCCTTTGAGGTCTGTATCAATATTTTAAGTAATATGATGTAATAGATAATTTTTGCTTAAGCATAGGTCCTTTTGTCACCCAGGGAATATTTGGCAATGTCTGGAGACATTTTTCATTGTTACAACAATGAATGGTGCAGGGACAATGCTGCTGGCATCTAGCGGGTAGAAGCCAAGAATACTGCCAAACTTCAACAGTGCACAGGATAGCCCCCAAAACAAATAATTCCCTGGCTGGAAATGTAATATGTTGAGGTAGAGAAATTCTGGTATAAGCCAGTTTGAGCTAGAATACCTGTCGTTTGCAAAACTGAGGACCCTACTTGATACAATGCCTTCTGTGGAGAAAATTCTCCCATGAAGATCCCATTAACATAGTAAACTTAAAAAAATAAATCAGATCATATAAATCCTCTGCTCTAAAACTTTCAGTAGTTTCCCACCTCCTCAGTATATAATATAAAACTCTTACCATTGTCTACAAAGTTCTATATCAGGAGGTACCAAGCTTTTTCTGAAAAGAACCAGATATTAAATATTTTCTGTAGCAAATACACACCTCTGCCACTACAGTGGGAAAACATAGATGATACAGAAACAAGAGTGTAGCTGTGTTCCAATAAGACTTTATTTATGGATGATGAAACTTGAATTTCATACAATTTTCATATAAAATAAATTATTACTTTTCTCCAAATATTTAAAGTATAAAAAATCTATTCTTAGCCCACATGCCATACAGAAACAGTAAGTGGGTCAGATTTGGCCTCTGGGCTCTAGTTTGCATCTCCTGTTCTCTCTGATCTGTGCTCTGCTTCACAGGTCTCAGTCATTCTACCATATTCCCTCTTTTCATATACCTACAGGCAGTCTGGCCTCCTCACTGCTCCTTGCACACACCAAACATTCTCATTTAACTGCCTTTGCAGGAGTTGGGCCCTCTGCCTAGAACATACTTCCCGCTCATCTCTGAATAGCTTGTTTCCTCCACCTTTTAAAATTAATTATTCTGGGATCATCTGATCTAAAATGTCCTTTCCTCTACCATTACTCCCTATTTTCACGCTCTATTTTTCCTCCAGCTCTTCCCACCCATTACACTAAACACACTTATATTTCATTTGCTTTTTTCTGTCTTCACTAATTAGAGTGAGAGAAGAGGTTTTCAGTTTCCTTCACTTATATCCAGAACAGTGCCTGGCACATTGCATGTGCTCCATGAACACATTTTTAATGAATAGATTATTGTTATTTATAATTTTCATACTTCCCATTCCTTCCGACCTTTGTCTCAATTATCATTTTGAGGTTCTACATGATGGAGTCTTAGTCTATCAATTCTGATAATTGAAGAGTTTTTTTTTAAGTCTAATATTATTTACACTGTAGTACAACTTTCATTTCTCCTCTAAACTTACTTAACAGTGAAAACCTTCAATCTGTCTTATCTATACCCAGTATCACTCTAGCCATTAATAAATGACCATACCCTGGAGCTCACTACTCCATATCTAATCTTTCTACTTCTCTGGGACTGTAGAAGATGCTTTGGTGCCTCCTCGTCAGGTCCCTTTGACTGGATTTGCCAAGTTAGCTGCCAAGAGCACACCGCTGTCTAACTTTTCCAGAGAATTGCCCTTGGCTGATGGGAGCCATCTTGCTGATAAAGTTATGCATGAGAGTATGGCCCACAGCCTTTAACTAATGACTAATAGGGAATAAATATAATAAGCCAGGTTTTTTTTTTGCCACAGGGGAGAATATTCTCAATGGATTTATCTCCACAATCTGAATTAATAGCTTATGTCAGGGTAACACTTCCAGAAACCGTATCTCTGTTCATTCTTTTCCCCTTTGTATCCTGCTTCAACTCTCCACACCATTTTTTTCCCTATGAGCATATCCTCAGTAAATCATGTGCACCTTGATCTTTGTCTCTAGTTCTGCTTCTAGAAAAATGTCCCCACTTTAGTAAACCCATCAACTCAAACACAAGGGCCATAGTAAATAGGCCCAGCAAACAAACTCTAAACCATAGAATTATGAAAGGAATGGATAAAGCTACCACAATTTTAGAACATAAAGTGAAATGTATTCCAACCACTAATAACCTTCTACTAGGATGTAGCAGCATTAAAGGTAGACCAAATTATTGAATGCAATGGAAATTATTTTTAGGAATCCAATACATGTGCTCCCATTAATAGATTTAGCTATGCCAATGAATAACATGTTTAAAGTTAAAATGATTAATATAGATACAGGTTTATATTTGCAGAAATACTCATAGATATATGCATATATATGGAATAGTATAAGCACATGTATTTCCTTGCTCTTTCAACTGCTCTGTCATAGAAGCAACGACATCCCACTAGCACAAGTATATCTAGTGTACAGAACTTAGTTTCTAATATCATTCTCCAATAACAGGAACCAGAAATCCCCAGAGAAAGGATCAATTCTAGAACTGAGGAAGGAGATATACAAGACAGACCTGGAGCATCTTGTAGTACCAGAAAGTAAAAAAACAAAAACAAAAATAACAAGAAATATTTTCAGGGTATGTCAAAGGGACCAAGGAGCCAACTGAAAGAGCTCACAAAGGCCAAAGTTAGAACAAATTGAGCAAACAAAAAAAAAAAAATTGAATTATAACCCAAAGTATAAAACAAATATCCATGATTCCCTCCTGATACAAATAAATGATTAAATCAATCAATAAATAGGAGAGAATATACAAATCTCCTGTGCAGAAGAATTCCAAATATTTTTGTAGATACTCCACACTAAAGGAGGTGGAGCATAATTCCCACCTCTAAATATGCTGCTCATGATGATTTCCACCAAAAAATTACAATACAGAAAGGGTGAAAAAAGGAATAAGTTTACAGTGGAGAAATCTGACAAACACTACCTTAGCCTGGTGATCAAGATTAATGCCAGTAACAAAATTGATTAATAAATTATATAACAAATAGTTAACATCAGCAGTGATATCATGCTGATAGTAGGTACCCCTGGTATGATGTAAGGAATGGAACTTTACCTTTGTGGTCTCCCTCCCCAAACCCATAACTCCAGTCTAATGAGAAAAGCATAGACAAATCCCCATTAAGGGACATTCCACACAATATCTGACTCCTTAAAATTATCAGCGTCATCAGAAACGAGGAAAGTCTGAGAAATTGTCAGAGCGAAGAGGACCCTAAAACGTAACTAAAACTATTCTGGCATCCAGGATGGGATCCTGTAAACAGGAAAAATGACACTAAAGTAGAAACTGAGGAAATATGTATAAAGTATAAACTTCAGTTAATAATAACTGTGACAGATGAGCAATGCTAATATAAGATGTCAATTATTGTTGAAACTGGGGGGGGGTATATGGGAACTTTCTGCTACCTTTACCACTTTTATGTAAACCTAAAACGATTCTAACCCAGAAACACTTATTTAAAAAGTTAAAATTAGAATTTCATCTTTATGATTCTGTTGCTCAATGCTTTGTAAATTCAAGAAAGTGCGTAATTTGCAACAGAATGACTTGACTATCATTCTGAGGGGAGACCCTGATTATTACTAGAGGAAAGCATTTCAAAGCTTCTAAATGAATCTTAATATTATGTCATATGCCCCAAAGATTTAAAGTTAGTATATTGTTAGCTTTAACAATATTCAAATAATTTTTCATTAAAGTGAAATTATCAATGGCTTCAATAATGCTTTGGCATTATCTTTTGCATTATCTCCAATGTTAAAGCACCAAAATATCTATTCTGTTATTGCAACAAATTCATAATATTCTATTACTGGAGAAGTTTTTTTTATTGAATTTAATCTTCTCTGCCTTAAGTATTTTATTGTGTTTCATAGAAAATAGATTTGGGAGGATAGAAACTAATATTTATGGAGCATTTATGTTTCACAGATTAGCCATCTAGGGTCTCATGTCTGTTATCCAATTTAATTTTCACCACACCTTCAGAACACACAATTTAACATATTTAAGGAGACAGACCCAGTGATTATAAAGCCGCAGATTTAAATGTAAGCTACTGTGTAAAGGCAGATTTTTCATCTATAGAGTTGAGTTCACTACTCATTCTAGCAGTGGTAAGAATATAGAGGCTCCTCCTTAAATACATATTGAATGAATGAATGAGAGAAAAAAAAAGCCTTGTCCAAAGCGGCACTATAACTTTATAGTAGAATAAAGATGAAATTCAAAGTCCTCACTGTGGCCCGTAAGGCCCAAATGTGAGCTTACGTCTTGGTAGGTGGGCTCTAGGCTGCCCTGAAGACCCTAAAGGAAAACGGTGTGGCTAATGCCTATGGCAGGGCCTGGAACATAGTAGGTATCACATCATTGAATCTCCAATATGTTCATTATTGGGCCACAAATAAAAGAAATATATAGACCAACTGGGCTAAGGGGCTTAGATGGTCATAGATTTGGCTCTTCATAACAAATTACTCTGACCAGAGGAATTATGCAAATCAAACTTCTGATTTTGTAATGTATGCAAATTCCTATTCTTCAGGAACTGATTCTTTGCATGCTTTCACTATTTACCAGATTGCATAATTTTTATGACTATAGCACAAAGAAAAATAAAAATAAAAATAAAGCACTATGCTATAAAGTGACTTCCTTTACAAACAGCTTTAAGGGAAACATAAAAATAGAAACCATATTCAGGCAAATTTTGAAACAGTAAAACTTAATTACCAGTGAATGCGAAGAGAAGATTGTCTCACTGATGATATCCATCAAACAGCAAAAAAAAACTAAGTTCTATCTGGATATTCCATTTAATTATGCAATATATTTGGAGAAAGGATGCATTGTAAATATAATGCCAAGATCGAAGTGCTAAAATAAATGGAATTTTCATTACTGTGAAATCACTGCTATAGCACTTGCCTACTTTTAAAATGTCATAGGAAAATGTTTTTATAGATTAAAGTTAGTCATTTTTAATTCCAAAAAAAGTTCCATTATTTTTAAATTTAAGACTATGTTTTAAAGTCACTTAAATTAAAGGTATAATTGGACAATTAATTGCTTTGAAAATGCTAAGCTAATTTATTGTTGATGGCAGCAGTTTTTTTTTAAAAAATTAAGAATATAAATTATTCAGATTATAGCTTATTTTATAAATACACAGTAAGGTTGAGTTCTGGGATAGAAGTAAAATTGGAGAGGATTAAATTATGCGAAAAATATATCTTAATGTTCAAATCAATCATATTTTTTGTACCTTTCTTTCTAGTTATTTCTCCTTGCCAATGAGAGTTTTCTTGACTGACCATTCTGAATTGAAAGGCATTATAGTAAGTTTGCTAAACTCCTATTAAAAGTGACCAGATGCCTTGAATTAATAAAGATGATTCTATAAACTGTCCTCCTGATTGCCTAAACTTTCCATTGTTACTGACAGACAAGCAAAGAATTCATGCAAACATTTCACACTCACAATGCCCATGGAAATAAAACAGACTTTTGTTTCCTCACCTTCACAACTGTTAATTTTGTGTGCATCGACCCACAATCAGATTTGGATGACTCTCAAATAAAAACATTTTTGCCCATGATTGCCTAAAAATGGACAGAGAAGACGTGTTTGGAAAACACAAATAGCACACAATCTTGGTAATGATAGTGCATGTACTAGATGGATACCCAAATCCCAAAATTGGGAGGCATACTGAATTCAGCAAGTGGACATTCCATAGGACTAAATATTAGATACAGAGGTCAAGAGGGACATGCCTAGCAGCCATCCATTCATGCACTTATTACACAGGTACTGTAATTTGGCCTGGAGACAACTAATTCAAGCTCTCATGGAGTTCATATTCTAATGGGGAAGATAGAAGAGACTGACTTAAAATATTTAATATAACAAGGCTCTTGCAGGAAGAAGCTGAATCCAAAAGATAAATAAAGGAAAGAGAAAAGATGTCAAATGGAGGGAAGTTTACTCTTCCTCATCCCTCTACTTATTCTTCTTAATAGGTGTAGCAGTTTGATATGGTTATGAATTCCAAAAATAGATATTGGATTATATTTGTAATCTGATCTGTATCTGGGTCTGATTAAGTTACGATTAGGGCTTTAATTGTGCCACATCATTGGGGCATTGAGTCCCTACCCCTTGGATAGTGGAGACTCATAGATAAAAGGCATGGCAAGGAATAGAGTTGAGGGTTTCTGATGTTGGAGTTTTGATGCTGGAGTTTGATGCTGAAGTCTTAAACTGGAGCCCTGGGGAAAGAGACAGAGCTGTTCACCTGATAGCCTATGGCTGACCCTGTGGAGAGAGGCAAAGCCTAGAGAGCCTCATAGTCTACAGCTGACCTTGTGGAGGAAACACAGGAGCTAAGCCCAGAGGAACCCAGAAAGCCTGAACCCTCACAGATGTCAGCAGCCATCTTTCTCCAACACGTGGAAATAGACTGGTAGGGAAGTAACTTACGCTTAATGGTCTGGTAACTGTAAGCTCCTACCCCCAAAAAATACCCTTTATAAAAACCAACCAATTTCTGGAATTTTGCATCAGCACCCCTTTGGCTGACTAATACAATAGGAGATGGGTTTGGAAAATACAAAACCAAGTTACATTATGTCATATATATCATATCATATCATGTCATATCAAATTTTCTCTCATCTTGAAAACATTCTCTTTGACTTTTTCGGACCTTTTCATTCTTCAAATCACTCCTTTTCATTTTCCTTGGACACATTACAATTGAACATGAACATTTTCTGGACTGTAATAAAACTCACACCGTAATTTTCCCTCAAATGACATCACAATATTTTCCATCCAAAGCATTAATATCTTAAAATGAGGGAGGCAACCAGAAGTGAAAATAGATGTAGGAAATTATATACTATACTTTGTAAGGTTTGTATTCAGCATATTTTGAGCCAACATCTGCCCCTTAGATGTAGTCACACAATATCTACGGATCTTTAATGTTTGGATATCCAAACATAAAATACTATGAAACATTTGATTTACAATTGCTATCCATTTAAAATTCCATAGAAATGAACATTTTTTTATTTTAGATATGATCAGCAGATTATAATCATACTTTCAAAATGGAATGAAAGTACATTCAATGTACCATCTAGGTGATTTATACTGTGGTTGTTTGAAACTGTATGTACCTCACAAAAGCATGTTCTTAAAATTAACCAATTCCTGTGGGTGTAAACCTACTGTAAGTAGGACCTTTTGATGAGATTACTTCAATTATGATGGCCCAGGGTGGATCTTAATCCTCTTTACTGGAGTCTTATTGAGAATGAAATTCAGGCAAATAGAGAGAAAGCCACAGAAGCAATAAACTAAAAGCAATGAAACTCAAAAGAGAAGATAGAGACCATCAGATGCGGCCATGTGCCTTGCCACATGGCAGAGGAGTCCAGGATTGCTGGCAGCCTGATTTCAGGATAGACACAACATCTTGACGATGACTTGATTTGACATTTCATAGCCTGAAAATTGTAAGCTTTAAACTGATAAACCCCCATTTTTAAAAGCCAACAATTTCATGGTATTTGCTTTAAGCAGCCTAGGAAACTAAAACGTACACTAACCTTGAAAACATCTTCATGTAAATTTAACACAAATATCTTCTAAATAACTAAGACCATTCACAAGTGCCAACTTTGGGCACTATTTTAATAGAAAAGGTGTCTATGAATATTAGCCATCATCCCAACACTATCCCAGTAAAAAAACATAAGGGGAAAAGCAAACAAAAACCAGGGCCTCCAAAAACAAACTACTTACTGCCGCCTTGTTGTGCAAAATGCGGTCCTCATACCAGAAGCATCAGAATCAACTTTTCACCATTGTTCCACATACTCAAAAATGCCTTATTCTTGAGGACTGGGGTGGGATTGAGAGAGTATGCACTTCTAAAAATGCTCCCAGGACCCCACTCACATCCCTGCACCACTCACCCCATCCACTGCTAAACCACCCCCGTCCTGATTCCTCCCAGATTGAGCATTGGTCACCACTCTCTATTCCCTTTCTATCTCCTGGTAACCTGTCTTCCAGACTTTATCTGTGTGAATCTGTTCAACATCCTTAGTTCATATCAGTGAGATCATGCAATAGTTGCCCTTTAATGACTGGATTATTTAAATGCCAATGCTTTTGGCCCATGGTCCAATATTGAGTAGCAGCATTCTAGAAAATCGAAGGTAACTACTGTGGATGTTATACTTTAACAGTTTACCTGCAATGATCTTACTTTACAGTAGTACAATTTCTAACATGTTCATCAGAGAAGAACTTTGAAAAGAACAAAGAATTTATTGAATATACATTTATGGATAAAATTTAGAAGCAAAAACTCCTTATGATAGGAAAGAATTAAGTAGTTGACAAAGTTTTCTGAAGCATGAAAACCACTATGGAAAAAAATCAGGAGAATTTTATCCGAATATTGAAAAGGAAAGGTATTCATTGGGAAATGACAGATATCTTATTGAAGCCATGATTTAATTCAACTTTTCACTTCATAGCCATAGACTGCTAATTAAAATATATTTAATGAGTACTCAGAGAGCTTGAAAAGAAGTGCTTCTTTTAAATTGTATATGAGCAGCTTACAATTTTTTGGTAAGATGATAAAGAGTAAAATCAGGATATTTGACAGTTACTAAGATATAAAAAATTTTGAAATCTCTATCTTGATACATTAAGAATGCTTAATTGTTTTGACAATCCCTTACTCTGAATCAAATAGTTAATTTTACTAATGGATTAATCTGATACCTGGTATTTGTGTTATATCCTGTTGAGACAGTGTTTTGTTTTTTTTTTAATGAGATACTGCTGAGTAAATAAAATATTTGTAGAAAAGTATATGCAAGAAGTTTTTGAGCTTTCAGAGCTGGATGAGTTCTTGGAAATCATGCAGTACAATTCTTTTATTCTGCAAAGTCAAAAATCAAAGGTCCAATGGAGGTAGGTGATTTGTTCAAGGTCATACCCAGCTAGTCAGTGGCAGAGCTAAGATAAGAGCCCAAAGTATCTGATGCCTAAGAGGTTTTGTTTTTATTTTTCCCATTATAGGGTTTTTGTTTCCATCAATACCAAACACTTAAATATGCATGTCCTACAAGTAAGAATATTCAAGTAAGAAATTTTATCAGGAGATAATATTTATATTTTACTACCCGTTAATACTTATATACTATTCAAACTTCACTTGTTCCTTTTAGCAGACGCATGGTATACAGATCAACCATTGTATTTAGTTATCATGTCTCCTTAGTGTCTTTCAAACTATTCATGTTCCACAGTATTTCTTAAATTCTAAGGCCTTGCTACGTTTGAGACCACATACCAGATATTGGTGGAATTTCCCTCCATGTACAATTATATCCCTTCCTTACATTAGTTCAAATTCGACATCTTTGGGAGGAATATCTCAGATTGATGCTGTATTCTTCTTATATTGCATCCTGAATCCCTGGTTTTGATATGTCCCATTACTGGTGATGTTACATTGAGCACTTGATTGCATGATGTTTGTTAACCTCCTTCATTGTATTCTTATCTCTTTTGTTATTTTTTTATTTGGGAAATTGTGTGTTTATAGAACATCCATGCATGAAATACAGGATTCCCATAGACCAGCCTTATATTAACACTCTGCAGTGGTGTGATCCATTTGTTACCATTGATGAAAGCATGTTTTATAAATGTACTATTATCCACAGTTCATGGAATATCTTAGGGTTCCTTGTATAATGCAGTTGCATGGATTTGCACTTTTTTACTTTGTCCGAGCATGACATATATAGCTAATATTTCCTCCTTTTTACCGTATTCAGATATATATTCGGGTGCTGTTAATTACATTAACAACCTCTGTGCTAACATCAATACCATCCATTACCAAAACAATTGTTATTTATTTTTAATTTTTTTTAAATTTTTATAGAAAGTGTAGACTGCATAAATGTTACATAAAAAATATAAGGGATTCCCATATGCCCCCCCCCACACTTTCCCACATTAACAACATTCTTCATTAGTGTTTTACATTTGTTACAATTAATGATCATCTATTGAAGTATTGTTATTAACCATGGACCATAGTTTACATTATAGTTTATACTATTTCCTGTGCAATTTTATAAGTTATGACAAAATATACAATGGCCTATATCTCTCACTGCAATGTCATGCAGGACAAATCCAATGTCCTGAAAATGCCCCCATATTACACCTATTCTTCCCTCTCCCATACCTCAGAACCTCTGGAGGCCACTGCCTTTACATCAATGATAAAAGTTCTTCCATTGCTAGAATAATAATAAGTCTATAGGAGAATAATAATATGCCTACCTTAGGCCACTGTTCATTCCCCAATTTTGAGGATTTGAGGATTGTGATGCCACTCTGCTTCTAATTGAGAGGGGACTTAGATCCCTTGGGCAGATGGTTGAAACTGTTAAGTTGGTGCAAAAGGAACTGTGGTTTTGGACCGTGAACTTTAAATCATTATAACTAGGCTCAACCATTAATTAATTAGGATCTTTATTAATCAAAATAGGAACCATTACAATCAACACATTTTTGCCAATGAAAAATAGGTTTGTTTATTCCTGTAGAATAAAAATCCATGCTTTGGGATTCGATGAACTCTAGGCAAGCATTTTCTGCATCCTACTGGTTGTGAAAGCATTTTTTCTGCAAAACGTTGTCGAGATGCTTGAAGAAGTGGTAGTCAGTTGGCGAGAGGTCAGGTGAATATGGCAGATAAGGTAAAACTTCATAGCCCAATTCGTCCCACTTTTGAAGCCACAGTTGTGAGACATGTGGTTGGGCGTTGTCATAGAGAAGAATTGGGCCCTTCTCATCAATTTGCTGAGCATACTTTTCAGATGTAATGGTTTCCTCTGTGATGCAGAAAGCTGTAGGGGATCAGACTGGCAGCAGACCACCAAACAGTGACCATGACCTTATTTCGGTACAAGTTTGGCTTTGGGAAGTGCTTTGGAGATTCTTCTCAGTCCAACTACTGAGCTGGTATAAAATTCACTTTTTGTCACACATTACAATCCATTTAAGAAATGGTTTGTTGTTGTTGTGCAGGATAAGAGAAAATGACACTTTAAAAGGGTGATTTTTTAATGTTTGGTCAACTTCATAAGGTACCCAGTTATTGACCTTTTTCACCTTTCCAATTTGCTTCTAATGCAGAACAACCATAAAGTGGCCAATGTTGAACTCTTCGGCAACTTCTCGTGTAGTTTAAGAAGATCAGCTTTGATGATTGCTCTCAGTTGGCTGTTGTCAACTTCCAATGACTGGCCACTATGCTCCTCATCTTCAAGGCTCAGGTGTCTTTTGCAAAGCTTCTGGAACCACCATTGCATTGTACGTTCACTAGCAGTTCCAGGCCAAATGCGTTGTTGATGTTGTAAGTTGTCTCCGCTGCTTTATGACCCATTTCAAACTCAAACAAAAAAATTGCTTGAATTTGCTTTTTGTCTAACATCATTTCCATAGTTTAAAATAAATATAAAATAAACAGAAAATAATGTCTTTAGCAAAAAATCATAAAGAAAGAAATGCACATTAAAGTGATGTATAACAACCACATTTATTTAAAAATATATGCCAATATCAAATGGCAAATCTCAACAATGCAAAACTGAAATCATTTTTGCACAAACCTAATAGCTTGCTTGCAGTTGCAAAAACTCTCTATTCCTTGGTATGGGCATTGTCCATCATTATCTCCTTATTAATTTTTCTCTTTAAGTCCAAAGAACTGGAGAGTAGTTGTTGCAACTCTACAGAAATTCTGAGCTCCACTGGCACATAGATTTAAGTCTCTGGAGCATATAGTTATCAAGTATCAATTATAGTGCTAATTATAGTTCAAATAAAAGGGGCAGAAGAGTCATGTGTAGAGAACCTATAAACGAGTCTAACTCAGTTACACTGGGGAGCATAAATTCCAAAGTAAGGTCAAATTCCTGAGTTATCATTTTAAATAGATACCACCTCCATTTTTCACCTTAACTCCTGATTCCCTACCCCTACTCCATCCCCTGGTAGCCTCTATTCTAGAGTCTGACTCTATGAGTTTGCTTATACTAATTATTTAATATCACTGAAATCATACAATATTTGTTTTGTGTCTGGTTATTTAACTTAACATAATGTCTTCTAGGTTTATCCGTGTTGTCACATGAATCAGAACTTCATTTCATTTTATGGCTGAATAATATAATAATGAATTTATATACATTTAAAATTGGTTCATCAGTTTGAATGTTCAGCCTGTTTATCTTATATTATCTTTTCAAAATCCCAGAGAATGAAAATAATAATACAAAATCTGTGTAACATAAGGGTCCACTGGAAATTACCTAATTTTTTGATATCTCTGTATAAATGGGATTAAACATATTTACTAAAATATAAAATGACTGAAAAGAAACAGTTCTGAAGACCAGTTATCAAATAAGTAATGACGCAGTCATTAGATAGACCTTGTCTTCAAAAATTAGAAGACTTGGGTTTAAATTTTTTTTAAAAATCAGAAATGCAATATATATAGTTGAAATATATATCTTATTTCTTCCTTGGCGTACCAAAAAAACTACAGTTAATATGTTCACATTATGAGCACTCTGGTCCTCATCTGCTCTCATGTCAAGAAATCCAGCTTAACCCCAAATACCCACAGAATCCAAAAGTATCCCAAGCTTGCTTGTCCTGACTTGATGAATTCATCCCTTTTCTTGTCAGCCTTGCTAGTATGGGTAGAGAGTGAGAATTCAGGTGCATATTATTAAGCCAAATTCCTGTAGTGGTTGGCTTTCTCATAGCAATTTGGTACTGGGTAAATCTCCAGTACCAAATTGCATCCCTGGCTAAAGTTCAGAGCATTTCAGATGTCTGGTACAAGGCCATAAGCAACAGGAACTGCCACAGACCTGAAGCTCTGAGTTAGGTAGAAATGCAGGAAGTCCAGCGGTCTGTACTGAGGTCAGGTCTTTTTCATTACTTTTGCACATTCTTTGGGGAAGAAACCCTCACAGTGTTTGGTCCATCAAGGATATCTCTCAACCAAAAAAATAAATTAAATTAAAATAAATAAAAATTTAAAAAACTATTATTCTTAACTATCATAGCTTTTAAAGACCAGATTTTTTCAAATTCCTTGCTTTACAGTCATGTGTACAATCATAGGTCTGAAGAGGTTTCAGCAATAGCCTTCTTAAAATCCAGCCCTCTTAAGGCAATCACAAATGCAAGTCACCAGTCCAGGAACTCTCTTCCATACTGGGAGGTAATCTTTGCACATGGGGGAGGTCTGTTGACTTTTCCCCTGTAACAAACCTCTTTGGACATCACCCTGGTCTCTAAGATACTTCAATATCTCCATCTCAAGGAGAAAGAGTTTGGTCCACTTCCCTTAATGTTGGAAGTCACTGACTCTTAGAGAAAATTTTGGCTGCAAATATTCTTGATAGAGGACTAATTCCTAAATCCACATGCCACCAGTGTATAGATCCTAGCCTTTTGTCATGTCCAGTTATCCTTGTATATTATTGTTTCAGAAAAGTATAGATAGGGATTTTCCTCAATCTGTCTACAAAATAAAAGAGATATCTGTTCCAAAGGTGAAAAAACATACATCTGAACAAAGATCACTAGTATTAACTTTTAAATGTCAGTCTTAAATCTGGAAAAAGTAATTTACTGCCCCAAAGTCAGTGGAGATTGATACAGACAAGGATATAACTATAGATAGTAATTTAGAACACTAAAAATAATTCAGATTGAACAAGTAATAGCAATAGAAGCCCATTAGAAAGGGGAGATGAATATTTGATTGTAATAAAATAAAAAACCTAATTGACTATAGGTTTATATATTCCAAAAAGTTTTATTTACTACCTGTTCAGTAATATAAGTTATTTTCCTTTTTTTCAAGTTCTCTATATGTGTACATTTAGCTATTTATAATAATCCTTTCAAGTAGTTCAAAGCACTTATAATTATTTTTATACAATTTAGGATGGCATTGTTGACTTCTTTGTAATAGCTCAGAGAATAAAATACTGTATCCTTGAATCAAAAAACTTAATAAAACCTTAAAATATTTCCACACTCCTGTTATTTATATGCAAGAAATAAATTTGATATTTGGATAATAACACATTTTACCAAAGACCTCAGACTTTAGATAATGGCATTGCTATTAATGATTTCATTCATTAAGTAAAAGCTGAATATCTACTATTGATGTGCACTGATGTAACAGGTGGGATATATCATTGAATAAAACATATGCAGAGGACAAACTGTTCCCATACTCATTGATTTCTTAATCTCAGTGTCCTAACGGACTTTCAGTCTGTGTTCTTGCAATTTAAAAACTAATAAAAAATTTTCAGCAATTTTGTATCAATCTTTTGGTTTGTTCTCTCCAACAATACCATTCTTGTCATTTCTGTCAGGAGCACAACAATTAAGTAGGCAAATAATGAAAGATAATTTAAAAGGTATTTTGAACTTGATTCTGGAAACTAAAACATTAGTCTCATAGGTTTAAAGTTTATTCTCTAGCAAATGAGGAAACCCTCTCCTTTAGGTAAGTTAAATAAATGGCCTTCTGTATCCATAATGTCTTTCTTTTCATGCAAGATAATTTATGAATAATTACAATCATTTGTGACATCATGATTCATTTACTAGCTTTTATAAGTATGCCCAATATTAACTTTGAAAAATCACTGATATATATAACTTACAGAAGAGAATGTTGATTTTTCCTGGGCACTTGGGCTTGGGAAAACCTCAAACTACCATTAAGTTGCAAGGATTTAATATAGTAACTTTTTCAAGAACTTCCTGTTGGTAAATGTAGCTTCTCTTTTGGTTGGACTTTGTTTTGTTTTGTGGAAAGTGCCCATGCATATAAAATCACCAACGTGACAAAGATTTCCCATTTGTGACAGTTTATATTCACTTTGATTCACATTATTAGGCAGCATTACTGAGATGGATACATTACTATAGAAATACCATGGACTTGGATATATCTATGCATGTTAGAGTTAATAAACATTAGTGGCGGTTGGAATTAACATAAGTAATGAAAAAAATGTTAGGATATTTAGGTAATTAAACCAATAACACTTCTGGCTGGCTTATCTATGCCTCCTTGCCATAGATAAATTCCCAGCGTGACCACTGTGTTAATGTAAACAAACTGACCAATGTAAAATGTGTTCATTCACCTCTCATGTATTCAGTTATTTAACAAACACTAAGTGTGGCTTCCTGTATTCAGTGAATTGTGCCAGATGCTGGGGGAAAAAAAAAAGAAATATAAAGTGATGATACCTTTCCTCAAGGAACATAGTTTATTAAAAGAGAAAAAGGTATCTTTGAAAAGGTGTGAGTATTCAGATCAAGATAGAGTAATAGGCACATAATTTACCCTCTTATTTAAAACTGCCAGAATATCAGATGAAATATATTAAACAATAGTTTTCAGATATTGGACAGCAGACAGCACAAGAAAATGATCCCTGAGAGAGATGAGTCAAAGGAGGTGAGCTTAGTGCTTTGGAGAGTTTCTAGGCAGGAATACAAGGAGAAGGAACTGGCAGTCTCACTGAATTGAGGAGATAGAGTTGGTAGTCTGAGGAAGCTGAGGAAGTCGGGGAAGCTGGAAGTTATGGAGCAGAGAAACAAAAGGAAGAAATGCATGGAGAGAAAGCCCCATAGATCACTGGAGATGAGTGAAAAAGTAATGCATGAAAAACCTACAAATAATATTGTACTTTGTACAGACTATTTTCTCTTCAGATCAGGAAAAAAACAAGGATATCTCCTCTCACTAATTCCATTTGGTATCACACTAGAGATTGTAGCCAGTTCAGTAAGGCAAGAAAAAGAGGAAAAGGGCATTGAGATTGTTAAAAAAAAAGAAGTAGAAACCAGTCCTTCACACAACATAATCATTGCTGTAAAATATCCTGTGCAAGCAACAAAAAGGCTACTAGAACTAATATATGAATTCAATAATGTTGAATGATACTACAATAATATACAAAAATCAATTATTTATCCATATGCTAGCTACAAGCAATTGGAAATAGACATTAAAAATAATACCATTTAAAATAGTAAAAGGAAGTGGACTTGGCCCAGTGGTTAGGACGTCCATCTACCACATGGGAGGTCCATGGTTCAAACCCCGGGTCTCCTTGACCCGTGTGGAGTTGGCCCATGCACAGTGCTGATGCATACAAGGAGTGCCGTGCCATGTAGGGTTGTACACCATGTAGGGGATCCCCACTTGCAAGGAGTGCACCCCATAAGGAGAGCCGCCCAGTGTGAAAGAAAGTGCAGTCTGCCTAAGAATGGCACCACCCGCACAAAGAGCTGACACAACAAGATGACACAACAAAAAGAAACACAGATTCCTGTGTCACTGACAAAAACAGGAGTGGACAAAGAAGACGACACAGCAAATAGACACAGAGAACAGACAAATGGGGCGAGAGGGAGGGTGGGGGGAAGGGGACAGAAATAAATAAATAAATCTTTTAAAAAAATAGCACAAAAATATGCTAGGTGTATATCTGACAGAATATGTGCAAGACCCACATCCTGAAAGCTAAAAAAAAAAAATTGTCAAAGAACATTAAAGAAGACTCAAATACATGGAGTGATATATTGTACTTGTAGATTGGAAGACTTAATATTAAGATAACAAATCTCCCCAAATTGCTCTGTAGATTAAATGCAATCTCGGTCAAAATTCCAGCAAGCATTTTGTAGAAAATGACAAGCAAATTTCAAATATTTTTTATGGGGCTGCCAAGGGCATAGAATATCTAAACCACTTTTAAAATGAAGAAAAAGTTTATAATATTTATATTACTTGATTTTAACTAATTATAAAGTTAAAATAATCATGGCAGTGTGGTATTGGTGTATAGATAGAAAAGTAGATCAATGAAAAATAATACAAAGTCAACTGAGTTTTGACAGTTACCAAGACAACTTAATTGGAAAAGAATAATATTTTCAACAAATGGTGTTGGAACACTTGGATAACTATATGCAAAACAAATAAACAGACATCTATACCTAGCTCACATCATAATAAAAAATGAGCTTAAAATATTTCATAGACCTAAATCTGGAAAATTTCCTAAAGAAAACATAGAAGACTCAGTGACCATGAAGTTTGGCAAATATTTCTTAATTACAACACAATAAGGATGAACTACAAAAGCAATAAATCAATAAGTAGACTTCAATAAAATTAAAATTTTTGCTCTTCAAAAGATGGTGGTATGAAAATGAAGAGACAAATCCACTGTGGAAGAAAATATTAGCAAAATACATCTGTCCAGTAAAGGATTAACTTTGCTGGATGAAAGTTTGATCCTTTTTTCCCTGACTCCTGGTAGGTAACCTGTAAATCTTTTGACTGATAGGAGAGCCTTTGTTTGCCTGGGGTCTTTGGGCCACTCCAGATAGTCTATGCTAATAGTGTGATTTATAGTGGGGACCTTAAGCCACATGGTATCAGCCTGACCTCTGAAGGAGTTGAAGATTAAGTTCAATCACATGAGTGTTTAGCCATGTCTACATGGCCAAACCCTAATGCAATCTCTAGACATCCATCCTTGGAAGAACTTCCTTAGTTGGCAATACTCCGAGTGTACTGTCACACATAATTTCTGGGATAAATAAGAGCTTGCTACATGAGTGCACTGGAGGAAGACAATTTGAATCTGTGCATGGTCACTCCTGGACTCTGTCTCATGAACCTTTTCCTCTTGCTGCTTTTAATCTGCATCCTTTAGTTGTAATAAATCTTAATCACGAATATAACAGCTTTTCTGAGTTCTATGAGTCCTTTCAGTGAGTTATTGAACCTGAGGGTGGTCTTGGTCCTGAACTTGTTATATCAAACAAAGGTCTTATATGTAAAAATATAACACATATTACAATTTGATAATAAGATGACAACCAAAACTTTTAAAAGGGCAAAATCTTTGAGCAAATACTTCAAAGAAAATTGATAGATGGCAAACTAATCACAAGGAAAGATGCTCAGCAGCATTTTCCATTAGGGAAATGTAAAGTTAAACCACAATGAGACACTATTGCACTCTCACTATTACAGCAAAATCCAGAAGACTGACCATATCAATTGTTGGCAAGGGTGTGAGTAACCAGAACTCATAGTAGGAATGTAAAATAGTACAATAACTTTGGAAAACAGTTTGGCAGTTTCTTAAAAAGTTAAATATACACTTAATATATGACATAGCCATTCCACTCCTAGATATTTACACAAAAGAAATGAAAGCATATGTATACACAAAGACTTGTACACAAATATGCACAGTGGCTTTATTTGTAATACCCAAAAACTGGAAACAACCCAGTTGTCCATTAACAGCTGAATGGGTAAACAGATTTTAGTTTAAACAGACAGTGGCATATTCAGAAAAAAAAAAGAAGTGAACTATTGATATACACAGAACACTGATGTCTTAAAATAATTATGGTTAATGAAAGAAGCCAGATACAAAAGAGGACATACTGTATGCTTCCATTTACATAAAATTCTGGACAATCTAAACTAATTTATCATGATATAAAGTAGATCAGCTACAGCTTGGAGATGTGGGAGGGACAAGTGGGAATACAAAGGAGACATTAGAAAATTTTTGTGGGCGGTGGAAAAAGTTCATATCTTGATTGTGGTGATGGTTTCATGGATATTTACATATACCCAAACTCCTCAAATTATACACTACAATGTACAGTTTGTTGTGTATCAATTATACATCAATAAATCTGAAAAAAATGAAATTCACTGGGATGAATGCCATAAAGAAGAAAATTGATGCGGTATCTAGAGATGCACTGGGAAGGCACCCAATCCAAACTAATGCTTGAATGCACAAAAAAAAAAAAAAAAAAAAAACTACCCAGAGGAGAAGACATCTAGTTTGAACATTGAAAGAAGAATACAATTTATCCAGACAGACTTCTTGTTGGGGAGGACTTACTAGCATGAGGAAGCAAAATGTAGAAAGACACAGACACAGGTGATTTTGGAGGTCTTCCACAATCTGAAGTACTTGACAAAGTGTGAAGTAAAGCCTGAAAGAAGAGTGGTGGTGATGAAGTTAAAGAGGGAAAAAGGGAATCAGGGAGAACAGATGAGACTTTACCTTCTATTTTTAGGAGCTTAGATTTTTTTCTTGAAAGTTATAGAGAGTATTTGAGGGCTTTAAAACGTGACATGATGTGGCTTTCTCTAACAATTTTTTTTCAGGTGAAAGATCCACTTTATTTTATTTTTCGTCTTTATTTTTTAATGTTACATTAAAAAAAACGAGGTCCCCATACACCCCCTACTCCCCTTCCCCCACTCCTCCCCCCATAACAACAACCTCCTCCATCATCATGAGACATTCACTGCATTTGGTGAATACATCTCTGAGCACCGCTGCACCTCATGGTCAATGGTCCACACTACAGCCCACACTCTCCCACAGTCCACCCAGTGGGCCATAGGAGGACATACAATGTACAATAACTGTCCCTGCAGCACCACCCAAGACAACTCCAAGTCCCTAAAACACCCCCACATCATATCTCTTCCTCCCAATCCCTACCCCCAGCATCAACCATGGCCACTTTTTCCACACCAATGCCACATTTTCTTTAATTGCTAATCACAATAGTTCATGAATAGAATATCAGTAAGTCCACTCTAATCCATACTCTATTCCTCCATCCTGTGGATCTTGGAGTGGTTGTGTCCACTCCACATCTATATCAAGAGGGGGCTTAGATTCCACATCGATGCTGGATGCAGTTCTCCTGTTTTCAGTTGTAGGCACTCTTGGCTCCCTGGTGTGGCGGTTGACCTTCTTCACCTCCATGTTAACTGAGTGGGGTAAGTCCAATGAACCAGAGTGTAGGAGTTGCAAGTCTATTGAGGCTCAGGGCCTGGCTATCACATGGTCAGAAGAGAGATTCAGGTCCCCTAGGTATACACTAAACCCCAGCACCAACTACAGATCCGGTAAAAGTAACAGGAGAGGTTGTGGACAAAGATCACATCTGAGTCCAGCTCCATACACAGAAACACAAACTCCAAATTAAGGCCAACTGACATGGCACTGAACTCCATCTACCATGACCATAGAACCTGTGGGTCTCTGTAGCCCTCAGAAGAACCAAAACCTGGGGTTGCATCTACTTTTATCTGTCTCTGGGACTCTGCTGAGGTGTGCATAAGGGCGACCCCTCTGATAACCTCCCGGCTCATTTTGGAGACTCATAGCGATATAAACTCATTTGTCCTTTCCATTTCCCCCTTTTATTCAGGTCAAAAAGCATTTTTAACTCCTGGTATTATATATTGAGTGAGATATTCTGCTGGTCTGTGTTGACCCTTTTATTCAAGGTCATTTTCTAGTTACATCATCAGCTGGTACTCTAAAATATTTTTAAGGAGAGAAATAAGAAAAATAAATGACTCATTAGCCATAGACAATGCAGGCAGTTCTGAGAAAAGAAAATTTAAAAAATTGTCATTGGTTATAGTTCAGTTTCACTTATTCTTACCATAGTTCTTTGAAACCATTCTTTTGTTTAGTGTAGAATCCACTGCAGTCTTGGAGTCAGCATTTAAGTAATATAATCATTAACTGGTATCACCGTATGAAGAACAATTTTTATTTATAATAGTTGTCTGTTGCCTGGGTTTACAGTAATGCCATTGTTCGATTTCATTTTTTTTAACAAACATTATTTTATTATTTACAAAATACATGGTGATCATGAAGGTACATACATATTACAAATTATAAAAGTGAAAAGTAGAGACAAACTTGTTAAATGGAAAGGTAGCCATCCTTATGGAGCTATTTAGAATAAAACGGCTCCTCATTAAAGTCAGACAAAGCCAAGACTAGTGACATTGTTGTGTAAAAAATACTAGTTACCTAGAAACATACCTCTACCAAAATGTAGAAAAGTGTTGGCAGTGTATCTAAATGTGTCCTAAATTAAATTATAGCAATATACGGTGTTCCAAAATACAACCATTTGTTTTAGGCAAGAATCTCTTAGAGACTTGACTGCCTATCTTGATGGAAGAGTAAAGCCCCAGGACTGATTAACATTCCCAAACTCCTCTTTCAAAATTACAAAACTCATCTGTCATCCTCAACGGGTGAAAACATTAAAATAGTATAGAAGAATAATGCTTCTCACATATCACTGTATTCACATTCCTACTAATAACTCTTTTACTTGTCTCACCCTATGATAGTTGGTATCTATACCTGGTATATATTCTTCCTCATCTTCAAATATATACAAACAAATCTGCATGCATCTAGAGAATTTTGGTATTGTTTCCCCTTATAAAAATTTTGTTATACATGATCAACAATCTGTTGTCATAACTTAACAATGCATGGGCATTCCTCCAGAATGTGTGTTTCTAATTTTATAATAAAATCTAAGAAATGTGCTCTACTGTTTTACATTAGAATTATATGCAATCCTGATTTTTGATAGCTAAAGCTTAAATTTCACCCAGACTTGGTACTTATAAATTATATGCAATACCAGCAAGCTCCATCTTGGAAAGTCCAAAGTAAATCTCTATTTTGGATATTAGACAAACAATGTCCCTTCCATCTTCTCAATACTTATATTGAAAATAAGTTTTCATAAACCTAATGTGATATTCCTTGTAGTACTTCCTCAAATTCATAATCTTCTTTAGGCCATTCCTTCCAAATTGCAAAGAGGAAATTCCTCTAGTTTATATTAAACCACAGAGTCTGAGCTTTCTCTCTTTTAGCTTGAGTTCCCTGTAAACAGAACAAGAGATAAAGAATTCATGTGGAAATTGGGGAAGGGGGTTATATTAGGAGTTATATAAATAAGTGATGAAGAAAGACCAGGCAGAGGGAACCACTGACTTGCAATGCTGTTGAGTTCTAAGTTCATCCTATATGGAGCTCTGGAGCTGAGTTGGACCTTTAGAGTTTTCCCAAATTGAGGCAAAGGGGCTGTGCCTTTGTTTCCCCATATTAGCCAGTTGTTGGCTGTGGGCTGTCCCCAGTGACTTTGGGCAAGGCAGTTCCTAACAGTGGAGGGCAATTCCCATTGAAGGACTGAGTTGTGGGTTGTCCACAGTTGTTATTGCCAGTAGCTAGGGTTGGTCTTCAGCGGGAATTCTGGGTGAAGCACCAAATTCTCCATTTGACAATAACCAATTGCAGAATGTTAAAAATGATAATTTAAGGCTCATTAAATTAAGATTTAATTTTTAGCTAATTAGTTTAGGTTGTGCTGAAAGAAGCTGCAGTTTAGGCTTTGGCTACAAATATAAATGATGAGTAAGCACACATATGTGTGGAAATGTATGTATGATCCATCTATTACAATGCTCTTTTAAAATAGGTCATCCAAGCCAGTCTTGACTTAGAGAACCATTTACAATCACTCGAAACTAAGCAAACTGCAAGAACTATGAATACTACTACTGGAGTGTCACTGTCGAATTGAAATAAATGGAATTCACACAATTCTAAATCCCTTATTTCTGTGATATTTTTTGCTCTGTGATTCTTTTCTTCATAAATCTGAAAACAACAACAACAACAACAACAAGAGAAATAGATTCCAATTGAAAAAAGATTTCACCACTTTCCTTGCCTCAAAAGAGCTGGGAATTCATATTAACTAGGCACTTATGTTTCCAAGGAATATTGCCTCACTTCAGGTAACTGAAATTATGGTGTTATATTGTTAGGATATATATGGAAATAAGAAAGTATTTCAGTCAAGAATCGTGACTTCGTAGATTAAGAAAACATGAACAATTAGGGTTCTTTCAAAATATAGTAACTCTTGTACAGTTAGGTCCACCAAAAAAAGGAAATGAGAAGCAGTTCAAGTTCACGATACATTATGGTCTTTTTGAGTGCATTCTACTGAAATACCTCCATAAGCAAAGTTGATTTTATATCCATTGTGGAGACTCAACTTATTTCTCTCTGTCACTGATTTTGAAAAATATATATTTGTACTTCTGCTCCCACAATCAATGAGATGACCCCCACAACTCTCACTCCATCCTAGGTCTCCATTTTGAAACCCTAAGATTAGTTAAGCAAAATCTTGGGATTACACAGCCTCATATACCAGTGTACAGATAATCTATCCATGTCAAATGGACATGCCTGCTCCAAACAACTAGTCAGGGGTTGTAACAGGATGGTTTAGAACATATCCACATCTGCCAATAGGACATGTGGATGTATCCTTGCCAGCAGGGCTACAAGGTCAGGACAATTTTGGTTAGAAGAAGCAAGATGTAGCAGCTTCCTACAGTCATGTAGACAGAGAAAAACAATTCCATTTCCATATTTAACGTTGAGATTTTCATATAAAAACTATTACTTAAATGCCTAGATTTGCCAACACATACACACACAGAGGCACATACAATAAAACACCTCTGAAAATGCTTAAAAATTTATACACCACCTTCAGTTGTTTATTTTTAATTTCAAGATAAAAGACCTCTAGAAAATGGGCAGAAAGTATTGGAGGAAAATAATCTGTGTATTTTTTTTATCAGAAGTTCTAACAAAAAAAAGAAATTAACAGGGAAATATCAAGAAGAATAAAGCAGTCATTAACAAGGATTTTCTCAGAAGACAGCTAGATATATTGTGAAGACAGGGGATTCTTGTTTGGACTTGAGGAAAATTTTGGTTTAAAGAAACAATTTTTAACAAAGATCAGCAATATATAAGCATGTCACAGAAAGGGTTGTTATTATAGAGAAATCTAAAAGCTTGGAAAATATCTGTGTCACATTTATTAATTACCTGATCTTCTTTAAGTTTATGGAACTACCTTTTAAGAAAACTATTTTTGTGGGGAGAGGACATGGCTCAACTGATAGTGCATCCATCTACCATATGGAGGGTCTAGGGTTTGATCCCCAGGACCTCCTGACCTGTGTGGTAAGCTGGCCCATGCGCAGTGCTGTTGCCATGCACAAGGAGTGCCGTGCCACGCAGGGTGCCATGCAGGGGTGTCTCCACATAGGGGTCCTCCACGTGCAAGGAGTGTTCCCCACAAAGGGGAGCCACCCCGCATGACTCAGCAAGGTGATGCAACAAAAGAGAGACACAGTTTCCCAGTGCCATAGGATAATACAAGAAGACGCAGAAGAACACATAGCAAATGGACACAGAGCGTAGACAACAGGGGGGAGGGGATAAATCTTAAAAAGAAAACTATTTTTTTTGTGCTTAATCAATGCAATAACAGCTAATGATAATGCTATATTATACTGATGTGGAACTAGAATTTACAAAGCTCCCTCATTTGACCTTCATGCAGATGCTGAGAAGAAGTCAAGGTAGAGCAAGAACAAAGACTCTCTTTTTTTTTTTTAATTTATTTATTTTTTTATTGACTTTGTAATAATATTACATTAAAAATATATATGTGAGGTCCCATTCAACCCACCCCCCCACCCCACCTCAAAGACTCTCTTTTAAGTCCACTGTTCAGGGCACTGAGATACTCAATAACTATTTGGTAAGCTAACGATAAGGAAAATAGAAGGAGAGGTGCAATTTAGTCACATGAATAATGAATTCAGAACTAAAGCTTAAGTGTTCTAACATGTGCTCTCTACTCTTTCACTTTTCCCTATTTTGAAGACTAATAAAAATCCATAAGTGCAATTTGTAATGGGTTTTAAAATGCAATGTTAGAGGAGAGTTTAAGCACATTTTGTATTATAGTATTAGAAAACCAGGGATGTTTTACGTAAATTCCTTTATGAATATGATATTTTAATTTATCTAAACCACGTATTTCATTTAAAATTCTCTATAAGTAGTAAAACACCATATGGGAAGAAAATGACAGACCAGACACTAACTGCATTTTTTAATGTGCCAAAATTCCATTTTTTTTTAACATGCGCCTCCAATTCCAGTGGTAGCTCTTCAGTGGAAAATATGATTTCATTATAGGAAAGCCTCAGGGTACAAAAGCAGTGTGGGTTCAAAAACTAACTTTTTTCCCCAGTGAAAGAAACATCAAAGCTTCTATCTTATAAGAAAATATTTCTAAAGGTGAAGAAAGTATTTTTGCTACCAAGGAAGAGTTTACATTTTGTCACTCGCATATTTACATTATTTTTTTAACCCCCCCCCCCCACATGGCTTGCGCGTTGTCTGCTCTCTGTCCATTCACTGCATGCTCTTCTGTGGTTTTTTTTTTTAACTTGTCTCCCTTTTTTTGTTGTTGCCTCACCTTGCTGAGTCAGCACTCTGTGGCACTTGTGGGCTGGGTGGCTCTCCGTGGTGCTAGCGGGCTAGGTGGCACTCCGCGACGCTTGTGGTCTGGCAGCTCTCCGCAGCGAGCGGGGGAGCCTGCCTTCACAAGGAGGCCTGGGTTGCGAACCCAGGGCCTCCCATATGGTAGATGGGAGCACAACTGATTGAGCCACAGCCGCTTCCCATATTTACATTATTTTTTAAAAATCAGAGTGTGGGAGGTTATTGTTCCAGTTAAATTTGCAAAGTCCATAGGTAGCTTAGGGCAGAAATTCAAGGCATATTTCTTAAAGCGTGGCACATATACCTCACAACCTGTAATCACTCTAGCAGCTTGCTAAGAAAAATATTCCTGGGCCCAACTCCAGACCTGTTAGTAAGAATCTCTGGGAAGCTGGTGCAGGAATCTGTCTTTTTAACAAGTGATCCAGGCGATCCATATATTCACTAAATTTTGAGATGTATTGATCTTATAAATGCTTCCTTTATCTGCCCTTAATGAAGAACTAGGCTCAGTTACTGTACTAGGGCAGACATTCGAAGCAGAAAATCAATGAGAATAAAGAAAATCTTATAATGCCATCTGAACATATGTACTTATCTGCTACCACAGATATTGCTACTAATTCTCTCTGACCAATGTGTTTTATTCTACTTTTTCATTTTATTTTATTTATTTTATTTTTTGACCAATGCAGTTTTGTTTTGTTTTGTTTTGCATGTGTGTGTTTTGTTTGTTTGGGTTTTGTTGTTGTTGTTAGACTAGTAAAAAGAATTTATTTGGGAAACGGGGGGAAGAACAGAGCTTGCTGAGAAGTGGGAGAGAAGTATAGAAATATACACCAAGATTTGGTGTGGGCTTCTCTAGCTAGAGGGAGTGAGCTCTGCCTTGTGTGGTTTCCTTTTAAACTGCTCATTATTCCTCTCCGTTGCTAATGCTAAGGGAATGGACCCCAGCTATTATTGGTTATTGCACCAATGATGGGGGCCAGTGGTGAGGCCTGTATGGAACATCTGAGGCCAAGGGGAGGTCCTGGAAAGGGAAATGGGGACCTCAAGTTTAAACTCGAGGTCTCTGTGGGGTTTGCAGCCATGAGGTCTTGCAGCCGTGTTGTCTGTCGGCCATATTGTGAGCAATGTGTTTTAAGTAGACAACGAGCATCTCTAGTGTTGCCAACTTGGAATTTCTTAGCATTTAATAAACTATTTTTGGAGAAACTATTTTTACAAGAGCCAAGCTTTCCTTCTTTTTAGAATACCTAAAACATATTTGTACAGATTAGATACATTTTTAAAGTTTGTCTCACTGAATTGCTTATTACTTGTAAGTCTATAACAAAAAATGTAAAAATATCAAAACCAAATCACATTTATGTGTATTGTAAAATAATTTTGAATGCAATGATATGGACATTTTAAAAAATGAAATTCAGAAAATAGTATGTAAATTTTTTGAACTGTGAGAAAATAAAATACAGGATGGAGTTTTAAAAACTTCTGTTGTTGTTTGATGAGAATATAGGTGAATATAACTTTAAGTCTTATATCTGTGTTTTCCAAATTTTCCACAAAGAACATGTATTGCCTTTGAAATAAAATAATAAATATTAATTTTAAGACATCATAGATAGTTTATTTGAATGCATTAGTAATAAAGGTTCATTTACTTGCCTAATTGTGCATTGTATATCCATTTAAAAATATTGATTGAGAACTTACTGAGTCCCGGGCTTTAGGTTTGGTTCACAGATGGGGTAGTGAATAAGACAGCCGTAGTTGTAGAGCTTACAGTCTAGTGGGGGCATATGGGCAATTAAAACACACAATTAAGATTTAGTCTGAAAAGTGACATAGGGGAAGACATACGTGATTCTCCAGGAACATTACACAAAACTCAAAACCTAAGTGGAAGAAATTAGGTAATGCTTCTAGGAAGTAGAAGCTACTAAATTGAAACCAAATATGAATAGCTGATGATCAGGTAAAAGGAAAAATAAATATAGGTATCAGTATGGTGCTTTCAGAACCTAAAAGCAGTATAGTATGGCTAGCACTTGCAGTGAATGCATGTGTCTGTGCGTATCCACTAAGAGAGTCTTCATATGTAAAAGTAGGCAAAGCTCAGAGACCAGCAATACAATCTGGGCCTAGATAATGAAGGACCTTGTAAACCATGCTTCTATATTTGGATTCTGTTTCAAGTAAATAAGAATCAATCGACAGGTTTTAATAAAAAATATGATCAAAATTGTTGTTTTAAAGAGTGATGGAAAATGCTGTAAAAGTTAGCTGGATAGGGCAAAACAGAAGTTAATAACACTAGTTAGAAAACTGTTATATTATCCAGGTGACAAGTCATGGGAATGGGACTAAACGGAAGCAATGAAAATGAAAAATGAGAAAATCAAGACTTGTAGTCAAAATTCTTTATACCTGACTTGGGAAACCGATGAAAGGTAATGTCATTTGCAGAGGTAAACATAAGAGAGTACTTTTGTGGGTAGAGGAGTGAAGCGAAGGTGAATAGTTCAGTTTGGGACATATTAAGCTTGAGATGTGTGTGACATATCCAAGCTTAAATGTCTAGAAGGCAGTAGGATGTATATAGTCTGGATCACAGAAGCATATGTGAGAAATAATGACATCATTATTCAAATCTAATCAAATGGATTTGATTCTCCAGGAAAGTACAATGAGTGAGATGAGAAAGAGGCCTAAGATACAACTCTGAGGCAGATGCCCCAAAGAAAACACAAAAGAACCTTTAAAGAAAATGAGACAGAGCTACCAGAGAAATAAGTGATCAATTAGACAAAACCTGCTAAGGCAGAATAAATTCGATTAAGAGATAAATACTTAAATTGTTTAATACTGCTAAGAGATGAAAAAATAAGGAACAGCAAGGTTTTAGCAACAAGAAAGTCATTATTTACTTTTATAAGGGCAATTTTAGCCATATGATAGGAGCAGAAGTCAGATTATACTGGGCCTGGGAATAAGTGGAAAGCAAAAATGTAAAAAGAGAGAGTGCAAGGGAACTATATGCCATCAAATCTATTTGTGTTGTGTTATTATTTTTTTAACAGGGAGTTTGGAGGTTGTTTGAATGCTAAGGGAAAGAACCTAAATAGATGGAGATTTAAAATATAGAAATGGGAAAAAAATAGCTAAATTAGAAATTATTTGCCCGCAGTGTTGAAATGTACAGTAATTGAAATTAAGCTTAGGAGAGCAATTTTTCTTATAAAACACACCTTGAGATTAAGTTGAGAGACAGCTTTTTTAATATATAGAAGGGGAAAAAACCCTGCTCTCAGAATTAATCCATGTGTACTACCAGTTGCATCTAGCACAGAAACCCTGAAAGATGGGAGTAAGGAAGTAGGTGATTAATTGGGAGAACCAAAAATCATAAAATAAATTCCCCCACAAAAGCTCATCCACCCACCCACCAGTTAATACACTTTATTTCCAGAGCAATGATTAATCCAGAGATATTGTAAAAATACAACATTAGTTTCCATAAATACCAAGATTTCTTTCCCTCTATTTCTTGCTGCTCATTGTAACCACATGTAATCTTTAAGCAAAATATGTTTCCTTAATCTCACTTCATTCCTCTGCTCCTTATAAAACCTTCTTGGCTAAAGTCCCATAGAATTTTTCATACTTTCCTTTAAGCTTGTTTACACTGTGGTTTTGCTAATAAATAGTGCATTCACCAACCTACAACCCAGCAGCCAATTCAAAAAATATATAGAATTTCCCCTTGAATGTAAAAAATATGTATATAGAACTTACTCTATGTAGTGAGCAATAAAAGAAACTTGGCAACAGAGTTATTTCTAAAACTGTGCTTGTAAATATGGAAAACAAAATTCAATCAACTGTAGTCCTTGGAATTTTATTTTGTTATTAATTTGTATAGATACAAGAATAATTATATCTACCCTCAAGATATGTTTATTAGATTATAGAAAGACACTAACTGCATCATTCTCTTGTCTCAGTGACCAAAAATAAGTACTTATATACCTAATTAATATGCAATATTTTTCTATGATAATCTCAAATTCTGCAACCAGACCTAGAGGAAGGAGGAAAATGAGCAAACACCATTTTAAACAAACTTCCCAACCTGCCCCAGAAACCTAAAATAAATAAAAATAATTAATCCTTTTGGATACTGGAGTCATATTTTCCAGAAATGAGCTCTTTTGAAAGCAGTGGGCATGCGAAAACTACTAAAAGAGTGCCAGAAAGTTAAATGAAATTCCTTCTATGTATTTTTTAGTTATATAATTTATCTATTCTCATTGCTTTTTAAACAAACTCTTTCATATAATGTGCTAACCTGTTTCATAGCTACAGACAAGCCTTGGAACTAGAAAGAAGATCCTTTTGGTGATTCCTTTCTTCTTTAATAATGTTTTTTTAAAGAGTAAGATAAAAGAATTCTAATTCTATCTTAGGGAGCAATTGACCCTCTTTTTAGTTCAATGAACTACTGCTGTATGTAAAATGCTGATAAAACTACTAAAATCTTAGCTTAATGTGGACAAGAACAATGTGGTCCACTGTTTTAACTCAAGAGCCTAAAAGAGCACCTGACGCAGAGTAGAATACAAAAACTGTTTGACTGAATAAATTATCTTCATTAACTATCCCTCATAAAATAATTTTCCTTCTTAGTTTTATTATTATGAAAGGAAAAACTAAAGATCATGATAAAATTTGGAAAAGACCCCCAAATTAGTAAGTGATGGAGTTGATACTCAAAGTCAGGTCTTCTGAAACTAATTTTTGAACTTTGGCCTTGTAAAATAGACATTTAAGCTCATATAGAATAATCCACAAACATTACCTCACTTTGCAAGATATGTCTTATTATTGCCATATTTTAAGATTTATAAATCTATAACCAAAAATAACACAACCCATTAAATGGTTGACTTGGGAATCAAATCCAGGTCTATCAAAACCTAAAAGCCATAATTTGGGATTTGTTTAAATAATCTGGTAATTTGATTCCAGGGTTAAAATTCTCATTTTGGGAGGCAACTATCATATTTACCGTATATTTGCTACATTAATAAGTCATATTATATTACCCAATGTTTATTTCTAATCATTCTTTTCTTGCTTATGGTTGATGTTACTTTGGATTTGAAGGCTCTTAAGGGCTAGTGGCGTAATTTTTTAAAAAGCTGTAGACTTTTATAACTTTTGCTTCTCTATGATATTTCATCCTCTTTTTTCTAAATCATGGAAATCATATTGAACTAAAAGAAGCCTGAAAATAGACATTTCATTGCTCATTGCTATAAGAATTGTACGACTGACTCCCTAGCTATTAGCTCCTGGCCTCTTGAATTCTCATGTTTTTTCAGCTTTATTTTCTCCCAGGAGAAATGAGTTCAGAAGAGGGATTTTTAAAAGAAAGCCTATTATAGAACAGCTACTGAACACCACCTAACATTGAGCAAAAGCCAAAAATGTAGGTGAATGCCACATTACTCATTGCCCACCCACTTGGATCAGTCCATTTGTGACCCAAACCAAGGTGAGTGGGTCAATGTGGGGGTGGACCTGAAAAGTGGCTTATGCTCTGCTATCCCTTTCTCACAACAAAGGCCCGAGCATTTAGATATTCATTTATCCATGTAAGTCTCTGAAATTTGGAGAGCACTTGTTGGCATTATATATTATCAAACTTGCATTATAACTTCCTCAATGACTGCAATGTTACAATGGAGGGAGATAAGGAAGCTTTACCCCCAAAAGAGAAAAAGAAAAAGGACAACCTGAGTAGCCTAGCACACTGGACGCAAAAAAATGTTGAACTGTTAAACTTACAAGATCAACTAAATCATTAAAGGAAAAATAATAACATTTCCACCTAGAATGGACAGGACAAAAATGCATTATTCCCTTCCTTTTTTCTTTCCTTCTCTTTCTTTCTTCAAATTGTATGGCCAATTGGAGAAAGAGTAGAGAAATTCTATATCATAAGCTAGAATGGCTTGTAAATTTGATTCTATTCATGCCTGCAGAGAAGTTTCCTAGGCTTTGTGGACTGGGCCTGTGAAGAGTTTGGCATCATTGATTCTCAGAAATCAATTCTCTGAGTTTGGGTTTGTGGATTATTGGGGGAAGTAGAATCTGGGATGCTTAAGGGTTTTGGGTACTGCTTGCTTTCAATCTCTTTTGGACTTAACATCGTTGTCTTTTTGTAGAGGTTGAGCTTTCTTTTTAGAGATTAACGTGTATTTTTTGGAATGCTGTTACTAGAAGTAAAGAAACCTCATAATTCTATTAATTTAGTAATGAGAAATAATTTCCATTTGTCCATAGGTGAAATTAAGTAAACATGTAAGCTCTTAGAAGTCCACTGACTTAAATATTATGGTTATTGCAGGATTAAATGGAGTACTGCACAAAAATATTTTCCCTCCCTCCCCAAAATCCTTTGACATATTAATAAATCTACATTAAAACGATCACGAGGGGATTTTTCCTTTTATTTTATTATGATTTCTCTTATAGAGAAACAAGAAAATTTGCAATCAGTAGGACAGAAAAGTCATGGGATGTAATGAAAGATAAACCACAGGACAGAAAACCTCACCTCAACAAAACCAAAGCATGCCCAGGAGAGAGCTCCATGATAACGGCCTATTTGGTGGGAGCCCGGAGAGGCATTCACACAGTTGGCTGGTATGGATCCAAGAAATGAGCTTTGGATCACATAACTAGGCTCATTAACTGAAGGGCTGTTTATAAAATAAATGAGACAGCCCCTTTCCCTATTGCACTTATTTTAGTTAGCTGGCTGCAGCATCTGCTCCCTGCATAGCCTTGAGAATTGGTTTCTAAACAAAAGGAGAGATTTTCCTGACAACAGGGAAGAGGGGGTGGTTTTAAGGAGAATAGGGTTTTGAGGCATTTCTGGAATACCACAAAATGAACAAAAGTAAAGAAATGGGCAGGAGAACACTAACAATGTCCCCCTTACTTTCACATTAATGAGGTCCTGAGCTGGTCTGGCCTCTCCCAACCAAGGCACTGAAAGAAAGGCTTGCTTGTTGACAAGACCCAGAATTCAAAGTTCTCATTCAATGTGTGTGTAAGGGACATGGGGCATGTGGATGACAAGAGTGAGAAAAATGCTTGTATTTATTCCTTATTCAATAAATAAATACTTACTAAACGTCTACGATGTACCAATGTTCTAGACACAGAATATGGCTGTGAATAATACATAGTTTCTGAGGAGCAAGGACTCTCAGTTCTCTATTGAACAAAATACTGGTAGGTTTTCAAGCATATCTCAATCCTTGTTCTTTTACCTGATTGGGAATTAATTTTCCAAATTGAAAAGTTGAGTAAACTTCCTAGTTTTATTTCAATGAATCGAATACTGTATTTGTTAACAAAAGTAACAGTGTTCAAATGTAAGTGTTCGGACTCACTTTGAACATTGGGTAGATTTTAGCATAAACTTACCATAAACAAATATTCCCCTTTTGATCTGAACGTAAAAACAGCTAGTGTACATAAAAAGTATTGCTAAAATTAATATTTCTTATTGAAATTATTCTTGAATATAATCCCAGGATTTGTTTTGCTCATTCATTCTTCAATGCTTTTGCCTTCCTTTACTTTTTCTCTCATTAGACATATTCTACCTGCTTTCAAGAACTAGCAAGGGCAAATTAAATTTCTTGTATGAAGATTTCCAAGACCACTTGGATTTTTTTTGCTTAATCACCTGAAAGCTTGTGGTTCCAATTGTGAATTTGTCCATTTTGTAATATGTTATCAGGTTTAGCCTTAAAAATAAATGGGATAGCTGATTTACCATGATTCCTGAAATTCTGTCAAAAAAATGTGTTCCATTGGAGTAAACGTTACTTCCTTCAGTTCAATTAAAATGCAAATACCACCAGATGGTATATGTTCCACAACTTCTTACCACTGTTTAATTAGATTGCTTTCCTCAGTAACGGTAAGAGTAATTGAGGAAGCCAGACAATTTTAAGGTATTTGTTAGTCTGAGAATATTCAGAGGGGAAGAAAAGAGAGGAAAAATTTTGAACTAAGTGGATAAAGTACTCAAAGCAAATTTATATATATACCCATGACAGACCACCTACATCAACATTTTCCAAGAACCAATCTTAGATATTTTTTTGTGCTGGTCTGTAATTTCATCCTTTGTATGTCTTTTTGCCTAACAAAACTGCAAATTTCCTTAAGGAAAAACTACTGTGATCCAAAAATAGTTTCTACTACAGTATTTGGCACTCAGGAACTTGGAATACATGCTTTTTGTTTTAAAAACTTCTTTTGCTTATTTTTACTTTTCTACAATAAGAAAAATAAAATATAAATAGTGTGGTATACAATTACTTATAATCAGTGTTGCTATGAATTTTTAAATAAATTGTCATTACCATGTAAATGTTGCCCAAGACTCAAGGGCATTGTGAGTCTCAGGCACTGTTTATTGAATAAATGCTAATTTAACAAATGTTTAATGCTGCCTGAGTTTTTTGCTCTCTTATACAGTTATGAAGAAAGTGAAGTGGAGAAGATTTTGTTGTTAAATCTCTCCTAATTATTTATTATGATTTTAAGTGATGTTTTAGAGAATACAATGATTACCCCTAGAGGTGATATCTGTATGCAATTAAGGGGCTAAGCCTAGTGTCCTTGATGCATATTTTAAGACTGCAGTATTTTGATTTTAATCTAATTTTAAAGGAAATGTTTATTCCTTGTCATTCTTCTTTTATTTGGTTTGCCTTTTGCATAACTTCTTTCCATTTCTAAGGAGATTCTTATATTTCTATTACTGGTATTTTCCTTTATGGCCTACATTCTACTTCAAACAATTTCTCTCCTTTTTTCATAAGTCCTAATGAATTTTTCTTCTCTTTTCTTTCTTATTCTTCACTTATTTCTAGTGATCTCCAATGGCACATAGCGGTACTCATAGCCATTGCTTAGATCCTGTTAATTTTAGGTATCATTTGCTGGACCCACCATTAGTTTGGATGTGTGCCCATGGAAAAATCACTTCACCTTCTAGGCCTTGGTTGCCTCATAAAAAAATGAGAGGTGGGCATGAAATAGAGAAGAAAGCAAATTCTTTTTTTTTTTTAAGTTTAAATTAAAAAAAAAACTTTATATTACATAAATGTTACACAAAAGATATAGGGAATTCCCATATGCCCCCACCCACACACACACTTTCCCACATTAAAAACAACCTTCATTAGTATGGTACATTTGTGATAATTGATGAACACATATTGAAGCATTTCAACTAACCATGGACTATTTTTACATTATAGTTTACACAGTATCTCACACAATTTTGTTGGTTATGATGAAACATACAATGACCTATATCCATCATTGCAATATCATATGTGACAATTCCAATATCCCAAAAATGCTACCATATTACACCTATTCTTTCCCCTCCCTCCCTTCAGAACCTCTGGTGACCACTGTCTTTATATCAATGATAAAATTTCTTCCATTGCGAGAATAATAATAGGTCTATAATAGAATAATAAGTCTACTTCAGTCCATTTTTCATTCCCCAATCTTGAACCTGTTTCTAATTGAGAGGGACTTTAGGTCCCATGGGGCAAATAGATGGAAATATCTTGCTTGCAGAAGCAAACACTCTCTGTTCCTCGGGCTGGGTGTTGTCCATCATCTCCTTGTTTTTTGTCCTGGGTGAGTCTGGTGAACTAGAGTGTAGGTCGTGCAACTCTGCTGAGGTTCAAGGCTCAATTGGCACATGAATGGACCAACGATTTAAGTCTCTGGGACATATATTTAACAAGTATTGTGCTAATTATAGGTTCAAATAAAAGGAACAGAAGAGCCGTGTGTAGGGGAACTATAAATGAGCATAAATTCCAGAGTAAGGCCCACTGACAGGGTGCAGAGTTCCTGAGTTTGCCTGTCCTGCTTATATGTCTGGATGTCTCTAAATTGCTCAGGAGCCCTGCTGTTTGAGGCACTGTTTACTTTGGCAGTCAATGAGATCCTGCTGAGATGTCCATAAGTATAACCTCGGAATGACCTCCCGACTCATTTTGAAATCTTTTAGCCATAAATATTCATTTGTATTTAATATTTGCTCCTTTTGGTCAGGGTCTGTTTTCTGGATGCATTGCTAGTTGGTGCTAGGTAATAATCCCTTTGTGCCAGGTAGGCTCATTCCTGGGAATCATGTCCCACATGGAGTGGAGAAGGTAGTGTGTTTATATGCTGACTTTGGCTTAGAGAGAGGACACATTTAAGCAATAGGAGACTTTCAAGAAGTAACTCTTAGAAAATATATAATACTAGGCTAAGTTTCAAGTTTACAAGCAAAGCTTCATAAATACAACCATCAATATCAAGGACCTCATAGTGGAAACAATTAAAAACAACAGCTGGGGGGGTACTGGGCTCCTGGCCGGGGGGTCACTGTTGTGGGCCCTGGGAGAGCAGCGGCAATCCTCCAGGTGCAACGGCAAGAACCAGGAAGGAAGGAGGGCCCAACAGTGGGCTCTTGATACTAATGGCTACACTTCTGAGCCTATGCACCTGCAGTAAGAACAAGGCCTAGAGTAGCATTGTGCCTGGGGGTTTCCTCCTGACAGCCTTCATGTTACTCAAATGTGGCCACTCTCACAGCCAAACTCAGCGTGTAGATGTGATGCATTCCCCCCAGCGTGGGACACGACACCCGGGGATGAGCCTCCCTGGCACCGAGGGATCACTACCACATACCAGCTGAAGAAGCAACTAGAAAATGACCTTGAATTAAAGATTCAATGCGGAACAGCAGAATATACCTGTCTACATATAATAACATGACTTCGGGAAGCCGTTTGACCTAATGTAAGGGGGAAATGGAAAGGAGAAATGAGATTATAAGGCTGTGAGTCTCTAAAAAAGAGTCTGGAGGTTGTCAGAAGGAATACTCCTATGTACAACTGAACAGAGTCTAAGAGACAGATAAGGTAGATACAACCCCAGGTATTGGTTCTTTTGAGGGATAAAGAGACCCACGGATTCTATGGTCATGGCAGAAGGGGTTCACTGCCATGACAGATGGCCCTTCTTTGGAGCTGGTGTTTCTGCGTGATGGAAATGGACTCAGAGGGGATCTCTTTTCACAAGACTTGCATGCTACTTTATTGGAATTGTAGTTGGTGCTGAGTTTAAGATATATGTAGGGGATTTGAATCTCTGGACTGATAATATGACACCCAGGCCCAGAGCCTCAACAGACTTCAGCTCCGACACTTTGACTTATTGGACTTACTCCACTCAGCTAACATGGAGTTGAAGAAGGTCAACCACCACAACATGGAGCCTAGAGTGTCTACAACTAGAAGCGGGAAGAGTGCATCCAGTACCCATGTGGAATCTAAGCCCTCACTTGACATAGGTGTGCAATGGGCACAACCAATCCAATGTCCACAGAGGAAATGTGCAATGGGTGTGGGAACGGTAGCCATGGGGGCTGCTGGGTGTGGGGAACGGGAGGAAGAGATGAGATGTGGAGGCGTTTTCGGGACGTGGAGTTGTCCTGGATAGTGCTTCACGGACAATTACGGGACACTATAGATCCCCCCAGGGCCCACTGGATGGAACGTGAGAGAGTCTGGGCTATGATGTGGACCATTGACTGTGGGGTGCAGTGATGCTCAGAGATGAACTTACCAGGTGCAATGGATGTATCACGATGATGGGAGAGAGTGTTGCTGTGGGGGGAGTGGGGGGCAGGGGCGGTGGGGTTGAATGGGACCTCATATATTTTTTTAATGTAATTAAAAAATAATAATAATAAATAAATATTAAAAAAAAATATCAAGGACCTGGCATAACGGTCTGTCTTCCTTCACTAGGCACTATCCTTGTACTTTGGTGATTCTTGCCACTCTATTAGAGAATAAAGCAGGACCCCCCCATGGTGGGAATTCAATATTCTTTCAGTTATTGTTTGGGTCTCGACCCACAGAGGCAATGCCCTGTGAACACTTGAACATATTCATATGCCTTAGAGGCATACCCCAGGTGCACCCCTCCTCACACATCCTCCCATCACCAACACCCCACACCAGTGATCCTCCTCCCTTGCCACAGGAGTGAACTTTCTGTGATCCAAAACCTCTCCAAAAATGAAACCAACCAAATAACCAAATAAAATTATTAAGAAAATAAAATAATGTTGCAAAAATGACAAATAAAATACCCAAACTTTTTAAAATTTAAATAATATAAAAATTTTTTAGACATTTTGTCTTTCATCATTATAAGACCTGTTGTCTTGGATATATAGTAACAATTTCTTCCATACAGTTCCCCAGTGTCTTATCTTTCCATTTCATCTCCAAAGAAGCTTTAGGTTACAGAGAAGTCGCATAGAAAATATAAAGGATTCCCATATACCCCATGCTTATTAAGTGTCTGGGCACTTTACATATTCAACAATGTACCTACTACCAGATACATGCTACCATTGGGGTTATTTTTCTCAAAACTTACTCTTTTTGATGAGTACTCAATTCATGCTCATTTTATTATATTAAATATAGATTCAGTAGGCTGAACTTAGTAATTTTCATCTTAATCTGTTTTGGCTCCATGTAAAATTCAACTATTATTTTTCAGTGTATTTCTAATATAAAATCTCAATTTCAAAGCTTCCTTCAAGTCATTCAGGTTAAATTAATGAATAACTGCCAAGAATAAGTTTTGTTTAGGTTGTGGACTTTCTCTTCCCCTACCCCCTTTTCTTTATCTGAGCTACTACTAATGATGCAAAGAGCACAAATTGCATTTACATGAATGTCACACATTGGTGTGGTTGAGTTCACAGCTTTTCTCATTTGGTAATTGCTTTCCAACTACTTTCAGAAAAAGTTTCATTTTCTGAAACTTCCTAATTTGGGAATAGTAAAGACTGAGTGACTAATAAATATAGTTGATCGTTCTGGTCCTGCGTACTCTTTTATGTTTCAGTAATGCTCCAGAACGTGCAACTGCATCTCTAGTAATTCGGCTACCTAAATTCTTTCAAAGCTTGTTCCATTTCTGCCCCAAGCTATGCCTATCTCTTCCAAGCTTACAGACCCCCTCTCTTATTTATTGTCATTATCCTTGACTTGAGACCACTGGGCAGAGAAGAATCTTCTTTAGAACTTCTCAAAAACTTCAAGGAAGAGAGAAGGGGTGGATTTTGATATTTGTCCTTTTTTACCCTGCTGCTCAATAGCCATCTAATGTTTGGATTCTTTCTTTCACTCTCTAAGGACTGGGCAGCATGGGCTAGTTCTACCTAGTAAACCTCCTGTTAAAAATACTAAAGTCTACTCTTCCTGTCAATACTTCCCAAATTTTATGAGTGGAATTTTTGGGTATATCAGCAATAAAGAAAGAGAGTCTAAGACAGGAGGACCCAGTCCCTCCAAACTCTAGTTTCCCTGAGACTATGCATGATACTGGTGGTCTCTGGAATTACCCATTCACTCTACAGTAAAATGGTAACTGAGAGTTGGGAGAAGTTGGCCTATCATATGGCCTCAATGGTGAGGGATAAGATGGTCTTGTAATAGAAACTGCAAAATACATTTAAAGAATGCCGCTGAGTTGAGTACCTGCTGCACCATTAAGAACCAAGATATGAGGGGAGGGGATGTAGTTCAGTGGTTGAACACCTGTTTGCCATGTACAAGGTCCTGGGTTCACACCCTGTTACCTTCTAAAAAACAAAAAAACAAACAAAAACCAAGATGGTGTACAATTAGTTGGTAAGAGGGCTCCATGGGACTCCACTCACAACAAAAGCACAGACCATAAGTTACACCAGTCACAGGATGTCAGTAAGTAAACAGTAAGTAACCAGTAAGCTAATAAGATCTCAGAAAATAGAAGAACCAATGCTAACTCAAAGGACGGTCTATTGGAAGCTCCTCCCCCACCATTCCCAAGACAAATTTATCCCTATATACTGATGCCATCTTGACTAGGAGAAAGAGATGGGATAAATTCATTTAATAATCACAGGAACCCCTGGAGTCATTTCAATTATCTTTTCTAAATCTAGATGGGAAAATAGAAGTTCTAGAGAATAATTGGTCATGAACACAAGTCAAATAAGTGTTAACAATGGAATTAGAATCCAAGAAGTCTGCAACCAGACACCATATGAGTATTAGACTTTTTTGCTTTACTGCCACCTGCAAAAGATGGTAATACAAGGATTAATAAAACAGCTTCAGCCCCTGAAAGCTCATGGCACAAGATTACATCTTATTTGAAAACTACTATAACTGGAAGGATATAAAAAAGTTCTTTGAGGAAATTTAAAGGAGAACTTATTTGACAAGAACAAGATATTTACATTTCACCATAAGGGATGAACAACTACTAATATATAGCTATTGTGTGTGAATATATAACAAATAATATATAAAGTATGCCATTTGCATAAACTGTCCTCAACTTTTGCAAGTGAACCAACCCCAAGCATCAAGCAACTAAAACTATAAGTTTCAAGTCTAGTATTTTACCTTGTTCAAAAACAGTAGTGAATTTCCTATTCCATTTTCAACTTTGCTCCACTTCCAGATTAGATTGTCCCTTTATGTCCCTAGTTTACAAAATCATAATCTTAGTTTCGAAGCATATTCCTTAAGTGCACTCCTTAGACTGAATGACTGAATTCTAGTTGAGACCCTTAGAATTCTCTTGCAGGTAAATATTCCATTTACCTATCATTCTATTTAAGTGATAATATAATTCCTTGCCAGTCTAAATCCTTATAGTGAGTGTGTGGTCCCTTGTAACAACACCATGGAGGCTCTCATGAGAGGAAAATACAGACTCTGTGCAAAGGCAGAGTCCTTCCAGGCAAATGGGCACGACATCTGGAATCATTGTTCATTTGGACTCCTTGGGAATTCTGAAAAGACTTATAAATAGAATCCTACATAACATCTAAAGCTAGGGGCAATAGCATAGGAGAATAATCTACTTAAATGACTCTTTTACTTAATTTTTGTTCCTTCACTCAAATAAGACCATACTTTTTCAAGCTTGTTACAATACAACAGTATGACTTCTAGGCAATCCTGAGAGAGAGATAGGCAAAAAGTGAGAAGCCAAATGTCTGGAATAGCTTATTGAAACAAGCAATGAATCTTTCCATACCGAGCTGGCAAATATTTATTGAAAACTTTTGTACAAGGAATTGTGCAAGGTTTTAAGGAAACAGCTATTTTTACTCTCCTAGTGTTTATAGTGTATTAGTAGAGTTAGGAAAATGCCCCGTAGTAGACAATCCTACAGGATCTTCAAGACATACGGAATTTCAGAGTTCAATCTTATTTCTCCAAAATCTCTCTCTTTTCAAAAAACTTCTTCAAAAGTTTTGACTGAATTATGCATGTTGTAAATTTCCAAGAATCCATGAGATTCTTCCTCATTTACACCAACCTAACTGATTTGTATATCAAAGAAACCAAAATGATTGATACCAGGATAAAATTTGTCCTATAGTAAGTGGGCTCCTGGATGCAGACCAGATACCTGGAGCAAATTTCACCAAGAAGGTGATTCTGGTTGTCCAAGGGTATGAGCTAGTTAGCATCATTTCTGCCTTACCTCACGATCATGTCTGTCTTTCTAAATCTTAGATAAATTATCTATTTATTTTACAGTCTCCTGTACTGCATTCTACTCTTAATAAGGGAGAAATTGTGTTTTAATCATCTCTGTGTCACCAGATCCTACCACTCTGGTTGCACAAAACAGCTTCTCAGTGAGAATTTGTTTAACTAATGTGAGGAAACTATTATAAATAATCCACCACTATAATGAAATAATCATCAGCATTACTTACGATGCTGAACTATTAGAATCAATCTAAATATCACTTAGCAGTCAATCACACAGACATTAAAGAGATGTTTATATACATTGGAAAATAACTTTGAATATAAATTTTACTGAAATACCATGATACAAATTACATATAAAGTATGACCCCAAAACTTTAAATTTTTAAGCCTAGTCATAAGGTTAAAGACTGGAAAAAGTTGTGTCATTATTTATCATTAAGTAGTAAAATAATAGAAGTTATTGTTGTTTTAAAAGTTATTTTATCCTGTATTTTGCAGTCTGGCATCACTGCAAATGATAGTATGTTTACTAATCCTATAACATATATGATAAAAAAAAAAACAAATGCAGGAGGAAGGGAAAACAAAATGAAAGTGGTAGGAAAGGCATTTTGTAATATATGATTACTAGTGCCTTGCTAATAACAAAATCAAATACTTTACAAATATTTAGCCAATTAACAAATATGAATAGTGTTCTCTGAATCATAAAAATGCAGAAAAGAAATATTTAATCCCTTGTAAAAGTGTACACTAGCCATTGTAATATTGCTTCCTTACACTCAAAATGTTCAAAATGTTCTCACTTTCATTTTTTTCTCATTGTTTTTGTAGATTTGGTATTATGCCAAGAGGAACATCTTCCAGCTGAATAAATACAGTTTTCCCCCAGTTCATTGGAGCATTGAAATGTACATTGAGAATAATTTGAAAATAATTTGTAGTTTTGGCCGAAGCGCTAAGATTTTTTTTTTTTTTTTTTTTTTTTTGAGCACTTGCCAGGTTTTCTCTACCTGGTTAATCACTTTTGGAGAGATGTAGGACTTCCTTAATTATTTCCCATTCCTCTCAGAACACATAATTCAGGGAAAGACTAACTCAATTTGTGAATTTTCGGCTTGTATGTAAAGTTAATTTCTTATGGGTGGAGTCGTTATGATTCTCGTGTTCTTGTGCTCTATAACATCCTGGGATGGGAAATCACTTATGTATTTAATCATTTGTATCTCTTATTTCAATCTTCAGCCTTCAAATGTTCTATTTTATATTATTACAGAATTATTCACATGGTTTAGGAAACAGGTATAGTTAAATTAAAAAAAAACACAAAGTTTGCCAAAAGTACATCTGGAAACAATGTTAAAGGCATCGATTCATTTCTACAGATTGCTATAGGAAAGGTATTCTTTAAATGGAAAAAAAAATATCTTCAAACTATTGCTGTTCTTTTAGGAATCATTTCTAATATTTCAATGTTCAGTAACACTTTAATATCAGTAGTAACTGTGGAAGAGGCAAGTACTGATAATGTATATTCAAGTTAATTACAGTGACAGATCTTGGATTTCATTTCTTGGTACCACCCAGTTAAGAAAGAGCTAAATGCACAATGTCAGTTTATGGATATCATGTACATAACAGACAGAGGTTTCTTGGTATGTTCCTACTGCAGCCAACTGAAATGCCTCCATCCCTCCCTTCAGTGTAATGAGAGAACCTTTTTGGGCTTTGAGGCTTGCTAATGCAAACCTCTTTAGTTGTATCTTTAAAAACAACTATCAAATAACCCTTTTGTAAGCTCTACTTTCTGTCATCTACTCAGAATCTGTTCTCTTCTTATATTTTTCTATTTAGTTTGGCTTTTGACCCAACGTCTATCCCCTCAGGTGGTACCAATTTGACTCTTGGGTTTTCCAGAACAGAATGTGCTTCCATAAGCCAGCTGGCCACAAGAAATGTGATTGTGGCAATTTACTGACACAGTAAGCTGCTCCCTGGCCCATTCCAAAGTTGCAGGATCTCCCTCAGGATAAAAAAAAAATCCCTAAAAAGACAAGCAGGTAACACTCTACATCGTAGTAAAAGTCTACCAGCATAAATCATGGATTAAGGACATATTTATACGCAAATTTACTGAGTATTTTAGGCAAGCATTCACATTGAACAAAGACTTTAATCGATTAGATTTATGTTACAAACATTTTGTTTTGATGACTGCAGAAGAGAATTTCATTAATTAGTTAATGCATGCATACATATGTCAAACAAACATAATTAGGAGTTTACAATGCTCCAAACAGTATGATACACATTGATGTTGCAAAGATACTCTGGCTGGAAGACAAATAAATAAATAAAAACAAATATTTACAATGCAACATAATAGTGATACAGACAAATATTTACAATGTAATATAATAGTGATACAAATTCTGGAATCACATTTTAACATGAATATATGTACAGAAAATCTTAATTTCACAAGTAATCCATTAATATTAGAAATATAGTTCCCATCATTACTACTTCTTAGAATCATGAGTTCTATAAGATTATTATTTACTGTAAAATTGTTACAGTTTTAATTATCTTAAACATTTTCTCTCAAGCTTTGATCTGCCTACACTAATATTTGTTCCCATAAAGAGGTCCAACTATGCACAAGACATTGTGCTAACACTTTTGCTGTATGGCCTAATATATCCTTAAAGCTACCTGGAAGGAAAATTATTGCCATTCCTATTTTATATATAAGAAACCAAACTTACATGAAACTAATTTTAACAGTTTAGTATACTTCAGATTGCAAGCATCAGAAACTCCAACTGAAAATGAATAAACTAAAAACGTCCCCTAGTTTGCCTTCAGTCTCTGGCTCCATTCAACATATGCCATAAACATGCTGTATTAGCTCGAGAATTTACCTCTTCTTCTTTCGAGTTCAGTGGGTAATTCGAAAGTCTGGGTAATTAAAGCACTATATTATATATAATCTTCTCATCTGACTGTAACACTGTTGCAGCAATTGTCCCCTTGTGATACAGGCAGTACATTAACATGACGTTCTTGGTTATTACCTACCACCTTGTCTCTGATGTCATTTTTGGGTGGCATTTCTAACACGCCTCAGATTTCTAGTCTCTCAAGCATCATAGACAACAGACCCTATGCCAATTTGCTTTTAACAGCAAAATGATATATTCTTCTTAATGGCTTCCAATAGGCCACTTTTAACTAAACTTTTCGGTTTCTTATAAGGTCTTACTAAGTGCAAAATGTCACCAAACATAATCCAATGTTTGAAATTTTTCCTTTTAGCTCCTTAGAGCAGGCTCACTAGGGTCATTGTCTAAATTCTATGACCCAAAAGTCAACATCTAATTAGCTGATTCACCACCACAAATAAGAATTGCCAGTCTCCTGCTCCAGGATACAAGATATCTCAAACTGTCTATTCTATTTCTAGTTATCCAACTTTAAAATGTTAGGGCCTATTACTTAGAATACTTTCACATTCTGATACGAAAATCTGAGTCAGTGAGAGTTCTTTAGTGCAAATAACTGAGAACTCAACAGTAAATGGCTTCAGCAAAAAAGGAATTTATTGGTCTATATAACTGAGACTTCCAGAAGTAGAGTCCATCTCTGGCAGAGATGCAGTAAGGCACAAACCATGTCATCACTGTTTCATTGTTTCACGTTCTCTGAGCAACGCCTTCTCAGTGGGCTTCAGCTTAGTGAGATGGCTGCAGCAGTGCCAAGTGTGGTAGAGTCTCGAGTGAAACCTGGTGAAGGAGCATCACCCCAGCTCTAGCATTTCAAACAGAAGCCTGTTCGCCTGTTTTTTGCTCTGATCTTGTCTCATGCCCATACCTGAGTCAGATATTGGGTCTGAGGCAACATAATACCCTGATTAACTGAATAAGTTCACTTGCTCCAACTTTGAGCCAAGGAGGAGGACCAATGTAATCACGTGGGCTGAGAGTTAGGGTAACATAAAAGACCAAATAAAAGGAGGTGTTTTTTTTTTTATGGGAAAAGAGGGAAATAATATGTAAAACCAGTTAAGAGCAGGCCACACTGATGTTGGATAGCTAGCATGTGACAGGAAGAGAACTTGACCCTACATAAGTTTTAAGAACAAACCTCACAACTCTCTAATTCCAATATTAAAGGTTTCCACAAAGTAATAGTCTAATACCCTGTATCTTTCATATATTAAATGAATATATGAAAAAAAATATCTTATAACCCCTTTTTAGTATATCATAATATTTTGCACTTGATTTTTATCAATGGCACTTTTTTGTGGTTATTAACAAATCAAAAATGGGTTTGCAGTTCATTCTGGTGCAACTTCAAGAAACAGAGCCTTCATTATCTGGTAACGAACCTTAATCTAAAAGAAACAATTGAAAGATAGCACAAGTAAATCTGTCATGCCCACACAAGCCCAAAGGAATAAAATTTTTTGAGATAAAAGAGTATCCTGATACTAGCATAAAATTCCCCTAATTGAACCAAAGAGATGGGCAAGAAAAGGCAAGCAATCAGCCAGTTGTTACAGCCTTAGAAGAGAGTGGAAGCAATATGACATTTAGACAACAGAACAGAATTGACAGGATTTTTTTGAACGGGCACTAATGTGAGTCCTGGAGAACCCAGCCTTAATGTCTATACTGAAATTTGTGGGGCAGCAAACACTGAAGAATTTTTTTAAAGTAGAAATAGAAATAAAGGAAGAAGACAATGAAAATTTGATTAGCACTTTTGTTCAACTATTTCTATGATTCTTGAAGGAAGGACAGGTGGCCTATTAGCAGCTTGCTGGGTGATGGTGGTATTGGACATTGTTACAGTTTGAAAAGTATATGCACTATGCCTACTTTCATCAATGCATCTAATACTCCTTTCTCTTGGTTGGGGGCAGGGAGCTTTTACTTGGCACCATTTTCTAATTAGAATGAGAAAATTTTTTGAAATCCAACTACATCCTAATTTAATTTTAAACACACCCATTGTGACAATGGAGAATTTTAGAAAAGTTCGGAGCTCTAAAAATTGTTAAAGCACTCTGAATCTGTTTAAATACTACTAGAAGCTCCTTGATTCTTGGGGTTATAAAAGTTAAGGGAATAGCTTCCCAACTCACTTTGAAATCTCTTAGTCATAAAAACTCATTTGTATTTAATATTTCCTCCTTTTGGTCAAGGTTTTTTGTTTTCTTCCAGGTTTACTGCTAGTTGGTGCTTGGTAATAATTCCTTGGTGCCAGGGAGGCTCATACTTGGGATTCATGCCCCACACCAGGAGGGAAGATAGTGCATTTATATACTGACTTTGGCTTAGAGAGAGGCCACATTTGAGCAAAAAGGAGGCTTTCAGGAGGTAACTCTTGGGCAATATATACTACTAGGCTAAGTTTTTATTTCATAAGGATAAGTTTTGTAAGTACTACCATTAATATCAAGTTCCTGGCATAATGGTCTGTCTTCCTTCACTTAGCACTGCCTTTGTACTCATTCTTGACATTCTCTTAGAGAATGTAGCCAGACTCCCCAGGATGGAAAGTCAATATTTTTTTGGTTGTTGTGAGAGTCCCCACCCACTGATACCATTCCCTATGACCACTTGAACATATTCATATGCCTTAGAGGCATGTCCCAGGTGCACCCCTCATCACATATTCCCCCTATCACTGACATCTGGCACCAGTGATCCACCTCTGCCATTCTGTAATCCAAACCTCCTCAAAAGCAAAGCCAAATAAATAAACGAACAAATAAGAATAATAAAATCAAATAATAATAATAAATAATAAAATTAAAAAATAAAAAATAAAAAACAGTAGAATTTTAAAAAGAGACAGGAAGTTTTCCAAAAGTTATGCTTATGCACGTTTCGACATGATGTCATTGACTGCCACAGTAAACAATACCTCAAACAGCAGGGCTCCTGAGGGATCTAGAGACATCTAGACAATATAGGATGGGCAGACAATCTCAGGAATTTGGGTCCCTGATTTGGCTTTACTCTGGAATATATGTTCCCTAATGTAACAGAGTTACACTCATTTATAATTTCCCTACACATGGCTATTCTGCCCCTTTTATTTGAACCTATAATTAGCACTATTCTTGTCAAATATTTGTCCTGGAGACTTAAATCATCTGTCTGTTCATATGCCAGTTGAGCTCTGAATCTCAGCAGAGTTGCAACACCTACTCTCCAGTTCACTGGACTCACCAAGAACAAATAACAAAGAGATGATGATGGGCAGCACTCATTCTAGGAAGCCAAGAGTGTCTGCAACTGCAAGCCATATGGTTCCATCCATTTGCTCCATGAGATCTAAGCCTCCTGTCAATCAGAAAGAGAGAATTTTGGTATAGTGATTCCTCAAGACTGAGGAATGAACAAGCATAAAGAGGAATGTAACTGTGGACTATAGTCCACTAAGATACGATTATCTTAGTAACGTAAGAACTTGTATTAGTGATATAAAAGCAATGGCCACCAGAGATTCTGAGGGGAGGGAGAGGGAAGAATAGGTGCAACATGGGGGCATTTTGGGGACATTGGAACTGTCCTGCATGACACTGCAATGATGGATACAGGCCATTATACATTTTGTCATAAACTATAAAACTGCATGGGGCAAAGTATAAACTATAATGTAAACTATAGTCCTTCATTAGTACAATGCTTCAGTATGTGTTCATCAATTGTACCACACTAATGAAAGATATTGTTAATGTGGGAAAGTGTGGGAGGAGGTGAATTGAGGTATATGGGAATTCCCTATATTTTTATGTAACATTTATGTAATCTAAAGTTTCTTTAATAATAATAAAAAATTGAAAATAAAGAAATAAATTGAATGAAGGACTGAGGCATTAAAAAGATCAAAAATAAAAATAAAATAAAATAGACTGCACTACCATCCAGAGGGAGAAGGGAGAAACCTCCTCTAAATTCCTAGACAAAAGAAGAGCTAATATTTTCATGAACATTTACAATTTACAAGGCATATTCAAAGTCCTCCAAACAGCCAATGATATATTTTATTTTATGGAAATTTTATAATTTATGGCAGTAGTGTACTTAGTCAAAGCATTTCACTTCATATATTCTAAATATCTTACTTTTTTAATGAAACAGAATTTTCTAAGTTTCATCTTAGGACAGGTTTTATAATTTGCTCTGGAATCTGAGAATCCCAGTCCTTCAACTTTTATATTCTTGATGACTTTAAGTATTTACCTCTGGAATTTCTCCAGAATTATCAATATAATCTGCACAATAGCACAATATGTAGATTCTTATGAATTTCCCTTGCATTGTCCTAATCAATTAATGAATTCTGAAAGTTTTAGTCTTTTTTATAAGCCAGATACTGTAGTAGACAATGTTATCAGAACAGATAACAGTAACAATCTTTTGCTACATTAAGCAGGGATAATTGTAACAAAAATGATACATTAAGATTACTACTTTCAATCAATTTCATGTTTAATTCCTACTCAATAATCATCTGTCATGAGTCAAACAATCTGATGGGAATAGGAATATATTAATAAATAAAGCATATTCTCTGCTATCAGGTAGTGTTAGAGTAAGTAGCAATCATTTAATACAGTGTGTTAGATATTACACTTAAAAATGTTTGTCTAATTTCTTGTTAAATTTGATTTTTTAATAGGAATATAAATTATATAACTAATTTATAATAGGTTTCCATTTCTCTACACTAGTGCTATTAAAGATAGAATGTTATTCTTAATCTAAGGAAGTTCCACATATTTATTACAATAATATTGTGGTATTGTTTCCCCCAAAGAATAGATAGTATAATCACAATTATCATTCCTTCATTTCATCAGTGAATTATTTTCAAACACATACTAAACCAATTCTGTTTTAGACTCTGAAGACAGAACAAAGAAAATGCATAAAACATCCTTTCTTTCATGCAGCTTATATTGGAGACAAAAGAGTAACTAAAAAATGGAATGTATAACATTTTTAATAGTGGTAAATGATAAGGGAAAATAAAGTGAAGAAAAGAAAGATAAGGAGTACCGACTGCAATACACAAAAGGACAAATCTAGGGCATAAATTACCAAAATAGGGAGCAGAGGCAGGGCTTCATGATTTTGAAGCACTTAAGTTTTGGTGTCAATAAACATGGAGTTACAGAAGAAATGGTAAATCAAAACAATGAGATGGAAAAGTCGAGAAGCAAAAGAGTCCACCTGAGAACGTTTTTAATGGAGGTAGCAGAGATTGAACCCAGAAACTTGTATATGGGAAGCAGGTACTCAACCACTGGCCTATACCCACTCCCAAAAAATAACATTTTTAAAGGTCGAATATGTATGCTAGATACAGCAAAGATCAGAATGGACGTAATAGAAATAAAATATTGTAGATAAATGTAATAAAATGGAGAAAAAACTTAGAGGGAAAACTAGCTTTGGGGTCTGACAAAGCTTATCCAAAAAAGATAACTGGTGTTCCCAGAAAAGAAAACTCAACCAAAGAAGAAGAAAAAATTTCAAGTATATAGCAACAAGAAAAATACCTTGAACAAAAGGGGGAAATGGTAAAGACAAATGAGTTTATAGGTTAAGAGACTTCAAAATGAGTTGGGAGGTCATCAAAGGGGTCATGCTTACACACATCTCAGCAGGATCCTAGTGACAGCCAAAGTAGATACAACCCCAGGTAAGGGTGCTCTTGAGGGCTACAGAGAAACCCAGGTCCTCCAGTCATGACAGATGGCTCTGGAATTCAGTGCCTTGCCAGTGGGTCCTACTTTGGAATTTGTGCTCCTGATTGTGATGGAGCTGGACTCAGATGTGACCTCTCTACACATGCCTTTTCTGTCCCTTTTACTGAACCTGTGCTTGGTACTGGGGTTGGTGTTTGCTCAGGGAACTTGAATCTCTGGACAGTCTAGGTGTCAGCTGGGCCCTGAGCCTCAGAAGAATTGCAACACATACTCTCTGATTCATTGGACTTACCGAGGTCAGCTAACAGGGAGGTTATTATGGTCAGCCACAACACCAGGGAAACAAAAGAGTCTACAGCTGCAAGCAGAATTCCATCCATCAGCAATATGAGATCTAAGCCCTTTCTCAATTAAGAGGTGGAGTGGACATCACCATCCCTGGGTCCCCAGGATGGGGGAATAAAATATGGATTAGAGTAGCCTTACTGGTGTTCTACTACAGAATTACTGCGACTATAGCAATGGAAGAAATTGTATCGTTTATGTGGAGACAGTGGCCATGGGAGTTGCTGAAGGCAGGGAGAAGGAAGAAGAGGTGTGATATTGGGCATTTTCAGGACTTGGAGTTTTCCTGAATGATATTGCAGGGACAGATGCAGGACATTATATATCCTGCCATAACCCACTGAATGGACTCGGAGAGAGTATAAACTACAATGTAAACTATAATCCATGTTGTATAGCAGTGCTCCAAAATGTATTCATCAAATGCAATGAACGTACCACACTGATGAAAGAAGTTGATGTGGGAGGAGTAGGGCATATGAGAGGTGGGGTATATGGGAACCTCTTATATGTTTTAATGTAATATTTTGTGTGATCTATGTATCACTTTAAAAAAAGATGATAAACATAAATAAATAAATAAATAAATATAAATAAATAAATAAAAGAAAATTTCAAGGATTTAATACAATAAGTTTTCCCTGGAAATTGAAAGAAAAAAAAGAATCTTCCGGTCACTGAATACTATACAGATGGACATTGTTTTAGTTTGCTAAATTCTGCCAAAGCAAAAACCAGAAATGAGTTGGCTTTTACAAGAGGGATCTATTAACTTATGAAATCAAGGCATCTTCAGAGATGCTTTCTCCCCAGCTGCAAACAGGCATATGGAGTCATCCATTCCTCTCTCCCCTCTCCTCCAGGCCTTGTTCCTTTCAGCTTCCAGATCTTGGGGCTTCCTCTCTCAGCTTCTGAATTCCTCTTTGTCTCTGCAACTTTTTCCTATGTCAGTGGCTTTTTATTTGTCCTTTTATAAAGGACTCCAGTAAGAGGATTAATATATTCTGGATCATGCCCTACTGAAGTGATCTAATCCAAAGAAAGGTCCCTTAACTGGCTCTAATCAAAAGTCCCATCCACAATTGTTTACATGCACAGGAACGGATTAGCTTTAAGAACAAGATTTTCTGGGAGCCACAAAGGACTTAAGCCACTACAGACATTGAAACAATCTGATTAACATATTGAACTCCAAAAATCAAAGAATTTTTCTGTCATTGTCATAAAATTAGGTCACCCTGTAGATCAACAATATGAAGCTAGCCTTTATATTTGTGAAGTAAAGAAAATAATCCTCAAAACATAATATATCTAACTAAATTTTTTTTCAAGTATAAAGGCTGCCATTCATAGACCACAAAGAACATAGGTTCTTCCTATAAAATCTACTTGTTATCGCTATCTGGCCATATAAGAGAAAACATGAAAAAAAAATCAGTAATGGAAATCTGTGGCTGAAAAACAAAATAAAAACAGGTAACAACTTTGAACATAAGCATATACGGGAGACTCAAACACTGAGGATTGGTGGTTGCAAGAAAGGTTGCAAATATTATAAACTCAAAGTAAAAATAGTATTAGCAGAAAAATCAGAATGTTGGTAAAAATAAGATGAAGGAAGAATGACAGTACAAATTTCTTAATCTTTCATAAGAAAGAGTCATGAATAGAGTCAAAAGTTGGATATACAGTTAACAGAACAGAAAGAGGTTAGTCCCTTAAGTGGTTCATAAAATTTTTCTCTTAAACTTAGAGGAATCATTTAAGAATTATAGTATTTTATGGCAACTAAACATTGCTGAAATTCAGAAATTCTATTTCACTTGATTTTTCCCTTCTAATAATTCAAATACTAGACATGATATGGTTTATTACTATTTTAAAAGCATTACATCATGGCTGTTGTCAGCATTAAGCTGGGTAATACAGTAAAAGAATTTTAGGAAATGATTATATACTTAGAAAAATTATCATTCCTATAAAATTACATTAAAATAGTTCTGCCCTTGTCTCTAGCTATAAACCTCCTTCCATATGTATATATGCATGAAGATATTTGAAATGAGGTTCACCAAATTTTTTCACTGCTTCAAACATGGTGATGGGATTTTGTTTCATTTGTTGTTTTACTTTTATGTATTTTTAAACCAAACAACTTCTTTCATAGTTAAGAATCTCTATAATGTGCTCTGAGAATAAACAGAAAAACTATGTCCTTAGGAGTACCTTGTTTTGGATATATTGTGTGGATTATGCTAGATGCTTTCATGTACAAATATCTGAATCAATTTTCACAAATACAAATATCTATAACTAAGTTATTCAGAAAACATAAAAAGCTCCAAGAGGTGATCACTCTTGTCTAGTGTCACATTGAAATTAAACAGCCAACTTAGTTCAAAATGTCTCTCTCCAAAGGCTGTGTATTCCCCCTCCATCACACAATTCCATAATGAAATTTTTTTTAAACATTACCATGGCTACTACACCAAGAAAAATAAAACTGGGTGCAGAAATGAACCAGAGGTCAATAGTAATGAAAGAACTTGCCACCTAAGGGCTAAGTGTGGAGGAAGTCCCGAAGCAAAGAGTGAGCCATCTGAAACTTTGCAGAAATGGGAGGCAGAGTCAGGCAAAGCTCTAAGGATAAACAGAAATACATAGCCCCAGCAAAAAAGGAAGGGTACCTCTGTCTATCAGCTTCAGAAAGGCACCGACTCTTCATGGTTGTTGGAGAAAGTGGGGGTGGAGAACAGATGTCATCTAGCAAAGACATTTTCCTGACTGTAAACTCTATCTTACAGCAATCTATTGACAATGAAAAATACATTCAATATTTTATATATTATTTCAGTCATACTTAAAATCTATGTTAACAAGAATTGAAAGTTTATTTTAATAATGTTTAGGAAATGTGTAACTCTTAGCCATGTAAGCATAACTGCAGTTCCAAATATTTCTACCAGAAATGTTAGACATCTACTGCAATATCTCCTCAATGACTCACAAACATGCCTTATTCATTCACACTTCTTTCTCTACCTTTGCCAATTTTAGCTTCCTGAACTGGATATTCCTCTCTTTCTCTGAATGTTCACATTTCTGCCATCTTTCTGGATGGAGATTTTTCCACAATAACTGCTGCTGCATTCACCCATCTCTTTAGGCTCTGAGATTTTCTTTTAAAAAATTTACATTTATCCACAGTATACAATTGGTTTCTCTGTACAGGGTTTTCTCCTTTTTTGATCTGTATGGTTCTTAGGAGTATAGACTATGTCATGTGCTTCATAGCCCCCAAGAACTTATATCATAAAATGTATATAGGAAATTGCTGCTGTTTGCTGTTAACTAGTACTTTGGGATCATTATCAAAAATCTTCTACCTATTTTGATATGTATTTTTAAAGTATCTTGTACATTCCTTTTTTTGAATATGTAGCAGAAAATTTGAACTTTTGTTTGCTTGCTTGTCTCCTCATCTAAACAGATCTGCTTGAAGGCATAGCATTCATATTGTATGGAGTTCAACTGTATTTAACAGTAAAATACCATTTAAAAATAGCTTTTAAAAAGGGAAAGGTGTATTTCATTCCTTCTCATAAAGGAAGTCCAGCAGGAGGCAGTTGAGAGCTGATATAGAAACTGTGCGGCCATCTGGGCTCATCTGGATGTGCTCCTCTGCCTTGGTCAATGATAACTGCTTGAGCGTTGCCCATTGCCTCCACTTGATACAGAGCAGAATGCAGAAGCAGGATGCAGAGGCGTGACATAGCTCAACTATTTAAAAATACCAAACACATTTACACCTTAGTTCTTACTGAAACTTAGTTACACAGCCCCATTTAACTTCAGATTACAAGTATTAATGTTGAATAAAAATCAGTCGTAGGAGGAGAACTTATATTGCCAGGCCCAATAATGATCACAGACTATTGTATTTCATAGTTTTCAGTATATGAAGGGCTCAATAACTAAACACAGCAAGTGGAGACAATTTTTCAAGGTGTTTGGCAGCATTTAATAGAAGGATCTATTGAAATCTGGAGGGTTAAAGACTTAGAAATGCCATGTAAAATGAGACCTGAAGTATTAATATAACTAAGCATTAATTAGGTGAAACTTGCAAAGGAAGAAGATCAGATTAGGCAGAAAATGAAAGATTTTAAGTGGAAGGGAACATTAGTGTTCTAAAATTGAAAGATATCGGAAGGAGAAAGAGTGAACAGAAAGCCAAAGGGAGATGACACAAAATAACAATGTAAATATTGACAGGGTCACTTCTTTTACCTCAACCACCACTTCAGGTCAGTTAGTCTCAAACTAAGCCCTCTGGTCATAAAAGTCTTCCTTTTAGGAACTGCTCAAGATGTAGGTTCTCTCTTCTATTCTTAGGGACAAATATTATGAAATTGTATGGTCTTTTATTTTTACAATAGGCTAACAAATATTGACTACTTATTAGTAGCTGCATTTAAAAAGGGTTACTAAATTTTGTATTCATTATTAGAGTTTATTGAGATCTCTATTTCCAAGAAAACTGTTAATCCACTGAATCACTGCTGTGTACATCCATGGGCACATGGTTGGAATTCCCAGATTTTTCATTGCTGATGTTGTCTTAAATTGCTTGTTTTCAACTGATGCTATTCTTGCTTTTTAATTATAAATTATCGTTAGATTAACTTTGTCATTATCAAATTAGTTCCTTGAAGATTGTTTGGTTAACTTTATATTGTATGTCGATGCATATTTGCATCAATGTTATCTTTGGCATACGATTTTCCAATATCTCAAGTTTAAAACTTGGATGCATTTTGGTTCCTACATGTGGCAAACAGATCCTAGCGCAACTGTCACAATTCCAACCTCCTAGTGTTCATGCTCTGTATATATCCTTCCCTTGAATATGGGAAAGAAGATGTGATTTCCTTCTAGCCAACAGAATATGGCAAAGGTATTTTACACATGTAATTTAAGTCCCAAACCAGTTTGTTCTGAGTTAATTAAGAGGAAAATAAATCAGGTGAAGGAAGTGCCTGAGGCTCAATCAGATGAGCTCCTGTCTACCATACGGGAGGCCCTCAGTTTGCGTCCTAGGGCCTCCTTGTAAAGGCAGGCTCGCCCGCATGCTGCAGAGCACCGCGGGGCCCCCAGACTCCTCAGAGAGCCGACTCAGTAAGGTGATGCAATGAAAAGAAGGAAGACAAGTGAGAACACAGAAGAGCCCGCAGCAAGTGGACATAGAGAACAGACAGCAAGCAGCCGCAGGGAGGAGAGGAAATTAAATAAATAAATACAGACACAGAAGAACACACAGTGAATGGACACAGAGAGTAGGCAACACACACACACACAAAAGCCACAGAAGTGGGAGGGAGGGATAAAAAATAAATAAATCAGGTGGGCTGGTTTAGTCAGGCGAAAGCCTTTTAAAGAGGTTTAGGCCTAGAGTCAGAAACTCTCCATTGATGGCTTTGAAAAAGTACGCTTCCCATGGTAAATAGCCGTGTTGAAGAAGCCCATGTGGCATGGAACTGTGGGTGACCTCTAGCAGCTAAGGGTGGCCTCCCGCAAGGAACTAAACCCCTCTATCCTACAGAAGGAAGGAAATGAATTCTACCAACAGGAAGATTTTTCCCTAGTCAAGTCTTCGGGTGAGAAGGCATACCAACCAACACCTGGATTACAGCCCAATGAAACCCTGGGCTAAGGACAAGTTAGGCAGTGCCTGGACTCCTGACCCTCAGAACCTATGAGACAATGAATCTGTGCTGTTGCAAGGCACTACGTTGTGGTAATTTATTATATAGCAATAGGCAATTAATACACTAAATTATTTACTTTTGTTTCTTTTGCTAAAGTATTCCCATATACCTCTCACCCCTCATCATACACAAATCTCCTCACCACTAATATCTTAGCTTTAGACTTTATTTCATTTTAATATATAAATGAATTACTTATACCTCTAGTGCCAAAATAGATCTGTTCATATTGTCCACACACAGAAACTAGGGTTAATACACTGACATTTTATTGTTATCACAATGTTCATTACTGGTGGCTTAACAGGTAGAGTAAGGAGGGATATAAATTCTTTGTTCAAGTAATTAGGCCAATCAGTTTGACAGCAACTGCTTGACATCATAGATATTCAGAGCTTGTCTTTCTTGCAATTTGGACTCTCAGGTCATTGTCAAGAGGAGGAATGTTTCACTCACCTATATAAGTAAAACAGTGCTTTGCACAAAGCAGTAGCTCAGTACTTATTTATTGGATATTTGAACAAAGAAAATAATGATCAGACTCATTCACAAATTATCAGACCCTACATTACCTGATTAAAAAATGCATCTATCCCTGCACAAAAGTCATTTTGACAAAGTTCAGCACCCTTTCTTGATAAAAACACTCCAAAAGATAAGAATAGAGGAAGCTTTCACAATACGTTGAAGTACATATATGATAAATCTACAGCTAGCCTTGTACTCAATGGTGAAAGACTGAAAGCTTTCCTAGTGAGATCAGGAACAAGACAAGGATGCCTACTGTCACTATTGTTGTTCAATATTTTGCTAGATATTCTAGCTAAAGCAATTTGGCTAGATAAAGAAATAAAAGGCACCCAAATAGGAAAAGAAGATGTAAAACTTATACTTTTTGATGATGATATGATCTTATATCTAGAATCTCCTGAAAAGTCCACAACAAAACTACTAAAACTAACAGATGAGTTCAGCAAAGGGGAGAGATACAAGATTAATATGCGAAAATCAATAGCACTACTGATGTGCAATCTGAGAAGGAAATCAGAAAAAAAAATCCACTTATGATAGCAACTAAAATGATCAAATATTCAGGAATAAACTTAACCGAGGACATAAAGGACCTGTATTCAGAAAACTACAAAACATTGTTTAAAAAAAGCTGCAGACTTAAATAAATGGAAAGACATTCCGTGTTCATGCATTAGAAGACTTAGAATTGCTAAAATGTCAATTCTATCCAAATTGATTTACAGATTCAAGGCAATCCCAATAAAAATCCCAACAGCCTTTTTGCAGAGGTGGAAAAACCAATTATCAAAATTATTTGGAATCAAAAGTGTCCCTGAATAGCCAAAAAGATCTTTAAAAAGAAAAAAATTGGAAGACTCATTTTTGGATTTTAAAACATATTACCTAGCTCCAGTGGTAAAAAAATATCACAGTACTTGCATAAAGACAGACACATTGACCAATGGAATCCAATCAAGAACTCAGAAGTAAACCCTCACATCTACCGAAAAGTGACTTTTGACCATGCAGTCAAGCCCTCTCAGCTGGGCCAGAACAGTCCAGTTAACAAATGGTGCTGGAAGAACTGAATATTCATATCCAAAAGAAAGAAAGAAGACCCCTATCTCACACCTTATACAAAAATTAGCTCAAAATGGGTCAAGGACCTTAGTATAAAAACAGCAACCATAAAACTTCTAAAAAAAAGTGTAGAAAAACATCTTCAAGATCTTATGGTAGGCAGTAGTTTCTTAAACCTCATACCCAAGACACAGCAACAAAAGAAAAAATAGATAAATGGGAATTCCTCAAAATTCAACATGTTTGTACCTCAAAGGACTTTGTCAAAAGGCTGAAAAGGCAACCAACTCAATGGGATAAAATATTTGTCATTGACATATCTGATAAGGGTTTAATACCTATGGTATGCAAAGAGACCATTCAACAATAAAAAGACAAACTACCCAATTTAAAAATGTGCAAAAGACAATTGTCCAAAGAAGAAGCAAATGGCCAATGGCCAATGGCAAAGAAACACATGAAAAAATGTCCAACATTTCTAGCAATTAGGGAAATGCAAATCAAAACTACAATGAGATATCTTTTCACACCTATTAGACTGGCCACTATTAAAAAGTCAGAAAACTGTAAACGTTGGAGAGGAAGTGGAGAGACAGGAACATTTTTCACTGTTAGTGGAAATGTAGATCGCTACAGCCATTGTGGAAGACTGTTGGGCAGTTCCTAAGGAAGCTGAATATAGACTTGATATGTGACCCAGCAATACTATTACTAGGTATATACCCAGAAGAACTGAGAGCAGAGTCATGAACAAACATCTGCACACTGATGTTCATAGTGCCATTACTCACTATTGCCAAAAGTTGGAGACAACCCATTTAGTTGTCCACCAGCTGATGAATGGATAAACAAATTGTGGTTATACACATGATGGAATATTATGCAACAGTAAGAAGAAATGAAGTCATGAAGCACGTGACAACATGGATGAACCTGGAGGACATTATGTTGAGTGAAGGAAGCCAGACATGAAAGGACAAATACAGTATGATTGTACTATTATGAACTAAATATACTATGTAAACTCATGGAATTAATAATTAGAATATAGGTCACCAGAAAATAGAAGGAGGGTGGAGAATGGAAAGCTGAGTGTTAATCTGTGCAGAATTGGTAAAAAGGTTGTTTGTTCTTTGGAAATGAATAGATAAGTTAAAGCATACAATGGTGTTTGTAACTAGTAGTGCTATTGTATGGGTATAATGGTAGGAAAGTCTAAGGTCATATATATTTCTAGAAGGGAAGCTAAAAACTGTAATATGGAACTGTATAAGATAGTAAAATCTCATGTAAAACATGAATATGGGTGATATTGCATATAGAAGACTGTTTTTACAAAATATAAATGCAAATATACTAGAGAGGAGGGAAAAAAATAGCAACTATATATGCCACAAGGCATAGAGAGATTGAGAGGTGACGAGTTTTGTTTGTTTTGTTTATTATTATTATTGGAATAATGAAAGCGCTCTGAGAGTGATGAATGCACAAACATGTGGTTACACCAAATACCATTGACTGTATTCTTTAGATGAATTTATGCTTTATTAACATGTATCAATAAAATTGGGGAAAAAAAAGATAAATAAGAAAAAAGATTGTAAAAAAAAATGCTCTGAAGACTTAAAGTCTTCAGATTGTTCCTATACCAGTTGAGCTCTGAAATCTAGCAGAGTTGCGGCCAACTTCTACTCTCCAGTTCTCCAGGCTTGCCCTGGACAGCTAACAAAATGATGAGGATGGGCTAGCCCCAGCCCAAAAGTAAGGAGTATTTTCAACTGCAAGCAAAATAATTTCTTTCCAATGCCCCATAATATCTATAAGCCTTTTCATCTGAACCAGTTAGAACAGACATCATCCCAAACCCTTAAGACTGAAGAATGGACAAAAATGGTAGTGGTGGGGGAGGTAACCATGGATCAAAGCAAATTTATTGCTTTTGTAGTTATTGTCTTGTGCTGAGTATTTTGCAATATTGATATCAAAAATAGTTTAATTTAAAAATGTCCTATAAAAATGCATCTATCCCAATAATAAATAATATTATTTTTTATAATGTTGACAAATTGTTTTAGGAGTTGAATAACCAGAATGAAAATAAAAATATTAGTTGATTCCATACAAACTCATTTATTATATGTACTAAAATTATATACCAGGTATATTTTTGGTACAGCTATCATGAATTTGGGCAATATATATGGCTTTTTTAGGACCTGGGTGTTCTATTGACAATTGTATCTTATGATTCTTTACAAATGCAACTGGAAAATTGGTATAGATCAGAATATTGTCTTATATTTTGCTGCAGCTATGCAAAAAATTATGAAGCAAGAAGGATTGCAGTTTAGTGAAAGGAGCACAGGATTTGTCAAGACTTATCTCAACTGCTTTCTTTAGCCTTGCAGAGGCACTTAAAACTTCTGAACCTCACTTTCTCATGCATAAAATGGAGATAATATACCTACATTATTTGTATGAGTTCTTTAGAGGATCAGTTAAACAGCATTTTGAAAGCACATTTTGAAAGAAATGATGCATAAAACCCTGCACAAATGATGATCTTATTTATGGCTTTGTGTTCATGGTTTATGTCATTGAAGAATTTCATAAACTTTATAAATTTAATATGGAAAATCATATATTAGATTTATATAGTAACTTTCCATGAAGAAAAACTTAACATTCTATAACATGAAATATAAATGCTAGGAATGATTTTTTGATTGCCAAGAAAATTATTAACACAATAGAAATAGGGGAGACGAACCATAAAAAGTTACTGTACTATGTATTTTTACTGGGCACAGTGTGATCTATAAACAGAAAAATAAAAATAAAATACCTGCTGTACCTTTCCCTGTATATTTCTCTCTCAAGAATATCGCTAACATTCATAGGGAGGAGACAGGCTGACATTGAGAAGCTGATGACTTAGAATCCACTGTTCTAACCCAACTTTCTTTTCTCCTGGGAGTGTTATGGATGGGCTGTGAGGGGAAAAACTTGCTATTTGGAACTTTCTACACATAGCCTGTTTATTCATTCATTCCACAAATATTTGTTGAACATCTTCTATATGCCCACAGTTCTAGCCAGAGAATACAAAGATGAATAAGTCACAGTTCCTGTCATTAAGAAGCTCACAGTATAACTGGGGGGAAAGTTTACAAAACTGTTCTTTTTTTTTAGATGTTTTTCTGGTGACTGCCTAGAATACTTTTTTGGGCAGAGCATTGTTTCATGGGCAGTCAGAACAGAGACACAAACCTGCTAGAACAAGGGCTATAGAAATGCTCTGAAAAGAAGAGTAGGAATTAGTAACATATAAACACACATACACAAAGGCATTCCACCCCCAAGCCTACAGACTGCATGAAAATATATTAGGAAATACATTAAGGAAGCAGAAGCTCATTTTCAAGCATTTTTATTTAAGTTTTAGATCTACTCAATAAAATGTATGCCTTATGGAGAATAAAGTAGAATATATAAGTATAAGCAAATAATGATAAATATGGATTTCTTTTTCTAATAAATTTTCAAAACTTGTTGGAAAATTTCTGGACTGGAGATTCAGAAATATTATGAAAACAAAATATCACACAAATGACTAAATAATCCTTAACACCACTTTGCTGGTTTAGATACCAGAAGTTTTGTACCTTTTACATCAGGGAGTTATACATATTTTTACTCTCAATGTCACTTGAATAAGGATCCAAAGCATAGCTCAGGTAGGTATTGGCTCGTGAATACAGAAAAGATTTTTGTCTGTTTGTTTCTTTTGGGAGGATGAGATTGAAACTTCTCAGAGAATCAACAAGTCAGCTGCTTGGTAGTTTTAATTCTGAACTTTTGGGAATGATCATAACCTTTTTATAACAGTTTCAGTAAAGAGTTCTTCCTAAGACAGCCAACAATACTCCTCAGTCAGGTATGCTGGACATTGCTGTGAATACTGGGAAATAAACCAAGGAGAATATATTATAACTTTAAAATGTAAGCCAAAATACACACCAAATTAAAATACTGCTCTGTTACATTTGGCTCTTTTAAAGAAGGTGTAGCCTTTCAATTCATAGGAAATAAAACTGAACAACATTTTAAAGAAATTTTGATTAATTTCCATTTCCAAGAGAGGAATAATGCAATTTCAATGATTTATCTTCTTACCTGCTTTTTCATGTCCCTTTACCAAATAGTTCCCTTCCATCAACCTTCGATTGCTCACTCCTAGGTTCTTAGCCTAAGACTTCTCAGGCTTAGTTCTTGAATTGCTATGCTGCCCAGCCTAGCTTAGAATAAGGTAGTACATTGTCTTTGGATGTGTTCCCTAGAAGCTTACCCTGAGAGGATTCCATGTGAAAAAAATATATACTTTCTAGGGAAATGGAAAGGGAAGAAGATCATTTAAAGATGTAGTAACAAGTCCTGTGGAAGATAACATTGCCTCAAACCTACAGCTGAACTCTGGAGACAACATAGGTAAATCACATCTTAGAGATGTCCTTACCAGAAGATGGAGCATTAAAACCTATTTATCTGCCAATCATTTTGAGGGCTGCTCTCAAGGGGTAGTATATGTCCAAGTACTTGCCTGTATCAGGGAGCATAGGCAAAGGGAGTACTTCTAGCCTGAGAGTAGTCCTCCAAAAAGAGACACTGGTACTAATGGCCGGAGAGAATACACACTGGAGTATGAAAATGGAAAAGGTATCAGGGAATACATGTGGACCATTGACAGTGTGTACATCATGCATATTATCACCTTCAAGTATTAAAAAATACACTGTTTCAGAAAACTAGGACCAAATTCCAGCATTCATCTTTAATTAAAAGCTAACACAAACCATTTTAGTCGAAAGGAGTATTTATTGGTTCATATGGTTAAACCACTGTTAGGAAGGCATAAACTTTTGCCCCATGGACCAGAGAAAGAGAACTGCCCTTTTCATTTCTACTCTTCTTTGTGTGTCACATTTGCCTTCATCCATAGAGTAGATGGCAGTGCCTGTGTTAGCTCTTGACATTATACTTCACAACACCACCATTCTTTACTCATGGTTTTAATTTTTAAAGTGCAGGGAAGGAAGGACTCTGATTGGCCAGGCTTAATAAAGAACTTATCTCCTCTGTAATTACTGTGGCCAGAGAGGAATTTGCTCTGATTTGGACACATGTGTAGAGAGGAGAAAGAATTATTCTCCAGTCATCTGAGCTTTAGTTTCTTCATTAATATAATGTGGTTCAAAATATCTCTCCCATTTATTTCATAAAATTATTGGAAGTTTTGAATATGGTAGCATCAATAAGAGTGCTTTACAAATTATGAAATTTGGCTAGTCTGCCTGTTATGTAAGATGCTGAAATGTCTCTCTTATCTGGTCATCTAAGATATGTTTTTATAGTACCAGTAACACTGAAGAGTGAAGTAAGGATTAGACAGGATCACAAAGTCCTAACTTTCAGTAAGTGAAACTCATATTTAGTTGCCCTGACAAATTTGGAGCCATAAATCTTGATGTCTAGCTCTCTTTTTAAGACAAGTATATTGTTAAAGTGAGAACAGAAAGGAACAGCTGGTTTTCTCATCACTTTTTTACAAAAGCTAGATATTAGAAAAATTATCAGCTCACCAGCTGGGCCACGGTGTCCTTTTAGAAAAAGCAACCTGTAGGAATCCATATAATTAATTTATTTCTTCTGAGGGAAAAGACATGCAGTTTAGACTCTTAAATTCCCTACTTCTCTCAATAACTCAGACTGAAAACTTCTCCTACGTACCATTAGTCACAAAATTTTGTTGAATAGCATTTTGCAGACTCTGCTGACAATGTACCCTGATGTAGCTACTAGTTGTTATTCAATGTGAAGAGCAAAATGAAGACACACCCCTAACCCTGAAGGACCCCAGGGCCAAATTGGGAGAGGTAAAATGTAAAGTTCTTTTCAGTTCTGCCTTTCTTTTTATTTCTGTTTCCCCAATCTTTGTTCCAAACCTTATCACATCATGCTTAAATTATAGTAGCTGCCTTCTAATTTGTCTTTCTGTCACCAGTGTTTTCTACAGTCCAACACATGGTCTGAGTAATTTTTCTAAAACAATTATTGTACCATGTCATTTTCCTAAAATAAAACAAAAACTCTCTGGCTCCAAAATTTCTATAAGATAATGTTTATTTACTGATAGAATGCTAGAGCTTCAGGGAAGTTTAAATTTCCACTGAATTCAATCCAACTTTAGATAACTTTCCCTGACACATAAGGATAAAACTTAAAGAACATAAAAGAGCTAATAAGATACCTGGTGCTAGGCAGAAATTGCGGAAAGTTTAGTGGTCTTTATATTGTGACACTGAGTATAAATAAAATTTCTGAGCAATGGAGAAATAAAAATAATACATTAAATATGATCTGGTATACATGGGTGAAAAATAGAGAAAATGAAGGTTGAAAGGTTAGTTAGGAGGTGAAAGCAACTACCTAGGCAAGAATTAATTTGAATGGTGGCAGTGGAAATGGAAAGGAAAGCACAGATGCAAAAGACATTATGAAAGATAAATCGACAGAACTTAATGACTGAGCCAAGGAAGAGGGATATGTAAAAACTATTTTGAGGTTTTGGCTCTGGGAGAATGACAGTAGGTACTATTACCAGAAAATGAAAAGCATAAGGAAGAGTAAATCTGTTGAAGTTTTTTAAGAAGGAATGATGAGTTCATTTTTCACCACATTAAATATTCTTAAACTGGATATCTGTTGTTCTACCACCATTCACGGTTCTCCTGGTAACGCTTTGGCAAACCATTGCTTCCTGATCCTCATTTGACTCCTCCAGCTCCTCCAGCTACAGGTAAGGCCTGTGTACCAGACCTCCAATGAAAGCACTGCATTTTGTGTGGTGATTGATTCAAGGGAACTCAAAACCCAGTTGGAAGCAATATTACAAAATGAGGTGTTGCTAAAGCAGTTTGGGAGAAACAAGTGTTTTTCCACTTGCTTCCAAGAAGTTAGCATGATATGTCTGTGGACTATGACACAGAGCCTGAGAATGAAATCAAAGCAGCACAAGGCAATGCCGAAAATGGAGTAAACCTGGTTTCCTGATGGCATCCTTTGAGCCCCTAATTCAAGTCTTACTCTACATTTTCAGTACAAGAAACAACAAATTCTCTTTGGGCTTAAACAAGTTGAGTAGACACTATTGTCATGGGCAATGATAAGAATCATGACTGAGTGATCCAGCTGCTTCATAAAAACCATTGAGATAATGGGAATGCTCACCTGAAAACAAACCAGAAATTCTTCCTAAGAAACATAGTAGTGGAAGAAATCATCTGAGACTCAGGAATGTTGGAGAGATTTACTGTCATACTGTCAAAATTAACTATTATTAATTTGTACAATATTTGTATAGTAAAATTTCAAAAAATTAATTTTAAAAACTCATTCCTAGAGAAGGGAACAAGATGACAACAGAGTAAGGAGCCTTAAGAGTCAGCTCTTCCTACAGTGCAGTTAATTATCTAAATCACCTTTGGGAACCCAGGAGACCAGATAAACATGCTGCAACATCCTTGGAAGAACAGAAGGAGGAGATTGTCCATCTGCAGTAAAGATCATAAGTAGAATATCTCATGCCATGGAAGACGTCAGACCCATCCCTGGCTGGCAGCACAAGACACCTCAGGAGCTGCTCCCTGGCTTAAGTTGGAGGCTCCATTTCTTAAAAACGGGGAATAAGAGATGGGCAGACACTGCCTTCAACTACTGAATAGTAAGTTTGGCTGTCTGGAGTCCAATCCTAAGAACAGCTAAAGCTTGAACCTGTCCAAGATGGAAGGAGCCTGGTGTCCTTCCATTTCGATTCTGCCCCCAGCATGAGGAGAAGCAGGTCTAATTGAAAATCACAGTGAAGGTAAGGACCAACTTATTTCCACCCCAGCCAGATTGCTGCCCTTGCCTGGGCTCCAGCCCTGCCTTTAGCAGGAAGAAAGCTGAGGAGAACAGTACCAGTCTCTCCAGGCAACTTTTGGACTGCATGGGTTAGATTGTTGGCCACCCATGTGGCTACATCACTGCCCCCAATAGAACAGGAGTGGGGACAGTGTTTCCTCAGCCTCTTCTGGGAACTGTGGGCACTTTTGGACTACATGAACTAGATTGTTGGGCACTCCCATGGTTCTGTCCCCACTCCTGGCAGGGAAAGAGGGACAGTGCTCTCTCAGCCTCTCCAGGCAACTGCAGTGGCTTTTGGTCCACAAGGACTAAATTGTTGGGTAAACCTGTGACTCCATCCCTGCCCCCAATAGGACAGGAAGGTGGTCATCATTTCCTCAGTCTCCCCAGGCAACTGCAGGTACTTTCAGCCCACATTATTATATTATTGTACACTCCTGTGACTCCATTCTTCCCCTTAAGGGCAAGAGGAGGGACAATGTTCCTTCAACCTCTCCAGACGACTGCAATTGCTTTAGGCCCAGTCTATCTGGGCAACTGCAGTTTTCACCAGCATGTCTTAGTTTGTTGTCCATACCTGTGACTTGATCCCCACCTCAAGCAGGGAAAGAAGGGGTATGGAACTTCATCAGTCTTTCCAGGCAACTGAAGATGGTCTTGGCCTTCATGGCTTGTATTACTGCACATGGCTATGACTCTGACAGGGGAGAAAGGTGGGAGAAGCTTCATCAGCTCCTGGGACAGCAAGGGCAGTCTTACATGCCCCTGGCTTACAGTATCAACCACATGGCTTACAGTATCAACCACATCCTCAGCTCTTACTCCACAACTAGCAAGGGAGAAAGGACAAGAAACAGATGAAAAAGAGCTGAAAGTATTCAGATTTGGTAAAAATGAGTAACTAAAAATGTTCCAAATTAAATTCATCCAGGTATCAAAGAGGTTTATAGCACAAAGACAATCAAATGGTATAGCCTAGACTAAAGAGACAAACTGAGCCGAGAATAAATAAATCTAGTAAATAAGATGCTGAGACACCAACAAAAGTTATAATCCATACCAAGAAGTAGGAAGATATGGCTCAATCAAAGGAACAAACTAAGCTTTCAGATGGCATAAAGAAATTGTGACAACTATTCAAAGATGTTCAAACAAATCTTAATAAATTCAGTGAGATGGCTAAAGAGATTAAGGATATCATGAAAACACTGGATGAGCACAAAGAATTTGAAAGTATACATAAAAAAATAAGAGATCTTATGGGTGTATGTAAGGTACAATAAATGAAATTTAAAAATACACTGGAGGCATATAACAGTAGATATGAAGAGGCAGAAGAAAGGCTCAGTAAGTTTGAAGACAGGGCCTCTGAAAGTGAGCACAAAGAACGAATAAAGAAAAGAATGGAAAAAAATGTAAAAAATTCAACATATTCTCAGAGAACTAAATTTTGGTAAGAGACATGCAAACATATTTGTTACGCATGTCCCAGAAGAAAAGGGAAAAGGGGCAGAAGAGATATTTGAGGAAATAATAGTAGAAAATTTCCCAACTCTTTTGAAGAGCATAGATATACATGTCCATGAAGCACAATGTACTTCCATCTGAATAAATCTGAGTAGACCAAGTACGAGACACATACTAATCAGAATGCAATTGCCAAAGACAAAGAGAATCCTGATAGTGGTAAAAGAAAAAGGGATTTGTCATACACAAGGGATGCCAAAATAAGATTAAGTGCTGATTTCTCATTTGAAATCATGGAGGCAAGAAGGCAATGGCATGATATAGTTAAGATAGTGAAAGAGAAAACTACTAGTCAAAATCTTATATTCGGCAAGATTGTCTTTAAAAAATGATGGTGAGTTTAGAATATCCACAGATAAACAGAAACTCTGAGACTTCGTAATCAATTCACCAGCTTTGCAGGAAATAGTAAAGGGAGTGCTAACAGCCAGAAATCAAAAGATAGGCAAGAGAGACTTGGAAGAGTCTAGAAATGAAGATTTTATCAGTAAAATGAACTAAAAGTATGAAAGGAGTGCTGAAGATAAGATATGGCAAATAAAACCCATAAGTTAAAATAGGTGAAGTAAGAACTACCTTTATAGTAACAACATTGAATGTAAATGGGTTAAACTCCCAAAAAAACACAGACTGGAAGAATGGATAAGAAAATATTAGCCATCTTTATACTCTCTATAAGAGACTCACCTTGGATCCAAAGATAAAAATAGGTTGAAAGTGAAAGGCTGGAAAAAGATACTTGTCAAGAAGGTGAAATAGCAGTCCACTTAATGGGACAGAATATTTGGAAAACATATATCCAATAAGGGTTTGATTTCCATGCCATATAAAGAAATCATACAACTCAACAATAAAACATCAAGTATTCCAATTAAAAATAGGCAAAAGACTTAAATAGACATTTCTCCAAAGAGATATACAAATGGTAAAAAAGCACATGAAAACAGGTTCAGTATCTCTATTAGGGAAATGCAGATCAAAACTAAAATGAGATATCATCTCACCCTTCATACAATGACCATTATTTCTTTAAAAACAGCAAACAATAAGTGCTGGAGAGGATATGCAGAAATAGGAACACTCCATCATTGTTGTGGGAATGTAGAACGGTATGGCCTCTGTGGAAGACAGTTTTGGTGGTTCATCAGGAAGCTAAATATACAACTGCCATATGATCCAGCAATTCCTCTACTAAGAATATATCCAGAACAACTGAAAACTGTGACACAAACAGACATCTGCACATCAATGTTCATAGCAGCATTTTTCACAATTGCTAAAAGATGGAACAAAATGACGTGTCCATCAACCAATGAATGGCTAAACAAAATGTGGTATTATACATATATTGAAATACTATGCTGCTGGATGAAGAAATAAAATTGGGAAACATGATGACATGGATGAACCTTGAAGACATTATGCTAAGTGAAATAAACCAGACACAAAAGGACAAATATTGTATGGTCTTACTAATGTAACTAAATATGAAGCATAAACTCATGACATAATCTAGAGTATAGGTTATCTCTTAGATTGGAAGAGGACTGAGAAGGGATATCAATGTTTAATGTATGTAGAATTTAGTTACCCTTACTGTGAAAGTGTAGAAATGAACAGAGTTGATGGTAACACATTACAGTGAGTATAACTAACACAGGTGAATTATAAATGGGATTGTGGCTGAAAGGGGTAGTCTATGGACATAAATGTCAATTCAAAGAAAGCTGGAGAATAATCTATGGACTGCATGACAGTGAATCTGGTGATGGACAAGGATTTTGGTTAATAGTACAAATATGAAAAGGTTCTTTTATGAACTAGAACAAATGTCCATGACTATTACAAGGTGGTAAGAAAATGGTAATGCATGAGAAAAATACAATTAATGTAATTTACGGACTATAGTTAACAGCAATATTGTAATATTCTTGCATCATTGTTGAAGAAGATACTATTTCAATGCTAAGGGTCAGTAATAGGGGATATGAGACTTTTTCTTTTGGACTAAGAAAATGTTCAAAAATTTACTGAGGCGATGACTGCACAACTCTGATGCAAGTGAGAGACACTGAAAGTACACTTGGATGGATTGTACAAGTCATGTGATTGTATAACACAGTGAACCATGTGGTAGAAGATAGACTGTGGTTAACAGTACAAATATGAGAATGTTCTTTCATGAACTATAACAAATGTACAATACTAATACATGGTGTTAATAATAGGGGGTGGATGGAAAAAAATATACCAAATGTAAGCCAAGGACCATAGCTAGTGGTAATAATCTGTTGAAGTTTTTCAAAATCTATAACAAATGTTCCTCACAATGTATGGTGTTGCTGGAGGGCTGATGTTTGGAAATTCTGCACATTATGCATGATTGTTCTGTGAGCTCACAACCTCTCTAATTTAAAAAATATATATTAAAAAGTAAATCAGAAAGAGAGAAGGGAAGAGAAAAATAAGAGCTTTCTTGAAAGCTAAAATCTTAGCATTTATGGGAAACCGAAATGCATATTTGTCATTTATTTTAAGGTGAACATCTGTTGAGACTTTTTTTCATTCTTTTTCTCATCTTTTTAAGTATATGTCATACTTCCCTGGGCATGTGCATGAGCTGAACTGTATCATTATATTTATTTTATATTGTAATCTCCCTCTGAATCCATAAGCATGCCTTTCTTTGACATGTGTTTTCTTATAAACCCACAAATTACTACTGTAAGGGTAATAGTATATTCCCTCTTTGGAGTTTTGGCATTTGCAAAGGCTGCCATGTCTTCATTAGTGTCCTCCTTGCCTTTTCCATTAGAATTCAAGGGAATGAAACCCCAGAATCAAGAGCAGGAAAATGAATGCTTGAGTAACTGGCATCACTGGCACATATTTTATGCTTCATTTGATACTTTCTTTAAAAAGTAAAACCAAAGCCCACATTTTTAACTAAAATGTATGGTGCTTTTTCTTTTCAGATCATGATCTGCTCTTTGATTTTTCTAAACTACTGGTATCCTTTTAATTAATTCATATTTGTTTGCAATAAAAATTATATATATAAGAATATATATTTTATCATGTGTATAAAAATGAATCAAAGTACTGAAGAAAAATATGTATAAAGCAAAACTAACTTTTGCATATATATAATCCATACACATATATACATTATTCTATTAATATACATTTTATGCTAAAATGTATAGAATTTATGTTTATATAATTATGTTATGCAAATAAAAGAATGGCAGTGAATATAGTTTGATAATTTGTTAATACAATTGTCTTTCTTTTCTTGTATTTAAAACAAATAGCTCTCAGTATTTAGTTATTCGGGGACACTCAGTCAATCAGAAAACAAGTATTAAGCCCCAATTATGTTTCTGCATCACAAGGGATTCAACCTAAATGCATCAGAAAATCCCATTATCCCTGAGTTCATAATCTAGTGAGTAATAGAAAATAAATAACCAATGTACAGAGGCAATATTAAGCTGAAAGAAAGGCATTCAATTGCTGACTTGGGAAGTATATCAGCTGAAACAGCCAAGATAAAGGCCACCCAAAATTTCAACAGTTCCTACTAGCATGTCAAGGTCAGCACATGCAAAACAAAGCTTCTGATCTTTTCTCCAACCTCCCGCCTACAAAATCTGCCCTCACTGACACCTTTACCATCTCAGTTACTGACTACGTGTCCGTACAATTGCTGGATCTGCCTTCAGATTATCTCCAGACTTCTGAACACTTGTCACCACACTTTTGCCCCCACCCTTATTCTGAGCCACCACACCTCTTGCATGTGTTAACTGGAGTCACTTCCTAGCTGGTCATTGTGATTTTGCCCTTGTTCCTCTATGTTCTGTTCTCAATAACAAGGATTTTTCCTTTAAACACAAGTTAGAACATTCCACTGTTTTGCACAGTAAAAGCCGAAGTCCTCCTGAGAGTTCACAGTGCTCTACAGGATTTGGTCTCCTGCCACCTCTCTGATCTCATCTACTCTTTAATCTCCCCCTTGTCACATTGGCCTCTTTGCTGTCGCTCAGACATACAGAAAAAAGCCCACCTCAGGCCTTTTGCTCTGGCTTTCCTCTGCCTGGAAATCTCCCTACCTCCTTCACCTTCTTCAAGGCTTTGCTCTATCGTGACCTTTATAATGAACCCTACATGGATCACCCATCTAAATTTGCACCCCAGATATTTCTATACTATATTTTTCCATAGCACTTGTCACTTTCAAAAAACATGCAGTATAATCTTCCTTTTTGTTTTGTTACTGACATGCCTGCTCTAGCATAAGTCCCACAAGGGCAGGCATCTTTGTTTTGTTTACTGATTTATTCCAAAACTTTAAACTAGTGCTCAATAAATATTTTTCATAAGAATTGAATGAGTATGGATGGAGGCCTGCAGAAGATAAAGTATAGGTTTTAAGTCAAATGATCTTACCTCTGATTTGAATTTAACATCTTAGAACATTTTACAATGTTTTCTGTAGTCATTGCAGCAACACCATATAGTGGATTATATTATCATCCCCATTTTTTACATGAGCAAAATAAGGTACAAATAACTGAAGTGAATTCCCCTTGTCACATAACTGATATTTGATGAACCCAAGGTTTGACCTTGTGTTAACTGAGGCCAGAGACAGCAAGTTTTGTTACTGCTATATTGTCTTGATTGAGTACCCTTGATCAAGCAGTTTGCACTATGAGCTCTTTTTCTCTCATTGGTTAAATGGGGATACTAATGCTTTCCATGTTATAAAAAGTAGACATAATATGTGTAAGTACCTGGCAGATAATAGGCAATCATTAAATTAAAATAATATTCTAGTTCTTCCCACATGATGAGTACAGTGCAAGAAGTCTCAGTCAAGGGAAAATCTCACAAGATGTGTCTCTGCCCTTAGAAGTCATGTGGGAATCAGGTCAGGGCTCCATGTAAAGGGCCAGGAAACATGTTTATCCAAATTCAATTTAGACCTTCAGCTGGACAGCCAAAATCATTACTCAAAGCTCAGACTAGCTTAGCTTAACTCTACCTAATAACAAAAAATGGCCCATTTTTTCAGAGTGTCCTTAATGCATATTGTCTTTTTGTGGAAACCAGGGCCACAGAGACCTTCAGACAGATTCAATGGTTTAGAGAACTCCATGACAAACCCATACTGAGAGCTTAGTCTCCATTCCAGCTCTGCCACTTATCCAGCAAGTACTTGTTGGGATTGAACCGTGTCCCCCATAATAGGCATGTTCAGGTGGATCATTGTGAATAGGATCTCTTGAAGATGTTACTTCAATTAAGCTGTGGCCTAACTGAATCAGGTTGACATTACTTGGATCACTGGAGTTCATTATAAGCAGAATATAATTCAGATGAAGAGAAGCCATGAGGAGCAGTCAGAAGCTGGAATTCAATGGAACCTTGGAGATAGAAGATGCCCCCTGTGCATTGCCATGTGCTCAAAAAGCCTCGATATCTCAAAGATTGCTGGCCAGCCAGAAGATACAGACCCTGGGAGACAGTAACCTTTCTAGCCTCTGAAAGCAGGAGCCAATAAATTCCTATTGTTCGGCCAATCCATCATATGGTATTTGTTTTAGCAGATGGAAAACTAAAACATTACCCTTAGGCACATCCCCCACTCTGTGCATTACAGACCGTAAGTGAAACTAATAAAACTAACACTCACATAGTACTGACTCTGGGCCAGGCCATGTCCTTACATAGTAGCTCCTTCAACTTTCCAAAGAACAGGAATATTAGGGAAAGAGACATCACTGGGCTGAGCCATGTCCTTACATAGTAGCTCCTTCAACTTTCCAAAAAACAGGAATATTAGGGAAAGAGACATCACTGGGCTGAGGTCACCAGATGTGACAACAAGAAAGAATTAGACGTTAAGCTAACTTTTGAAGGACAGAGAATTTAGATAAGCAGAGAAGCAAGATGAATGCATTCCCCCAAAGAATGGCAGCAATGACTCTGCAAGTTGATAAACATGCATTGAGTACTGCATGCCAGGCACCTGCTAATTCTACGCACAATACATAAGTAAGGAAATGTTCTTAAAGCAGAAGAGTTTACACATTATACAGTCTCTGTGGGAAGACAGAAGGATGCATTGAATCATTATGTGGGGCTAACTCTGTCCAATACTGTAACAGAAACTTAGCAAAATGCTTGGAAGCAAAGAGAAAGAAAAGATTAATTTTAGAGGGTCATCAGAGAAAATTTTACAAATATGTGATATACGAATATGAGAGACACTCAGGATTGTGATTATTTGGAAAATATTTAAAGTCATTGCTGGCAGAGAGCCAATCTGACTGGAGGCCTGGGACTGTGAAAGAGAAAATGGCTCAAAAGCAGAAATGCATGGAGCCCACAAAGGGCAAAAGTGAGACTGGGTATGAAAAGATAGTGTTTTTATGGTGCTATTGTAAATCAGTTAATTTACTCTGATTCTCAGTTTAATAAGGAAAACTAAATGGCGAAGAAGGCACCCTCATAGCAGTTCAGGCAATCGATCCCTACTTTGCAGATGTGTTGATTGATATGTGGACTTCTAGTCACTGTACACATGGAAGCATCCCTAGGGGACACTCGAAAGCTTGCTGACATTTTCTCTCTCTTCTCTCTTTCTCTAAATTGCCACATCTTAAGTACTTTATGTCTCAGGAAACACAGCTAAATCCATTGATTCTCACAGCAAAGCAAATTTATTCTTAGAGGACTAAATACTGACTCTGAGAAAACATACTTGGGAAGCATCCCCCCACCCCTCCCAGTGCATTCCAGGCAACGTAAGGTCTAAATTTGAACAGATGGACTTCAGTGCAAGTAATTACAAGCTGCAACATAATTTTCCTTAAAACTACACACATACTAGACAAACACTTATTTGTGGTTATAGAGTGGATAAAGTTACTATAAAAATAGTAGCACACTTTATAGTAGTGCCATATGCCATAATTTACCTTTGCTCTATCTGAGGTGTCATATCTTATTTCATAGTTAATATTTAGTAACTAACAATTTAATGTACAAATCAACAGCCAAAGCAAGAGAATAATTAGAAGAGGCAAGCTCCACTTTTTACATGGGAAAAACATAGTAGATTATGCAAAGTGCCTGGGGATTATACAGAATGAGGCAGCGATTTTCTGTCATGAAAAGCATAGGACAATTTTCAAATAACTCCCGTTAAGTGGCTTACTGCATGTATATGCAGAATAGAAGTAAATGCCTGAAATACACTCAATTTCATATACACCTGTTAAATCACTCAAGTGAGTCCTTTTGCCAGATGCACACAATGCGAATACAGCGACACCAGGATTAGCCGAAAAGAGTTTATTAGCAAGGGCCAGCCCAGTGGAGACTGGAGGACAGTAACTTCCTCAAATCAGTCTCTCTGTGCTGAAATATGTGCTGATTTTTATGTAATTTTGATTTTGTGGGGATTGGGTTAGTATAATGAGTTAGATGGAGTGAGATTATGTGGAACAGGAGGTGGGTTTTAGCTAAACGTGCTGTTTTAAAACTCGGTTGGTCATATGCCACATGTAAGAAAATGGTGGTGGTTTATGGGAACTTCTTATATTTTTTAATGTAACATTTTTTGTGACCTATGTATCTTTTTTTAAAAACAGACAATTAAAAATACAAAATTTAAAAATGATGATGTGGTGGTGATTCTGAACGTGATTTGTACTGTTATAATGAAGGAAAGGCAACTTTTAGATCGAGCATCCTTTAACTGAGCATGTCCTAGTGACCAGGATTAGGTTATTCTTGTTTTAAAGTGAAAGATACAAACAGGTTCTAACGCAGATTTTGGGATTAGATCATTTAATAGTCTCATTGCTATGCATAAGGTGAGATAAGTTTGCTATTAATATACATAAAGGAGAAGGAGTTTTGAAACTAAGGAATAGAAAGTTTAATAAATCTGTAGGATCTTACTTCTGCCAGGGGTTAGTGAAAGCAACAACTTCACTTGTCCTCCGGAAATAGAATTAAAATTTAGTATAATACAATCATCCACAAGTGAATGTAATGACCAAATATCATAATCTGTCCTTGCTGACCTATGTTTTGGAAAAAAATGAGAACCAAGGAATTACCCTTCTATGTTCTCACCATCTAAAATAAGTCTGATAAAAATAACAATAAATACATTTTCCTATGCTATAGAATTATTTGAGCTGTTGGAGTTAATTAAATAATGTGGTTGAGTCAGTTTGCCCAAGGATTCAGAAGTTATCTTGGCATTCTTAGAAATTACAAAGCTTCTAATCCATTGAGTAGTTTATTGGAAGGCTGTGAACACCAGTTTGCCACAGAGTGAAAGGGAATTCAATTCACTTTAAAATGTCAGAGCTCATAAAATTTCCCAGAGTAAAAGCTGGGAGTTTAGTCTCCAGCATAAAATCACCACTTCTCCAGCATCATTTGACAAAATACTAGCAATCGCTCAAGACCTATCTCAAGTGCTACTTCATTCTTTTTCCTCCCATCCCCATCAAATCTTTTCCTCTTATAACCCCATAGAACTTTGTCCCTCCTTTACTGCATTTACTTTAACCTGACCCCCATATTCTGTTGTTCATTTATTTCACTCTAAGCTGCTTAAACCTTGAGGCTGTGTTATTCATTTTTGCATCACTTGCATTAACCAACAAAGCAATTTAAAAACAGTAGTGGGGGAATGGATGTTGCTCAAGCAATTGGATGCCTGCCTTCCACATGGGAGGTCCCGGGATTGGTTCCCGGTGCCTCCTAAAGAATACAAGCAGACAATGAGCAGACAGACAAAGGAGCCATCTCCTGGGAGGTGTGGGGGAGGGGGGGAAAGAAAACTGTGAACATAGGAATTTAAGAAAACAAACAGTAGTCACCTCATGGCTATGGAGAATTAAGTTGAAATTTGACATTTGTTCTTTCTCTGTATTTAAAAGAAGTATAACTACATTGCCATTACTTTTTTCTTTATTTTTAAAGAAGTTTTACATTACATAAGTGTTACATCAAAATATAGGAGGATTCCTACATATTCAACCTCCCCATCCCACACTTTCCTTCATTAACAACCTCCTTCATTAGTGTGGTACATTTGTTACAATTGATGAATATTTTTTGAAACATTGCTACTATGCATGGTCAATAGTTTATATTATGTTTTACATTTTGCACTACACAATTTTATGGGTTTTGACAAAGTGTATAACGGCCTGTATCCATCATTGAAATGTCATGCAGAACAATTCTCAATGTCCCCCAAATGACCCATGTTACATCTATTCTTCCCTCTTCCTGCCCTCAGAACCTCTGTTGACCATTGTCTTTATATCAGTGTTACAGGTTCTTCTGTTACTAGAATAATAACAAGTCTACTTTGGTCCATGGTTTCATTTCCCCCTTAAGTTTGTTCATTTCTCAATCATAAGGATTTTGGGATTGTGATGTCCAGTCTGCTTCTGATTGAAAGGAGATTTAGATCTCATGAGGCAGATATATGGAACTCTCTTGATTACAGTTGTAGATATTCTGTTTTTTTGGGTTGGGTGTTGTCATCATCATCCTTTTGTTAGACATCCTGGGAAAGTCCAATGAACTGGAGAGTAGGTATTGCAACTCTGCTGAGACTCAGTACTCAACTGACTTATGAACAGCTCAAAGATTTAAGTCTCTGGGACATATGTTTAATGGGTATAGTTGTAATTATAGGTCCAAATAAAAGTGCAGAAGAACCATCTTTAGGAAAATTACAAATGATATATTGGGGAGACAAGTTATCGTATATTCCAAGCTAAGGCCCACTAATGGGGTGCCAATTTCCTGAGGTTGTCTAACCTGCCTGTATATAGTATCTAGAAGTCTCTAGAGCCAATAGGAGCACCTCTGCTTGAGACACTGTTTCCTGTGGCAGTCAGTGAGATCCTCCTGAGATGTGCATAAAAGTAATCTCTGGAATGATCCCAGCTCACTTTGAAATCTCTTAGCTATAAAAATTCTTTTTTATATAGTATTTCCCCCTTTTGATAAAGGTCTTTTTCCAAATTCATCATTAGCCAGTGCTTGGTAATAATCCCTTGGTGCCAGGGAGTCCCATCCCTAGGAGTCAGGTCCCAGGAAGGCAGTGATCTTATACGTTGAGTTTGGCTCAGATAGAGTATGTTGCCATTCTTTTTATAATTGGTTAAATTACTTATACTACATTACTTCTTTAAATGGTTCATGTAATTTCATTGAGAGAGATGAAATAAAACCAAGGAACTAATCTTTTTCTTTTGGATATTATGTCTTGTAGCTCTTTTTATCAGAGATATGGAGGAAAATGCATGTTTTTTTTCCCAAATGATATTTTTTATTTTTTTTATATTTTTAAAGTAAACATTATTTCAGCTTCAAAAAATAAATAACAGACAAAAGGCAGCTAAACAAATTACAGAAGCATTACTTTAACATATTCTCTCCAGGCACATTTATCTAGTTTAATACTAGAAACAAACCCACCTATTTCCCCAGAGTTCAGAAAGATACATAATGATCACAGTTTGGTTGAATGACATGAACAAGGTCTACTTGTTAATGAAGAAAATGAAGAAAAACATGCTTAATCATATACATACCTTGTAAAACAAAATCCCATATTCTTTTTTTACCCTTAGCATTGATATAGTAACTTCTTTACCTTTGATACAAAAATATTACAATATTACTATTAACTATAAGTTACATTAGTTGTATCTTTCCTATGTATCATCATAGTCTTAACAGTTGTAGTAGAAGAATATTCTTGTACTTTTATTATTAACCACAGTTCTTGTCTACCACCAAAATCACTGTTATACAGTCCTTAGATTATCCTCCAATTGTCTTAAAATTAACACTATAACAAATGATATTTTTGAAAGAACAAATAACTAAGTGCAACCATCTTATAAGTAGAAGATATTTTCAATACAGGCATTTCAGTAGTGTATAAGTATTTTTTGCAATCTTCAGTATTCTATTTCATGACAGCACCAATGATCTATCAATTATTTGTTAGCACCAACAATTAAATAATACTTTGTTAGATTTTATGGTAAAATCACCACTATAAGCACCAACAATTTGATGTTCTCATGTAGGAATCAAACAATTGCCAATTAATCCACAGTAAATTGGAGCCTCTCTTCTCAAAGATCTTCAGAGTTCTTTGACATGTGAAAGAATATAATATCATATTATAAAGATATTATAAAATTCAAATTAATCAATGTCTACAAAATTATCACAATTCATTATTAGAATTAAAGCAGGATTTTAAGCCATTGAATTTTTTAATGTATCAATTTTATTGATACATATTGATAAAGCATAAATCCATCCAAAGTGTTCAGTGGTATTCATATATTTACATACTTGTATATACAACACTTCAATCATTATTAAAGCATTTTCATTATTCCAATAATAATAATAATAAACAAAAACCAAACAAAAAATGCAGCACTTCTCAATTTCTCTATGCTATACCTCCTATACGTAACTGCTTTTCTGTTTCCATCTCTCTAGTTTATTTGTATTTATATTTTGTTAAAACAATCTTATATGCAATGTCACTCATATTCATGTTTCACATGAGGTTTCATGTTATACAGCCCATGATACATTTTTTAGCTTTTGTTCTAGTAATATACATGACCTTAGACTTACCGTTTCAGCCACTGTCATACCTATATAATAGCTCTGCTAATTAAAAACACCATGATGTGTTTTCAGCATTTCTATTCATGGAAAATGTTTTTCATTTGTTTTAGAATTGCCAAAGTACACATAGCCTTAATAAATTACTATGTAGATTTATTTATATTTTTAAAATATCTAATAATTACTAGACAGAATATTCCATGAACTAAGTTCTTTATATTTACTATCTTATATAATTCCAAAGAAACAACAAAAACAGAGAATTCAAATACTATATGCTAAACATTTATGCAAGTGCTCTTTTCACATACAGATATTTTGCTTTACAAAAACTCTTTGAAATAGGTCCTAATATTACTATTTCTAATTTACAGTTGATGAAACAAACTGAAGCCCAGACAAATTAAGTAACTTCCCTGTGGTCACACAGCTACAAGGTGCCATACCTGGATTAGAATCAGGCTTAAGAATTCATGATCTAACTGCTATATTAAATAGTTATTCTCTTTACTTAGTAATTGGAGGCATGGAGATGTTTAGTAGGTGGCAAAATGAGAATTTGAAATCAAGTTTATTCTGTTTGATGTCTATGACACAGACCTAATGGTGATAAAATATTTTAAACATTTAATTTAATAAAAAATAGTAACTTTCTTTTTTAAAAAACATTGGGTATATGCTTTAAATATTTTCATGATTTGTCCCACATTACACTTTTCCATATCCATCATGAAAAGATTTGAAGAACTTAAATATATTACTCCTTTTTAGTTCTTTCTCATAAATTGGAGATTAATATATTCTCAAACACTGACTTGATAATATTTTTGCATGTGTTAAAGGATGCTTTTATAATAAATATCCACAACTCCCTTTTAAAAATACCTTGATTTTTTAAAACTGAATTTCATTTGCTGTTCTGTTTAGTGTGACATGTTTTGCTGCCCAAGTGGGAAGTTGCCATGTGCAACTTCAATGGATTCTTTCTGAGGTCCCAAAATAAACCAAATTATACAGCAAGCAGGGATATCACTAAAGTCTATGTAAATAAAGATATAAAGAATTAAATGCAACCTGTCATTTGCCTTGTGACTATTGAAAGCAAAACTATTCATGTTGTTCCAAATAAAACTCCTGAGGGTCACATTTTTTTCTAAAAGGGTGGTAACTAATAATGAGCACTTTTTAATATGGAGAGAAAAGGTCTTTTGAAGACCTGGTCAGATCTAGTCTCTATGATCCCTCTTTGCTTTACCATATCCCAGACCTCTTCAGAAAGATTACAGGACTTTCTTTCATCAACCCATACACCACTGAGAGCAACTTCAAAGTGAATTGTCACAACAGTGTGCAGTAGTCTGTAAATATAGTTAGCATAATATGGAAGCTGTTCAGTTTGTGGTTTAAAAAAAATGTTTTCAAACAGGGAAAGTCAAAGGCATAGCACCTCAAAGGCTTTTTGTTCTTTATTTTTACCTATTATACCATCATTTCTCAAGGAACAAGCTTTATGAATTTTGGAATTTCCTTCTGTGACTTTATCCTCATCTCCCCAAGCTTCCAATTGGCCATCCAAGTCTTTCATAAATCCTTCTTCATAATCTCATGTCATGATTTGTATAATAATCTCTTAGCTTTCTAATCTCAAGTTTTTCTCATCTCCACTTCATTTTATATAACACTAATAATGTTATCCTCTGAAATCTGCAATTTATATACTATAGTACCTTCATGCTTAAGAACTTCAATATCCAGAGAAAAACCCAAATTTAGAATCCTGAGAAATCCTCCTGCTCACCTAAAAATAATCTTCCATTCTAGTCTGCCTTCACATACACAAAAATCAAACCTTGATTACTTGCCCACTGATGTAAATCCCATAGCTTCTTCAAGGATCACTTCAAGCTGCATCCCTTCCTGAATTCTTTATTCCCTCTTCCCTGAGAGTGCTAGGCATAGGGAATTTTTTCATCCTCTGACTTCCTAAATGTTATTCCTTGTATTGCTCATTTACTTGGCACCTAAGAAATGTTGCTTTCTATTTTTCATTTTATTTTTTTTATTATTTTTTTAAGATTTATTTATTTATTTCTCTACCCCCCATTCCCCCTCCTCAGTTGTCTGTTCTCTGGGTCTATTTGCTGCGTCATCTTCTTTTGTCCGCTTCTGTTGTCAGCAGCACGGGGATCTCTGTTTCTTTTTGTTGCGTCATCTTGTTGTGTCAGCTCTCTGTGTGGGTGGCACCATTCCTGTGCAGGCTGCACTTTCTTTTGTGCTGGGTGGCTCTCCTTACTGGGCGCACTCCTTGTGCATGAGCCTCCCCTATGCAGGGGACACTCCTGTGTGGCAGGGCACTCCTTGTGCGCATCAGGACTGTGCATGGGCCAGCTCCATATGGGTCAAGGAGGCCCAGGGTTTGAACAACAGACCTCCCATGTGCTAGATGGACGCCCTTACCACTGGGCCAAATCCGCCTATTTTTATTTTTAAATTTGAATATCTGAATAGATTAACATCACAGGCTGTTCCATGTAGTACATATTGTTATATTTCTAGCACCATGCCCCCAAATGGAGTTAATAAACGAGAATTTAATAATGCTAATGATGATAATTGGCCTTGAATTAATCTGTTTGTCACATATGTTTGTGAAGATATTTAAGCAAGAGCTGAGAACCCTACACGAAGAATGCTTTAGCGTAAACACACTATTCTGTAGGAGACAGAACTTGAGAACATCTAACATCCATTTTGTATCTAATATGCTGTAATATTCCTTAATTCTACATATTTTAGAAAGGCTAAAAGTGATTAATCTAATCTTAATGAATGTCATATAATTCATACTACATAATTCATTCAATTGAAAAAAAAAAGGTTAGCCACTTCTCTATGTTAATTAGTAAAGGTTCTCCAGAGAAACACACCTGGCAGATACACAGATATGAGCTATACACACACTATAAATAAATTAACAACAATAAACACCATATTAAAGGAGAGAAGAAAGTTTTATACATTCCTTGAAATCTCATTTACAGTAACACTGAGTCTTTCTAGAAATCATATACCTGTTTTTAAATTTTCTTTTATTTTTTATCACCAATATCCAATAATATATGCATTTGATTTAGAAGATCCCCCATCTAAACGAGATTTCTAACTTCATCATAATATTCCCAGCTTGATTCATTATATCTAAATACTTGAAATACCAAAGCTACACTAAAAGTCATTGACACAACCTAAAATCTTGCATCTCTTGTTCAAAGATAAAATACCACAATGTGATTGGGATGGTTTGAAGCTATATGTGCCCTAGAAAAAGCATGTTTTAAAATTCAATCCATTCCTGTGGGTATGAACCCATTGTAAGCAGTACCTTTTGATAATGTGATTTCATTTAAGTGTGAAGCACCTCAATCAGGATGAGACTTAATTGCTCAACTGAAGTCCTTTACAAACAGAATGAGTTCAGAAATGAGAGAGAAAACCCCAGAAGCAAAAAGCTGGAATCAAGAAAACCAGAAGAAAAGAGAGAGGCCAACAGTTGTCATCATGTACCTTGTCATGTGAAGGGGGAGCCAAGGATTGCTAATAGCCCGTTTTCAAGAAGAAAGCATTTCTTTGATGATGCCTTGGTTTGGACATTTTTATGGCCTCAAAACCCTGAACAAATAAATTCCCATTGTTTAACTCAACTCATTTCATGATATTTGCTTAAACAGCCTAGGTAACTGAAATAGTTATTATTTTTATTACATTAAAATTTATAATTTAATTCTTCTAATGTATCATTATTATCAAAAATCATGAAAGTAAATTTTAAGTCACTTGATTAAAATATGAAGTATTCTACAAAACCCAAATGTTTTAATTTGGTGATAATATGGGAGATGTCTTTTCTGCCACTTCCTAAAATGTCCTGCTTTCTTGTGAATATACATTAAGAGTTAAATGATGCTTATAAATGTGAAATAATATTGAAATCAATTGCCATCATTTGTGGTATATAACTGATTACAAGTGTTTTTTAATTTTTTTTTAATTTTACCATTTGACATATAAAATTAATTAGTTATTTCCAAAAGCAAAGGTTACATAAAAATAATAGACATTCTCAAGCACAACTAATGAAATATATTTAATTCCTGCTGCAGATACAAATAATTGAAGCTTGAAAGGAGAGGAAGTAGATCTGTCTTAACAGCTAATTCCTTGCTCTTAGCAGGTACAAAATAAATATTTATTAAATAAAATATAAAGGAAAAAGGGAGACAATAAAGAGGAAAATAAAAGGAAAACAAATGAAGAAAGAAAGGGTGGAAGGAGAGGAGAAAGAAATGAAGAAAGAAAAGGAAGAAAGATATTGATTAAGTAGTGTAATGGAAACTGCTGAAACACATAAATTGAAATTTTTCATTGCCTTTCACAATAGGAGTTTATTTTTCTTTCATGTAAAGTCCCAACAGATGTCCCTGATCATCCAAAGGTCCTGTTCCTAGATGTGCTTCAAGAACCCAGGCATTTTTCATCTTGCCCCTGCCATTCTCAGCAAGTGGGTTCTGTGTGGAACAGCATGTCCAATGATTATATGATACAATCCTAGAAGTGGTACACATCACTTTGAGCACATTCCAACAAGTTCTGTGAACAGCTATCCAGTTTCTGCCATAGAAAAAATGGAAGGAAAGAACTAAAAGAAAGAGAATGGAAAGAAAGAAGCTGATTCACACATTGACACAGAGCTAATAGGTAACATATATGATTTGAAGCCACACATTCTGGATTTTCATCCTAAGCAAGATTATTTCCATTGTAACTTGCTTCTCTTGAAAGTATCAGAATCAGAATGAGATATAGGTAGGCTGGAAAAAATAGAATGAGTTTGATAGCATTCCTTCCTGTTGAATTTTTTGGAAGAGTTTGAACAAGATTGGTATTAGATCTTCTTTAAATGATTGGTAGAATGCACCGCTCAAGCCATTTCCTCCTGGACTTTTAATTTTCAGGAGGCTTTTGATGACTGTTCCCATTTTTTTAATTTGCAGTTGGTTTATGCAGGTCTTCTATTTCTTCTAAGGTTAGTGTGGTTTGTTCCAATGTTGCCAGAAATTTGTCCATTTCATCAATGTTGTCTAGTTTGTTGGCATACAGTTTTCATGATATCCATCTAATGACCTCTTTTATTTCTGCTGGGGTAGTGGTAATGTCCCCCTTCTCATTTCTGTTTTTATTTATTTATATATTCTCTCTATTTTCCTTTGTTAATTTAGCTAAGAGTTTAGCTGATCAATTTCGTTGATTTTCTCAAAGAACAAACTTTCAGTTTTATTGATTTTCTCTCTTTTTTTAATACATTTCATTTCTTTCTGCTCTAATAATTATTATTTCTTTCCTTCTGCTTGCTGTGGGGTTGGTTTACCATTCTTTCTCTAATTCCTCCAGCTATCCAGTTAGGTCTTTGATTTTAGCTCTTTCTTCTTTATCAGTATAAGCACTGAGGGTTATAAATTTCCCTCACAGCACTGCCTTTGCTGTTTCCCATGTGTTTTGGTATGTTGTATTCTTGTTTTCATTTTTCTTGAGATATTTACTGATTTCTCTTGTAATTTCTTTTTAAACCACTGAGTATTCAAAAGTGTATTCTTTAATCTTCATTTAATTGTGAATTTTTCCTTTTTTCCACCTGTTATTAATTTCCAACTTAATTTCATTATGATCAGAGAAGATGTTTTATATGATTTCAATGTTTTTAAATTTATTGAGATCTGACATGTCTCAACAATATGATCTATCCTGGAAAAATATACATAAGCACTTAATAAGAAGCTATATTCTGCTTTTGGGGGATATAATGCTGTATAGATGTCTATTGTAATTAGTTCATTTATCAAGGTAGTCAAGCTCTCGTTTCCTTATTTAACTTCTGCCCATGTAGATACAACCCCAGGTATTGGTTCTTTTGAGGGATAAAGAGACCCATGGGTTCTATGGTCATGGCAGATGGGGTTCACTGCCATGGCAGATGGCCCTTCTTTGGAGCTGGTGTTTCTGCGTGATGGAATTGGACTCAGAGGGGATCTCTTTTCACAAGACTTCCATGCTACTTTATTGGAATTGTAGTAGGTGCTGGGGTTTAAGATATATTTAGGGGATTTGAATCTCTGGACTGATAATATGACACCCAGGCCCAGAGCCTCAACAGACTTCAGCTCCTACACTTTGATTTATTGGACTTACCCCACTCAGCTAACATGGAGTTGAAAAAGGTCAACCACCACACCATGGAGCCTAGAGTGTCTACAACTGAAAGCAGGAGGAGTGCATCCAGTATCCATATGGAATCTAAGCCCCCACTTGACATAGATGTGCAATGGACACAACTAATCCAATGTTCACAGAGAAAATGTGGAATGGGTGTGGGAAGGGTAGCCATGGTGGCTGCTGGGTTTGGGAATGGGAGGAAGAGATGAGATGTGGAGCCGGTTTCCGGACGTCGAGTTGTCCTGGGTGGTGCTTCACGGACAATTACGGGACATTGTAGATCCCCCCAGGGCCCACTGGATGGAACGTGGGAGAGTGTGGGCTATGATGTGGACCATTGACTATGGGGTGCAGTGATGCTCAGAGATGTACTTACCGGGTGCAGTGATGCTCAGAGATATACTTACCAGGTGCAATGGATGTGTCACGATGATGGGAGCGAGTGTTGCTGTGGGGGGAGTGGGGGGTGGGGGCGGTGGAGTTAAATGGGACCTCATATTTTTTGAATGCAATTTTTAAAAATAAATAAATAATTAAAAACAAAAAACAAAACTTCTGCCCAGATGTTCTATCTAAATTGGAGTGTTGAAGTCTCTAACTATTATTATAGAAATGTTTATTTTTCCCTTCTGTGTTGCCAGAGTGTGTCTCGTGTATTTTGGGGCACCTGTGTTATGTGCATAAATATTTATTATTGTTATTTCTTCTTAGTGAATTTTCCCTTTTATTAATAAAAAGTAACCTACTTCATCTTTTATAAGATAGTTGCATTAAAAACCTATTTTTATCTGATATTAGTATGACTACACCTGCTCTTTTTTGAATTCTATTAGTGTTTGAATATCTTTTTCCAACCTTTCACTTTCATTTTTATTATGCCTCTGCATCTAAGTTGAGTCTCCTGTAGACAACAAATATATGGTTCATGTTTTTTTTAATCCATTCTATCAGCCTATGTCTTTTTATTGGGTAGTTCAATCCATTAATATTCAGTGTTATTATTACATAGGTTTTAATTATTTTGTACGTTTATCTCTTGCTTTCTGCTGCCATATTTTACTATTGTCTGTCTTTTAAACCTTTCAATTTCTCTTCCTTATGTTCTTCACTTCTACACTCTTCTCCAGAGCTCTCTCCCTTGTCTTTTGCTAACAGGATGTAACACACCTTTTAATATCTCTTGTAGATTCAATCTCTTGGTAACATACTCTCAGTTTTTGTTTGTAAGGACTATAAGCTCAGCTTCATTTCTGAAGGATAGCTTTGCCAGATAAAGAATTCTTGACTGGAGTTTTACTTTTTCAGTACCTTAAATATATCATCCCATGACTTTCTTTCCTCCATGGTTTCTCAAGAAAGATCAGTACTTAGCCTTATTAAGGTTCCCTTGTAAGTAATGGATTGCTTTTCTCTTGCTGCTCTTAAAATCCTCCCTTTATTTTTAGCCTTTGACAATCTGAATAGCAGATGTATCAGAGTATGTCTATTAGGACTTATTCTGTTTGGGGCATGTTATCCTTCTTGAATATTAATATTCATGTCTTTCATAAGTTTGGAAAGAGTCAGTATTTCCTTAAACATAATTTCTCCTTGTTTTCCAAACTCTTCTCCTTCTGGAAGACTTATAAAGCATATGCTTGTGTGTTTCATGTTGTCATTCAGTTCCCTGAGACACTGCTAAATTTTTTGCATTCTTTTCTCTGTTTTTTCTCCTATCTTTGCATTTTCAAATGCCCTGTGTATTAGTCAGCCAAAGGGATGCTGATGCAATATACCAGAAATCTGTTGGCTTTTATAAAAGGGTACTTATTTGGGGTGGAAGTGTACAGTTGCCAGATCATAAAGCATAAGTTACTTCCCTCACCAAAGTTTGTTGCCATGGGTTGGCACAAGATGGCTACTGACATCTGCAAGGATTCAAGCTTCCCCTTCTCCTTAAGGCTCCATGGTCTCGGTTTCTTCCAATATGAACTGTAGGCTGGGATAAGTCTCATCTCTCTCATAGGGCTTATTTCTCTCTGGATTTATCTGCTCTGCTTGCTTCACAAGACCAGCTTTAGACTATCAGGATAATGCCTTTTCTCTCTTCCTGGGGTCTCTGCCATGTGTAATGGAGCCTTCTCTCTTTCCTCTTGTATCTGTTTCTTTGTATATTTACTTCCCAGGGCTTCAATATCAAAAACTCTAAGTTTCTCTTCTGCCATGTCATTTCTCGGTGAGTCCCCTTGGTGGGTGGGGACTCGATGTCCTACTGACATGGCCTGATCAAAGCCTTAACCATTATTTAATCAAGTAAAAGTGAAACCTCTGAATCCATTCAAATCTAATATGCTCAGTGGACCAGACCAGTTCACAAACATAATCCAGTATCTATTTTTGGAATTCATAAACAACATCAAATTGCTACACCCTATATTCAAATTCACTTACTCCTTCTAACATTTCAAATCTGCAGTTTTATGTAACTAAAATATTTTTTATCTCATCCATTTATGTCTCTCATCTCATAAACTCTTTTATTTTTTTGAAAGCTTTCGAATTTTTCTTTATGCTCACACAGTGTCACCTTAATATCCTTTACTTCTTTAGCCATATTTTTCTTCATCTCCTCAAATTGATTAAGAAAGTTTGCTTGAACGTAATTTATTAGTTGTCTTAAATCCTGAGTCTCATATAGATTCTTGGTTTGTTCCTTGACTGGACCATATCTTCCTATTTCTTAGTATGAGTTGTTATTTTTTGTTGATATTTAGGCATCTGTTTATGTTGATGATATTCCTCTGTTGATTGATTTCTCTCTCTTGCCTAGGGGTTTTATTTCATAGGATTTCTTTAATTTTTAGTTTAAAAATCACCCTAACCCAATTCTAAATAAAGATATTTGAAAAAGAAAATTATAAACCAATTATTTTAATGAATATGGTTGCAAAACTCCTCAACAAAATACATCCTAACCAAATCTAAAAACACATAAAAGAATTACACATCACAATCAAGTAGGCTTTATACTAGGTATGCAAGTGTGGTTCAGATAAGAAAATCGGTGTAATACACCACATTAATAAATTGAAGAAGAAAAATCACATGATCATTTCAACTGATGAAGAAAAGGTATTTGACAAAATACAACCTCCTTTCTTGATAAAAACACTTCAAAAGATTGAAGTAGAAGGAAACCGTCAATATGATAAATTGCATATATGAGAAACCCACAGCTAATATTGTAGTTAATGGTGAGGATGGAAAGCTTTTCCACTGATATTGGGAACAAGACAAGGAGGCCCATTCTTCCCACCATTATTGAATATTGAGCTAGAAGTTCTAGCTACAGCAATGAGATAAAAGAAAGATAAAAGGCACCCAAATAGAAAAGGGAGAAGTAAAACTTCCATTATTTGCTGATGATATGATCCTATACTTAGAAAATCCTGAAAAAATCACAACAATACTATTAGAACTTATACACTATTTCAGAAAAGTGATGGGATATAAGGTTAATAAACAAAAATCAATAGCTTTTCTATATACTACTAATGAGCAATTTGAGAAGGAAGTCAGAAAAAACTCCATTTACAATAGCAACTAAAACAAACAAATATTTAGAAATAAGTTTCTGTATTCTGAAAACTATAAAACATTGCTAAAAGAAACCAATGATAATAAATAATTGGAAGGATATTCTGTGTTGATGGGTTGGAAGACTAAATACCATGAAGATGCCAATTTTACCCATATTGATTTACAGATTTAATGCAATCTCAATAAAAATTTCAATATCCATCTTTGTAGAATTGGAAAAGCCAATTATCAAATTTATTTGGAAGGATAAGGGCGTCCAAATAGTAAAAAATATTTTAAAAAATAAGAACGAAGTTGGAGGACTCTCAAAGACTTTAAAGCATATTATCTAACTCTAGTGGTCAAACAAACAAACAAAAAACACAGCAAGATACTGGCATAAAGATAGACAGATTGACTAAAAGAATCAATCTAGGGTTTGTAAATAGACCCTTACATCTATGGTCAAGCAATTTTTGACAAGTGTGTCGAACTTACTCAGCTGGGCCAGAGCACCCTATTCAACTAATGAGTTGGCAAACTGGAGATCAATACCTAAAAGAAAGAAAGAGGACCTTTATCTCACATCTTATACAAAAATTAATTCAAAATGGATCAGAGACCTAAATATAAAAACTACAACCATAAAATTCTTAGAAGAAAATATAGGGAAATCATCTTTAAGATCTTGTGGTTGGTGTGGTTTCTTGGGTCTTACACCCAAAGCATGAGCAACAAAAGGAAAAATAGGTAAATGGGACTGTTTCAAAATTAAATACTTTTATTCTTCAAAAGGCTTCGTCAAGAAAGTGAAATGCATTGTGCAGAATATGAAAAAATCTTTAAAAACTGTATACATGATAATGGATTGATCTCCATGTTATAGAAAGAGCGTGCACAACTTAATGACAAAATGGCAAGAACCATCATTTTTAAAAATGGGCAAGAGAATGAACAGACATTTTTCTGAAGTGGAAATATAAATGGCCCAAACACTTGAAAATATGTTCACCATCATTAGCTGTCAATACTGATCAAACTTGCAAATGCAAAAGATGAGGAGACAATCCTGAAATCTGTAAGAGAAGAGCAATGTGTAATACAGAAGGCATCCCAATTAGACTAAGTGCCAACTTCATATCAGAAACCTTGAAGGCAAGAAGGCAATAGATAGAATACTTAAAATAATGATATAAAATAATTACTATCATTTCAAAACTGAGGGAGAGATTAAGAAATTTTCAAGTAAACAAAAGCTGAGGGAGATAATCACTACTAGACCTGCCCTGCACGCAGTGGTAAATGAAATTCCTCAGGGGGGAAAGAAATGACATCACACAATGTTTCAAAGTGGCCTAAAGAAATAAAGGCCACTGATAAAGGTAGTCATTTGGGTAATTATAAGTGCAGGTACAATTGTATTTTACTTTTCTATGTGTAACTTAACTTCTGAACCTCCTTCATGTGCTAAAATAGAAATGCATAAAAAGTTATGATATATCTATGGTTTTGGACATACAATGATAAAAGTATAATTTGTAACAAGTACAACAAATATGGGCAACCAGTGAAATATGAGAACAGTATATTTTTGTGTCACTGAATTCAAGTTAGTATCAAATCAAATATGATTATTATATATTTAGAAAGTTAAATTCTAGCCCAAGTACAAAAGTGAAAATATATAAAAACAATATCCAGACAGAAATCATAAGAGATTCAATATACTACAATACAAAAACTCAAATAAAAATGAAAGTAGGCATTAATGGAAGAATTAAGTGATATAAAAGCTTTAACTTCGAAAAAAAAAGCTTTAACTTACAAAAGCTAAATAGTATAATTGCAGAAAAAATTCTGAATTATGAATAATGATTTTAAATGTAAATTATTAAACTTTCCAGGGAAAAGACAGACATTAGCAAAATGGATTAAAAAGAATGACCAAACTACATGCTGTGTACAAGAAACTCACATTAAATCAAAGACATGAGTAGGTTTAAACTGAATGGATGGGGAAAAAATACCATACAAGGAGTAACCAAGAGAGAGCTGGGGTCACTATACTAAAATTTGTTAAAATTGTCTTTACGTTAAAAAAAAATACTGTTAATTAGGAACAAAGATGGTCATTATAAACTGATAAACTGCTCAATTTAATAAGAAGATGTAACAATTATAAATATCTATGCAATGAATAATATATGAAACAAATATATGAAACAAATACTGACAGATCTGAGGGGAGAAATTGTCAGTTCTACATTAATACTAGGACACCTTAATACACCACTTTGAATATATAAAACATCTAGATGAAAATCAATAAGGAAGTACAAAACTTAAGTGATAGTCTAAAGCAACAAGATCTAAAATACATCTATAGAATACATCACACGTAACAGCAGAACACCAAATCATCTTGAGTACACATAGATCAAATCTTGGATCACAAAACTAGTGTCAATACATTCGATTATATTAAATTCATATGCTGTACCTTCTCCAATCACAATGGAATGAAGCTAGAAATCAATAACAGGAAGAAATTGATAATTCACAAATACGTGGAAATTAAACAATATATTCTTATCAGTCAAAAGGAGGTTAAAGATGAAATTACTAGGGAAATCAGGAAATATCTTGAGATGAGTGAAAATGAAAACACAAGATACTAAAACTTATGGGATACAACAAAGGCAATGCTGAGAAGAATATTTATAGCTTTAAGTGCATTTATTAAAAAAAGAAGAAAGACCACAAATCAAAGACCTAATTTCAAAGCTGGAAGAGCTAGAAAATGAACAAACAACTCAAAGAGAGCAGAAGGAAGGGAATAGTAAGGATTAGAGAGAGATAAATGAAATAGGGATTAAAAGCATATGACTATGTTCAATATTCATGAAATGTTGTCTGAGTGGGTGGAGACCCACACAATAACTGAAAGAATATTGAATTCTTTTTTTTTTTAAAGATTTATTTATTTATTTAATTCCTTCCCCCCCCCCCCCCCGTTTGTCTGTTCTCTGTGTCTGTTTGCTGCGTCTTGTTTCTTTGTCCGCTTCTGTTGTCGTCAGCGGCACGGGAAGTGTAGGCGGCGCCATTCCTGGGCAGGCTGCTCTTTCTTTTCGCGCCGGGCGGCTCTCCTCACGGGCGCACTCCTTGTGCGTGGGAGTCCCCCACGCGGGGGACACCCTTGCGTGGCACGGCACTCCTTGCGCGCATCAGCACTGCGCATGGCCAGCTCCACACGGAGCAAGGAGGCCGTGGTTTGAACCGCCGACCTCCCATATGGTAGACGGACGCCCTAACCACTGGGCCAAAGTCCGTTTCCCTGAATTCTTATCCTAGGGAGTCCTGTTATATTCTTTAATTGAAAGGCAAGAATCACCTGAGTACTAGGGCAGTGCCTAGTGAAGGAAGACAAACCATTATGCCATGTTCTTGATATTGATGAGTGTACTCAAGGATCTTTTCTTATAAAATTAAAACTTAGCCTAGTATTATATATTGCCTAAGAGTTATCTCCTGAAAACCTCCTTGTTGCTCAAATGTGGCCTCTCTCTAAGCCAAACTCAGTATATAAATGCACTACCTTCCCCCCTGGTGTGGGCCATGACTCCCAGGTATGAACTTCCCTGGCACCAAGGGATTATTACCAAACACCAACTAGCAATAAATCTGGAAAAAGACCATGACCAAAAGGAGCAAATATTAAATGCAAATGAGTTTTTATGGGTAACAGATTTCAAAGTGAGTCAGAAGATGATTCCGAAGGTTATGGGTATGCTTGACTCAGCAGGATCTCACTGACTGCCATAGTAAACAGTGTCTCAAGTAGCAGGGCTCCTGAGTGCTCTGGAGACATCCAGACACTATAAACTGGACAGACAAGCTCAGGAATTTGGCATCCTGTCAGTGGACCTTACTCTGGAATTTATGCTCCCCAATTAACAGAATTACAATCATTTGTAGTTTCCCTACATCTACACATGCCTCTTCTGTCCCTTTTATTTAAACCTATAATTAACACAATACTTGTTAAGTACATGTCCCAGAGACGTAAATCTTTCATCTGTTCATGTGCCAGTTGAGTCCAGAATCTCAGCGGAGTTGCAATAACTACAATGAGCTAAAGTAGACATTATTATTCTATTATAGACATTGTTATCCTGGTAATGGAAGAACTTTTATCATTAATATAAAGGCAGTGGACACCAGAGGTTCTGAGGGGAGGGAGAAGGAAGAATAAATGCAATATAGGGGCATTTCCAGGACATTGGAATTTCCCTGCATGACATTGCAATGATGAATACAGGCCATTATATATTTTGTCATAACCTACAAAATTGTGCAGTATAGAGTGTGAACTATAATATACTATAGTCTATGGTCAGTAGCAATGCTTCAGTATGTGGTCATCAATTTTAGCAAATGTACCACACTAATAAAAGTTGTTAATGTGGGACAGTAGAAGAAGGGGAGACAGACATATGGGACTCCCCTACATTTTTTATGTAACCTTTATGTAATCTAATGTTTCTTTAAAAATAAAATTTAAAATTAATAAAAAGGAATAAAGAGAATCAACAAAACCAAAACTTGGTTCTTTTAAAGATCAACAAAATTGACAAAACTTTAGCTAAATGGATGAAGAAAAAAGGGAAAGGAGTCAAATAACAAAAATTAGAAATGAAAAGGGGGTTCATTACTACTGAAATAACTCCACTGAAATAAGAGTACAATAAAAGAATACTATGAACAGTGGTCTGCCAATTAAAAATTAGATAACCTAGATGAAATGGATAAATACCTAGAAACTTTCAAACTACCTACATTGACTCAAGAAGAAATAAAAGATCTCAACAATCCAAGAACTGTAAAAAGATTGAAAAAGTAATAAAAGACTATCAACAAAGTAAAACCCAGGAACAGATGGCTCCACAGAGAAATTTTACCAAATATTCCAAGAAGAATTAACACCAATCACACTCAAATTCTTCTAAATTATGGAAGAGGAGAGAATACCGCTTAATTCATCCATGAGGCCTACATTATCCTCATACCAAAGCCAAAGAAAGATACCACAAGAAAAGAAATTTATTAGCAATATCTCCTATGAATACAACAATCCTCAACAAAATAGTTGCAAGTCCAATATGGCAACACATTGAAAGAATTACACAAATTGAACAAGTGCAACTGAAAATCAATTAAGAAAGAAAGAAAACCAATTAATAAAACATACCACATTAACAGAATGAAGAAAAGAAAAGCATAGAATGCTCTCAATTGTTGAAGAAAAGGTACTTGAATAAATCCAGCATCACTTCTTGAGAAATATACTTAGAAATCTAGGAATACAAGGAAACTTCCTCACAATGAAAAAGGGTATGTTGAACCTAAAGCTACCATCATACTCAATGGTGAAAGACTGAAAGCTTTCCCTCTAAGATCAGGAACAATACAATGTTGCCTAATGTCACCACTTTTATTCAACATTGTATTAGAAGTTCTTGCCAGAGCAATTATGCAAGAAAAAGAAATAGCTGGCATCCAAATTGCAGAGGAAGAAGTAAAACTTATTCAGTGCAGATATCATGACCTTATATGCAGAAAATTCTGAAATATCCACCAAAAAACTCCTAGAGCTAATAAATGAATTCAGCAAGGTGGTGAGATACAAGATCACACCCAAATATCAATAGTGTTTCTATATATGATGAACAACCAGAAGAAGAAATAAAGAAAAAATTCAAGACTAAATATTGTTACTATGTCAATTCTACACAAATCAATTGACAGATTCAATACTATGAATCTATGCTATGAAAATTCCAACAACCTTCTTTGCAGAAACAGAGAGGCTAATCATCAAGTTTACATGAAAGGTTAGGAGCACTGAATGGTCAAATCCATCTTGAAAAAAGAATGAAGTTAGCAGACTCACACTTACAATCTTAAAAAAACATCTTAGAAAACAACAATAATCAAAATAGCAAGGTACTGGTTCCAGGACAAACATAAAGACAAATGTATTTGAACTGAGACTATAGAAATCAATTCTCACATTTAAGACCAACAGATTTTTGACAAGAGAACATTCTAAATTAGGAAGGAAAAGACTTTCACAGTAGATGCTGAGAAAAGTTCATCTCTCTATGCAAGAGGTGGAATCTTACCTTGCACCATATGTAGAACTCAAAATGGATAAAAACCTAAATATAAAAGTCAGAACTCTAAAACTCTTAGAATAAGATCTAATGAAGCATCTCCAGGACCTTATGTTAGTCACTGATTTTTAGACTTTACACAGAAAGCACAAGCAACAAAAGAAAAAAAAAATAGATAAACAAGACCCCATCAAAATTAAAAACTTTTGTTCTCAAAGGTCTTCATCATGAAAGCAAAATGACAACCTATACAATGGCAGAAACTATTAAGAAACCACATATCTGATAAGGGTTTAATGTCCAGAGTAAATAAAGAAATCCTTCAACTCAACAATAAAAAGACAAACAATACAATTTAAAAATGCACAAAAGGGGAGCAGATGTGGTTGTGTGCCTGCTTCCCATGTACTAGGTCTTGAGTTCAATCCCAGGACTTCCTAAAAATGAACAAATTATAAAACAAAGTCTTATTGAGTGGATGAGTTCCTGATTCCCATGTACAAAGTCCTGGGTTTAATCACTGGTACCTCCTAAAAAAAATGGGCAAAAGACTTGAGGAAACATCTCTCCAAATAAGATACACAAATGGTCAAAAAGCACATGAAAAAATGCTCAAAATCATTTACTCTCAGGGAAATGCAAATCAAAACCACAATGAGATACCATTTCATACCCACTAGAATGGCCACTATCTAAAATTTGAAAATTACAAGTTTTTGAGAGGATGTGAAGAAATAGAAACACTCATTCATTGTTGGTGGGAATGTAAAATGGTGCAGCCACTGTGGAAGAGAGTTTGGCAGTTCCTCATAAAGTTAACTGTAGAATTACCATAAGATTTGACAATCCCACTACTAGGTATATGCCCAAAAGAACTGAAAGCAATGACGAACAGGCATTTTCACACTGATGTTTATAGGAGTGTTGCTGCCTCCCTTCACCCCTCCTCCTAGCCTTTGTTATCTCCCTTTTCCAGCCGTTGCTATCCTTCCCGCCAGTCCCGTCCACTTAGCCAACTCATAATCTGCCCCCTTTCTTAATCACCGCCTACTTCATAGCTGCCTGCACAGTTCCGCCTATCCACTACCGCCCTGTAGTTTACCCGCCCCAATTCCTACCCCTCCCTTGACCCGACCTTATATAATCAAGTGTATTTCCGCAATAAATTAGACTAGCTCATTCTCACAGGCTGTCTCCATGGTTTTTACCGCACGTCCCCCACGCCTGGAGAACCTAGGCCTACGTGTTGGCCTAGGGGCTCACCGCCGAGCCGTGGAAGCCCGCCCGGTCCTCGTAGGTTGCTAACTTAGAGTAGCAGCCCACAGCAGGGGTTGCTAACTTTGAATAGCAACTCACAGCAGGGGGCTCGTCCAGGATCCTTTCCTTCCACCGCCCTCCGGCCCCTCTCTGCTGCTGCTGCTGCTGGCTACTGGCGACCATTTCAGCTCTCCAGGTAGGGACCCCATCGCCGTCTTTTCTTCTCCCACTATGGGCACCTCTCTCTCCTCACACCATACCCCTCAGGTTCGGCTTTTAGCCACCCTGCTTGATACCAATGGAGTCCGCGTTTCCCTAAAACAGCTCCAAAAATATTGGGACCTGCTACTCCCTCTTAATCCGTGGCTCGCCACCTGCCAGCTCTGGAGCCCAGACACATACTCTCGACTCATAGATCGAGTCACCTCCGCCATAGAGCATGAAAAGCGGTCTTTTCCGCACGGCCTGCTGCCTGCTCTAGTAGCCATACACGCCTGCCTCCTTGGTGCACCGTCAGAAGCCATCCGAGACAAATCAGTTAAGCAACCCAATGACTATGAGCCCGATGATCCTGGCGACCCAAATTCTCTGTCTGACCAGCTCGCCGCTGCTCTCGAGCGCGAACCTCCCCGCCCGCGCTCCCCACGGCCCGCAGAAGCCGCTTCAGTAGCTCCTCAAAATAGCGGACTTTCTCCTTTTTCTTCCACCTCTGCCCAAAATGGCGCACTTCCGGCTTCTTCTTCACCTATGTCCGAGCCCGCCGGTGGGAACAAAGGCGCCTCCTCTCACCTTTACCCGCCCCTCCCTGTCTCGTCATCTTCCGGCCCTGCCCCGGACATAATGTCGCCGCCATCTTGGCCGGCCCCCGGAAATGACGTGACTTCGCCGCCATCTTGGCCGGCCCCCGGAAATGACGTGACTTCGCCGCCATCTTGGCCGGCCCCTGGAAATGACGTGACTTCGCCGCCATCTTGGCCGGCGCCCAAAAATGACGTAACTACATCGCCATCTTGGCAGGCGCCTAAAAGTGACGTCGCCGCTCCGCCATCTTGTCCAGCGCCCAAAAATATCCCGCCGCCAGTTTGTTGCCGCCTTGACACTGCTAAGCCATCATTCTCTCATCTGTTTCCCGCTACCGTTCATCCCTCGCCACCACCGTATGGCAGCAGCTCCCCACCTGCTTCTAGCGAAGCACATTCTCCCGCCCCCCAGCTATACCCGCTCAACCCGCTGCCCACGCAGCAACGCCCTCAGACTTGGCTTCCCTTCACAGCCGAAGAAGTTAAAACTCTTCACAAAGCTGTTAAAGAAGACGGCATAGGTAGCCCATATGTCCAACAATTAATAGAAGAGTTAGGGGTTCAACTTGCTCTTCCTTATGACTGGATTTCTCTAGCCCGTTCCATCCTTCCGCCAGGCCAGTTCCTTGAATGGCTTGCTTACTATCAAGTAGCTGTTGATAAGCAAGTGGTAGAAAATGTCCAGGCGGGTATCCAAGATCCAGCTGACGCCTACACAGGAATTAACAACTATGCTGACCCTCGTTCTTATATAAACATAGATCCAGGGTTTTGGCACCGAGTAAAAGCTCTTGTCCAGCGATCGTTCTCTTTAGTTTCTACCAAGCAGTCCACCAAATTTGCACAAATGCTTCAAGACTCACAAGAAACCTTTCCAGCATTTGTCGCACGCGTTTTAGAAGCATGCCAGCGGAAAATTACTAATGAAGATGCTCAGTTTGTGTTAGCAAAAGAACTCATTCTCGATGGGTGCCTTGCACCCTTCCGGGCCGTTATTCTTCCTATCCGTGATAAGCCAATACATGAATGGGTATTGGCTTGTCGAGATATTGACCCACAGACTAAAGCACTTACTGCTGCCTTCGCTTCCGCCATGGCTGTGTCATCTGCCTCCACTTCTGCCTGCTTTCGATGCGGTCAGCCCGGTCATTTTGTCCACGAGTGCCCTCAACAGGCAGCTCCCCGCCCTGCCGTAGCACTGCACAGACCAAGAGGCCCCCCCACACCATGCCCGCGCTGTGGCAAGGGGTATCACTGGGCCCGCGATTGCCGCTCATCGCAACGTATCTCCCAGCCTTTAAACTTCCAGCGGGGCAGGCCTCAGCCCCTCCCCCAAGAGGCCCTCCAGAGAGCTCCAAAACCTTAATGTGGACAATGCCTATCAAACGTCACCAAAAACCTTCCTTAGAGCTTAAAATAAACGGACAATGGCTTGAAGGGCTCTTAGACTCTGGTGCTGAAATCTCTTGTATTCCCTTTGAAATCGCCGCCTTCAATCATTGGCCCCTCGAAACCGGCCCTCAAGTCATCGGCGCCACGGGAGCTGCTACCTCCTGGAAAACCTCCCAGCCTCTGCATTGGAGCGACCGAGAAGGTCACGAAGGCCAGATTCGTCCACTCGTCCTTTCTTCAGTCCAAACCATCCTGTGGGGAAGAGATGTACTCAGCCAGCTAAAAGCTCGAATCACCACAGAAGCCTTCATAGCTGCGCCGCACCCCCCCCTCATAGGGGCCACTGCTCCCATCTCAAGACCTGACCCTATCCCTCTGGAATGGGACACAGAGGAGCCCATCTGGGTCGAGCAGTGGCCCTTGCCAACTCATAAACTGCAAGCTCTCTCTGCCCTCGTCGAAGAACAGCTACAAGCAGGGCATATTGAGCCGTCTACCAGTCCCTACAATTCGCCAGTCTTCGTCATCAATAAGAAGAACACGAGCAAGTTCCGCCTCCTTCATGACCTTCGAGAAATTAACAAACATATTAAGCCAATGGGATCACCTCAGCCTGATTGCCCGCATCCCACTGCAGTCCCTCAGCATTTTTATGCAGCCACCATTGACATCAAAGATTGCTTTTTCTCCATTCCTCTTCACCCGCGAGACTGTCCACGATTTGCGTTTACAGTCCCGCGTACCAACAATCAAGGAGCAGCACTCCGATTCCAATGGCGAGTACTACCACAAGGTATGCGGAACAGTCCAACTATATGTCAGCTCTATGTCAATCATGCCATTGAGCCGCTACGCTCTAAGTTCCATCCAGAGCACACATACATCATCCACTATATGGATGACCTCCTTTTAGCAGCAAGTTCTAACACACTTCTCAATGATTTACTCTCTGCAGTTATGACAAACCTTTCAAGTCTTGGATTAATAGTGCAACCTGACAAAGTAAACCCACAGCCACCTTTCCAGTTCTTAGGCTTTCATTTTCATCAATATATTCGGCCCACCAGCCCGCAAATCCATGTTTCTGATCACATGACGCTGACTGAGCTCCAACGGCTTTGCGGACAAATCAATTGGCTTCGATCAGCACTCCCCATCACAACAGCGCAAATGCAACCCCTTTTCGAGCTCCTGCAGACTAAGTGCAGTCCATCCGCTGCAGTCGTTCGCCCCATCACCATCACCCCAGCTGCCAAAGAAGCCATCCAACAAGTAAATGCTGCACTCCAGCAATGCCGCCTAGAGCGATTCTCTCCCGATCTCCCAATCCTTGCCTTAGTTTTGCCAACACCAGTCACCCCAACGGGTCTCCTATGGCAAGATGGTCCTCTTCTTTTTCTACACACGTCAAAAAGTAAACTCCCAAAAATCTGCCCATTTACAAGGGCTTGGATCACATTAGCCACTGACTTAGTACTTCTCTCCATACAAACGTACGGCGTCCCGCCACACACCATCGTTTGGCCCTTTGATGCAAAAGAAGTTACCTCTCTCATCATGAATAATGCCCAAATGCAAGGCCTAATAGAATTCTTTCGTGGCTCTTTTGACAATCACTATCCGCATCATCCACTACTACAAGGGGTATCTCAATTAGCATTTTCCAACCCGTTCCATCCGCTGCCCGCAAGAAAGCCAATTCCTTTTGCCATCACTGCTTTCACCGATGCTTCAAAAAAGGCATTCGCTGCTGTCATATATACGCCAAGAGAACCTAAGCCACGACAATTGGTGTTTGCTAATGACTTTTCTGTCCAAACAGGTGAACTTTTAGCTGTCGCCGCAGTCCTCAATCTCTACCCGGACCAGCCTCTTAACATCTTCACAGACAGCTTATACACTTTACAAGTGTGTCGCAGCCTCCCGCTTGCTACTTTCCTACCCAGTGACTTAACTATTGACCAAGCACTCGCTTTTGTACAGCGACTGCTTGAAGAAAGGCAACAACCCTGGTTCATTGCTCATATCAGAAGTCACTCTGGCCTGCCAGGACCGCTAGCTCAAGGAAATGCCCTCGCCGACGCTTTAGCATCTGGCCGCCATGTATGCCCAGTTGCCATTCAAGAAAACCTCACTGACAAAACAAGACTGGGAGACTTTGTCAACCAAGCTAAGCTCCTACACTCTCAATTCCACTTCTCAGCGCGATCCATTCAAAAGCTCTTCCCAGACCTCCCCATTGAAACATGCAAACATCTTGTGCGCTCCTGCCAAACATGTGCACCTTTGCTGCCTCTTGGACCCTTGCAGCCTCGCGGAGATAATCCCCGCGGCCTACGGCCTAACTCCCGCTGGCAACTTGACGTCACACACGTTAGCGCCTTTGGACGCCTTAAGTATCTTCATGTTGCAGTTGATACTTTCTCGCACCTGTGCTACGCCGTGCCCCTCACAGGAGAGAGCGCTAAACATTGCATCAAAGCACTCCGACAAGCCATTCTATTCATGGGAATTCCCTGGGATCTCAAAACCGACAATGGACCAGCCTATCGCAGTGCCACCTTTGCCAGCTTCGTACAAATGTACCACATCACACACCATTTTGGCATCCCCTACAATCCACAAGGGCAAGGAATTGTTGAGCGCACTCACCAACAGCTCAAGCTACTCATTCAAAAAGAAAGAGCTTCCTCCCCCCATAAAGCCCCTGCTGACATCATCACTGCCTGCCTTATTCATCACAATCTCCTGACCTTCGATGACAAGGGACTTTCCCCAACCCACAAACATTGGGGACCCATGTGGCAACCCTCGCAAGTCCCTCTTGTTCACTGGAAAGACCCTGCCACAAATCTTTGGCAGGACCCGGCTCCCTTGCTAGCACAGGGGAGAGGTTTTGCTTGTATCTTCCCAGACTCTGAGCCACAACCACTCTGGGTCCCTGGGCGCTATATCAGGCCTGCCACCGACCCCAAGGTTCCCCTTAATGATAAGTACCCTATGCCCTCCGTGAGAGACAACATTGACAGCAGAAGCCCAGATGTCGCCCCATTCGCTCAAACTCAGCACCAACCAGCCCCTCCCTGAAATGCTTATATTTAAATAAGTGCTCTCTCCGAGTTTCTTTCTGCTGATTGCCCCTCCTCTGTGAGGGCTCTCTTCTCCTTCTTTTGTCATTACAGATCTCTCAAAGGACCCAACTCTGCATACTCCACAAGAAAAGTCTTTGCTACCTCCGCAACCCGCCGTTGAAAAGTGCCTGACCTTCACCAAAACGTGCTTTATAGTTCATCAGAAAAGAACTCTCAGTGCAGATGCTCCTCAAGCTCCCCTCGCACCCACTCTTACTCTGCTTCTTTCTTGTAATTTTCATTTTCTTAACAATCTTCTCAGCTGTTTGCCTCGCAGCTACAGCCCCAACAGATTGGAACCTCCGTCAACGCCTCCTCCTCGCTGTCGCCTTTCTACTTTTAATTGGCATTTTCACCTCTCTCGTCGTCCTTCTCCCATGACCACTATACGCCCCCAGGTAAATTCACCCGAGTCTACCTCTCTGACACCGTCGTCCATGGGAACCACACCAGCTCTTTCTCGCCGCGAACGACGTCGACAACGTTTCTTTGCCCGCCGCCTAAGCCGTCTTTCCCTTGAAGATGATGACCCCATCGAACGCCAAGTTCTCCAACTCCTCCGACGAGCCCGCTCTGTTCATACCCCCGCCTCCTGTTCCCCTACCCTCCCCTACCTCATCCATCTCCTCATTCTCATGTTGTCTCTAGCCTCCTCTGCCCAAAGCTCCTCCTCCCATCAGCCATTCAACTGGACCCTGCAGACATTTCCAGAAAAACGTGTTCTCGCTTATAATGTTACTAGTGTCGCTCCCTCCTTTTTCACGCACATCTGCCCTCTTGCTGGAATTTCCTTCCATCTCGAATGCCAAGTGAGTAACATCAAAAAAGCAAAAGTAGGCTTCCACCATTCCTCATCCTGTCGAGGCGGGAATACAGCATGCCTGCTTTCTCGAAACAATCGTCTCCTTGGCCCTCAATTTAACCCTGTGTCTGGTTTTTACATCTGTCCTGCTAGTGCTCGAGGTTGTCATGACCCATCACACTTCTACTGCCCCTCTTGAGGATGTGTGACCATGGCCCATGGATGGTCCGGCGCCGCCAACAGAGACCCGCATCTCTCTCTCCAAGTAGCCAACAATTCCCGTTGGGACTTCATTTCACTGACAGTAAAAAACCCAAACGACGATACATGGCTGGCCGCTCGCCCCTATGGACTCCGGTTGTATATGAGCAACTATGATTGTGGCGCTTTGTTTGAAATCCAAAAGCGTGTTGTCTCCACCCCACCCTCTGCTATTGGTCCCAACCACATCCTTAACCCTCCTCCCTCACCCACTGTTCACCTTCTTCCGTCCTCATCTACCCCCTCAAAATCTCTTCCACCTCGGCCGCCGTCGTCCCTTCTACAAGCCCCACTTCCCCCCCCCCCCCCCGCTTCAGGTATACAACCACATCCTCTCATCCCCTCTAGTCCCTACTTCAAACTCCTAAACGCCTCCTATTCCTCTCTCAATGCCTCCCACCCCAACCTCACTCGCTCTTGCTGGTTGTGTCTTTCCCCCAGCCTCCCCCTCTATGATCCACTTGCTATCCCTTCACCACTCTTTACTTCCTCCACCGACGATTCCCCCTCTTCCTGCAATTGGAATCAATCTACTCATGTCCCACTCACTTTTACGCACATCTCTTCCAAAGGTTTATGCATTCACCCCCGTTCTTCCCACACTCCTAGCCTTACTGCCTGTACCAACTATACCTCCCCAAACATCTCTGCCAAATACTTAGTTCCCCTAAACACCACCCAATGGCTCTGCTCTTCCACCGGACTTACCCCATGCTTATCTGTTGCCACACTTAACAAGACCAAAGAAACGTGTGTTCTCATCCTCCTCACGCCTCGAGTCATCTATCACACTCCTCTACATTTCTTTGAAGCCTTTGACCACACTCAAGAAGCTATTTACCTCCACAAACGCGAACCTATTACTGCTGTACTCACTGTCACTTCCCTCCTAGCTACAGCTGGAGCTGCCACTGGTGTTGCAGCCCTAGCCACACAAGCCTCCGCCCTCCAAAACCTCAGACAAGCAGTAGACTCTGATATCATCTACCTCCGAGATGCAGTCAAATATCTTAGAGACTCCCTCAATTCCCTTTCAGAAGTTGTCCTGCAAAACCGCCGAGGCCTTGACCTCCTCCTCCTCAAAGAAGGTGGCCTATGTGCAGCTCTGGGAGAAGAATGCTGCGTCTATGCCAACTATACCGGTTTAGTAGACTCCAGCTTAAAAGAACTTGAAAAAGGTCTCAACCAATGCCAACTTGAACGAGCCCAAACTGCTGGTTCCTAGGGCTTTCTGCAGCCCCTCCTCCCCTATCTCCTCCCGTTACTAACCCCAGTTCTGCTCATCATCCTAGGTCTCACCGTTGGTCCTTGGGCCATTCGACGAATCATCCGCCTTGCCAAAGATCATGCTGACAGTGTATTTTCCTCATTTGTTCAAATCCATTACCAACGTCTTGCTACCTCTGATTCCATTCCTCAATCTCGACCACGTCCTCACCCCCCTTCCCACTGTACATCCCGCCTGTGAAGCTGCTTGCTGTGAAGCTCTCTGACTTTAGCCGTCGGTACGGGTTCGCTTCCCTCGGCGTAAAGGGCTTGGGTGCACCTTCCGCCCCCCTTTATTGCTATACGTCTGAGAATTCTTCGCAGTTAAGCTAGCCACAGCGCTATCCACCCCAAAAAAGCGTGCGCAACATCATGTTAGATATTTCGTCTAGCACCGGCACGCACCAACCCTAAGGGCTATGCATACATTCTGGCCAAATGATATGTCATTTGTCCATCGCCAGTCAATCCTGCCCCCTTTTTCTCTCACCCTCCACAGCCCATCCCTCTACTCTCTCACACCTTTTTTTTTATAAAACAAAAGGAGCAATTGTTGCTGCCTCCCTTCACCCCTCCTCCTAGCCTTTGTTATCTCCCTTTTCCAGCCGTTGCTATCCTTCCCGCCAGTCCCGTCCACTTAGCCAACTCATAATCTGCCCCCTTTCTTAATCACCGCCTACTTCATAGCTGCCTGCACAGTTCCGCCTATCCACTACCGCCCTGTAGTTTACCCGCCCCAATTCCTACCCCTCCCTTGACCCGACCTTATATAATCAAGTGTATTTCCGCAATAAATTAGACTAGCTCATTCTCACAGGCTGTCTCCGTGGTTTTTACCGCGCGTCCCCACGCCTGGAGAACCTAGGCCTACATGTTGGCCTAGGGGCTCACCGCCGAGCCGTGGAAGCCCGCCCGGTCCTCGTAGGTTGCTAACTTAGAGTAGCAGCCCACAGCAGGGGTTGCTAACTTTGAATAGCAACTCACAGCATAGGAGCATTGTTCACAATTGCCAAAAGATGGAAACAGACCAAGTGTGCATCCAGCAATGAATGGATAAACAAAATTTGTTACATACATGCAATGGAATATTATTCAACCATAAAAATGAATGAAGTCCTGATACTCATGATAATATGGATAAACCTTGAAGATAATGTGTTGAATGAATTAGCCAGATGCAAAAGGACAAATATTGTATGACATCACTGATAAGTAGTTAGAATAAACAAACTCATAGAGTAAAGATCTAGAATATAGGTTACTAATGGACAGGAAGCGGGTAGAGAATAGGAAGTTAAGGCTTAAAATGTAGAGTTTCTTTTTGATAATGGAAAATTTTTGGTAATGGGTGGCAATGATGAATTATACATTTAAATGTTATTACTAGGGGTAATTTTAGGTTGTAGATATGTTACTAGAATAAATTTATTTTAAAAAGTTCAGGGAACAGTACAGAATAGTGAACCCTAAGTTAAACCATATACTATGGTTAATAGTACCATTATAAAATTGTGCTTTCATGAATTGTAACAAATGTCCCACACCAATACAAATTGTTTCTAATAAGGTAATATATGGTATTTGACGCATCATTTTTTCATAAACCCACAACTTCCCTAATAAAAAATATTATTGTGATTAATAAATTTAAATCGACATTTGGAATCATGCATCTAGTTCCAAAATTCCAAAGTACCTAAAGAACACTGAGTGGCATTCTCTTGATCTAACTGAATTATGCTGCCTTACACTGGCATAGGCAGTCTTCATACTTCTGACTGTACTTTTTTCATCATAGAATATAGATCTTATAATATTCAATAAATATCTAAATTTATTTAAGCTGAAATTTAACTTTAGCATAAAGCAGAATGAGTAGAAAAATGATGATCCAATTTTGAGTTTAAGATAATGAGCTTCCTATTCGATAGGTAAGTTTATAACAGAAGAAATCGCTTTGTCTTTGGTTAGAACAAATTTTACCTAAATGTCCACTGAGACTGAAATAGAAGATATCTTTTGTTTATTAGAAAGTGAAAAAAAGATGTAACCTAAAATTCTAGTTTCACAACTCCATTTGTATACATAGTTCATCTCAAGGAATCTTACAGTGATACACTTCAGGATAATTATCAAGCTTTTTCTCTTTTTTTTAAAGACCTATATTGAAGGCTTCAACAATGACATTTTTATCTTATGTTTCTGAGACCAGTACAGATTTTATTTAACATTAAAATTGTTTTCTACTAAATCGCGTCTTATGGAAAAATTACATTTTTAATCATTTTTAAGAAGATAACAATATGATTGCTTCTGTAATGTTCTGGGACTTATTTACAAAATTTCTTTAAAAATCAAATGAATGTTTATAATGCAAAGCATGAACCTTAATGCAAACTATGGACTAGAGTTAATTATAATGTATCAGTATTGGTTCATTAATTATAACAAATGTACCCTATTAATGCAAGATGTTAATGTATTAGTCAGGGTTCTCTAGGAAACAAAACTGGCAGGACAGGAGATATCTGTCAATATTATGAGATTTTATAAAATTGTCTCACATGACTGTGGAGATGCAAAAGTCTAAATTTCATAGGGCCAGCAGAAAGAAAATCTGGCTGACTGAAGTAGAGATGAAAATTCTCTCTTCTGACTGCTGAAATCATCACTTCTCCTTTTAAAGCCTTCAACTAATTAGATGAGAATTCTTTCATTGTTAAAGGCAATCTCTTCAAGTTGATTATAGATGTAATTAGCCATAGATGCAATCAATTTACTAATAATTTAATCCATGAAGGGTCCTCACAATAACAATTAGACCAGTGCTTGCTTGATCAAACAACCAGGCACTATTACCTGGCCAAGTTGACACATGAGCTTAAACATCACAGTTAATAATAGGGAAAACTGTGTTGAGGGTTGTGGGTGGGAGTGGGATGGGTATTTGAAACTATATCTACTATATGATCAATTAATCTCTAAATCTAAAACTGCACTGAAAATTGTCTACTAATTATTTTTTAAATCACATGATTGTAGTGTCTCAAACATTATTCTATAGAAATCAATGCCTTATACATACGTTTTGAAATTTCTCATACTAAATTAATACCATCTTAATTTAAATATACATTTGAATTAAGAAAAAAAGGCAGCACCTAAAGGTAAAGACTTTCTCTTTTCCTTCCTCCCTTCCTCCCTCCCTTCCTCTCCCCCTCTCCTTCCCTCCTTTCTTCCCTCCCTTCCTCTACTCCTCCCTCTTCTTTTCTTCCTTCTTTCCCTCTTATTTTTAAAAACATTTTTATTGAAGTATATCATTCATATAAAACATGCATAAATAATAAGTGTATAGTAAAGATTGTGAACTTACTAAATAAACATGCACAACATCATACAAGGATCTTATACATTATCTCTTCACCAATACCTCGCTTTATTGTGAAACAATTTTTACAAATTATGCAAGGACATTGTAAAAATATTACCACTAACTGTAATCCCTATCTTTAATTTGGTGTATTTTTCCCAAAATCCACCCTATTTTTTAAAAATATTTTTTTATGACAGAAGTTGTGAACTTACAAAACAATCATGTACATGTGTAGATATCATAGACAACACCCCTTCACCAACACACCACACCATGGTGGAACATTTGTTACAGATTATGAGATAATATCATCAGATTATTACCATGACCCATGGTCCATAGCATATATTTTGGCACACTTTTTCTGTACACCTTCTTTATCAACACAGTACATCTTTGGCAGTTATGCAAGAATATTATAGTATTGCTGTCAACCAGTCTATAGGTCACACAAACTATAGTTTTCCCATGCTTCTCCACAATCCCACCACCCTGAAATAGTGATGTACATCTGCTCTAGCTCACAGAAGGACACTTTTGCATTTGTACCCTCAACCATAATTCTCATCCATCTCTGGGTTCTCTGTGTTATTCAGTCACCAGATTATTTTTTAGCTTTCTTTCAATTGATATTTACTTCCCCAGACTACCCTTTACAGCCACAATCCCATTTATTAACCAGCTGCTACTCATTATAACGTATTACCATCAACTCTATCCATTTCCACACATATACAGTCAAATTAATTAAAACTTTAAAACATTAATCATCAGTAGTTCTTCTCAAACCTCCTCTCATCTCCTGATAACCTATCCATTAGGTTTTAACTCCATGTTTTTATTCTTCATGTTTAGTTCATATTAATGAGATCATGCAATATTTTTCCTTTTGTATAATGTCTTCAAGATTCATCCATGTTATCATATATTCCCCAGTTTCATTTCTTCTCATTGCATAATATTCCATTGTATGTATATACCACGTTTTGTTTAGCCATTTATTGGTTGATGGACACGTGGGTTGTTTCAATCTTTTGGCAGTTGTGGATAATGCTGCTATGAACATCAGTTCATAGATATCTGTTCATGTCATAGGTTTTAGTTCTTCTGGATATATTCCTAGTAGAGGAATTGCTGGATCATATGGCAATACTATATTTAGCTTCCTGAGGAACCATCAAACTGTCTTCCACAGAGGTTGCACAATTTTACAATCCCACTGACAATGGAGTGTTCCTATTTCTCCACATCCTCTCCAGCTTTTATTGTTGTCTGTTTTTTTAATAATGGCCATTCTATGCAGTGTTAGATGATATCTTATTGTATTTGTTTTGATTTACATTTCCTAATAGCTATTGATATGAAACATTTTTTTTTCCATGTGCTTTTTGACCATTTGTATTTCCTTTTTGGAGAAATGTTTATTTAAATCTTTTTTCCATTTTTTTCATTGGATTGCTTGTTCTTTTATTGTTGAGTTTTATGATCTCTTTATACAGAATGGAAATCAAACTCCTATCAGGTATGTGATTTCCAAATATTTTCTCTCTTTGAGTGGTTTGCCTTTTCACCTTTTATTTAAGATTTTTAAAATTTATTTCTCTCCCCTTCCCCCCCCCCCACCCAGTTGTCTGCTCTCTGTGTCTATTTGCTGTGCGTTCTTCTGTGACCGCTTCTATCTTTATCAGCAGCACCAGGAATCTGTGTTTCTTTTTGTTGGATCATCTTGTTATGTCAGCTCTCTGTGTGTGCAGTGCCAATTTTGGACAGGCTGCACTTTCTTTCAAGCTGGCAGCTCTCCTTACGGGGCGCACACCTTGTGAGTGGGGCTCTGTTATGTGGGAACACCCTTGCTTGGCAGGGCACTCCTTGCGTGCACCAGCACTGCACATGGGCCAGCAACACACAGGTCAAGGAGGCCCAGGGTTTGAACTGCGGACCTCCAATGCCATCCATTGGCCAAGTCCACTTCCCTCAGCTTCTTGATTAAATTCTTTGAATCACATAAGAGTTTAAGTTTGAGGAGGTCCCATTTATCCATGTTTTCTTTCATTGCTCATGCTTTTGGTGTAAGGTTGAAGAATTCACCACCTACCACAGGTCTTGAAGGTGCTTTCCTTCATTTTCTTCTAGGAGCTTTATGGTACTTCCTTTTATATCTAGGTCTTTGATCCATTTTGAGTTAATTTTTTGTATAAGGTGTCAGATAGGGATCTCCTTTCTTTCTTTCTTTTGGCTATGGATATCTGGTTCTCCCAGCATCATTTGTTGAATAGACTGCTCTGTCCCAGTTGGCTGGGTTTGACAGGCTTGTCAAAAATCACATGTCCATAGATGTGAAGGTCTGTTTCTGAACCATCAGTTTTGTTGCATTGGTCTCTCTGTCTATCTTTACGCCAATCCATGCTGTTTTACCACTGTTTTATTACTGCTAGGTAATATGATTTAACGTCTGGAAGTGAGAGTCCTCCAGCTCCACTTTTACTTCTTAAAATGTCTCTTTTAAAGATGTTTCTGGCTGTTTGGGGCCACTTATCCCTCTGGATAAATGTGATAATTGTGTTTCCCATTTGTTTAAAAATGCTGGTAGAATTTTTATTGAAATTGCTTTGAATCTGTATATCTTTTTTAAAAAAGATTTATTTATTTCTCTCCCCTTCCCCCCCACCCCCCGCCGGTTGTCTGTTCTGTGTCTATTTGCTGCGTCTTCTTTGTCTGCTTCTGTTGTTGTCAGTGGCATGGTAGTCTGTGTTTCTTTTTGTTGCATCACCTTGTGTCAGCTCTCCATGTGTGCGACACCATTCCTGGGCAAGCTGCACTTTCTTTTGCGCTGGGCGACTCTCCTTACAGGGCATACTCCTTGAGTGTGGGACACCCCTGCATGGCACAGCACTTCTTGCACGCATCAGCCCTGCACATGGGCCAGCTCCACACGGGTCAAGGAGGCCCGGGGTTTGAACCACGGACCTCCCATGTAGTAGATGGATGCCCTAACCACTGGGTCAAGTTCACTGCCTGAATCTGTATATCAATTTGGGTAGAATTAACAACTTAATGATATTTAGTCTTCCAATTCATGAGCATGTTGTTTTTCCAATTATTTATGTTTTTTTAAATTTCTTTTAGCAATGCATTATAGTTTTCTGAATACCAAGTGCTTTACATCCTTGGTTAAGTTTATTCCCAAACATTTGATTCTTTTATTTGCTATCATATTTTCTTTCTGACTTCTTCCTCAGACTGTGCATTGCAATGGTACAGAAACAACACTGCGTTTGCTTATTGATCTTATATGCTGAGACTGCTGAAATTATTTATTAGATCTTGGAGCTTTATGGTAGATTTTTAGGGACTTTCTAGATATAGGATCATATAATTTGTGAATAGTGAAAGTTTTACTTCTTCCTTTCTTATTTGGGTGCCTTTTATTTCTTTTCCTTGCCAGATTGCTCTAGCTAGAACCTCTAGCACTATACTGAACAACAGTGGTGACAATGGACATCCTTGTCTCATCCCTGATCCCAGTGGGAAAGCTTTCAGTCTTTCACCATTGAGTACAATGGGTTTTTTCATATATGGCCTTCATCATGTTGAGAAAGTTTCCTTCAAGTCCTATCTTTTGTAGTATTTTTATCAAGAAAGGATGCTTTATTGGGTCAAATGCCTTTTATGCATCAAATGATAAGATCATGTGATTCTCCTTTGATTTATTAATGTGCTGTATTATGCTGATTGATTTTCTTGTTTTGAACCATCCTTGTATACCAGTATAAAACCCACTTGAATATGATGAATAATATTTTTAATGTGTTGTTGGATTTGATTAGCAAGTATTTTATTGAGGATTTTGCATCTGTATTCATCAGAGAAATGGGTCTACAGTTTTCTTTATTTTGTAATATCTTTATCTGGCTTTGATATTAGGGTGATATTGACTTCATAGAATGAGTTTGGCAGTGTTCCTTCTTGTTCAACTTTTTGTAAGAGCTTGTGTAAGATTGGTATCAACTCGTCTTTGAATGCTTGGTAGAACTCACCTGTGAAACCATCTAGTCCTGGGTTTTTTATTTTGGGGAGCTATTTGATGACTGTTTCAATCTCTTTACTTGTGACTGGTTTGTTGAGGTCTTCTGTTTCTTCAAATTCAGTGTACGTTGTTTGTACATTTCTAGGAATTTTTCCATTCTATCTACGTTGCCTCGTTTTTTGGCATAAAGTTGTTTATACTATCCTCTTATGATTGCTCTTATTTCTGGGGAGTCAGTAGTAATGTTCCCATTTTTGGTTTTTATTTCATTTATTTGCATCTTTTCTCTTTTTTTCTTAGTCAGTCTAGCCAAGGGTTTGCTGATTTTGTTAATCTTCTCGAAGAGCCAACTTTTGGTTTTGTTAATTCTCTCTATTGTTTTCTGTTGTTGTTGTTCCCAATTTCATTTATTTCTGTTTTGATCTTCTTTATTTCATTCATTCTACTTGCTTTGGGATTTGTTTGCTGTTCTTTTCCTAATTGCCCCAGCTGTGTGGTTAGGTCATTGATTTTAACTCTTTCTTCTTTTATAATGTAAGCTTTGAAGGTTATAAATTTTCCTCTCAACACTGCCAATGCTACATCCCATAGGTTCTGATATGTTGTATTCTCTTTGTCTTTCATCTCAAGGCATTTACTTCTCTTGAAATTTCTTCTTTGGCCCACTGAATAGTTAAGTGTGTTGTTTTCTCCCATATGCATGTGAATTTTCCCTTTTTCTGCCACTTGTTGATTTCCAACTTCATTCCATTATGATCAGAGAAAGTACTTTGTATAATTTCCACTTGTTTGATTTATTAAGATTTGATTTGTGAGCCAACATATGGTCTATTCTGGAGAAAGTTCCATGAACACTCGAGAAGAATGTATATCCTGCTCTTTTGGGTGCAATGTTCTTTTTTTTCTCCTGTTTCATTATCATGCTTTATTTTGTAGAATTCTGCTTTCTTCCTTTTTTAATTTTTATTGAATTACATCATTCATACATGAACACACGTAACAATAAGTGTATAGTAAAGATTGAGAACTTACAAAATAAACATACATAACATTACACAGGGGTCTTATACATCATCCCTCCACCAACTCTTTGCATTGGTGTGAAATATTTGTTAGAAACTATGCAAGAGCATTGTCAAAATATTACTACCAACTATATTCCTTATCTTACATTAGGTGTATTTTTCCCCAACCCATAATATTTTTTTAATGTTTTTTTTCTTTCTCTTTCTAAGATTTATTATTTATTGATTTCTCCCCTCTTCCCTACCCATCCCACCCCATTGTCTGCTTTCTGTGTCCATTTGCTATATGTTCTCCTTTGTCCACTTACACTGTTGTCAGTGGCACCAGGAATCTATGTCTCTTTTTGTTGTGTCATCTTGCTGTGTCGGCTCTCTGTGTGTGTGGCACCACTCCTGGGTGGGTTGCACTTTTTTCACATGGGGCAGCTCTCCTTGCACGCTGCACTCCTTGTGCATGGGGCTCCCCTATGAGGGGGACACCCCTGCATGGCACAGCACTCCTTACTTGCATCAGCACTGTGCATGGGCCAGCTCATCACATGGGTCAGGAGGCCCTGGGTTTGAACCCTGGACCTCCTAAGTGGTAGGTGGATGCTCTATTTGTTGAGTCAAATCCACTTCCCAGCAATGTTCTGTAATGTCTATTAGGCTTGGTTCATTTATTATATTATTCACACTTTCTGTTTCTTTATTGATCCTCTGCCCAGATGTTCTAGCCAATGCTAAGAATGGTGTATTGAAGTCTCCAACTATTATTTTAGAGATTTCCATTTCTACTTTCAGTTATGTTGGTGTTTGCCTCAAGTATCTTGGGACATCCAGGTTAGGTGCATATACATTTATGATTGTTAGTTCTTCTTGGTGAATCATCCATTTTATTAATATGTGATGTCCTTCCTTGTCTCTTTTAACAGTTTTTCTTTTAAAGTGTATATCATCTGATCTAAGTATATTTACCCCAGCTTTTTTTGGTTATTGCATGTTTTGAATATCCTTTACCAACCTTTCAATTTCAATCTATTGGTATCCTTGCATCTAAGGTGTGTCTCTGGCAGACAGCATATAGATGGATCGTATTTTATTATCCATTCTGCCAATATGTGTCTTTTGACTGGGGAGTTTAATCCATTAATGTTCAATGTTATTACTATAAAAGCAGTTCTTTTTTTCATCCATTTTGATCTTTGGGTTTTACTGTTATTTTATTTTTACCACTCTTTTGACACTTTTAGTTACTAGTTACTGATACAGTCATCATTTGTATACTCTCTTCCAAGTTTCTCTCTCCTCTTTTCTTTTCATGCTGTAACATTCCCATTAGTATCTCCTGAAAAGCTGGTCTTTTTGTTGTAAACACTCTCAGTTTCTGTTTATTTGTGAATATTCTAATCTCATCCTCATTTTTGAAAGATAATCTTGACAGATATAAAATTCTTGGCTGGCAGTTTTTCCCTTGCAGTATCTTAAATATATCATATCACTGCCTTCTTGCCTCCATGATTTCTGATGAGAAATTGGCACTTAATCTTATTGGATTTTCCTTATATTTTATTCATTGCTTTTCTCTTGCTGCTCTCAGAATTCTCCCTTTGTCTTTTGCTTTTGATATTCTGAATAATATGTGTCTCAGAGTTGCCTCGGAGTTGGAGTAAAAAAAGTGGCTACCAGACTCCTTCTGACCTGACTAGCTCTTCTTTGGATTATATTTTAGCCTGCCAAATTTACTAATCAGTAGCTGAAGTCAGTGCCACACCATGTCTTCCTCCCCCATTTTTTTAGTAAATGAAGCTTCCAACTTCAGCCACAGAATAACTCCTGAGGTGGCTTGTGCCATGGGCACCAACTTCCATGGCATGGAGGGCTCTTCTCATGAATCTTTTCTGAAAATGAGCTGTCTCCTCCTTCCATACTTTCAAAGATGTTGCAGGATGCTCTTCCGGTCTCCTGAGGCCCCCAAACAGGTGCTTTAGATAACTCTGGGTGATTACTAACTGTCCTGTAGCACGAGCTGACTCCAGGGGCTCCTTACTCTGGCTCTTTCCTTTCCCTCTTATTTTTGTTTATTCTGTTAAAAATACTCTCTATTCTTTTATCAGTCTTTCTTACTAGTAAAAATATGACACACACACACAAACATACACACAAATTATATGAGCCCTGACCTTGGAGCTAATCATTTCATATGTCTCTGAAAAATGACTGAAAATTAGGGATTAATCCATACCATGCTGAGAGAAAAATAGCCAAGATGGAAATTATTTTAATGTCCTGTAAGAAAGTTGGTCATGGCTATAACTGGAATGCATAAAAGAAGCAAGATGAAAACATTATGACAATAAAAAATAATGACTGTGGGGCATAGGGAAAAGAAAAGATTAATATACCATTCCTTTATCATTATCAGATGTCAGAGTAAGTTTTGGTCATACAAACTCCATTTTTTATTATCAGTGTAGTTCAAAAAATCATGAAGGCATGAGTATCATGAAGGGTAGTTGGGTAAGTAAATTTTTTTTTGTTTTTTTTTTACACATTATACTAAAGTCAATCCCTTCAAGAATGTCCTAAGAAAATCTAATGACAGCAGTTGTTTAGTTGAGATATCCAATTAGCCACCTGAAACTAAAATGTAAATATGCTCTCTAAATCATTTTATATAGTGTCTCATGCATACAAAAATTGTTCAGTAAAAATTCTTTGTGTCAATTTTCATAGTTTATTGAGGATAATAATCACTTATAAGCAATCACCCTGGCTCTAAGAAGCTAATGTTCTAGCAGGAGGTGAATATAAATGTATATAGATAAGTAGATAGATGACAGATATAGATTTAAGATATAGATAACAAAGATATACCTAGAGAATATAAGAGTATAAGGATAGAATGGGGAAGCAGACTTGGCCCAGTGGATAGGGCATCCGTCTACCACATGGGAGGTTCATGACCCATGTGTAGCCAGCCCATGCACAGTGCTAATGTGTGCAAGGAGTGCTGTGCCATGCAGGAGTGTCCCCATGTAGGGGAGCCCCACGCACAAGGAGTGTGCCCCTTAAGGAGAGCCACCCAGTGTGAAAGAAAGTTGAGCCTACCCAGGAATGGCGCTGCACACGCAGAGAGCTGACACACAAGATGATGCAACAGAAAGAAACACAGATTCCCATGCCGCTGACAACAACAGAAGTGGACAAAGAAGAACACGCAGCAAATGGACACAGAGAGCAGACAATGGGGGGGTTGGGGGAGGAAGGGGAGAGAAATAAACAAAAAATTTTTAAAAAGACTTGATTCTTTAAAAAAAAAGGATAGAATGATGGGCACTGTTTAATTATTATTAAAATTTAAACAAATCAAATTGAGAACCAAGTATAGCATGATTAAATTTTTAAGAAATATACAGGCAGGATCAGCTACATAATTTGTGGGGCCCAATTCAAAATGAAAACACAGAACCTGTTGTTCAAAAATTATAAAGAATGTCAAGATGATCACAGCAGAGTATTAAACCAAGTGAAGAGGCCTTCTGAGTGCAGGGCCCTGTGTGACTATACAGGTCACACACCCATGAAGCAGTCCTGTAAGAGGACAAATGTTTGTTCTTAATCTGTATTTTCATGGGTCAGAGTGTAATAATTATTCCTCAAAATCTTATGCCCTTGCTGTCCTCATTGGGTGAGAGAGTATATATTAATATCCCAGTGAATCTCTTTCTAGTTGTTTATGGCCAGCTGCCATCAAACTATAAATTAGATCTTGGACAGAAAAAAAATAGCCAAAATTTATTAAAGTCTCAAGTCTACTGGTATAAGTAGACATTTAAAATATATAAAACTCAAACAAATAAAAGAATGATAAAGTACTCCTTCTAGCAAGTAAATATTTTAGAAACTTTTTAGAATAGACTAATCATTTAAACAATATCAGTACAAAGTTTGAATGGTTCCTTAATTTACAGTCTCTATCTTTTAATTATGATGTTCTAAAAATACTCTTGTTATTGTGTTCACAATGTTGGACTACCATCACTACCACTCATTGCCAAAACACTTCCATCATTCCAAATAGGAGCCCTACACATTTTAAACTTTAATTCCCCCTCTCCTTTCCTCACCACATCCCCTGGTAACCTATATTCTAGATTCTAACTCTATAGTTTGCCTAATCTATTTGTTTCAAAAACAGTGAGATTATACAATATTTGTCCTTTTGTGCCTGGCTTATTTCACTCAACATGATGTCTTCAAGTTTCCTCAATATTGTTATATAGATTAGGACCTAATTCCTTTTTACAGCTGAATAATATTCTATTGTATGTATATACCGTATTATATTTAACCATTCATCAGTTGATGGACACTTGGGCTGTATAGCACCTACTTTTGAATTCCAAAAGTAGGTATTGGATTATGTCTGTAAACTGGTCTGTACCTGGGCATGATTAAATTATGATTAGGGTTTTGATTGGGCCACATCATTAGGTCTTTGAGTGTGGGGACTGCCAGATAAAAGACATGACAAAGGACAGAGTTGGAGGGGTTTTAATGTTGGAGTTTTGATGCCAGAGTTTGATGCTGAAGTCTTAAGCTGAAGCCCTGGGAAGTAAGCACACAGAGGAAAGAGAATCAAGCTCTGGGAAGAGAGGAACCCAGAAAGCCTGAACCCTGGCAGCCATTGGCAGTCATCTTGTTCCAATACGTGGGAATAGCCTTTGGTGAGGGAAGTAATCTATGCTTTATGGCCTGGTATCTGTAAACTCCTACCCCATAAATACCCTTTATAAAAGTCAACAGGCTTCTGGTATTTTGCATGAGCACCTCTTTGGCTGACTAATACAGGTTGTATCTTTCTTTTAGTAATTGTGAGTAATGTTGCTATGAATATTAGTGTGCAAGTATCTGTTCAAGTCTCTGCTTTCAATTCTTTGGGGTATATATCTAGTAGCTGGGCTGTATTGAGTTCTATACTTAGTTTTCTGAGGAACCATGGTGCACAACAGCTGCACCATTTTTCACTGATTCTAGCAATGAACAAGTGTTCCTATTTCTCTGCACCTTCTACAACACTTGTTATTTTTCTTTTTTCCCTTTTTAATAGCAGCCATTCTAATGGGTGTGAAATGGTATCTCATTGTGGTTTTGGTTTGCATTTTCCTGAAGGCTAATGATGTTGATCAACTTTTCATGTTCTTTCTGGCCATTTATATATCTTCTTTGGTGAGATGTCTGTTCAAATCATTTGCCCATTTTTTGTTTTTGGGTTTTTGGGATTTTTTGTTTTTGTTTTTTGATTTTTTGTTGTTAAGTTGAAGGTTTTCTTTATATATTCTGGATTTTAAACCTTTATTGAATAGGTGGTTTCCAAACATTTTCTACCATTGTGTAGATTGTCATTTTACCTTAAGGATAAAGACTTTTGAAAAAAAAAAGTTTTCAGTTTTAATTAGGTACTACTTATCTATTTTTCTTTTGTTTCTTATGCTTTGTGTGTAAAGTCTAAGAAATCATTGGCTAACACAATATTGATCCTGAAGATGCTTCCCCACCTTTACTTCTAGGAGTTTGATAATTCTAGATATTATATTTAGGTGTTTGATCCATTTTGAGTTGATTTTTGTATATGGAAAGACACTCATTTTTAATATTTTCTTATATTTTTATAAATATGTATCCAAGATTTTAATGATTTTTCATGCATTCCGTTAAGACATTTTGTTGTTCCTATCTTAAAATATAAATGACTAGAAAGAAAGCACATGGGGGACTGTATTGAGGTCTCTGATGATACTCCTGAAGATTCCCCAAAATGATGAGAATTCAAATGGGAACTTGGAATCCTGCATTTTGCAATTGGGAATTGGGTAAGTGACAGCTAAATTTTGATGACCACTATTAGTGTAATCTCATTTTTACCCCAATAGCTGAAACCTATAGTAACACAGATTATACACATAAAATATAATGGTTTAGTCATCATCAAAAACTTAAAATTATGAATTACTAAATTAATCTCTTTTTAATAGTAGTAGAATATTATCTCTCCATAATTTGTGCACATAGATGAGTGTATCTATAATAGTAGAAAATAGTCTCTAATTGAGACAGTGTATTAGTCAGCCAAAAGGGTGCTGATGTAAAATATCAGAAATCTTTCAATGTTTATAAAAGGTATTTATTTAAGGTAAAAGCTTATAATTGCAAGGCCATAAGGAGTCCAACTCAAGGTTGTTCCCTCACCAAACTGTTGCCACATGTTAAAAGCAAGATGGCGGGTGACATCTACAAGTGTTCAGCCTTCCTCTTTCCTCTTAAGGCCCAGCTTTTTCTGGATTTCAGCTGAAGTTCTGGAGGGATCATTTCTTTAGGGCTCTGCTACTCTGGTTTCTTCTTAAAGTCAGCTGTAAACTATCAGGCAAATGGCTCATCTCTCTCCCCAGGCTGCAGGATCAAAGCTCTCTCCTCTGCCATGTCTATGGAGCACACTTCCTCTGTATAGTTCCTCTGTGTGGGTTTCTACTTATATATCCCACCAAGGGGTGGGGACTCAACCACGCAAGCCCTAATGACATGGTCTAATCAAAGCCCTAATCTTAACGTAATCAACTTAAATCAATCAAAGGTATCATGCCCGGAGGAACAGACCAGTTTTCAATCATACTCTATATCTCTTTTTGGAATTCATAAATAATATTAAACAGCCAGATTTCCTGTTATAAGCTACGTCTGAGGTGAGCCACATACGTATTTATGAGTGTGTGTCTGCATATGTCCATTTTCTATAATACTCTTTCTAAAGCCAGCCTTTAAATTTTGTTTCAGTTGAAATATGTATGCATTTTCAGGTTTTTACTATGTATTTCTTGATAGACAAATATTTCAATTACATTATTTTTGGTCCCATATAAATATCAGAGCCGAGTCTATTCCACAAGCTGATGATATCCCTTGCTGAAACATTCCCTAAAATTACTTTAGCCACTATAAAATTTTTCAAATAAAACTACCTTTGCTGATGAAGTCACAGACAAACATTCAGCAGCCATTCCCCAGCTCCCATAACAGCTGGGCTCTATAAGCAATGAAGGGGTCATTTGCTGAACATTTCCATTGTGTCTCAGCCTGTGTTCTCATGATGCACCATGTGGCAATTTGCTCTATAAACTTCTATGTATGTCAGGAGAATATTTAAAAGAAATTCATTGGCAGTTGCAAATAGTGAACACTACTTTACAACTAAAAATAATGAAGCACTTAACAAAAAAAGTTATATTTTCTTGTTCTGGTGGGAGTATTACTTTTCCTGATTAATCACAAAAATGTGTGTGTCAATTGAGTACGGTGAACATAATACAATTAGTTTTATAAAAGTACAAAATACTAACAATAGCAGTATGTTCATGGTTTTTATAGTTTACACTTGACAACTTTTTTTCTGTTGTAAGCATATGCATTATAGTTTTTACTTACACGTAATTAAAATAAAAACACAAAAAGGTCATGTTTTCTTAGCTAGATCTATCATTTAAAACCTGATAACATAAAAAAAAAATCCATGCCTTGGAGGCCATCATCACAATAATGGATCCTTCAAAACTTCCCATCTCATTTCCTACAAAAACTGTTATTACTCTTTTACACAAAAATTTAATATATGGGGAAATCATTGAAACAAAATAAACTACACAAAATAATGAGGACTCAGTTTAGTTTTATAATCACTGTATGTAGTAATTTTATACTGTATTTTGTATTTTACTCTCTTTTTACCACCCTATAAATTCATATGACATTAAGGAGTCTAATAGTTTATCATCGATCTGTTGTTTTTTAGAGTATTAAAAGTGTCCTTTCACCAGTATGGCGGTTTCTCAAAAAACTAGCCATAGATTTGCCATATGACCCAGCAATACCACTGCTGGGTATATACCCAGCAGAACTGAAAACAAGGACACAAACCGATATATGTACACCAATGTTCATAGCAGCATTGTTCACTATTGCCAAAAGTTGGAATCAACCCAAATGCCCATCAACAGATGAGTGGATCAATAAAATGTGGTATATACACACAATGGAATACTACTCGGCTGTAACAACAAACACACTACAAACACATGTGATAACATGGATGAATCTTGAGAACCTTATGTTGAGTGAAGCAACCCAGACATTGAAGGACAAATACTACATGACCTCAATGATATGAAATAAACAAGCTGCCCTAGATAGCAAGAGACTGAAGGATAGGCTTACAGGAAATCGGAGGGTGGAGGAAGGATATGAGCCGATGTCTGCAGGGGGGGAATTTAAGATGAGATGGTGGTAAGTATGAACACAAAGAAGAGATAAAATGGGGGCAAGGGGTTGCCTTTGGTTGGGGCTTTACGGGTTTGAGGGTGGCTGGGGAGGGATGGTTGGGTAACGTTGCCCAAAAGTGGGGGGAGGGAGGGGGAGCATACGAACACAGGAGAGGGTCAGGAGGTGGTGGAGAGTAAAATGCCGAGAAAATCATATCAAAATATAATAAAGAGGGTTACCTGTTTAGAATGCTCGGAGGGGAGGGTCTGATGCAGGACGGGCTCCTGGGGAATGCCTAAATGCTCATTCTGCCAGAGTGGGTGACACCATGGGGTAAAATCCCAAGTAGTGAGAGTGGGGGTGGACCCACATCCTGGGGAGGACTAATGCCACCAAATAGAGGGAACTGTATCCCTCGAGAGAAAGGGTGGCTCCCAGGGCATTGGGGCAGTTGAGCAAGTTAGGCCCTGAACACTATTCCATCTATTTCTGGAAGTGGCTCCTCAGGAAACGAAGGTTGGCTGTCACTGTGGGCACCAAGATGGAAGGGAAAATGGACGTTAAATGTGTGGAACCAAAGTAAAAGGGGGGCAAGAGAGGAGTTTTTTGAGAGTACACAAGGATGGATATAAAACATGTAATATTACACCATAACATATAGGAGATGACAGACTGATAATGTAAACCATAATGTAAAACATAGGATAACTAAAAATGTAAAGAACTGTGTATCCTAAAGTATGCACCATAATGTAAGCACAGATATTACCTTGTTAGAAAGCTAATATCTCAGACTCTGTACATCACCTTAAGTAAATATGATGTGAAAAGGGTGTAAGAGTATCGCTGTGGAAGGAAAAAGGTTTTGTGGTGGATGTATGGGAGTGCTGTATATTATATATATGCATTGCTGTGGTCTAGGACTCCTGTGAAGAAATGCTGAATAATTAGGGGGGGGGGGGAAAGGATAGGATGTGGAATTTTTTCAAGTCTACATTCTTTATCTAAGTTCTTTATCTAACTTTATCCAAGTTCTTTATCCATCCTTTAAACCCATCGCTATATACCATTCCCTAGTAAGGGACCATGACATTATATTGGGCTTCAAATTTCGGGGAGTTCTGGACCACAGAGTGTTTCAATAATGGCAATGGAGGGATACTGGTATGGGATACCAATGACAGGTGATATATGGCTGACAGGGAGCTGTACAGAACATATGTCCAGGGGGCATGGTAATGATTGGATATACTCATAATGGCAACAATTAAAAACCACAGCAGGGGGGGTACTGGGTTCCTGGCCAGTGGTGCTCTGCCGCGGTCCCTAGGGGAGCAGCGACAGTCTCCCAGGTACAGCGGCGGGGACCTGGAGGGAGTGAGGTTCAACAGTGAGCCCCTGATGCTAATGACTATGCTTGTGAGCTGATAAACCTAAAATAAGAACAAGGCCTAGAGCAACATTGTGCCTGGGAATTTCCTCCTGTCAGCCTTCATGTTACTCAAATGTGGCCAGTCTCGAAGCCAAACTCAGCATGTAAATGCAATGCCTTCCCTCCAGCGTGGGACATGACACCCGGGGACGAGCCTCCCTGGCAACGAGGGACCACTATCAAATACCAACTGATGATGCAACTGGAAAAGGACCTTATACGGAAGGTTCAATGCGGATCAGCAGAATATCCATGTCTACATAAAATAACATGACTTTAAAATGCTGTTTGACCTAAAGTAAGGGGGAAATGGAAAGGAGAAATGAGTTTATATGGCTACGAATTTCTAAAAAAGAGTCTGGAGGCTGGCAGAAGGATTGCCCTCATGTACAACTGAGCAGAGTCAGAGAGACAGATAAAGCAGATACAACCCCCAGATATTGGTTCCTTTGAAGGCTAAAGAGACCCATGAGAGTTATGGCCATGGCCGATGGGGTTAACTACCAGGGCAGATGGCTCCTCTTTGGAAATGGTGTTTATGTGTGATGAATCTGGACTCAGATGGGATCTCCCTTCATAAGACTTTCATGCTAATGTGCTGGAGGTGCAGTTAACGTTGGGATTTAAGATATATTTAGGGGATTTGAATCTCTGGACTGACAATGTGATAGCCAGGTCCTGAACCTCAACAGACTCCAGCACCTACAATCTGATTTATTGGACTTACCACACTCAGCTAAGATGGAGTTGAAGAAGGACAATCATCACGCCATGGAGCCTAGAGTGATTACAACTGAAAATGGGAGGATTGCATCCAGCATCCATGTGGAATTTGAGCCTCCTCTTGACATAGAGGTGCAATGGACACAACCAATCCAATGTCCACATAGAAGAGGTGGTATTGGATTGAGAAAAGTGGACATGGTGGACGATGGGTATGGGGAAAGGCAGGAAGAGATGAGAGGTGGAGGTGTCTTTGGGACATGGAGCTGCCCTGGATGGTGCTTCAGAGGCAATCACCGGACATTGTAAATCCTCACAGGGCCCACTGGATGGAATGGAGGAGAGTATCGGCCATGATGTGGACCATTGACTATGAGGTGCAGAGGTGCCCAAAGATGTACTTACCAAATCCAATGGATGTGTCATGATGATGGGAACGAGTGTTGTTGGGGGGGGAGAGGGGGGGGTGGGGGAGCGGGGTTGAATGGGACCTCACATATATATTTTTGATGTAATATTATTACAAAGTCAATAAAAAATAAATAAATTAAAAAAATAAATAAATAAATAAAAGTGTCCTTTCATGATTCTGCAACCAGCCCAATGTAACTCCAAATATCTTCAACTGCCTTGAAACATCAGCGCTGTTTTCCAGCTCAGGTGAAATAAAGAAATTACAAGGCCCTTTGAAAAACACTTTCAAAATAACCCTATTCACATATGTCAATAAAGTGTAGCTTCCTTTGCACAGGATTGCTCACCAGGCCCTGTTCACCTCCTAAGCCACATCTTCCTCCACTCACTACTGCCCTCTTCACACTGAGCACCTCTGTGTTTTTAATCTCATGCGTGTGTTCATCCACATTCCTCTATTTTTCCTTAACCAACTCCTATTTGTCCTTTAATTCCCATCCAGCTCATGAGTCTCTTATTCTTGACTCCTTTCCTGACCTCATCCCAACTGCCCATCTGCCAGCCAGAGTCACCTCGGTCTCTGTTTCCTGCATTGCTTGCACCCTCCTCCAAATGCTAATGGACCTCTTCAGACATTGCATTCATCACACTGGATTGAAATGATCTTGCCATTCTGTGTTTTTCTTTAGTGTGTAAAACTATTTGAAGTCAGGGATTACCCCCTACTCATTTTTGTATACCTCATACCAGGAGCAGATTTCTATCACTTATCGGGATTTCTGTAAAAGTTCATTGCATTTAAAATGTCCCAGGAAGGCTGTTTGGTATGATAAATAATTGAGGAATTATTTTGTAAACTATATCCAAGGCCAGTAAATTAAGTATCCCTCAGATTATATTTTAAAGTATAGCAAACAATATTTATTTTTTAAGACTATAATTTTGTAAACCAAGTTTACTAAATCAAGTATTAATCATGCAGGCTGCTCTTGGAAGAACAGTTCCTATTTGATTTCAGTCTGCATGGTTCAAGTGGATTTGGCCCATTCTCCCAGCTCGAGGGTTGAGTACATGGTGGAGGCCTCTCTAATCAGAGTATTTTATTCCTTCCCCCATCCATTCCTCAATTACTCATTGATTCAGGAATGGGCAGTAACCCAACATTGTTAAATCAACTGCTCCCTGGGATTTCAGCTGGAAGTTATAAGTAAAGAGGTTTTCTTTCATTAGCACTGCTAGCTTGGAGTTCTTTGGGACCTTAAGGACTACACGAGTCCAGAGATTTCATAGAATGTTTAGGCTGCTAGGTCAATATCAGGCCTGAGAATTTTACTAGCACAAAGGAAATCACAGCCAAGGATAGAGGCAGAATATTCTGTATCCTCCAACCCAGATACCACCCCAATCATTGCAGATTAGACCAGGATGGGTTTCTATCCTGTGGACCCTCAGGTTAAAGATTGGCTGCTCACACTTGACAGGGCCTGGCATGGAGAGGCTTTGGCTAAACAGAAGCTATGCAGTAGAGAGAAGAATGTACTCAGAGGAAAAGATGAAGAGGCCATTTGCAGAGAAGAAAAGCACAAATAATCTTAACTGCTAACAATTATAAAGTATTTAGACTTTATGTCTAAATACTTTATGTATGTCTCAGCCACTGTTCTAAGGAATCTAAGCAGATGATCTTATTTAATATGGTGGCCATCTTGCAAAAATTCCTTTATACCTCCTACATTCACTTATTTTTTTCATTCCCTTATTCACTTAATAAATTTCTTATTGAACTCCTACCATATACCAGACACTGTTCTAGCATCTGACACTATAGAAGTCACAAAGTTAAAAACAGAAAGTTTTTGCTAGTTTGTAGTTTTTATTCCTAAGGTCGAACACAATTACCTGGCCCATTGCAAATGATTATTAACTATTTGTAGACTGTCGAATAAAGTAAAAAAGGGAAGAAACCAATGATGATTAAACATCGACTGTGTACTAATGAGTGTGCTGTTCTCCACATAGTTTTCTTCCTTTTAGCCACACAACTACCCCGTGAGACAGGTATGAACTAGGAGATGCATGCATGTTTACTAATACACTTTTTTAATTCTGACAAAAGATTAAATAGAATTCCTTTTTATAATGAAATGGCAGTTGAAGAGATTATTTCCATCACTGTAGAATTTTGGGAAACATCTTTTTTTTTCCCTTTTTTTTCTCTTTCTTTTTTTAGAGGCTTTGGATTACATAAATATATGTCAAAAATGTAGGGGATTCCCATATAACCCATCCCCTCTTCTATCTCCCATACTTTCCCCATTAATACCATCTTTCATTAGTGTGGTACGAGAAACAACTTTGAGAAAAGCCTGGCATTGCCTTTCCTAATAGTTGTATAAATGACCTTTGATAATTAAAACAAACAAACAAACAAAACCTCTAGTTATTAGATGTAGAAATTATTTTATATTGCTTATATTGCTTGAAATTAAACTTTATTTCTCTAATACTTTCAATTATCTGAAAATGGCCTTGAAATTTTAAACCATCTATGGAATTTACAAATGACCTGATTCATTTTTAGTAGTTCAAATATCCATTTATAGTCTAATTCTGATACTCTACAATTTTTGTGATGGAATTATGCCACTGTTAAGAAGCTATCTTCTACATATCCAACGATTCTGTTTACTGGAAATTATGGTTATTTGTATGCTCAGAGTACTACCTAACCCAATTAATTTTCAGACAATAAACTAACTCACCTATCATATTCTGTTAAATTATTTGTTTAATTAAAGCTGATTAATGAGTTCTTATTCAGTTGGGTGTTTTCCTGATATTTATTATAGTATAATAATATAATAAAGCATCCTTTTTTGGCATATATTGAAATTTGCTTAAAAAACAATAGAGTCCTATAATATATTCTTGATCGTGCAACAAGCTACTACAAAATTTGGGATGAGCTCTTATTCTGCTAGATTTCAGCATTTTCATCTATAAAATGAGAATTGTGTCCTGCAAAAGATCAATATGAGGAATAATTATTTCATTTGAATAATGAAGAACAGTACTGATATGTAAAGCCTGGATGCTGTCATTTGTTAAGCAGCTTTCCATATTTGTTAAGTATGATTTATTTCAGTAAAACTTTACTGTGTTTTGATTTATCAACTTTCCATGAAAATTCTTTTTGTATTCTAAGAAATGTCAGAACATTTCTATTGCTTTTTAGACTTGCTAAATTTTTTCAATACTATATTTCTTTTTCTGGAGTATAAATAGTTTCTTCATTCCATAGATATAACACAGAAAGGTTTTTTTTTCAAGAAGAAATATATAAATAACTTGCCAAGGAAATAAAAGGTGGCAAGGGTTATGCAAACTTTCCTTATATATAAAAATATTATTAGAATATTTCATCATTTTTTCCAAACAGTCTCATCCCCTCTGTATACCTTGCATGTTTTATCTGATACAGGAAATCTGACATTTCTAAGGAAAGAAGACTTTGCTATTTCAGATGTAAAGAAAGAAAATGGCTTTGTAGCTTCAATAAAGGAGAGTTTTAAAGAATGGAAGAAAAATTGAGAAATACTGTATGGTTTTATCAGTGACTTCAACCATGCAAGCCAATGTTTCATTAAGTTAATTTGTTTAAAAACTTCCATTCATATTAGGAAAAAAAAAGTCACTCCAAACCAAAGTTATATCAAAATAATTATTCCAGTTAAACATAGTATTTTTTTCCATGAGAAAAAACTATGTCACTGTGAGATCATATGTGTTAGCTGTGTGTCTGTGCTGCACAATGTGGGTTTCTTGTCACTGACTAGACCTATAGCAAAATATACAAACATACAAAACTGTGGGGTGCCAGTTTTGAAGGTACCACTTTCTAAAAATATAAAGTGTAGTTTTCCACTGAAGGAACTATCTCTTTCTTTTTTTGGAATCCCTTTCTTTCCATGTTCTGAAGTAGGTTCTAAAACCTGATACTTCAGCACCATATGGAAGAATTATTTTTGCCAGAATTACTCCTTTATTGACATTTTAGGGTAAATTTTACTTCATGGAAGTGATAATTTTGAATATTATTTCATTTCTAAATACTTAAATAGCTTCCAAGAACCATCTCACCTGTCCAGTTTTAGTTAACTCTTTGCCTACTATCTATCTGCTTATTCAAGTTTATCATTAATTTCCAGCATCAGCCTTCAGATACAAATAAGTGCAGTCCTCCAAAAGATCCCATGCTTATTCTACCTTCCTATCACTACTCTACCTAGTCCCTGTTTCTTGTGTAACCAAGTGTCACATTATCACATAGGATATCTACCAATGTGTGCATGGTAGGAGGGATAACAAATTTGGGATAATTAATCCTTCCTTTTTTTCTGTGCTCTTCCTTACAACATGCAGGTTCTCCCCTATAGTCGAAGGACCAGACCGATTGAAATGAACAAGAAGAGCGTGAAGCCCTCTGACTGATGTGATCCAAACATCTAAGCCAGCACTGTCCAAAAGAAATGTAATGCAAGCCAAATATGTAATTTGAAATATTCTAATAACCACACTGAAACAAGTAAAAGCAGGTGGAATTAATTTTAATAAAACATTTTATTTAATGCCATATACCCAAAAGATTATTGCAACATGAAATCATATTTAAAACTTTAAATATATATTTTCTATTTTTTATTCAAAACAATCTATTTTATATTTAGAGCATATCACATTCAGATTAGCCACATTTAAAGAGCTCCATATTATTTGAACTTATAGTTGGTGCTGGAGTTGGTAAGTATATGTCCAAGAGATTTGAATCTCTGGGCAGTCTGTGTGCCAGCTAGACCCTGAGCCTCAGAGCCTCAGCAGAGTTGCACCATCTACTCTCCAGTTAATTGCACTCACTCAGGACAACTAACAAGTAGGTGAGGATGGACAGACATCATACTGAGGAACCAAGACAGTCTACAACTGTAAGCAAGAGAGTCCCTTCTATCAGTCATATGAGATCACAGCCCCCTCTCAATTAGAGGTGGAGTGGGCATCACCATCCCAGAATCCTTGGGTTGGGGAGTAAAATACACTAGAGTGGACTTACTGGTATTCTACTGTAGACTTATTGTGATTCTAACAATGGAGTAAATTATATCATTGACTTGGGACAGTGGCCACTGGAAGTGCTGAAGGGAGCAGGAGGGACAAAGAAGTATAATACAGGGGCACTTTCAGGACTCAGAATTGTCCTGAATGACATTGCAATGGCAGTTCTGGGTCATCATATATATACACCCATAACCTACAGAATTGAGCGGGAGAGAGTGTAAACTTCCATGTAAACTATAATCCATGATTGGTGGCAATGTTCCAAAATGCATTCATCAATTGTGAATGTACCACACTAATGAAAGAAGTTGTTGATGTGGGGAAGTGTGGGAGGTGTGGGGAGTGGGACATATGGGAATCCCTTACATTTTTTTAATGTAAGATTTTATGTACTCTAAGTATCTTTTTAAAAAAGTTAAAAAAATAAATAAAGAGCTCCATAGCCGCATGTGACTAGCAACTACCCTATTGGGCTAGGGCTAACTTTTGGATACAAAATGTGGGAGAAGAGGAGTAAGAGAGCAGAATTTCCTCCAAGACTAAAAATAAATTACCTGGGCAGGAAAGAAAGGAGAGAGAATAAAAACAAAAGGATAGTGGTTCCAGAAACTGCTTCACAAGAAGAGTAACTGCTGAGGCAATATAAAGCTGGAGAGAGATTCATTACAGATGAGATTATAGATAGACTTGTATGGAAGAACACAGAATGAAAAATGGACCTTCTTCTCTGTACTTAGCTCAAGAGAAGCTAAGAGAACTTCTAAATTGGAAGGGCATAGTCGGCATAAAAGAAGATGTGTTTCAGCCTCCCTTTTACAATCATGGACCAGTCATGTCTGCTACAATACTTTGGCACAGGGCCAATCTCCCCCAACCCCCAAATCTTGACATAAGTTCGTATAAATTGGGGAAATAGATGGATGGGTGTAGCTCAAGCCCAAAGTGACTGAATTGAAAATTTCCCGATAGCCCAACAGAATGGAGCTTAAAATAGAAATTGTTGAATTATATTATTTATAAGCTATTATTTGTAGTCTTATATATTTATATCCACCCTATGTGTGAATTTTTAGTTTGTTTATCAGGCTAAATGCCTCTAAGCATTGCTAGGGTCAAAATTTCTCGAAATGTTACTTAATACAAATGTACCTTTTTGTCACTCTATTCTTAAATTGAAATTTTGAAATCCTACCTCCAGCTATTTTTAGAAGTTCCTGGAGATAACTCGTAAGTGTGTATGAACAAGAATTCTCTTAGCTAATGCATTTTCTCTTCTTCTTGCCTTCCATCCTTCTCTATTTTCCTTAAAACAAAGAAAGAAACAAAAGACAACAAAAGATACCTGAGTGTATTTAGGAGGTTGTATAAAAAGAGAGCACATAGGCTCTGGAATCAATCAACATTAGTCCAACTCTCACCTTTACTACTAATTAGATGCCCAACCTTTTAGTTCAAATTGTTTAACCTTGTTAAGCTTTCAGTTTTCTTATCTGAAAATTAGGGATAAAAATTGTACCTAAATAAACAAGTTGTGAGGATTAACTCCAATGACAAATTAAAATTGCTTAACACAGTGATTGGCAAATAATATAAGCTCAATGAATGATGGCTCTTCTTATTAGATCTCCTCATCAAAGATGCTAAAACCAATATTATAGTTTTGAAAGCTCTGAATAAATGGAGATATCTCCATGAAACTCCAAAAAAATTGCTGCCTTTTGCCTGCCGCATCTATTTTTACCATGCCGTCAGAAATTATCTTATTTTATTTAATCTAAGATATCATTAATTCTAAGATACATCATTGTAAACAAAAAACCACCACCAATTAAACAATGACATTATACTTTCTTATCACATGGAATTTTTATTTATTTTTTATTCAAAGAGGCTTTTGAACTTCAGTCGTAGACTTTCACATAATTCACTTGTGTACACATAAAAAGAATAATAAAAGGGAGAAAAATTGATATAAAGTATTTCTACTACCTACATTCAAATTTCTACTCTCATGCATGACTGTTCAACAAAATGTCACTGATGTCTCTGTTTTTCCATGCAAACAAAATCTCCAAGACTGCTATCAATGCAACATTTTGTAAAGGGCCCTCCATTATTGTCACTATGATGTTCTTCCAAGCAGCTAACATCCATTCTGTCTATTCTACAAGTTTTGATGCTCTTTCCTTAGTAATGATAATCATGTCAATGTCAACAAACACACAAACATTTGTATATTATATCATTATATAAGACATATTTCTTTCTGAGGATCCAAGTGAAAAAAAAATTGAAACCTTACACTCTGATCCTCATTTCTCTTCCTTAGAATGTGTTCTGACTCAGTTTTATCCTACATTCCTCATAAAATCAGATGCCTCTATGTGTAAGCACACCTACACAGACATGAGTAATGTACACGTCTTAGAAGGAATATCTCCTAAGCTGCCAAATTTTAATCTATTGCCAAATGTGTTTGCCAATTTGCCTTCTCCATTCAACTTTGTCCATCTGCGTTCTCCACAATTACCTTCCAAGTTAAACATTGGACAGAACCTCCATTAAATAATTTGGAACCACATGCCGAGTAGAATCTCCCTTACATTTTAGAGAATCTGGTTAAAATATTATACATAGATAGCAATTTAAATGAGCTAAATATTTGGAACTATGACCATTTATTTTCAAAGTTCACGTTTTAATAAAATGTTTACATATTTCTCATAAAATGATTACATAGATCAGAAAATTATAATGTAATTTTAAAGCTTAGTACTGATGGCTAATGGACCACAGTGTAAAGAAGAAATAAATCAATTGTTTTAACATATATAGGATACCTGAACTGAGAAACATACTGTTGATCTCTTTACTTCACAACAGACTTTTCTTGTCTTCGATGTTAGTGTAATGTTTCGTATTTTTAAATTAAAATGACAATAAAAATAAGTTTAATGTGTCTCTTACTTGCTATTTAATTTTACTTTGAACTGGATTCCTATCACAGTTTATTTGCTCTTCTTTTCCTCTCTCTATGCCTATTTTCACACATTGGGCTGAATTATTTCATTACAAAGTACTGAATAGAATCATACAAATTTAGACCACGCCAAACATTTGCTGCATGCAGCTGGACTGGGGTAACTCAGACAGCTTTCCAGAACCCACACACACATGCACACATACAAACAAGTCAAACTGAAATGAATGGAGCTATTCATGGAAGTAGGGAGAGGGACCTGTGCAAACCTTGAAAGAACTGTTGTTCCATATATACATATTCTACCACATCTGCCATTTTTATTTGTGGAATGCAAATCTTTCTGTCCTAAGGTTTACTGCATTTAGACTCTTATTCATTAGTCACCATTTCATATTCACTTTTTTTTTCTGGAAAATGATAGTAGTTTGACTACTTAGCTTGTTTTTCATATGAAAATAAACAGCATGGTTAGCACACTCCCAGACAAGCTAAAAGCAGCCATTGAAGGACTTGAAACTGACAGTTAATTCATAATTCATTCACTTGAATATATGGTTTTGATATGCTTAAAACTGAGCCAGGTTTTTCCTTCTTGTGCAAACTTTGTTGTTGGCAGTGTTTTGGAATTTTTTGCAGAATTGGGAGGAATGACATACGGCATGGTATAATAATTCCACAATATTCTGACAATTTTTTTTCTAAAAGGTGGAAAAACTATATTAAGTATTTTCAAATGATTTCAAGAGGCATTTTAAATAAGGAACCTTTTTTTAAATATAGTATTTACATATGTATAGGTATTACTTGAGTGGGTTTATAATTATGAAAAAATAGAAGCTTTAGGCTGGGATCATTTCCCTAAAGTTAAGTTTATTTTGTTTATTATCCACTACTCTTCTTTGGTCATTCAGGTCAAGCAGTAATTACCCATCAGTAAACAGGGAAATAATCCACGTGTTCTGGATCTGAAATTTACAGCTAAACACCTGTGGATCCATGGCTTTCTCCACCCCACTTTGCAGCATCTCCTTACCTTTCCAAGAATCATCATCAATTTTTAAATCTACAAAAATGTTACTTAATGATCTTTCTGGACTACTATGATCATGTTTTTAGCAAGTTTGATCTCAATATAATCAACGAAAACATCGATTTTTTCAAATATCACCTTCCTCAATATTTAAAACAGTATCTGGAGACACAAATCAGTTTCTCTGAGAAGACAGGAGCAAATGTGTAAATGTACAAAATAAGTAAAAGTGGACAAGATGTTTTGAAACTCCAAGTAGTTTTGTAAAATTAGAACTTTTGGCATATGTAAAAATAGAATCCAGTTTTACCAATTACATTATACACAATCAGCAGACATTTCAGTCCCTTATTTTTCTACTTTAAAATGTATTACAATCAATTTTTCAACTAGGTTTTCTTGTTGGAACTAACAGATACCTACTCTAACTCATGTCTTCTTCTGGGACTCCATGAAAAGTTAAACTGCCTAATATTGTCCTGGTTCATGGAGGTTTAACTTATTTTTAAATCCTTTTTTTTTTTTAATTTCCTCACCAGATTCACTTTGAAAAGTTTATATTCCATTATCTTCCAACTTTTGGAGATAGTGAATAATACCATTATGAACATTGATATGTGCACATATCTGTTCATATCCCTGCTTTCATTTCTTCTAGGTATATGACTAGTAATGGAATTGCTGGATCACATGGCTATTCTATAGTTAACTTCCTAAGGAACTGCCAAACTGTCCTCCACAATGGCTGCACCATTCTACATTCCCCCCACAGTGGGTGGATGATTGTTCCCATTCCTCCACATCCTCTCCAAAATTTGCAGTTTTCTGTTTTTGTTTTTGTTTTTTTAAAATAGCAGCTTATCTAATAGGGGTAAGATGATATCTCATAGATTTGATTTGCATTTCCCTAATAAGTAGTGATGATTATCTTTTCATGTGCTTTTTAGCCATTTTTATTTCTTCTTTGGGAAAGTGTCTATTCAAATCTCTTGCCGATTTTTAAAAGGGGTTGTTAGTCTTTTTATTTTCAAGATATAGGAGCTCCTCATATATGCTGGATATGAGACCATTATCACATAAGTGGTTCTCAAATATTTTCTTCAGTTCAGTTAGGCTATCTTTTCACTTTCTTGACAAACTCATTTGAAGCATAATAGTTTTTAATTTTGAGGAGTTCCCACTTACCTATTTATTTCTTTCATTGTTCATATTTTGGGTGTAAAGTTTGTAAAATCATTTCCTGCTACAAGATTTTGTTGATATTTTTTACACTATCTTCTAGGAGCTTTATGTTATTGGCTTATATTTAGGTCTTTGATCCATCTTGAGTTAATTTCTGTATAGGATATGAGATTTATTCTTTTGGATATGGAAATCCAGTTTCCTCCAGCACCACTTGTTGAAGAGGCTCTTCTGTCTCACTTGAGTGGGCTCAGTGGCCTTGCAAATATCGTTTGGTCATGGGTCTATATCAGAACTCTCAATTGGGTTCCATTGATCAGCATGTCTAACCTTGTGCCAATACCATGGAATTTTGACCACTGTAACTTTGTAATACACTTTAAAATTGGGTACCATAACTCCTCCAATTTCATTTTTCTTTTTCAAAGAAATTTCATAATTGGCTTTTCCAGTTGAGTAAAAATGCTATTGTAATTTTTATTGGGATCTGTAAATCTATTTGGGTAGGATAGATGTCTTAATGATATTAGTTTTCCAATCCATCAACATAGAATATTCTTCCATTTATCTAGGTCTTCTTTGAGTTCCCTTAACAATGTTGTCCGGTTTTCTGTGTATATATCCTTTACATCATTAGTTAAGTTTATTCCTAGATATTTGATTCTTTTAGTTGCTATTGTAAATGCAATTGGTTTCTTAATTTCCTCCTCAAATTGCTCATTATTAGTGTACAGAAATGGTACTCATTTTGTGTGTTGACCTTAGAGCCTGCCACTTTACTGAACTCGTTTATCAGTTCTAGAAGCTTTATTGTAAAGTTTTGGGGGCTTTTACATCTTTCTCACCTGCAAATAGTGCAAGATTTACTCTTTCTTTTCCAATTTGGATTCTTTTTCTCTCTTTTCCTTGCCTAAGTGCTCAAGTATGTACTTCTAATACAATGCTAAATAAGACCAGTGAGAGTGGGCATCCTTGTCTTGTTCCAGATCTTAGAGAGAAAGCTTTCAGCCTTACTCTATTGAATATGATGCTAGGTGCAGGTTGTTCATATATGTGCTGTATCGTGTTGAGGAAGTTTCCTTCTATTTCTATTTTTCAAACTGTTTTTATCAAGAAAGGATGCTGTATCTAATCATGGGATTTGTTTTCTTTCAATCTGTTCATGTGGTGTATTACATTGATTGATTTTCTATATTGAACCATTCATGCATATCTAGAATAAAATCCACTTTATTATGGTGTATAATTTATTGGATATATTGTTAAATATGATTAAGAGGTATTTTGTTGAGGATTTTAGCATTTAAGTTCATTAGAGAGATTGGTCTGTAGTTTTCTTGTGGTACCTTTATGTGACTTTGGTATTAGGGTGATGTTGGCATCATAGAATGAGTTAGGCAATGTTCCCTCCACTTCTATATTCTGGTAGAATGTAAGTGAGATTGGTGTTAGTTCTTTGCAGAATGATTGGTAGAATTTACCTGTGAGATCATCTGGTCCTGGACTTTTTTTTAGTTGGTAGATTTTTGATGACTAATTCGTCTTGTTATTTGTGATCAGTCTGCCGAGTTCATCAATTTCTTCTTACATCATTGTAGGCTGCTTGTTTCTAGAAATTTGTCCATTTCATCTAAGTTATCCATTTTGTTGACATACAATTTTTCAAAGTGTCTTCTTATCATACTCTTTATTTCTGAGGGATATCCTCTCCCTTGTTTTTTATTTTATGTATTTGCATCTTTTCTCTTTTTTCATTGCTAGTCTACCAATAGTTTGTCAATTTTATTCATCTCAAAGAATAAGCTTTTGTTTTTTTATATTTTCTAGTGTTTTTTACACTCAATTTCATTTAGTTCTGCTCTAATCTTTGTTATTTCCTTCTTTCTGCTTGCTTTTCAATTAATTTGTTGTTCTTTTTCTAGTACCTCTATGTGTGCAGTTATGTTTTTGAGATTAGCTATTTCTTCTTTTTAAATATAGGTAATTATGGCTATAAATTTCCCCAGCACTGCTTTAGCTGCATCCCATAGGTTTTAATATGTTTTGTTCTCATTTGCATTTGTTTAAAGGTAGTTACTGATTTCTTTTATAATTTCCTCCTTGACCCATTGGTTGTTTAATAGTGTGTTAACTTCCATATATCTGTGCCTATTCTGTTTCTCTGCCCCCTATTAATTTGCAGCTTCATTCCCTTGTGGTCAGAGAAATCATTTTGTATAATTTCAGTCTTTCTGTTGGAGAAAATATGGCACTTACTGGGACACGGAGACTGAAATAACTATAGACAAAGAAAGATTTATTGAGAAGCTCTCCCAGCAGAGGGAAACTGAAGAACAGACTTCAGCTCCCCTCTCCCAGCATCGTGGGGGTCTGAAGAGAGACTTCAGTCCACTTCTGGAAGGGTGGGATTTGAATTTATACAGAACTTTCCTAGGTGGGGAAATGATAGTTGGTGGGAAGGGGCTGAGGGTCCGAGTGAAGTGCAGGGACCAATAGGAAGCCCTAGAGATGAAAACTTTCCCTGATAGTGACTAGAGGATAGTGAGTTAGGGAGTTATGGTTTCTTGGAATGCTGCAAGAGCAGATCTTTCTTTGTTTAGGAATTTTATCTTTCTCTGATATGTAGGTAGAGAAGGTTTCCATTTCCCTTTATTCCTGTCTCTATGTGGTTTCTTTATTTAACCTGTGGAGAAGTGTCATGCCCTTGGACATGTAGGCTTATGGGGATGGGGTTAGCCTTTCCCCAATGCATATCAGAGGAAACTGAGCTACAGCTTGTTAATTTCAAGCTGTAACCTCTAACATTCCTAACTCTTTGTTTTTATATAGAGTGGGGTGGACCTGGGTTTTGGGGTATAAAGTGCTGGGCAGGATGGGAGGGCGAGGGGATTTGGGGATTTCGGTTTGGTCTGGCTACTTCCTACTGTCAAGGGGCAGAGAAAAGAAGTTCCCCTCCATCCTGTACAGTGGTCTGTGGTTTCAGATCCCGCAGGGGTTGATATTGTTGTTCATGCAGCAGAAAGATGCCATTTACATATTCCGTGGTTATTGACTGTACAGTTCCATGTATGAATTGGACAAGAAGCTGTAAGAGACAAAGAAGCAGCAGCAATACTATCAATAATGATGTTATAATGGGTAAAAGGATTGATTTTAAGGGTGAAGAAAAATAAGAAAGGAATGAGGATAGCCATGACTGATTTCCATAGTTATTCCTAGGGCACTACAGATACTTTGCATGATTTGTGAAGTAAAAGCTGTTCCATTGTTTGACTGCAGGGAAGAAGGAAGGCTAAATCTGGGAATGATTTCTGTTGATAGGTTTTTAACGACAATGTCTGCCCCTTCTGATGCTACTGGGAATGCTTTAACCCACCCAGAAAAGGTGTCTATAAGATTAAGAGATACTTAATTTGTTTTGTTGGTGGCATGTGAGTGAAGTTTAATTGCCAATCTTGTTCCAGTTTGGAGCCTCTATACTGGTGTGTTTTAAAAGAGAGAGAAATAGAATTTCCGTGGATATTAGTTTGTTGGCAAAGAGAACAGTGTTTTGTAATTATTTTTAAGAGTTTTGAGAGCTCAGGATAATGTAGAGAATTAAATAGGAATAATGAGAGTGGTTTGTGTCCTACATGGTATTGATTGTGTAAAGAAGTGAGAACGTTATGTTTTTGCAATTCAGGTAAAAGGATTTTTCTGTCCTTCACAAACCATCCTTTAATTTGCTTTGCTCTAATAAGGGGAAGCTTTGAGGTTTCTTCAGGTATATAAGGGGGAGCAGGATATGGGAGTGCTAGGAGAATGGATGTGATACTGGTGTGTGCACTTAAGTAGGGTTTGGTAGCCTGTGCTTTGACTTCAGCTTTGGCTCGATTATTGCCAACAGATATGGAGGAATTTGATTTTTGGTGCCCTTTGCAGTGAATTCTAGCAGCTTGGGTTGGAAGTGATGCCACATTGAGTAATTGTAGGATGAGATCTTTATTTACAATGGAGGATCTGTTAGAAGTTAGGAACCCTCTCTCCCATAGGATGGGGGCATGTGAGTGTAGAATGTGCTATGAATATTTGGAGTAAGTGTAGATGTTTAGGGTTTGCTTTTTGCCTCTGACTAGTGCTCTTGGTGAGGGCTATAAGCTCAGTTTGTTGTGAGGTTGTGCCAGGTGGGAGAGGACTGATTTAACGGTATAAATTAGGTAACAATAACGTATCCAGCCTGGGTGGAATTGTTAAGTTTAGTGGATTGCCATCAATAAACCATGTGTGAGTAGGATTAGGAAGAGGAATATCTGAAATATTGGGAAGAGGTTTAGTGAGGAGATCAAGCACATCACCACAATTATGAGTATAATCTCTGTTCAGTGTTTCCAGGGATGGGTTGGGATCAATGGAAGGAGGGTGGCAGGATTGAGAGGAGGACAATGGTGTAAGAAGACACCAGGATTTTGTAGAAGAATTGCATGAAGGGTTTGAAGATGGGTGGAGGTCCAAACCCTCTCAACTGGGAGAGAATGGCCTATTCAACAAATGGTGCCTCGAGAACTGGATATCCATATGTAGAAGAATGAAAGAGGATTACCATCTCACACCTTATACAAAGATCAACTCAAGATGGATCAAAGACCTAAATATAAGAGCCAAGACCATGAAGACCTTGGAAAGCAGTGTAGGGAAACATCTACAGGACCTTGTAATAGGAAATGGCTTCATGAATATCACACCAAAAGCACGAGCAGCAAAAGAACAAATAGATAAATGGGACTTCCTCAAAATTAAAGCCTTCTGCACCTCAAAGGAGTTTGTCAAGAAAGTAAAAAGGGAACCCACACAATTGGAGAAAATATTTGGCAACCATATATCTGATATGAGACTTATAACTTGCATATATAAAGAACTCCTATATCTTGAAAATAAAAAGATAAACAACCCATTTAAAAAATGGGAAAAAGATTTAAACAGCCACTTCTCCAAAGAAGAAATACAAATGGCTAAAAAGCACATGAAAAAATGCTCCAAATCTCTAGCTATCAGGGAAATGCAAATCAAAACTACAATGAGATACCATCTTACTCCCATAAGATTGGCAGCTATGAAAAAAAAACAGAAGAATACAAATGCTGGAGAGGATGTGAAGAAAAGGGAACACTCATCCACTGCTGGTGGGAATGCAGAAGGATCCAACCATTCTGGAGGACAGTTTGGCGGTTTCTCAAAAAACTAACCATAGATTTGCCATATGACCCAGCAATACCTCTGCTGGGTATTTACCCAGCAGAACTGAAAACAAGGACACAAACAGATATATGTAGACCAATGTTCATAGCAGCATTGTTCACTATTGCCAAAAGTTGGAATCAACCCAAATGCCCATCAACAGATGAGTGGATCAATAAAATGTGGTATATACATACAATGGAATACTACTCGGCTTTAAGAACAAATACACTACAAACACACATGATAACATAGATGAATCTTGAGAACCTCATGTTGAGTGAAGCAACCCAGGCATTGAAGGACAAATACTACATGACCTCAATGATATGAAATAAGCAAGCTGCCTCAGAGAGCTAGAGACTGGAAGATAGACTTACAGGAAATCGGGGCGGGGGGGCGGTGGAGGAAGGATGTGAGCTGACGTCTGCAGGGGTGGAATCTATGATGAGCTGGCGGTAAGTATGAGCACAAAGAAGAGATAAAATGGGGGCAAGGGGTCACCTTTGGGTGGGGCTTTGCCGGTTTGAGGGGGGCTGGGGATGGGCGGAGGGGTAATATTGCCCAAAAATTTGGGGGGAGAGAGGGGCAACATACGAACATAGGAGAGTGTCAGGTGTTGGTTGAGAGTAAAATGCTGAAAAAACTGTATCAAAATATAATTAGGAGGGTTGCCTGTTTAGGATGCTCAGAGGGGATGGTCTGATGCGGGACCGACTCCTGGGGAATGTCTGAATGCTCATTTTGCCAGGGTGGGTTGTACCATTGGGTAGAGACCCAAGTAGTGAGAGTGGGGGTGGACCCACATCCTGGGGAGGACTAATGTCATCAAATAGAGGGAACTGTATCTCTCGACAGAAAGGGTGGCTCCCAGGGCATTAGGGCAGTTAAGCAAGTCAGGCCTTGAACACTGTTGCAAGTATCTCTGGACGTGGCTCCTTGGGAAATGGAGACTGGCTGTCGCTGTAGGCCCCAAGGGGAGGGGAAAATGGATGTTGAATGGATGGAACCAAGGTAAATGTGGGGGCAAGAGAGGAGTTTCGCGAGAGTACACAAGGATGAATATAAAACATGTAATATTACACCAAAAACATATAGGGGACAACAGACTAATAATGTAAACCATAATGTAAAACATAGGATAACTAAAAAATTTAGAGAACTGTATATCCTAAAGTATGGACCACAATGTAAGCACAGATGTCACCTTATTTGAAAGCTATTGTCTCGGAGTCTATACATCAGTTTCAGTAAATATGATATGAATAAGTTAAAAGATAATCACTGTGGAAGGGAAAAGGTTTTATGGTGGATGTGTGGGAGTACTGTATATTGTATAGATGAATTACTGTGATCTAGGGCTCCTGTGAAGAGAAGCTCAAAAATTAGGAAAAAAGAAAAGAAAAAGATAGGATGTAGAATTTTTCCAAATCAATATGTATTCTATATCTAACCTTTAAACTCATTGCTATATTCCATTTTACTAGTAAGGGAACCTGACATTATATTGGGCTTCACTTTTCAGGAAGTTTTGGATCACAGAGTGTTCAACAATGGCAGCGGAGGAATACTGGTATGGGATGTTATGGACAGGCGATATATGGTTGACAGGGAGTTATACAGGGCATATGTCCAGGGGGCATGGAAATGTTTGGATATACTCATAGTGGAAATAATTAAAAACAACAGCTGGGGGGGTACTGGGTTACTGGCCAGGGGGGGCTCTGTCATAGTCCCTAGGGGAGCAGCGGCAGTCCCCCAGGTGCAACAGTAAGGCTCAGGAAGGAATGAGGATCCAACAGTGAGCCCCTGATACTAATGACTATGCTTGTGAGCCTATACGCCTGAAATGAGAACAAGGCCTAGAGCAGCACTGTGCCTAGGAGTTCCCTCCTGACAACCTCCATGTTACTAAAATGTGGCCAGTCTCGAAGCCAAACTCAGCATGTAAATGCAATGCCTTCCCCCCAGCATGGGACATGACACCTGGGGATGAGCCTCCCTGGCAATGAAGGATCACTACCAAGTACCAGCTGATGATGCAACTAGAAAATGACCTTGAATTAAAGGTTCAACGCGGACCAGCCGAATATCCCTGTCTACATATAATAACAGGAGTTAAAAATGCTGTTTGACCTATATTAAGGGGGAAATGGAAAGGACAAATGAGTTTATATGGCTATGAATCTCTAAAAAAGAGTCTGGAGGTTGTCAGAAGGGTTGCCCTTATGCACACCTGAGCAGAGTCTCAGAGACAGATAAAGTAGATACAACCCCAGGTATTGGTCCTTTTGAGGGCTAAAGAGACCCACAGGTTCTATGGTCATGGCAGATGGGGTTCACTGCCATGTCAGTTGGCCCTTCTTTGGAGCTGGTGTTTCTGCGTGATGGAGGTGGACTCAGATGGGATCTCTTTTCACAAGCCTTTCATGCTACTTTACTGGAGTTATAGTTGGTGCTGGGCTTAAGATATATCTAGGGGATTTGAATCTCTGGACTGACAATATGATAGCCAGGCCCTGACCTCAACAGACTTCAGCTCCTACACTCTGATTTATTGGACTTACTCCACTCAGCTAACATGGAGTTGAAGAATGTCAACCACCACACCATGGAGCCTAGAGTGCCTACAACTGAAAGCAGGGGATTGCATCCAATATCCATGTGGAATCTAAACCCCCTCTTGACATAGATGTGGAATGGACATAACCAAGCCAAGGTCCACAGGAAGGAGGAATACAGTAAGGACCAGAGTGGACTTAATGATATTCTATTCATGAACAATTGTGGTTAATAATCGAGAAAATGTGGCATTGATATGGAAAAAGAGGCCATGGTGGCTGCTGGGTGCGGGGAAAGGGAGGAAGAGAAGAGATGTGGAGGCATTCTTGGGACTTGGAGTTGTCCTGTGTGGTGCTCCAGGGACAATTGCCGGATGTTGTATGTCCTCCCATGGCCCACTGGATGGAACGTGGGAAAGTGTGGGCTATGGTGTGGAACACGGGACATGGGGTGCAGCAAAGCCCGGAGATGTACTCACCAGACACAATGGATGTGACATAATGATGGGGGAGAATGTTATTGTGGTTGGAGTGGTGGGGTGGGGGCAGTGGGGGCGAATGGGGACCTCATATTTTTTTAATGTAATATCTTTTTAAAAAATGAATAAATTGAATAGAATTTGAAAAAAAAATAAAATAAAACAAAACAAGGTGAAAGTAAAAAAAAAAGACGGGTGGAGGAAATAGATGCAGTAGCTTTGTGAGTTAAAAGAGGAGATAAGGAATGTGAGGAAAAAACATTAAGATGATTTATTGGGGATAGTGTACAACTTTCTTGAACTAGGAGAGAAGCTGTAGCGAGGACTTTGAGGCAGGTGGGCTAGCCCAGAATTACCGGATCTAGCTGTTTGGAGAAGAAGGCAATGATTCAGCTACAAGGGCTGTATGGTTGCATTAAGATTCCTAGGGCATATTCTTGTTTGGCATCTATGTAGAGAGAGAAAGGTTTGGAGGGATTGGGGAGAGCTAGAGCAGGTGCAGTTAATAGGGCTTTTTTAAGCTGATTGAAGGGAATTTTGAATAATACGGGGAGATTAAGTGGCTCATATAAGTTGCCAGAAGCAGCTTGGTAGAGGGGTTTAGATATAGATCCAAAGCTTGGAATCCAGAGATGGAAATAGTTGACAAGCCCTAGGAAAGAAAGGAGGTCTGCTTTAGTCTGTGGAAAAGGATAGCTTTTGATGAGCTGGATTCGGTCTGCAGTTAGATGTTTATGTGAGGAGGAAAGGTGGAGTCCTAGATAGCTTACTTCAAATTTTAAAAATTGTCCTTTGCTTGGGGAAACCCGATATCCCTTATTATTGAGAAAGTTAAGTAGGGTGATAGTGTGGGTTATAGAGGTTTGTAAGGAGGGGCTACAAAGAAGGAGGTTATTGACATATTGGAGAAGGATACTGGAGGGGAGTTGAAGATCAGAGAGATTTCAGTGTAGGGCATGTCCAAAGTTATGGGGACTATCTCTAAAGCCCTGGGGAAGAACTGTCTTTGTTAATTGTTGGGGATTTAGAAGGTTTTCAGAATCTGTCCATATAAAGACAAAAATGTTTTGGGAAGTTTTGTCTAGGGGAATAGTGAAAAAGGCATCTTTGAGCTCGATTACAGTGTAGTGTATAGTTTAAGGGGTATGTGGGACAGAAGACTGTACGGGTGAGGAACCAGGGGAACAAAAGTTTGTGTGGCTTCATTAATAGTTCTAAAGTCTTACACAAGACCATAGCTTACATTAGTTTTTTTTACTGCTATAATTGGAGTATTGAAGGGTGAGTTAGTTGGATGCAGAAGGCCAGCATTACAGAGTTTGTCAATGGTAGGTTTCAAGCCTTGTCGGGCAGTGATGGATAGGGGATACTGGGGGATATTTGTGAAAGATGAGGGTTTTTTAAGACTATTTTGACAGGGGGATGGTGTGATGGGACTGAAGGGGAGCCGTTATACCAGACTGGGAATGAATTTCTGTTTGCAGTATAGGGGGAATGTCAGCAGGGATCTGGGAGGGGGGCGGTTGTTGTAGACAGGAGGAGAAGGAAGTTGGTTTGGGAGAATGGGAGTGTATAGGAAATGGAGGAGTGAAGTTTAGACCTAGAAATGGGGAGGGGCAGGTATGGATTATGAGGAATTGGTGGGAAAACATATGATTTTCTATTGAGTATAAAAGTGGTTTGGTAATTAAAGGAGAAGAATGGATGCTGTCAACTCCCAAAATAGAGATAGAGGAAGTAGATAAAGGTCCCGAGTGTTCTAGGAGGACTGAATATGTGGCCCCTGTGTCAATTAAAAAGGAGATCGGCTTACCTCCAACCTTGATGATAACCTTCGGTTCTGACTTACTGATGGAGATGTGGGGCTGTTCTGAACCCGGGATCCGTCAATCATCTTTTGTCAATCTGAGAAGGTCTGGAATGGAAGATCTTGGCTCCAGATCTGTAGGGTGCACTGGAGGAACTCTCCTGGAAACAGGGTTTTCAGGACAGTCCGACTTCCAAGGACCCTTGTGCTGACACACTGGGCAAGGCATAGATGCGGGCCTTGGATTAGGGCAGGAACATGCCCACATTGAAACAGGGCCTTGGTAGTGGCCCGGGGAGGAAGAAGGAGGAGGTTTTCAAGAACTGATTTTGAGGGCAGCAGCAAGGAGGGAGGTTTTAACCTGATCTCTCTTATGCTTTTCCAATTTGACTTCCTCCTCTTTATTGTTAGAGACCTTGAAGATAGCTTTAATTAGGTTTTTCTGAGGGGTTTGAGGGCAATCTTCTAACTTATGTAGTTTTTTGTTTGTTTTTTGTTTTTTTTTTTTATGTTGGGATAAGATTGGGTAATGAAGTAGGTGTGTAAGTAGAGTTGACCAGAGTCTGAGTCAGGATTTAAATTAGTATATTTAAGGAGAGACTTGGTTAATCTGTTCATGGAGGCAGCTGAATTTTCATCAGGTTTCTGTGAGATTTCTTTAATTTTATCATAATTAACTGCCTTAAGAGCAGCCTTTTTCATGCTTTCTATTATGCAGGTTAAGAAATGGGCCATATGAGCAAGGTCAAGTGGGGTCTGGTTGGTAATCCCAGGAGAGGATAGAGGTGGGAACTGCCATGGGACTGGCTGGATGCTTATTGGGATCCTGAGGATGCATGGAAACAGCGAAAGTGGTAGCTGCAGCCCAAATGCTGTTGTTTGTTTGTTTTTTTAAGTTGTGGAGGAGGTAATGATAATGTATGTGTCCTGATATGTGAGGTCATATGAGCGAGTGAGATGTTGAAATTCTTTGATGTATGTAGCAGGGTTTTCAGAGGAAGATCCTAACCGGTCCTCTATTTGGCTTAAATCTGACAGTGAGAAAGGAAGATGTACTTTAACTATTCCTTCAGCTCCTGCTGCTTTCCAGAGGGGCCATGGAGGAGCTGGTGTCAGTGTGGAGTTAGGAGCCTGCATACTGGTAGAGGTGGAGGGCTGGGGTGCAGAAGGAGGAGGAGGTAGTCCTCACCAGTGAGTATGAGGAGGAGAGAAGGGAGGGTTAGAGGGCAGTGGTGATGAAGAGGGGGAGGAAGAAGGGATGGAGGGTGAGTTCGGTGATAACACCGGAAGATTATAGGAAGGAGGCACAGGAGGAGTGTGATCTGAGGGATCAAAGTCAGGGTTTTCAGAAGTTTTAGGGAGTGCAGTTGATGAGGAGGCAGATTTCTGAGGTTTCTGGTGTAAAAGAAGAATTTGGTAGGAAGAACAGGATTGGCAGAGGGAGGGGCAATTTCAAAGACAGAAAAAAGCCTGAATGTAAGGAATCTCTGGCCATCTGCCATGGCACTGGATAAAGTTCTCTAAGTCTTGGAGAACTTGGAAATCAAAAGTGCCATTTTCTGGCCATTGACTTTCATTGTCCAATTTGTATTGTGGCCACATAGAGGTTGAATAGAAAATGAATTTTTTAGGTCTGATGTCTCCTTCTGGGTACAGAGTTTTAAGGTTATGAAGGAGACAGCCCACAGACATGGATTTTGGGGGGGCCAAAATTGAATTCCCCATTTTAGGTGGCTGGGGTGAGACTAAGGACCTCTAGAATGGGAGAGATTCTGAGTGACAGGCATCCCCGAATCAGTCAGATATCTCCAAGGAAATGGGAAGCTGCTCTTGGAGCCAGACATCTCTGGAACCAAGGGGTTTCTTCCTATGAAGACACAGGCATACTGCCTGCTGGGGCCCTCAGGGAATGGTAAGAATCCTGACCTAGCACTAGATTTTTCCAGTGGGCTGTTCTGGACAATGGAATAGGAGAGAGAGACAGCAGGATCCTCTGGCAGAGAACTCCTTAACTCACCCAGCGCAGATTTAATGTCTGGTATTGGATGGGCATTCAGCCATGGCAGAGGGGAGATTCCTCACTAGTCAGTCAGTCTCAACATGACCCCAGTCCTGGGCTTTTGGCACCACATGTTGGAGAGAATATGGCGCTTACTGGGACACAGAGACCGAAATGACTATAGACAAAGAAAACTTTATTGAGAAGCTCCCCCAATGGAGGGGGTCTGAAGAACAGACTTCAGCCCCCCCCCCACCAGCATGGTGGGGAACTGAAGAGAGACTTCAGCCCACTCCTGGAAGGGGGGGGGGGGGATTTGAATTTATACAGAACTTTCCTAGGTGGGGAAATGATAGTTGGTGGGAGGAGGCTGAGGGTCTGAGTGAAGTGCAGGGACCAATAGGAAGCCCTAGAGATGAAAACTTTCTCTGATAGTGGCTAGAGGATAGTGGGTTAGGGAGTTATGGTTTCTTGGAATGCTGCAAGAGCAGATGTTTCTTTGTTCTGTAGGAATTTTATCTTATATAGATAGGGAAAGTTTCCATTTCCCTTTACTCCCATCTCTCTGTGGTTTCTTTATTTAACCTGTGGGGAAGTGCCATGCCTTTGGACACGTAGGCATATGGGGATGGGGTTAGCCTTTCCCCAATGCACATCAGGAGAAACTGAGCTACAGCTTGTTAATTATTGCAAACCTCTAACATTTTCTAAATTCAGTGACACTTGTTCTGTGACCTAGAATATGTGATATCCTGGAGAATAATCCATGTGCACTTGAGAAGAATGTAAATACTCCTGCATTGGGGTGTAATATCCCATATATGTTCTTCTATTGTATGATTTCTTCATTAATGCTCTGTTTAAGTGTTCTGTCTAATGGTGATAATGGTGTATTAACACCTCACCCCACCCCACCCCGCTATTATTGTAGAAGCATCCATTTCTTCCCTTAGTTTTGTCATTGTTTGTCTAATGCATTTGGGGGCATCCTGGATAGGAATATTTATAACTATTCTTTCTTCTTGATAGATTACCCCTTTTATAATATATATTATCCTTCTCTGTTGCTTACAATAGTTTTGCATTTAAAGTCTATTCAGTCTGATATCAGTATAGCCACTCACACACATTTTTGGTTGTTTGATTGTAAAATAATTTTCTAACCTTCTGTTTACAACCTCTTTGCATCCTCAGATCTAAGGTGAGTTTCTTATAGATAGCATAAATATGGTTCATATTTTCTTTTTCATTCTATTGATCTGTGTCTTTTGATTGGAGAGTTTAATTAATTAATAATCAATGTTATTACTGTTAAGGCAGTCCTTACATTAACCATTTTTTCTTTAGGTTTATATATATAATATTTTGTTTTTATTTCTCTTTTTATCCTTTTAATTACTCTTACTAAGAATCTTCCTTTCAACACTCTCCTTCAACTCTCTCTCTCCTGTTTCTTCCTTTCAACCTGCAGAACTCTCTTTAGTATTTCTTGAAGCATAGGTCTCTTGTTGACAAACTCACAATTTCTGTCTACCTGTGAATATTTTGAGCTCTCCCTCATTTCAGAATGACAGTTTTGCTGGATACAAAATTCTTGACTGGAGTTTTTTGTTTGTTTGTTTGTGTGTGTGTGTGTGTGTGTTTCTCCTTTTAGTACCTTAACTATGCTGTACCACTGCCTTCTTGTCTCCATGGTTTCTGATGAGAAATCAGCACTAAATCTTATTGAGCTTCCTTTACATGTGACGTATCTCTTTTCTCTTGCTGCTTTCAGAATTATTTCTTTGTCTTATGCATTTGAAAATCTGATAAGCATTTGTCTCAGGGTAGGCCTGTTAGGATTTATACTGTTTGGAATGTGCTGTGCTTCCTGCATATGTACTTCCATGTCCCTTATAAAAGTTGAAAAATTTTCTGCCATTATTTCCTCCAACTCTCCTTCTTCCCCCTTTCCCTTCTGTTCTCCCTCTGGGGTTCTATAATATGTATGTTTGTGCATTTCATGTTGTTATTCAATTCCCTGAGTCCCTGTTGAATTTCTTTCTATTTAAAAAAAAAATTATCTCTTCTACTATCTGGTAATATCAGATGCTCTCTCTATCTTCAATGTCACTAATAATTTCCTCTGCTTCTTCAAATCTGTTGTTATGTACTTCCAGCATATTTTTAATTTCTTGCATTGTGACTTTCATCACCATCAGATCTGTTTTCTTTTAATGTATTTTTATGATTTCTTTTATAGTTTCCCTGGTGTCTTCTTAATATCCTTTATCTCCTCCCTCACTTCATTAAGCTGATTCATGATATATGTTTAGACATTCTTGATTAGTTGTTCCAAGTTCTACATCTCCTCCTGCTTTTTAGTTTGTTCATTAGACTGGTCCATGTCTTCTTCTTTCTTAATATTGTTTGTAGTTTTTTTGCTAGTATCTAGCTTTCTGTTTATCTTGATGGGCTTATTCAGTTGGCTAGCTTTTCTTTCTACTCTAGGGCTTTGTTTCATTTTGTTTTGTGTTAAGCATCCTCTTTGGCATTTGGTTCCACTTATTCTAAATCTTTGTAGTTTCCATGTTCCCACTCCCAGTTTCTGGAGGAGTTCACCCTGCCATTTCTTACTCCATCATCTTAGATCCCCCTGTGCGCTACTTCATCACAATTAATTGAGATGAGATATTTTTGCAAGTTTTTAAAACATGCTTTTTAACTTTGCCACAATAATACGATTTACTACACTGAAGTGATGATTTAATATTAAGTCTACTACATCTTTCAAAAGAACTTAACACTTGCAAGAATTGGCTTTGTCACTGGGAAAATTTATATACAAACTACCATATTTATAGTAGGTGGTTTTAGTGCCTTGTGATTCATTCAGTATGCTATAGTTGCAATATTTCTTTAAAAAATATTTCGACTAAACTGGAATGTGGGAATAGAGGTTTAATTAATTCATGTAAAATTTTGTCCAAATTCTGTCTTGTGGTATATATGAGTTAAATAGTTGTTATATTTCTATTAGTTAGCTAAAACTCTCTTTTTTTAAATATTTCACCTAATTTCAGAGTGATTTACAAAACAATTTATGGCCAAAAATTGCCTACTAAGTAATAATGTTTCATACAGGAAATATGTCATATCATTACTATCAAATTTTTCAAGAATGATGAGGAAGTTGAAATTTAAAACTCTGAGGCTTCTTTGGATGGGAAGTGAGATAAGAGTCAAACTTAAGACAGCTAAAATTATGGTAAGATAATATAAAATATAATCATGCATTCTTTGATTAAGCTCATCTATACAGTGCCCAACCATATAGAAATAAATGTGCCAAGATAGTTGATAGATGGCGAATAGATAGATAGAAAGATAGGTAGATGATAGATAGATATTAAAAAAGAAAATTTAAACATGACAGATGTGAAGCATTTTATTTCAGTGAATACTCTGGAACTGAAAAGATCGTTAAGACATGGTCCTTCTCCCAGGGAATTTGCAGCTAATGAAAGTAACAGATGTATATATCAAGAATAACAATATACAGTTAATGATCCTTCTTCATGGATTCGGTATTTCTGAATCCTAATTCCCTAAATGTATTTGTAACCCCAGAATTTGCATTCACTTGTTTTCATGTCCTTCATGGACTTGTGCAGAATAGCAAAAAAATTGAGTCCCACAACATGCACATTCCCAGCTGACATCAAACAAGCTATGCTCTGTTCTCCCATTTTCATCTTTTACACCATAAACAAATGCCCATCCCTTCGTATATTTAGCACCACAAATTTTGCCCTTTTTGTGCTTTTGGGGGGAACTTTACTGTTGAAAATGGTCCCAAGCATAATGCTGAAGTGCTGTCTAGTGTTCCTAGTGTAAGGCACTAGTGTAAGGCAAGAAGCCTTACAGAGAAAATACATTTGTTAAGTAACCTTCATATGTGCAGGATATATAGCACTGTTGGTCATGAGTTCTATATTAATGAATCAGCAATAGATAATAAATAATGTCTTTAAACAGAAAAAAAAACATAAAAGAAGTGTAAGTATTGACTAGTTGATGAAAATTTGCATTGGTGACTGAGTCATTTAACAGTAGAGCCTGAGAGCTTTTCTTATATAAATGATTTATTATAGGGATTATTACAGGAGTATTCATACCTTTGTATTCATATCCATGTGTAGTTACATTCTTTTCAAGCTGGAATCTATGATTTTTTAAATTGCTTTAGCCAATAGAATGTAGTGGAAGTGACCCTCTGCCATTTCCATGTCTACACATGCTTTTGTACTCACTCTGAACCACCATGTAAGTTAAGCCACATTGTTGAAGAGACAGTGGAGAGGTCATGTGGAAAAATAGAAGCTTTGAAATTACATGGAGGGGAACCAAGGAACCTAGCTGACAGCCAGGACAGTGACCCTCAATGTGAGACACCTGACAGGCTAGTCCTAGCTGAGATTAAGACATGTAACTGGAAAAAGTCATCTTGGAATTTCTAATCCAAGCAGATATCAAATGGGACAAAAACAAGATTTTCCTGCTATGCCATTTCTGAATATCTGACCCACAGAATAGGGAATAAATAAATGGTTATTGTTTTAAACCACTATATGTTGGGGTAGTCTGTTACAGAGAAACAATAGACAAGAGAGAAATTGACTATCAGAGTATATTCACCAACATATTCAAATGCTTGCACATCAGAAAAAATAACAGGCCATACTAGGAAACAGGAAAAGATGCCTCGAATTTAAATATCCTGAAGAGATACAGGATTTAAAATCATTAGTCAGTGATAATCATGCAACTGTCCAAAATCATTTCAAATAATTTAAGGAAAATATGTATAAAGAAATAAAGAATATTAAGAGAACCTTGGGGAGCATAAAGAACAATTTGGAAGCCTGCACAGAAAAGTAACAGAACTTATGGGAAGGAAAAACATGATGGACGAGATTAAAAATACATTAAAGGCACATAAGAGCAGATTTGAATTGCTTAAAAACATAATTAGTGATTTCAAATACTGAACTTCTGTGCTGGAAAAGAGAGAAGAACAAAAAGAGAAGAGAATGGAAAAAAATGGAAAGTCTCAGGGAATTGAATGACAATGTTAAGCACACGAATTTCACATTATCACTGTCCCAGAAGGAGAAGAGAATGAAAAAGGGTCAGAAAGAATATCTGAGGAAATAATGACTGAAAATTTCCCAACTTTTATGAAAGACATAAATATCAATATCCAAGAAGGACAACATACCCCAAACAGAATAAATCCAAATAGACCTATCCTGAAACAGCTACTATTCAGAATGACAAATTTCAGAGATAAGGAGAGGATTCTGAAAGCAGCAAGAGAAAAGAAAAGCACCACATACAAGGATAACTAGATAAGATTAAGTGTTGACCTCTCATCAGAAACCATGGAGGAGAAAAAAAAAATTATGATGTATGTAAGGTACTGAAAGAAAAGCTGCCAGGCAAGAATTCTGTATCCAGCAAAACTGTCCTTCAAAACTTGGAGTGAGTTCAAAATTTTTACAGAAAAACAAAAACTGATGGAATATGTTACCAAAAGACCAAAATTACAAGAGATACCAAAGAGAGTTTGGCAGTCTGAAAGGAAAAAAACAAGGACAAGAGATTTGGAGAAGAGTTTAGAAATGAAGATCACTAGGAAGGGCAGACCAAAGGATAAGAAGATGAACAATAGAGCCATATGACAACAGAGAGTCAAAGGACAAAATAAGGTAAGTAATGCCTTTAGAGTAATAACATAGGATGTTAATGTAGTAAACTCCCCAATCTAAAGACATAGATTGATATAATGGATTTTTTAAAAGTCCCGTATATGTTCTACAAAGGACACATCTTGGATGTAAGGACACAACCAGGTTAAAACTGAAAGGTTGGAAAAAAGTATTCCATGCAAATAGTAACCAAAAAAGATTGGAGTAGTGGTACTAATATTGGACAAAATAGATTTCAAATGCAAAACTATTTAAAAGGTGAAGAAGGTCATTATATATTAATAAAGTGGGCACTTCACCAAGAAGATTAACTATACTAAATATTTATGCACCTAACCTGAGTGCCCCAAGATACACAAGGCACACATTAGCAAAAATGAAGGGAGAAATAGATTTCTCTATAATAATAGTTGGAGAATTCAATGCACCATTCTCAGTATTGGATAGAACAGCTGGATAGAGGATAATAAAGAAACAGATAACTTGAATAATATGATAAATGACCTAGACTTAAAAGATATCCATAGAGCAGTGCACCCCAAAACAGTATGATTGACAAAGAGAAAAAAAAAGAAAAAATGCAAATAATAAAATAAAATCAGAAATGAGAGGGAGGACATTATCACTGACCCTGCAGAAAAAGACAAATCATAAGATGATGCTATGAACAATAGTAAACCGTAAAACTAGACAATGTAGTGGATATGGACAAATCCCTAGGAACATACAAATCAACCACATTGACCCTAAAAGAAATAAAAGACCTCAACAGACCAATCATAATTGAAGAGATTGGAACAGTCATCAAAAATCCTCCCAAAGATGTAAAGCCTAGGACAAGTTGACTTCACAGATGAATTTTACCAATCATTCAATTATAATCTAATACCAATCTTGCTCAAGTGCTTCCAAAATATTGAATAGAAAAGAATGTTATCAAATTCATTCTATGAAGCCAATATCACCCTAATACCAAAACCAGATAAAGATGCTACAAAAAAGGAACATTGCAGACCAATATCTAATGAATATAGTTGCAAAAATTCTCAACCAAATACTTGCAAACTGAATCCAAAAGCACTTTTTAAAAACTATAATCAAATGGGATTATCCCAGGCATGCAAGTGTGGTTCAACCCAAGAAAATCAACTAATGTAATAAACCACATTGATAAATTAAATAATAATCACAATATCCTCTCAATTGGTTCAGAAAAGACATTTGACAAAATTCAGCACCCTTTCTTGGTTAAGAACACTCCAAAACAGAAATAGAAGGAAGCTTTCTCAATATGGTAAAGTGTATATATGAAAAACCTACAGCTAGTATAGCACTCAGTGGTGAAATACTGAAAGCTTTCCTGCTGAGATCAGGGACAAGACAAGGATGTTATTCAATATTATGCTAGTGGTTCTAGCTAGAGCAATTAGGCTAGATAAAGAAATAAAAGGGCGCAAATAAGAAAAGAAGAAGTAAACTTGCACTTTTCACTGATGATAAGACCCAATATGTAGAATCTCCTGAAAATTTCACAAGAAAGTTACTAGAATTAATAGTTTGGTTCAACAAAGTGGTGGGATAACAGATTAATACACAAAAATCAAGTGTTTCTATACACTACTGATGTGCAATCTGAGAAGGAAATCAGAAAAACAATTCCAGTTTTTAAGAGTGACTAAAACAATCAAATATTTAGGCATAAATTTAACCAAGGGCATAAAGGACCTATATTCAGAAAATTGCAAAACATTGCTAAAAGAAACCAAAGAAGACTTAAATAAATGGAAGGACATTCTGTGTTCATGGATTGGAAAATTAAATATTCTTAAGATGCCAGTTCTACCCAAACTGATATACAGTTTCAATGCAATTCCAATAAAAATCCCAACAGGCTTTCTGCACAAGTGGGAAAACCACTTAACAAATTTAATTGGAAAGATAAGGGACACCAAATAGCCAAAAAGATCTTTAAAAAGAAGAATGAACCTGGAGGACTCCCACTTCCTGGACTTTAAAGCATATTACCTAGGTACAGTGTTAAAAACAGCATGGTACTGAAAAATAAAATGGTCATATTTACCAATGAAACAGAATCGAGAACTCAGAAATAGACCCTCACATTTACAGTCAAGTCATTTTGACAAGGTGGTCAAGCCCTTCCATCTGGGCCAGAACATTCTATTCAATTAATAGTGCTGGGAGAACTGGATATCCATATCCAAAAGAAAGAAGACCCCAATCTCACACGTTATACAAAAATTAACTCAAAATGGATCAAGGACCTAAATATAAAAGTGACAGCCATAATACTCCTAGAAGAAAATGTAGGAAAACATCTTCAAGATCTTGTGGTAGGCAGTATTTTCTTAAATCTTATACCCAAAACACAAGAAATAAATAGTAAAATGGGACTTTTGCACCTCAAAGGGCTTTGTCAAAAGGGTGAAAATTTAGCCATCTCAATAGGAGAAAACATTTCACAATCACATATCCCATAAGGGTTTAATATCCATAATATACAAAGAGATCATACAACTCAACAATAAAATGACAAACTACCTGATTAAAAAATGGGCAAAAGACTTGAAAAGACAGTTTCCAAAGAAGAATATATTGCATATATAAGACTGTTTTTATAAAACATAAGTACAAATATATTAGAAAGAAGGTAAAAAATAGCAGCTATGCATGCCAGGTGATGCAAAGATTGAGAGGTGATGAGTTTTCTTCATTTGTTTGATTTTTGTTTGTTACTATTATTGGAATAATGAAAGTGCTCTGAGAATGATTGTGATGATGAATTCAGAAATATGTGTGTGGCAGTTTGATATTATTTTTACCAAAAAGAGATAATAGATTATGTTTGTAGAGTGGTCTGTTCCTCTTTGATTGTATTACATTCAGCTGAGATGTCTGATTAGATTATTGAAGGTGGCTGGTCAGCTGCACCTCGTGGACTGGTTCTGCCGGGAGAGAGGGCCTTCCTCACGCTGCCGGTGTGATACGGGTTGTCGGGGCAACTTCTCTACCTCACTCTGGGAACTGCCGCCGGGGCTGCAAACCAGCTGCGGCGAAGAGGACCACGCTACGAACTCACATGAACACAGGCCAGAAGAAACAGGAGACTATTGGGAGAGCCAGAGCGTGTGGGCTCATGTGCAATCTGCAGATGAGTTCGGGGAAGAGGAAGGGAAGGGGGAATATATAGGGATATGGTAATTTAGGGGAGGCGCATGTGCCTTGGCCTTGCCCCATGACTCAGCACTTCTGATTCATCATGACTCAGCACTCCTGACTCATCACCTATGACTCATCATGACTCAGCATTGTGATGGCACCCAGGCCCACAACACGGCCTATGCTCCCTACAAATTATGTTTAGATTAGGACTTGGATTCAATCATGTCATTAGAGAGCAACTCAATGTTGAGTCCCACCCCTCTTGATAGGCTGATAAAACAGACATTCATACAGAAGTAGACACAAAGGAGAACACAGAAAAAGACGTGGCAGAGAAGATACACAGAGGACCCTGAGGCCCCAGGAAGAGAGATGAGCCTGATCGTCTATAGCTGACCTTGTGAATAGAACAAAGTAGCTGAGCCCCAAAATAAATGAGCCCCAGGGAGAGAGAAGGGCCTTATGCCAGCCTACAGTCAAGATCAAAAGAAGCTGGGACCATGGAGCCTCAAGAGGAAGAAGGAAGACTGAACATTCACAGATGTTGCCATCATCTTGCATCAACACGTGACAACAGACTTTGGGTGAGGAAGTAACCTTGAGTTGCAGTCTTTAGGACCTTGTGACTGTAAGCTTTTACCCCAAATAAACACCCTTTATAAAACCCAACCCATTTCTGGTACTTTGCATTAGCACACCCTTGGCTGACTAATACACGTTTACACTGAATTCCATTGATTGTACTCTTCAGATGGATTTATGCTTTTTTAATATGTATCAATAAAATTAATTTTTTAAAAAAAGAAGAAAGTGTATAATGTGCCTCAAGTGGAATATTCTTAAACATTTCCATCTCAAGGTCCAACTCTACTTTGTAGTGTCATGTTACTATTTTTCACATTGAACATAGGTACTGCAAAATAGTTTGTATGGAAATATCTTTGTCCCTAACATTCTTCCTTCATTTTTGTCAGAATCACCTTAGCTTTTGAGAAATAAAGCAGATTTTTTTTAGAAGTATGATTCCACTCAAGGATTCCAACTTTCATTTTGCAAAACTTTGTGGAAATTAGCCTGGTCTGCATTCCAGTGGCCTTTTTATTTCTTGTATCTATATCAAAAGCAGTAATAACAACTCAAAAGAATGGAACAGGATACCTTATAATATAGTTACCATATGGTTTCAAAGACTTATCACTTCATTGATTTGGAAATTACTTTATGTAATTCACATAACAGTAGCAAGTAAGCCTGACTGTTAATTGCTATTCCTTGTGTAAGTTAATGGATGTTAAATGATAAAATTCCAACCTTTTTTCTCAAATCTTGTCTTAAATTTTTATGTTTGCATATTTTATTTACATCATTTCTTAAAATCTGCTTTCTGTGGCAGGGCAAGAGTTTTGTTCATTTTGGCCCTTTATATATTTGCTGGAAAATAGCAAAGTTTACTTTCACCAAATGTTCTGAAGTTTACAAAACTTCAAACATACATTGAGAATTTGTTTGGGAGCATCTCTATAATAATGTAGAGAGTTAGCAAATTATCTGGTGTTTTTGGTATTGAATTACAACCTATAACAGGTTTGCTCTTTTGAAAATTATATTAAGCATAGCATTTATCAAGTTAGTACTTTGATGTTGCCAATAGGATAGTTACATTAAAAATAAAGTTCTCTCATGAAACTTGAAAATAGTCCACAGCGCAGTAAATAGTTTATAGCTAGTGAATTCTATACATCATCTCTAAGCAGAATTACCATATTAAAAAATCTGAAACATAAAAAGTCATTTTTTGCATTATTTGTTGATTTAGTAAGTTTATACATAAAGGCAACCAAGCAAATGATATTTGCTAGATAGATTTTTTCTATAAGCACACTGCACTGTATTTAGTATGTCAACAAATTTTAGGAAGATCATGTTAGAAATGTGAAACCCTAGAATACTAAATTGTCTATCATAATTTAGTCATCGTTTCCAATAAGACAATTGCAATGACCTGAAAGAAGCAAAATTAGGAGAATATGGCTTCTGGCAGGTAGTCCTGGAACTACACTCTAGAAATTAACATTAAAATGTACACAAAGAGAAATAAAAACAACCATTTGCAATATGGGAATTAAACCATTTTAGTTTTCCAGGCTGCTAAGACAAATGCCACAATATGAGTTAGTTTAACAACACGAATTTTTTGTCTTATGATGTTAAAATGTTTGCATCCTCCCACGATTGGTAACGTTCTAGCTGACCAGCAATCTTCAGATTCCTTGGTTTTCTGTTTGCCTGATGATGCCTGTCCTCTCCTTTCTTGTCCTGGTGACTTCTGGGCTTCCTGTTCCTCCCTGTGGCTCTCTCTTTATAAGGCCTATAGTAACAGGATTAAAAAGCATCCTGATTCAGTTGACCACACCTTAACTAAAATTAAAATCTTCAAAGGTCCTATTGTTACAATGGGTTCACATCCACAGGAATGTGATTAAGATTATGAACACACTTTTTTCTTAGGTACAAAACTCAATCTACCACAAACCATGTATTAAAACCTAGGAACAAGTTCATCAATCAATAAAGGTGCACTGAGAATCACACTCTAGATCTATACTATACCTCGAAACCAGAGCAAACCAGATGATTATATTTTTTTAAATCTGGGAATTAGAAGTTATCCTACTGTACATCCTAAACAATGTAAAAAGTTATCTTCATCCCAGCTTTATAGGATGCAACTTCTGAACAAATTAAAATCTGTTCTCCTCTTTGTACATATATTCCAAGTATAAAATTGATTAAAGTAAAAGGGTCAGAAACTATATATCTTGAGATGTGCAAAACCTCAGAACAAAATTTTAAACAGGGAGACAAATGTTAGTAACAGAGAAAATAACCTGAGGTTCTAATGATTTTAAGTAAAGATAATGATCAGAGACCAAGGAATGTCCGCATCCTACTTTTCCATTCATGGTTAATTGCTAGATTTTCCCAATACTGTGCTCACAAATAACAATAAAGGTTATAGGTAAGATATATATTATTATTAGCTGAGTTGGAATGTGTCACAGACTCAAGACACAAGCAGTCATTCTTTATACAATTTGCAATCTTGCTACCTAGCAGCTGTCAAGCCAGAAAGGATGAAAATGTTACAGCATCTAAGAGTAGAAAACAAGAGGGGAAGAAAATAATCAAACACCAATTGCTTAACCTCAGTAGAGCTCAGATTCTGGAAATAGAAGAATAGGGGGACAAGCAAGGTAGTTAACTTGCCTGAGCAGTAAGGTTTAAAACAATTTGCAATTGAGTTCTAAAGAAGGAAAATATGAAAGACAATGTTATTTTCTCTGTGTGTCTGTGTGTGTGTGTGTTGAAAACACACATATGACCTCACCCTCAAATAAGTGTAACCTAATCATGGATTTTCACCAAAGATATTAATATTTCCATCTCCCTGGGTCAGAGAAGAGACCCTCAACAAAAAGAGAACAATTTTAAACCATCAAAAAATATATAGAGAAGCTTACTAAATTTTAGACAGTTCTTGACATGTGATATAGCAGTGGACAAGTCTATGTTTGCATTCTTGTGTGGGAAGATAGACAATAAACATAAAAATAAATTTTAAAGTAAGTATAATAAAGAAGGCAAATTTGACATAATGAGGTAGGGAGTGACAAGGGGAAGCACTGCTTTTGGTACAGTGATGGGGAAGTTGCTTGAAGGAGGTGACAATTAAACTGAGTTCTGAATGACAATACAGTTCTTCTGAAGATCTAGGGGGAAAACATTCTAGGCAGGCACCCTCAAGCTTTTAAACCATAAGGAATGTCCTTTATCTGGTCAAAGAATAGAAAGAAGGCCAAGGGAGCTCAGTCATCCTGAATGAAGAGGAAAAATAGATTGGGTACATGGTAAATAGAAGAATCAGTGATAACTCTTGGGTTGCTGGATTATATAACTGCCATTTACTCAAATTAGAATGACTGGGTGGAAGTGTGTTAGGAATAGGAAATCTATATTAGTTGTATTCTTTATTTGCTACACTTATATGAAGAACTATTCCATCTGAAGTTATCACATTGCCAAGGAACACAATATTTAGCAAAGGAAATAGTCTCACCTCATTGTGGAAGAGCCACCAGAAAAACCCATTCATTGTACTAGTATTGAAGTAGAAAAATTGCCTGTTAACTTACCTTCCATCTCAGGTTCTAAAAGAAAAATAAACTTCCAGCACAAGGACATGACAAGAGGGTCTAAGGTAATACTATTTAGCAAATGGTATGCCTTAGGCCTGGATATATTTCTTTCTATCTAAGCTTGAATAAACAAAACAATGAACATATGTGGTCTTATAAATTTTTTTTCTGGCACAAGGAAAAAAAAAAACCCACAATGCTAACATTCTGTATAAATACATGTTCCTAAATATTATAATCTATGGAAAATAAATAATGTTCTAGAAAATATTTGCTTTGTTTATTGAAAAATACAAAATATACCTACTTCATTGAATGAGATGCTGAGATTTATAAGGGCAAAATTGATTTAGACAAAGAATTAAAGTAGAATTGGCCAAAATAATGAAAATAAATAAATGCAAAATTTTAAATGAAATAGCCAAATTAAAGTCCACATGAAGACAAGAATAAGCTGAAATGACACTACAGAAAAATGCATCAGATGTTGGCACCTTGTGAGATAAAAATAATAAAAATGTTACCAAGCAAGGACTCCCTGCTCAAAATGCACAGAGGCTAATACAATGACATTGGAATTTTGAGAAAAGAAAGAGCTTTAATGTAAGGTTGACAGGCATGGAGACAGGAGTCATGGCTCAACTCTGTCTACCTGATCTGAGAGTTAAGGGAGAATTTATGGGAATGGGAATGAGAGGTGGGGACAGAAGTGGGGAGGTTTGATTTGGTATAGTCCAATTGATTAATTATAGAGTTGTCCATAAGTGGTAGAGTGTATTTTAAGTCATATCCTCCTTATTCTATCAACTCTTGTATTTGGTCTGCTCCTGTTATCTCCCTGTCTTCATAACCTTGGTTCCAAGGGAGGTGACCTCTATTCCTATTGTCTCAAAGATTGTCTGAGGGACAAGAGTCAGTGTTTTCTATGCATGCTCATGTTACCTATCCTTCAGTTAAACAAGCTCAAAAGAAAAGTTTATAGGAACAGAGAAATCCACCCCCACCCCAATAGGTTTAGCCTGCCCATGGTTTCAGAATTATGAAAGGTGATATAGAGGCCAGATTAGAATTACTGAGACTGAGAATTGTGAACATATGTTACAAGATTTTATTTTAGGTTCTTAACTATGCTGGAGAAATGAATTTCAAGAGCATGTCAGGGGAGTTAGTAATTTATTCAGGTAGGGAGGGAAGAGAAGTAGGAGATAATAACAGATCAGGGTCCCAGGTAGAAAGAAAAGTGATAAAGTGGGATGATTTACAGGCTACAATTATGCATTAAAGGTTATCAATCCCCAGGTTTACTTGTGTGGCCACATGGCAGAGGAAAAATGGAGAGAGCAGTGCTCAGAGAGCAGGATGGGTTCACAGGCAAGAAAGCATAAGAGAGCATGAGAAAGAGCTCAGGACCTGTGTCTGCCTTTTTGAACTGTTGATTATTCCACCCCTTTGCTAAAGGCAGGAGAAGAGTTCCAGCTGTTTACCATTTTGATTGCTTATTTTTCCCATCAATTTCCCAGGATGGCCCAATGATTAAAGTCTTTGGAGAATATCTGGGGCTTCTCCTGGCTTCCAGAAGAAGTCTTCTTCTGAGTGACAGAATCTTGGGGAGGGTCTTCCAGCAGCCATCTTGGTGTTATTGATGTCCATGTGGACTTCTTCCCAAGTTCCAGATCGGTCTATTGATTCCCTATCTTACTAACCCAATTCACACACCCTAGCAAGAAACCTGAATAAATAAGAGTAATCAATAACTAAGTACTAAAGAAAAAAAAAAAAAAGAAAACTTTCCTGAGCTGAACTATTACTCAAATTCCTGAGCCAAAAGAATTAATTTTATAAGCCTAAGAAAATAAATTTCAAAATGACTCAAAATGATATATAAGTACCCAGACAGGAAAGAAAACATGTCACCAATGAAAGTAAAAAAGTTGGGCTATCCTCAGATTTCTCTCCTAAATACCCAAGTGAGAGAAGACAACAGAGAATGCCTATAGAATTTTAATAGAAAAAGTTTGTTACCTGAAAATTTCACATTATACAATTTATTGTTCATATGTCAAAACAATAGAAAACATTCCTAGGTTGTTAGGACTCAGAAAATATTATAGCCCAACACTCTACTTAGAAATAAAAGAATCAATAATAAAATTAATAATAAAAACATGATTAAATAAAAAGCTAAAATATAGTATGGAAATATGGGAATAACAGTACTGGTTATACATGAGATAGATGAAATACATTCAATTAATACAACAGAATTTACTTATCCTTGAACATCTTTCAGCTCCTTTGTTAAGAGCCCACCATATGCAAGGTAGGAACTCTTCTAAGTACAGAGGATATAAGAATAAACAAGGGAGACAGTGGGTCCTGCCCTGCTGGAGCTATATTTTACTGGGTCACATAGGCGTTAGGCAAATGACAGAAGAGTGTCAATGGTCTGAGAAAATAGAGGAAGATCAGGAGGTATAATCAGAGTGCAATTTTAGATAGGTGGGCCCCAGAAGACCTTTCTAAGGAACAGTAAACAGTGAAATGAAGGAACAAGATTTTAAAGGTCTTAGAGAAGACTTTTCAAGAAAGTTCCAAGTACCTGAGGTAGAAGTGAGCTTGCCATGTTTGAGGAATAGCAGGGAGGCAGCTTTGAGAAGATAGCAGTAAGAGAGAAGGTGGTCAGAGTCCACAGTAGAGCAGTCTTCATGGGCCAGATAACAGTGGGCAATTTAGTCATGGTAAGAACTTTGGATTTCATTTCTGGCAGCTTCAAAACCAATGTAGAGTTTTAAATAGAGGACTCTTAATGATCTAATATCTTTAAAAAGCATTCCTTTTTAATTTTATGGGGAATAAACCAAAAAGTGTGGAGGGAAATCAATTATGAGGCTACTGCAGTAACTGCATTTATGATCCCTTATTAATAAAACAAAGATTGCAGTGTCTTGTGAGGAAGGGGAGAGATAGGAATTTTAAATTCCTGATTATGCATGAGAAGGCTAAATTTATTGTACTTTGATAGAGAAATATATGTTAAAGTAAGTATTTGATAAGTTTAAAGGACAAATGCTAGTAGAATTTAAAATAGACTAAATTCCAAATAACTATCAAAGATAAAAGCAGACCAAAGTAGACATGAGTCTTATCTTTAAGTGCCTACAGGGGCTGGGAGTGGCATCTGTGCCCCACAATTTGCAGAGAGCCTGGACCATTCTGAAACTTGGAGGCTTGGAGAGGGTGCTGTCTCCTCCCTTTGTTCAGGGAAAGCATGGGCAAGTACTTGGAAGGGATGGTATGGGTGGGGCTGCCAATTCAAGGACAAAACATCATTCCACAGATGATGCTCAGATCTTGAAATCTATGGCATTTGTCTTGATGCTTTAGAATTATTTGCAACCCATGACACCTGTTTACCTTCCAAGTTCTCCATTTTGGAATGGAAATTTATCCTATGCCTTAGCATATTGGAAGTAGATAACTTGTTCTCTAGGTTTCACACATTTATATACAGAGGTAAATTATGCCCCAAGACAGACCACATCCACATACAGTTCATGAGAGAACACTCTCATATTTGTATTGTTAACCACACTTCATCTTTTACCACATGGCTCACTTCCATGCTTTGCACAATCCATAAAAACTGCCCACTCAGTGACTCTCACCTTCATCAAGGAGTTGTGCAGTAAACTTTTGAATATTTTCCTTAGTCCCAAAGAAAAAAAAAAATGAAAAGCATACCCCCATTATTGACCTTAGTGTTGATAGTAATTTCTTTGACATTGATGCAAGAATATCACAATACTACTGTTAATTATAGTCCATAAGTAACATTAATTGTATTTTCCATTTATTAACAACTTGTAATAGTGCTGAACATTTGTTCTAGTACTAAGAAGAACATTTTTGTATTTATACTTTTATCTGCAATCCTCCTACACCACAAAGGCTCTATGCTACTCAATCCATGGATTATTCTTTAGCTTTCTTTTAATTGACATTTAGATACCTAAACTACCCCTTACAGCCACAATTTCATTTATGAGCTACCTGTGTTAGTTTTATTCACTATAATGTGTTACCATCGACTCTATTCATTTCCACACTTTTAAAGTCAAGCTAAGTGAAAATTCTACACCCATTAAGCATCAGTTACAATAACCTACATTCCAGGCTTGTACTCTATGTGTTTATTCTTTGTACTTAGTTCTATTAGTGAGAGAATACAGTATTTATCTTTTTGTGTCTGGCTTATTTCACTTAGCATAATATAACGTCAATGTTCATTAGAGTTGTCATATGTGTTCCAATTTCATTTTTTAATTACAGCAGCGTAGGATAATATTGTATGTATATACCACATTTTGTTTATCCATTCAAGGTTGATGGATACTTGGGTTGTTTCCATCTTTTAGCAATTGTGAATAACACCACTATGAATATCATGTGCAAATGTCTGTTCATGTCACTGTGTTCCATTCTTCTGGATATATTCCTATCAGAGAGATTGCTGGATCATATGGTAGTTCTAGATTTAACTTCTTGAGGAACTGCCAAACTTTCTTCCACAGAGAATGCACCACTCTACATACCTACAAACAGTGAAGGAGTGTTCCTATTTCTCCATATTCTCTCCAGAAATTATTGTTTGCTGTTGTATTTTGTTTTGTTTTGTTTTTAATTTTTTAAAATAATGGTCATTCTATGAGGTGTGAGTTGATAGTTCATTGTAGTTTTGATCTGCATTTCTGAAATAGCTAGTGATGGTGAATAATTTTTCATGTGTGTTTTTTTTTTTGCCATATGTATTTCCTCTTTGAAGAAATGTCTATTCAAGATTTTTGCCCATTTTTTAAATGGATTGTTTGCCTTTTTATTTTTAATTTTTTATTGATGTATGTCATTCATACATGAATATGCATGTATGAATGATAAACATATTACCTAGCTACAGTGGTAAAAACAGCATGGTATTGGCATAAAGATAAACACATAGACCAATGGAACCGAACTGATGGTTCAGAAACAGACCCTCACATCTACGGTCAAGGATTTTTGACTAGCCTGTCAAGCCCTCCCAGTTGAGGCAGAACAGTTAATTCAACAAATGATGTGGGAAGAACTGGATTATCCATAGTCAAAAGAAAGAAAGAAGATCCCTACCTCACACTTTATATAAAAATTAACCCAAAATGGATCAAAGACCTAAATATGAAAGGAAGTACAATAAAGCCCCTAGAAGAAAATGTAAGGAAACATCTTCAAGACCTGGTGGTAGGTGGTGGATTCTTAAACCTTACACCAAAAGCATGAGCAACAAAAGAAAACATGGATAAATGGGACCTCCTCAAACTTAAACATTTCTGTGATTCAAAGAACTTCAAGAAGGTGAAAAGGCAGCCCAGTTGATGGGAGAAAATATTTGGAAACCACTTATCTGATAAGGGCTTGACTTCCATTCTATATAAAGAAAGCATACAACTCAACAATAAAAAAGCAAGCAATCCAATTAAAAAATGGGCAAAAGATTTAAACTGACATTGCTCCAAAGAGGAAATACAAATGACCAAAAAGCACATGAAAAAACATTCCATATCACTAGCTATTAGGGAAATGCAAATTAAAACAACAATGAGATATCATCTGACACAATATAGAATGGTCATTTAAAAAATCAGACAACAGTGCTGGAGAGGATGTGGAGAAATAGGAATGCTCCTTCACTGTTGGTAGGAGTGTAAAATGGTGCAATCTCTGTGGAAGACAGTTTGGCGGTTCCTCAGGAAGCTAAATATAGTACTACCGTTATGATCCAGCAATTTCTCTACTAGGAATATATCCAGAAGAACTAAAAACTATGACATAAACAGACATAGTGGCATTGTTCACAATTGCTAAAAGATGGAAACAACCTAATTGTCTACCCACCAATGAATGGATAAACAAAATGTGGTATATATGTATGATGGAACACTGTGCTGCAGTAAGAAGAAATGAAATTGGGACATATATGGTAACATGGATGAGTCTTGAAGACATTATACTAAGTGAAGTAAGCCAGACACAAACGGATTGCTTGACTTTTATTGTTGAGTTTTATGATATCTTTATATAGAAAGCAAATCAAACCTTTATCATATATGTGCTTTCCAAATATTTTCTCATATTGAGTAGCTACATTTTCACCATCTTAACAAAGTTGTTTGATACTTAAAAGTGTTTAAGTTTGAGGAGGTTCCATTCATCCTTTTTTTTTCTTTTGTTGCTCATCCTTCCAGTGTAGTATTTAAGAAACCACCTACCACCAAGTCTTGAAGATGTTTCCCTACATTTTCTTCTAGGAGTTTTATAGTTGTAGCTTTAATATTTAGATCTTTGATCCATTTTGAGTTAATTTTTGTATACGGTATGTGATAGTGGTCCTCTTTCTTTCTTTTGGGCATGAACATCAAATTCTCCCAGCACCATTTGTTGAATAGACTGTTTTGGTCCAGCTGGGTGGGCTTGATAGCCTTGTCAAAAACCACTTGACCATAGATGTGAGGGTATGTTTCTGAAATGTCAGTTCTGTTCCTTTTGTCTACTTGTTTATCTTTATGTCAGGACCATGATGTTTTTACCATTGTACCTAGGTAATATGATTTAAAGTCCAGAAGTGAGAGTCCTCCAGCTTTATTCTTCCTTTTAAGATGTTTCTGGCTATTTCATCTTCCTTACCCTTCCAAATAAATTTGACCATTGGTTTTTCCATTTCTTTAAAAATTGTTGTTGGTATTTTTATCAGGATTTCATTATATCTGTATAGAAATTTAGGTAGAATTGACATCACTATTTAGTCTTCAAATCAATGAACACTAAATAAGTTTTCATTTATTAAAATGTTTTTAAAAAATTTCTTTTAGCAATGCATTGTACTTTTCTAAATAAGGGTCCTTTAAGTACTTAGTTAAGTTTATTCCTAAATATTTGATACTTTTAGTTGCTATTTTAAATGGAATTTTTTTCCTGAGGACCTCAGATTGCACATTACTAGTATATAAAAACACTACTGATTTTGCATACTAATCTTGTATCGACCACTCCGCTGAACATGTTTATTAGCTCTAGTAGCTTTGTTGTAGATTTTTCAGATCTTTCTAGGTATAGGATCATACATCTGCAAATAGCAAAAGTTTTACTTCTTCGTTTCCAATTTTGATGCTTTTTATTTTCTGATTGCTCTGTCCAGCACCTCTAGCCCTATATATTGAACAGCCCTGGTGATAGTGGGCATCCTTGTTTTGTTTCTAATCTCAACAGGAAAACTTTCAGCCTTTCACCATGGAATACAAATTTAACTACAGATTTTTCATATATACCCTTTAACATGTTGAGAAAATTTCCATCAATACTTATTTTTTTGGAGATTTTTTAATTAAAAAAATACTGTATTTTTTCAAAAGTCTTTTCTACATCAGTCAAAATGATCATGTAATTTTTCTTCTTCCATTTATTAATGTGATATTTTATGCTGATTGATTTACTTGTGTTAAAACACCCTTTCATGTCTGGGATAAAATATACTTTATCATGATGATTATTCTTTTAATGTGTTGTTGGATTTGATTAATGAGTGTTTTGTTGAGGATTTTTGCATCTATATTTATTAGGGAAATGTCATTTTCTCTTTTTTGAAATATCTTTATGTGGCTTTGGTAGTAAGGTAATAGTTGTTTCATATTGGTCATGTTCTTTCCTATTCAAGTTTTTGGAAAAGTTTAAGTAAGATTGGTATTAAATCTTCATTGAGTGCTTAGTGGAAGTCACCTGTGAAGTCATCTGGTCTTGGACTTTTCATTTTGGCGAGGAGTTTGATGACTATTTCAATTTCTTTGCTTGTGAATGGTTTATTGAGGTCTTCTATTTTTTCTAGGGTCAGTGTAGATTGTTTGTCTGCTCCTAGGAATTTGACCATTTCATCTACATTATCTAGTTTGTTGGTATACAGTTTTTCATAGTATGTCCTTACAATGTCTTTTATTTCTTATATATAAGAAATAAATATAATGGCCCCATTTCTTTTCTGATTTTATTTATTTGCATCTTCTCTCATGTTTACTTTGTCAGCCTGGGTAAGGATTTTTTTATTTTGTTGATCTTCTCAAAGAATCAACTTTTGGTTTTGTTGATTCTTTCTATTGTTTTCTGTTGTTGTTGTTCTCAGTTTCTTTTATTTCTGTTCTGATTTTCATTACTTCTTTCCTTGGCTTGCTTTTGGTTTAGTTTGCTGTTCTTTTTCTAGTCTCCCCAGGTGTGAAGTTAGGTCTTCTATTTTAGCTCTTCCTTCTTTTTTAATACAAGCATTGAGGGCTACATATTTCCCTATCAGCACTGTCTCTGCTGCATCCCATGGATTCTAATATGTCATGTTCTAATTTTCATTCATCTCGAGATATTTACTGATTACTCTTGCAATTTTTTCCTTGACCCACTGTTTATTTAAGAGTGTGTCATTTAATCTCCATATATGTTGAATTTTCCCTTTTTCTATCTGTTGTTGATTTCCAACTTCATTCCATTATGATCAGAGAAAGTGTTTTGTATACTTTCAATCTTTTTAAATTTATTGAAATCTGTTTTGTGTCCCAATATATGGACAGTAATGGAGAAAGATCCATAAGCACTTGAGAAGAATGTATATCCTGCAGTTTTGGGGATGCAATTTTCTGTTTATATCTATTAGATTTAATTCTTTCCATATTTTATTCAAGCTATCTTCTTCTTTATGGATCCTCTGCCCAGATGTTCTATCCAATAGTGACAGTAGTTTCTGAAGTTTCCAACTATTATTGTAAAGGTATCTATTTCTCCCTTCAGTTTTGCCAGTGTTTGCTTCATGTAATTTGGGGCATCCTGGTTAGGTACATATACATTAATAATCATACAATTGATTGTTATTTATTCCTGGTGAATTGCCCCTTTTATTAATATATAATGACTTTCCTTATCTCTAATAACAACTTTACTTTCAAAGTCTATTTCATCTGATATAAGTATAGCTACTTAAACTTTTTTTGGTAAGTGAATGCAGGAAATATCTTCTATTCTTTCACTTTCAATCAGTTGTATCCTTGGGTCTAAAGTGAGTCTCTGGTAGACAGCATATAGATATCTCATGTTTTGTTATGCATTAGGCCAGTCTGTGTCTTTTCTTAACAAATCAATTTTATTGATACATATTAATAAACAATGAATCCATCCAAAGTGTACAAACAATAGTATTTGGTATAGCCACATAGTTGTGCATTCATTAATTGAATCGCTATTATCTTGTCCATGTGGGCCAAAAGTGGCAGTGACTGCAGTTGCCTGGAGAGACTGAGGAAGCACTATTCCTCCTTCCTGCCTGCTCTCTGCTGGGGGCAGGAATGGAGTCACAAAGGTGTCCAAGATTCTAGTCCTTGGAAGACAAAAGCAGCTGCAGTTGTCCAGAGAGGCTGAGGGACAACTGTCCCTCTTGCCCTGTCAGAGACAGGTATAGAGCCACAGGAACATTCAACAATCTATTCTGCATGGACTGAAAATGCCTGCAGTGGCCTGGAGAGGCAGAGGCAACACTCCCACCCCTCTTGTCCTATCAGGTGTGGGAATGGAGCCATAGATGTTCAACAATCTAGTCTATGAGGGCCACAGGTATCTGCAAGTTCCATTGACTTTGAGCTTCTGGCTGATTCCAATCTGCCAGTACCCGTATAATATATATTTTTTGTATAATTCCTCTTCATACATCTTACAATTTCTAAAATGGAAATCCATAAAGAGTTGTAATTATGTATGGTTTGGGGCATAAAATGTATAAAGATATAGTTTGTAATAAGTACAACAAAAAGGTAGGGGAATGAAGGGTTATAAGAACAATATTTGGGTATACTTCTGAAATTAAGTTGGTATCAAATGAAACTACTGTTATAGATTTAGAATGTTAAATTTAAGCTCTGTGGAAAACAAAAGAAAATATGTGAAACATATATAGAAAAAATATGAGATGAAATTTTAAATAGTACACTACAAAAATCAAATAAATAAGATATTATACATTCACAGAAGAATTGGGGACTAAGAATATATACACTTACAAGGCAAAATAACAAAACAGCAGAAAAGAGTCCTGCATTCTCAGTAGTTACTTTAAATGTAAATAGCTATAACAGTCTACTCAGAAGCCAGACATTGTCAGAATGGATAAAAAATATGACCTAATTATATGCTGTTTACAAGAAACTCACTTATAATCAAAGACACAGTAAGTTGAAAGTGAAAGAATGTAAAAAATATATACCATGAAAATAGTAACCAACGGAGAGCTGGTATAGATATATGAATATCAGATAAAATAGACTTTAAGTAAAAAAATAATTGTAAGAGACAAAGAAGATCACTACTGATAGAGAGAGAAATTCAGTAAGAAGACATACATTTATGAATATATATGCACCTAATGGCAGGGCCCCAAAATATATGAAGCAAATATTAATATATTTAACAGAGAAATCGATGGTTCAACATTAATAGTAGGAGAATTCAATGCAACACTTTCAATAATGGTTAGAACACCTTGGCAGAAGATCAATAAGGAAATAGAGGTTTGAACAATAAACTTAGCAGACATATATATATTACATCAACCAATGACAGCAAATCATGTTCTTCTGAAGTAGCGCATATCGGTTATTCTCCAGGATAGACCACATATTACGTCAGAAAATAGTCTCAATAATTTAAAATTATTGAAATCCTACACTGTATCTTCACCAACCACAATGAAATGAATTGAAGAATCAGTATTAGAGAGAACACCGGAAAATTCACAAATATGTAGAAATAAACCACGTACTCTTAAGCAAAAAATGAGTCAAAGAAAAAATCATAAGGGAAATTAGGAAATATCTTGAAGCAAATGGAAAATGAAATGATATGCAAAAGAAATTTTGCATACCAAAATTTATGGGACACTGCAAAGTCAGTGCTGAGGGAAATCTACAGCTCTAAATGCTTACATTACAAAAGAAGACCTAAAACCAGAGGCTTAAGTCTCATACCCAGAGGAACTAAGAAAAAGAAGAAAAACATAAACATAATGTGAACAGAAGAAAGGAAATGCTAAAGATTAGACTGGAGATAAATGAAATAGAGAATAATAATAATAATAAAACAATAGAGAGGATCACCAAAACCAAAGGTTGTTTTACTGCTAAGATCCATAAAATTGACAAACTTTATATATATTGACATAGAAAAGAAGAGAGACAACACAAATAATTAACATCAGAAATGAAAAGAGAGACATTTCTACCAGCCCCAAAGAAATAAACAGGGTTAAAAGAGAATACTATGAACAATTGTATGCCAACAAATTAGATAATCTAGGTGAAATGGACAAATTCCTAAAATATGTATATAAACTAAAACTACCTACACTGAGACTCAGAAGAAATTGATGATGTCAACAGACCAATACTAAACACAGAGACTGGAGTCAGTAATCAAAAAACAACCAAGAAAAATAAAGCTTATTGGCAGATAGTTTCACTAGTGAATTTTACCATCAACTGATGAATGTATAAGCAGAATGTGATATATGCACAGAGTGGAATATTATTCAGCCATAAAAAGGAATGGAATTCTGATACATGTGACAACAAGGATGAAACCTTGAAGACATCATGTTGAGCAAATAAACCAGGCACAAAAGCACAAATATCACATGATTTGAAACAATTAGAATAAGCGAACTCGTAGCATGAAAATCTAGAATATAGATTACCAAGGGACAGTATAGAGATAGGGAGTGTGAAGTTAAGACTCAAAATGATCAGAGTTCCTAATTAGAATGATAGAAACACATCAGAAATGTAATTAGTTACACTGAAATATATACCTAAATGTGGTTAAAAGGGAAAATATTAGTTTGTATATATGGTAACAGAATAATTTTTTTTTAAATTCATGGAATTACACTACATAAACAGTAAACCTAAAGATAAACCATGGACTATAATTAGCAGTACTATTTTGAAACTGTGTTGTAATCAATTGTAATAAATGTTAAACAACAAAGCAAGGTACTAATAATGGAATGGTATGTGGGAATCCTTTATTTTATGCATGATTATTCTTTAAACCCACAATTTATCTAATAAAGAAAAAAGAGTATATATAAGAATTAAATATATGTTAGTGAAAGACTCAAATAGCTGGAGGAAAGATATAAGTAAGTACCACACAGTTCTTTTAAAAATTGTTTAGGTGTGTGGGAAAAATACCAATTGAATCAAACACCAAAATGTGCTAACACTACATTTATATGATATCCACATATTTAGCAGAAAGTGTAGTTTAGTATATGCACCTAGAAAGATAAGTTCAAAAGCAAAGAAACCACAAGGGATGAAATTTTAAAAATTCAATATTCTATTCTTTTTAGTAGACTATAAAATCAGTGTTTCAAGCTGTATTACATGGAAACAAGCAGCCTTCAAGGTAATGGGAGATACAACAAGGAAATAGAGTTCTAGCCCTCTTTTACCCTCCTTCCAGGTGGGAAAGACTTCTTAAATAATACAACATTCTAGAATCCATTCAAGAAAAAATTGGCATGATTTGTCTATGTAACAAACTAAAAAAATCAGCATAGTAAAATGCACCACAGATAAAAGATAAAAAATAAAAATGGAAGAGAAATATTTGTACTATATATACTATAAGATTAAAAACCACAGTCAACACATTAAGGAAATAAATATATTTTATGATATATTAAACATAAATATAATACATTATACCTATTATAATCTATGTCTGTATGCAATAACACATATATAATATAAATCCAAAATATATGGAGTTTCTACAAAGCAGTAAAGAGTGTCAAACAGCTTATCTCAGCCTGATTTTCCCAGAAAATTAAATCAGAAGCAATGAAAATTCATGTGCTATTATTTGTTAGGAAATGCAGAGAATCAGGTGTAAAAAAATGTATGGGTGTTGTACATAAGCTTCAAGGAAACATCTCAATACAATATTTTGACTAATTCCAGGTATACTTGCCAAGTCTCAATCACAAGTGTCAATAAATTCTCCTTTACCCAGCCTGAAAATACATCCCTTTGGTTAACCTGTTCATCATCTTCTCCCACAAGTTTTTTTTTTTTTTTTTTACCTGATCTTTTCTGTCATGTATTAACCAGGGCCTTCAACTTTTTCATGAGTAGTTTTTTTCCCCCAGAGTAAATATCATCCTTCCTTACTCAGACTATGCTCTGTTATCAGCCTGGAGGTGACCCGGCCCGCAGGTCAAACGAACCGGCACCTGAAAGAGGGAGTGGGAATTGGGGGACAAGAGGCGAGAGAAACGGAGACAAGACAGGATTCTGATCGAGCCTCCGTTTATTGAGGGTAGAGCATCAGAATATATACTAAGGGGAGGGTATTAGCAGGGGGTGATAGGCTGATGAAGTGGCTCTTCCATATAAGGCAATAAAATGCTGTTACACCAGTTGCTATAGGTTGCGAGTCTTCAATGCTGGTCATGGCTTCAACATCTTGTTGCGCAGGCGCGACACTTTTTGCCCGGGAAACTGGGGAAAGGGGAAGAAGAAGGCGGAAGCACAGGGGTGGAGTAGGTGTAGTTATGAAAACCATGTTGCTGGAGACCACAAATGCACGTAGCTCCGGGCGGCTCCCCACATGGAGGTAATAAAAGTGTTGGGAAGTGTGGTTCTTTGAGTCTTTTGCTGACCCCAGGAAATTATGTTTTTAAACTGGCCCATTCCTGTAGGTGTGAATCTATTGTGAAGCTTTGATTAAATTATACTCAGCTAAGGGCCGTTTGATTAGATTACTCCAGTAAGGCATAGCTGGGGTGGGTCTTAATCCTCTTACTGGAGTCTTTTATGCACTGGAATTGGATGAACCAGAGAAACAGAGAAGCTGAGAGAGAATCCCCAGAAGCCAGAAGCTGAAATAAGTGGAACACAGAAACAGAGGGATCCCCCCACAAATCCAGAAGCTGAAAGCAATAAGGCACAGAGGAGAGGGGAGAAAGATGGTGCCATGTGGGTGCCATGCACCCACAGTTGCAGCTCATGGAGAGAGCATCTCCTGATGATGCCTTGATTTGGACACTTTTACAGCTTTAGAACTGTAAGCTTGTAACCTAATAAATGCCCATTGTGAAAGCCAATCAGTTTCTGGCACTTTGTCTTAGCAACCTTTTGCAAACTGAAACAGGAATTGTAGTCATCATCTTACAAGGCACCTGGTTTCTGGTAAGGTCACTGCATGATCTCCAAGCAAGGAAAGTGTTATTCTTTTCTGACAAGTGTACTTAGATTCTTCTGTGGACCTAGAAGTTCCAGGAGAATTTGGATGTTCTATATTCTCAGGCTCATTCATTCAAACATTCCCATCCTAGGTCTCAAGGTCCTCTTATCAGGGTCTGACTTTTATATTATAGATGATTTGAAGCTGCACATTTAATTTGTTTTGCAGCTCTGACACCCTTATAATTAGATGCTGTACCTGAATTTATTCTGTCTCCCTTGAGGAGTTTAGAGACAGAGGACTTCTGATTTTTCTAGCAAGTCTTAAGTTTTCACTTAGTACAAATATATGCATATAAATGCACATACACATATACACATACACGTCTATACATACACACAAACATATATCATATCCAGATTTTTTTTACAACAGAAGCTATAATCTTTAGAGTTTGCATTGCCTTTGTACAGTTCTAGTCCACAAAGAATGTATTTCTCAACTTTACCTTTCACCAATTAATCACAGATAAAATCCTTAGTGATTGTGATACCACTTCATGGGATTACTGCCACCCAACTAACCACATGCAGTGGATTCCTATTCCCTTTGGAAAGGTGAAAAATCCATGCTAAAAATCCCATTCTGTGGTTCAGTATTCTAGAGTCTCTACTGCTCTTTATTAATGGCTCTGCCTCCATAAGTGAAAGACCTGCCCTGGGGGCCTTAACTTCCCCATACTACTGGATTATACATACATGAGTTCTTAGCAGATCTCTTAGCAGGATGATAAGTGAGAGAACACATAGAATAGACTTGAGCCTATTTCTTAGATTGTTCCCACACAAAGTGGTCAGAACCCATGTAAAGTTTGTCACCTCAGCAATAGCTAGCACAAAACAAGTGATCAAGGTCTCAGAAGACATCTTAGATGAAATGGATCTGAGGTAGCGTGATAATGGTATCTATGTAACCCAGCCAACTCACAGAAAATAATTAAACACAGACAGTAAATATGTATTATTATGTTCCCAAATTTACTAGTAATCAAGGTAACATATTATAAACAATAGTGTGTTATCATTTACTATTCATCAGATTGTCAAGTATTAGAAAGACTGATAATTTCTATTAGTATGGATATACCAAAAAAAAAAAAAAGTTCTTCCCAGTGACAACTCTATCCTATGGAAATGAAAGCACAAAATTTAGAGAATAACTAGCATGCTTTGCAACATTATGCCTCTCTACCTTTTCCTTACAATAGGACCTACTGATCTCTCCTCAAAAGAGATAACCTGAAGTCCAATTACCTTATCCAGCTGAAACTCCAAGATCTCATGCACAGATATATCCATCAAGTCAAGTATTGTTCCTTATAATCCACTAAATTATAAATTACAAAGACAAGTTACCTGTCTCCTGCTATACACTGCAAATGTAGTAGTGAAACAAGGGCAGTATATCTTCATTGAAAGCTCTTTTGGAAAGAGAAAGAATGGGAAACATCTCACTATGAGTGTGTTTTGGTTTCCTTGTTGCTAAGGCAAATTCAATGCAATAAATTGGTTTAAACAATGGGAATTTGCTGGCTCACAGTTTTGAGGCTAGAAGAAGTCCAAACAACTATCACCAAAGTGATGCTTTCTTCCCAAAGACCAACCTTCTGTGTCTTGCTGCTGGTGAACCTTGGTTTTGACTCCTCTGTCATCCAGCAACGCACATGATGGCCTCTCTTGGCCTCTCAGTTCTCTTCTCGGTTTATTAAATTTCAGTTTCTTGCTTCCCATGACTTTTTCTTATACTGCCTGAATTTCATTTTGCTAATAATAATAATAATAACAACAACAATACCATTATTACTCTCATAATAGTATTAAGACACATCCTTCCAGTTTCCCTTGACTTTCACCTTCTGGTAGCTCATTATATGGATTTTTTTTCTTTCTCTGTGATCTTCCCTAGACAGCCTGCAATAATAGGATTAAGACCCATCCTGGGCCACACCTTATCTGAAGTAAACTCTTCGAAAGTTCATACCCACAGGAATTAATTAAGTTTTAAAACATTTTTTTTTCTGGGGTACTTAGCTCCAAATCAGTACAGAGTGATTCATAAAAGTGACAGACTCTTGCTTATCAGGCATTATAAAAACCCTATCCTTTAGGTGCTCCCCACTGGCCTGGCAGAGATTCTACTTTCTGGGTAGAATTCCCTTATCTGTTGTTTACCTAAACCCTGACTATGCCTTTGGGGAAGTTCTTCCCAATCCGTTATCCTCTATTGTAAAATTTAAGATAGTCAAAGCCCTTTTCAGTTTAGACTCATAGTTTTTCTAGCAATACAGTTAAAATGTAGTAGGTTTCTAATCAATTCACTTGTACTCATTTTCATTTGCAAGCAGCCTCACCAAAAATTTTCCTAGACCTTGTTTCCAAGTTCATTTTATTTCCTTGCTTCTTTACCTAAACGCCTCTTTTAAGCCTATGATAGCTACCAACTTAAGACTATCTGAAACAATACATTTGGGGAAGGATGAAACTCCTTTATCTGATCTAAACCACAAGTCTGAATTTCTTTGTTTAACTTAGAAATTTTAATAGACTTTTACCGCATGAAACTTTTTCAAGCCTATTTTCTGGTGTTCTGGGTGTCTAGAAGCAAATGAGCTTCCAATCCTACAAAACCAAAATTCCTGGACTTTCTTGATCACCTTTCATTTCTTTTATTTCTTCTCTTAAGCCAGTTAATACCTGCCTAAGTTCATCACTTTTTCTAGTACATTCTTATACTCAGCAAATAACTACCAATGCACAGCAACTGTCTAGAATTTTCTAACCTCTTTTTCTAGAGCTACAGGCTCAAAGGACATGTGTTCTACCTTCAGAATGAGAACATGTCAGAAATTGTCAAAGATTTTAATTCCATATTACAGGTTCTCCATATTTTAATTCTCTAACATTTGTTTTCTCTCTGCTTTACATATAACTGCTAAGTCAGTGTCACATCTTTTATATTTTTATTATAGCAGTGTCAGACTTCAAGGTATTAAATTCTGTAGTCTTTGGCACAAAGCTTAATTTTTGTAAAAATGAATCACAAAATTTCATTATCTTACTCAATAGTAGTTTATTTCTCACTCATGTAACATACCAAGTCAAATATGCATGGTCTGTGGTGGTTTTCTTCCACATTGTGACCAATGAACCCAGGCTCTATCCATCTTGTGATTCTACTATTCAACATTCAGTAGAGAAAAAGAGAGCATGGAAAAATCACATTCTGACATTTGGAAGACTTTGTGGATCCCAGAGAAGATAATATTCTTAAAGGAAGTCCATTACTGTGGGTATGGGACCCTTTAATTAGATTGAATTTGGTTTCTCAGGCTTTGATTGGATTTCTTCAGTGAGCAATGATGCAGGATGGCTCTTGGTCCTGTCACTGCAATTGTTTATAATTAAGAGAAACATGCAGAGACACACAGTAAAAAGCAGCAGAGACAAGAGAACCCCTGAGTGGCTGATAAAGAGATCCCAGAAGTCAGAGGCTGTCTACCATATAGGAGGTCCAGGGTTCAATGCCCAGGGCCTCCTGGTGAGGGCAAGCTGGCCCACGCAGCATGCTGGCCCTCACAGAGGGCTGGCCAGCATGGAAATGCCACTCTGTGTGGGAGTGCCACCCCATGCAGAAGAGCTGGCTGATGCAGAGGCCTGGTACAGCAAGATGATGCAGGAAGAGACACAGAGGAGAGAAAATAAGAAGACATAGCAGAACAGGGAGCTGAGGTGGTGCAAGAGAGTAATCGCCTCTCTCCCACTCCAGAAGGTCCCAGGATCAGGTCCCAGAGCCTAATGAGAATATAAGCAGACACAGAAGAACACACAGGAAATGGACACAGAGAGCAGACAATGGGGGGCAGGGGAGGAGAGAAATAAATAAATAAATCTTTTTAAAAATCCCTTGCTATTAACAGCGTAAATTGTGGGAGAGGAATGGGGTGGGATATATGGGACTCCCCTATACTTTCTATGTAACTTTTCTGTAATCTAAATCTTCTCTAAAAATAAATTTTATTTAAAAAGTCACATCTGCTACAGGTATCTTTGTATTTTGTTTTAATTAAATTCTATTCAGTAGTTTTGTTAATGGAGGGGCCATGTCTTATTTGTCTTCTCATCACCCTTGACAGTCATTTACCCTGAATAAAACAAAATTAGTTTTGAATGAACAGCACAGATCACTTTTTTTCTTCATCTGATATAAAGTAGTAGCCCAAATAGTAGCCCACTTTCACATCTACACATACCTGAACATGATTTTAACTCCTGTCAATGATGCATTTTAGAGCCAAGTTATTTTTATTCTCATTACATAAGAGCTGATGCATTTCATTAAGGAGACAGGCTGTGGTTGTAGATAGAGAAGCAGATTTAGCAAATGATAGATCTTGTTTAAAACTTAAAAACACGTAGCAAATTGTGATGCCCTGGGCAAGATATATAACTTCTTTGAGCCTCAGTTTCCTCATTTATGAAATAGGAGAATAATACCTGCATTTGTTAGTAAACTCTAGATTTAAAAATAATAGCTGAATTCCCTAAAAGTGTTTGGCACATAATAGATAGTCAATAGGGGATAGAAATTATTGTTTAGCATAAACCTGATAAACCAGAAAAAAGAAATTAAACTAGGATGGAACTCAACTGTTTTATAATAAAAAGATTAAGTGTAATTCATTTACTAGCTTGTTTTAGCATTTTAAAATTAAACTAAGTGACAAATGGCCTGCTTCTAGAATGATCTAGAAATCACAATGTTTCTCTCTGCTATTTCTAAGAAAATATTTAAGAGAATTTCGCATTTGCCAAGTCCAAATGTCAGACTTTTATGGTTGCCTTACATCAATCAAGTTTGGCTAGAAAGGTAAAGAGAAACCTTCTTCAGTCACCAGAGAAAGGATGATTTATAGTCTGGAATTATATTACTTTGAACCTGGGAATATGTCTATATTTCTACCTTAAAATAAAGAAGAAAAAGAAAATTGTTTTAAGAAAGTAAAACTTTGAATGGATTATTTTACTAGTTAAGTAAAACATTTTACCACATACCATCACACTGAATTATTAATGCAATCAAATAAGTCAATGAATTCAATTACAGAAATAATTTTTCAAAATTTCAAACACAGAAGAATTAGAAAGAGTACAAGGAACACACATATAACCTTACTCATATGTACTTCTTTTTAAATCATTGAGAATTGTTTTATAGACATCCTTAAATAATTCATAATGTAAAAATAAGAAGAGTTTCTACATGCCATCATCACACCTAAGATATTTAATGTTGATTCAGTATTTTGTAATGTATAGTTCACATGAAAATATCCCCAATTGTCCCAATAATTCCTTCTTGACATTTAATTTCAATCTTGGTTCCAATGCAACATTGCTTTGCGTTTAGTTTATCATATCCCTTTAGTCTCCTAAAACTGTCCCTTCACTTTTTTTCAATTTCTTTTTTTCCCTTCCTTCTTTTTTTTTTTTTCTTTTTTTCTTTTTTGGCCATTTATGCAATTGATCCTTTTTAGTCAGGACAAATTGTTTACTAGAACATCCAAAAATATAAATTTGTCCAATTGTTTCTTCTGGTTATATACAAGTTAATTATTTTTGACAAGAGTATTTCATAATTGATGTGTATTTCCCCACATCATATCATATTTTCCTGTGATTGGTGATATTAAGCTTCATGATTTGTTAAAGGTGATGCCCACCAAATTTCTGCTTTACAATGAAGACACAATGAGTGGAGTAAGTATTGTTTGAGCCTGTGTGATATCCTGTCCCCAATAACATCTTTCACCCAATAATTTCATTGAGGATCCTGGTCTGGATCGATAATTACAGTTCTATTTGCAAAACAGTGATTTTTAGCTTCTCTCATTCCTTCTTCATTTATTAGTTGGCATTTTTCTATGAAGCAGAGCTTTTCTTCTCTCTTCTCCCTAATACTCCACACTCCATTTTTTGCCACCACAGTAGATGCATTGGATATTTTTCAGTGTGTTTTAGTACACTATAAATTTTGTTACTCATCTTGGTCCAATATGATTAGTGGATGCTCTTTCAAGCTGCATCTTATGTCTCTCTGTCATATTTCTATCAGTTGGAAGCATCAGTTGATACTCCCAAATTTTATTTTTCAATCCAGTGCTAATATTTGAAAGATAAAAGAAAATTATACATTTATTCCTTTATATAATGTAAATATACTAAATTTTTGGGACACAACTTAGAATAATGTTTTGGCTCAGAAAATCCTGGGTAAATCTTGAATCTAAAACTTACAAGCTGTGCATATTCTTGGGTAGGTGTCCCATCCTGATTCTGAGTATTCTCATCTCTAAATGAGGGATAAGTATCATACCTACCTCACTGGATTATCTGGAAGATTAAGTAAGAAAATATATGAGAAGAATTATCACAGGTTTTGGTGTTAAATAATTGATAAATGCTAGCTATTAATATTATAGGATCATAGAGCAGTTCAAGGTACAAGACAGTCAGTAGAATATTGCAGTTTTAAAATTACACTTCATCTCCTTTATTAACTGAAGTTTTCTGTCTTTCAGACCAAAGAAAATGTTCCACAATGTCTCCTTTTCCAAAATAACATTTTCTTTTTCACTAAAAGAAAAACAATTTGGATCACTAGAGCCTCAAAGCTGACCTTTTAAATTTTGACTGCAGTTTTCCACTTTACTTTCCACATTATTTCACTGAAATTTATATTTCATTGACAAGAGGAATCATTTCTTTCACTATTTGTTGAAGCCATGTCTCCACAGGAAAACTAGGTCAGTTAAAGCAATACTAGACAAGCTCATTGTCAGGGTGTTTTGTTTCCCTAAGAGCTAAAACTCATGGGAATTTTGAGTGACTCTGAGAAGTGCACACATATTTTGTTTAAAAATATATATATATGTAATATATATATATATATATATAGAGAGAGAGAGAGAGAGAGATTTTGTCTGCCCCCTTTTTACAAACAAGATGTGAAATACTATGAGGATTTATATAGGGTCTGGTACTTGACTCAAGAAAGCATCTTCAATGAATTAAATGGAAAAAAACTTTAAATAACAAATATTTTCATTGACAGGTTTATTTCATTTTACTTCTAATCTTCCAATAGCCACTTCAGAGTTCACAGAAATATTAAGCAATTAAAAACATATAATGCTTAGAACAATGGAATATTCAAGAAAAACAGTCAAGGGATCTCTTCACCTGGAAACTTATTTAGCCATTAAATCATGCTTTAACAGATTTTAATCCTTGGCAAATAAGATCATAATCTTTATTGCCCTTTCCCTTCCAAGATGTTTTATCACCCATTTCGAATTATAATGAATATTTCTGGTCAAGGGGTTAAGTACATGCTTAGATATACTACTACTGTTCCAACACAGAAATGTCAATAAAATACAAAAAGGGAAATCCAATAAAATATGGATCTGAAACACAAAGCAGTATACTGGGAGAAAAATCACAAGCTTAATGGGCTGCAACACTGAAGCAGATTTGTCTAAAAGTTTGGTGACTATGGGGTAATGAATATTAAAAATTGTCTATACAAAACGGAAAACAAGAGCCAAACTCACTGGACTTCTGGACTTCTGTTCATACAAGGAAACTTGGCAAAAAACAGAACAAACCAGCCAACCAACCAAACAACAGCAACAAAAATATTGCTGATCTACTGATCTTGGGCAGCCAGATTTCCAGGGAAACATTTGTACCTATGGAGGTGAAAAGAAAAAGATGCAGCCTCATGAACCAGGAACTGAGTCAGCTACTCACTATTTGACCATATCATGAGTTTACTACATGTTAAAGTAAAGTAGGAGAACCAAAAGAACATTACAAAAGATGTTATATCTGTAAGATCTCAAGAGGGCAAGTACAAGAAAACACAAAAGGCAAAATATTTTATATGGAGAATGGAAAGTAAATTAAAACTAAACTAAATTAAAGCTAAAACCATTCCACTTCACATGGTTCAATAACCAAAATCTCATTATATATGTGTTGGGGAAAAGCATGGTGCTTGCTGGGACAGGGAGACTGATATGACCACAGGCAGAGAGAGAATTTATTGGGAAGTTCTCCCAAAAGAGGGGGTCTGAAGAACAGACTTCAGCCCACTCCTGGAAGGGGGATTTGAATTTATACAGAACTTTCCTAGGCAGGGAAATGATAACTGGTGGGAGGGGGTTGAGAGTCCGAGTGAGGTGCAGGGGCCAATAGGAACCCCTAGAGATGAAAAGTGTCCCTCTTGGAATGCTGCAGGAACATGTTTCTTTGATCTGTAGGGATTTTATCTCCCTCTGATATGCAGGTTGGGAAGGTTTCCATTTCCCTTTACTCCTGTCTCTCTGTGGTTTCTTTGTTTAACCTGTGGAGAAGTGCCATGCTCTTGGACACGTAGGCTTATGATGGATGGGTTTAGCCTTTCCCCAGTGCATATCAGGGGAAACTGAGCTACAGCTTGTTAATTATCACAAGCCTCTAACAATATGTAAAGGAAAGAAGTACTGAGAAAGGTGGTCATGAAAATTAGTTGAAATATGAATTCAATCCAGATGAAAACAATATTATAGAGTACTCTGAAAAAGACTTCATAAAAGTATTCCAAGGATAATCAGAGAGCTATATGAAGAAATAACATCTTTAAAACAAATATAAATTTTATCAGATAGAAAAACAAAGAATGAACATGAGAAAGAACTAACCAGAAATATTAGAAATGAAAAAGCTTACTAGTTACAATGAAATTTATATAACAAAGAACAAATTTAATTGAAAGATCACCTGAAAAAATTTACTCAGATTTTGACAAACAAAAACAAAATGTATGAGCATTTTAAGATCAATTAAGAGGTTTCAAACTATCTAATAAGAATTCCAGGAAAAAAGCTGATGGAGAAACAATTTTATTTTAAAGAAATAATTGCAAAATATTTTCTAGAAGTAAAAGAGACACAAATCCTCAGATTCAAGTAAAATTTAATCACCAAAACATGATTTTTTGTATGATTGGAGTATTTCATGTCAATTTTTAAAGACTAAAACAAACATAAATGCCTATATTCTGGCCTACCTTAAATCTCATGGCTCTTAGTAAAATTGCCTTGGCTTTATAGAAATTATAAAAATGTAATCTGTAGTCATTGCTTGCTATAACCCCCAAATTTTCCTGACTTAAGAGAAATCCCCCAACATTTATAATCTTGAAAAGAGGCCTCTGAATTTCAACTACTTTTTTACTATTATTTATTAGCCACATTAACATGTGACAAATGCTGTTCTACATGCTGAAGATACAGAAAGGGACAGACAACAAAGCACCTCCCCCACAGGGCTTTCATTATAGTGAAGAGAAGCAGATCATCAACAAAATAAAGTTAGAGATGTTAGAAGATGGTATTTGCTATGCAGAAAATTAAAGTAGGAGAAAGAGTTTCGGCGGACTTGGCCCAGTGATTAGGGCGTCCGTCTACCACATGGGAGGTCCGTGGTTCAAACCCCGTGTGGAGCTGGCCCATGCGCAGTGCTGATGCGTGCAAGGAGTGCCCTGCTACATAGGAGTGTCCCCTGCGTAGGGGAGCCCCACGCACAAGGAGTGCACCCATAAGGAGAGCCGCCCAGCCCGAAAGAAAGTGCAGCCTGCCCAGAAATGGCGCCATACACACGGAGAGCTGACACAAGATGACGCAACAAAGAGAAACACGATTCCCGTGCCACTGACAACAACAGAATCGGACAAAGAAGACAGAGCAAATAGACACAGAGAACAGACAGCCGGGGTGGGGGGAAGGGGAGAGAAATAAATAATAAAATAAAATAAAATAAAGATTTCCAGGGTAAGAAGCTGCGATTTTAAAAAAGATAGGAATGGCTCATTGAAAAGGCGTTTCCAGAGTACAGGAGATTGGGAAGGAGAACCATGCACAGGATTGGAGTGAGAACCTGAAAGAAGGAACAGCAAATTCAGATATTCTCAGGTGGGAGAGTGCTTGGAATTCTTGAAAACAGCAAAGGATGCCAGTGAACGTGGAGCAGGGCAAGTGAGGGCTGGTCCTAGTACAGATTTACAGGCCATGTCATGATTTGGCCTGTGCAAATTATGTGTCATAATCTGACTTATATTTTTCAACATTCTCTCTGGCTGCTGTTTTGAAAATAAACTAGGAAGCAGAGAGAGGAGTTAGAAATTTACTGCCATTATCCAGTGGGAGATGATAATGCCCTACAGTTCTGGTGAAATGAGCTTTTGAAAGTACTTAGGCAAATTGTTTTGAAGCTCTTGGAATCCTGGAACCTTTAGGCCTCTCTGTATTTTTTGTCCCAGAGTATGGGGAATGACATTATGGTAAACTATGAAAGGAAAGCTACTTGTACAGTGTGGTGTGGTATGTATAGACGCATGCATGGTGGTGGTTTGACCAGAGAAGGACTAAATGAAGAACAAGGAAGAATCTTCTCTTTCTTTATTAATCCCAGATATTTGCAGTGAGCTCTGGAAAGTTTCATACGTATGTCATGAAATGAAAATAAAGTTATGAATAGGTAAATGATTCTTTCTTCCCATTCTTTTTAATCCTCTTAGTTGTACTCATTCGTCTGTGGACTTTCTTTTATGAGATTGGTTATATCATTTGGAAAGAGTCTCTGAGTCTTTAGGTAATAAAGGGAACAATCCCTGTTGGCTCAGTGCTTATAGAACTAAACAGTCTCACACCTTCTGAGAAGGCCTTAAAGTGTTGGAGGGTGGCTGCTTTTACACCAACATCAAGCCACTCTGTGCTTGGTCCCAGTCCTCTTTATGCTCCATTGTGGCAGCAAAAAACAGGAATTCCTGCAAGATGAGGGGCTCCTGCAAGCCCAGAAAATGTGAATTTGTTTGAAACCTACATGAATTGCTTGATGTTTTAACCCAGAAAGTGTTTCCCTATTTTGAGAGGTGTAAACATCAATCTGTATAATTACTCAGTAGTATTAAATAATGACTGCATTTGAAGTTTTAGTTAAGCACTAAATTCATAATTTACAAATTATTACAAATGAGTCCTTTTTGTGTATGATATTATACTAACTTCTTCATTACAAAATAATTTCCAAAGGAGCAAATTAATTAAGACCCTGGTTTACTTTTATCATTCTAAAAGTCTCAAAAAAAGCTTTACATTCCAATTATTAATATCTTAAATATGGTATTTTAAGAATGCAAATGGGTGAGATTTTAATAAGTGATATCCAGACAGTGGTCATTTGTCCCCATTCTGATGCCTGTGAAGCTGCCAGTCCTCAAGATTCCCACACAGCAGGCAGTTGAAAGGCAAGCCTCCAAATAAAGTTTTATGAGCCCTATGCACCTTGCTGTCTACATGTTTCCAAGGCTGGCAGTGAAAATTTGTCATCCCTAAACTACCTTTCTAATTAAAAGTTTAAAAAAAATTTTAAAAAAAGTTTTAAGTACTATCTAAAAAACATATATATAAATACTTGCATTGTTTTCTTTCTCATTCAAATATTATCCTAGCATTAAAATACCACTTTGATAAAACCAAGACTTTGAAATTACCAATATTTTTAAGATGCAAATTAAATTTATGGGAAAATTTAGCCAGCGAATTTAAATCTCAGAAAAATAGCTTACATTATCTAAAAAGGAAGTTTCTACACTGTTTCTTTTTTGTCTTTTGAAAGCATTGTAATTAAATAAAATTTAGATTTGAGCAACACATAGACACATTTAAAATGTAATTTTAGTTACTTGCTGCAACCATTCTAACATTTTTAAAACAGTTTTTAGAAGATCAAGCATTTCCTGTATTCTCAGTTCCCTACTTTCAAAGCTTTTGGGTATAGACCCACATATTTTCTCCCATTCCGTAGGTTGTCTTTTTCACTTTCATGATAAAGTCCTTTGATACACAAAAGTTTTTAATTTTGATGAGGCTCCATTTACCTGTTTTGTTGTTGTTGTTTTATTGCTTATGCTTTGGGTATAATGTCTAAAGACCCATTGCCTAACACAAGATCTTGAACGTGCTTCTCTACATTTTCTTCTAGTAGCTTTACAGTCCTGGTTTTTATATTAAGGTCTTGGAAACACTTTAAGTTAATTTTTAGAATATGTTGTGAGATAGGGATCCTCTTTCATTCTCTTGCATAAAGATATCCAGTTCTCCCAGCACTAATTACTGAAAAGACTATTCTATCTCAATTTAATGGACATAGAAACCTCTTCAAAATCAGTTGGTCATAGATATGAAGGTCTATTTCTGAATTCTCAATTGGATTCCATTGATCTATATGTCAATCCTTGTGACAGCACCATGTGATTTTAACCACTGTAGCTTTGTAACATGCTTTAAAGTCAGGAAATGTGAGCCCTCCAACTTGGTTCTTTTTTAAGATGTTATGGCTATTTGGAACCCCTTACCCTTCAAAATAAATTTGATAATTGGTTTTCCATTTCTCCAAAATAGGCTGTTAGAATTTTGGTTGGGATTGCATAGAATCTCTAAGCCATTTTGGGTAAAACTGACATCGTAACAATATTTATTCTTCTAATTCATAGGAAAAAATGTCCTTAAATTTATTTAGATCTTTTATTTCTTCCAGCAAAGTTTTGTAATTTTCTAAGTATTAAGTCCTTTACATCCTTGGTTACATTTATTCCTGGATTTCATTCTTTTAGTTGCTATTTGCTTTTGCAAATAGAATTTTTTTCTGTATTTTCTCCTCAAATTGCTCAATTAAGTTTAGAGAAACACTACTGATTTTTGCACACTGATCTTGTACCCTACTGCTTTGCTGAATTTGTTTTATAAGCTCAAGTAGCTTTGTTGTAGTTTTGGGGAACTCTCTCTATATAGGATCATGTAATCTGCAAACAGGGAAATTTTACTCCTCCTTTCCAATTTAGATGACTTTTATTTCTTTTTCTTGCCTACCTGCTCTGTAGTAGAGCTTCTAGCACAGCTTTTAGCACAATGTTGAATAACAATAGTGGCAACAGGTTCCTTGTCTTGGTCTTTATCTTAAAGGGAAAGCTGTCAGTCTTTCACCACTGAGTGTGACATTAGTAGTGCCTTGTTTATATATGCTCTTTATATTGTTGAGGAAATTACCCTTGCATACCTGGGATGAAACTCTCTTGAACATGGTGCATAATTATTTTAATGTACTGTTGGATTTGATTTGCAAGGTTTGTGTTTTGTTTTGTTTTTTTGTTTTTTGTTTTGATGATTTTTACATCTATATACATAGAGAAATAAGAGGAATTGGTCTCTAAGTTTCTTTTCTTGTAGTAGCTTTAGCTGGCTTTGGTATAGGATGATGTTGGCCTCATAGAATGAGATAGTCTACCAACGTATTCAAAATTGGTATTAATTTTTCTTGTAATGTTTGGTGGAATTCACCTGTAAAGTCATCCAGTCCCGGGATTTTCATTGTTAGGAGATATTTGATGACAAATTCAATCTCTTTAATTATAATTGGTCTGCTGAGATATTCTATTTCCTTTAGAGTCAGTGTAGGTTGTCCATGTGTTCCTAGGAATTTATCCACTTATTCTGTGTTGTCTACTTTGTGGGTATATAGTTTTCATAGTATCCTCTTATGATCCTTTTTATTTCTGAGGGGTCAGTATGAATGTCCTTTCTCTAGTTTCTGATTTATTTACATCTTCCCTTGTTTTTTCTTTATCAGTCTAGATAAGGGTTTGTCAATTTTATTGCTCTTTTAAAAGAACCAACTTTTGGTTATGTTAATGCTCCCTATTGTTTTTTTAAAACTCTTTTTCTTAAAAAACATTGTCTTGAAGTATATCCTTCAGACAAAGAACATAAATAAACAATAAATGTGTAGTAAAATTGGTGAATTTACTAAATAAACATGCATATCATCACACAGGCTCCCAAACAGCTCCCCACCACTAACACCTTATACAGTTTTATAACAGTTGTTATAAACTATGAAAAAGCAGTCAAAATATTACTACTAATTATAACCCCAGTCTTACATTTGATGTATTTTCTCCAACCTCACCCCATCATTAACACCCTATATTACTATTATATATTTGTTTTCTTTCAGGAGAAAATGTTCTCATATTAGTCCTGTTAACCACAGTCAATTTCCCACCATAGAATTCCCTGTATTATACCATCCCATGATTTCTACAATCCATTCAGAGTATATACTTAGTGACTCTCAGTTTCATCAGAGTTGTGCTGTCATCACCTCAGTCAATTTTAGAATGTTTTACTTACTCCAAAAGGAAAAATCTCATACCCCCATATAGTGCTCTATTGTTGTCCCTTAGTATTGTGAAAATATTTTCTTGCCGTTGCTGCAAAGTATTAGAAGATTACTGTTAACTACTGTCCATAAGTTACATTAGTTGTAATTTTCCTGTGTGTCACTATATTCCTAGAACTTTGTAAAAGAAGAGCATTCTTGCATTTATACTATTAACTGCATTTTTCATCCACCACTGAAATCATTGTTATATATTCTCTAGATTATTCTCTAGTTTCCTTTCAACTGACATTTATGTCCACAGACTGTCTCCCTTTCTCAACCCACCTTCTATTTCCTGCTGCCCTATACTGTAGAGTTTACCTCTGTGAGTGTAGTCATTATATTTATTTCATATTAGTGAGACCATACAATATTTATTCTTTTGTGGCTGGCTTATTCCACTAAGATAACATACTCTAGGTTCATCCATGTTGTCATATGCATCCCAATGTCATTTCTTCTTACAGTTGAACAGTATAACATTGTGTGTATATATACCTTTGTTTATCCATTCATGGGTTGATGGATACTTGGACTGTTTTCATATTTTAGCAATCATGAATGACGTTGCTAAGTACATCGGTGTGCAAATATCAGTTCAAGTCTTTGCTTCTAGTTCTTCTGAAATATTCCTAATAAAGGGATTTCTGGATCATATGGCAGTTCTATATTCAGCTTCTCGAGGTACTGCCAAACTCTTCCACAGAGGCTTGCACCATTCTACATTTCCACCAACAGTGAAAGAGCGTTCCTATTTCTCAATATCCTCTCCAGGAACTGTTTTCTGTTTTTAAAATAATGGCCATTCTGTAAGGTGTGAAAATGTATCTCACTGTAATTTTCATCTTCTTTTCCCTAATAATTAGGATGTGGTGTATTTTTTTTTTCATATACTTTTAGGCCATTTGTATTTTCTCTTGGAGAAGAGTCTATTCAAGTCTTTTGCCCATTTTTAATTGGTTTGCTTTTATTTTTAGCTCTGAGTTGTATTATCTCTTTATATATCATGGAAATCAGACCCTTATTAGATATGTGGTTTCCAAATATTTTCTTCCATTGAATAGGTTGTCTTTTACTTTCTTGACTAAGTGTTTTAAGAACAAAAGTGTTTAATTTTGATGAGGTCCCATTTATTTATTTATTGTTTTGTTGTTCATTGATTTGGGTATAAAGTTTGAGAAACTATTGCCTAAGATGTTTTCCTACATTTTCTTCTAAGAGCTTTATGGTTGTAGCTTTTATATTTAGATGACTGATCCATTTTAAGTTAATGGTTGTATAAGGTGTGAGGTAGAGGTTCTCTTTCTATCTTTTGGATAAGGATGTCCAGTTTTCCCAGCACCATTTGTTGAATAGACTGTTCTGCTGGGTGGGTTTGACAGCTTTGTCAAAAATAAGTTGACCGTAAATGTGGGGGTCTATTTCTGAGTTCTTGATTCAGTTCCATTGGTCAAACTGTTTAACTTTATGCCTAGTACCATGCTGTTTTTACCACTTAGCTAAGTAATATGCTTTAAAGTTAGGAAGCGAGAGTCTTCCAACTCATTTTTCCTTTTAAAGACATTTTTGGCTAATCTGGGTCCCTTACCCTTCCACATAAATTTGATAATTGGATTTTTCATTTCTGAAAAAAAAAAAAAGGCTTGTTGGGATTTTTTTTAAATTTGTATTTTGTCTTTATTTTTTTTTTAATGTTACATTAAAAAAATATGAGGTTCCCATATACCTCCCACCCCTCTTACCCCACTCCTCCCATAACAACAACCTCCTTCATCATCATGGGACATTCATTGCACTTGGTGAATACATCTCTGAGCACTGCTGCACCACATGGTCAATGGTTCACATTATAGTTTACACTCTCCCCCAGTCTTGTTGGGATTTTTATTGGAATTGCATGGAAACTGTACATCAATTTGGGTAGAACTGACATATTAAAAAACTTTCACCTTCCAATCCATAAACACAGAATATCTTTCCATTTATTTGGCTCCTTCAGTTACTCTTAGCAATATTTTGTAATTTTTTGAGTTCATGTCCTTTTTGGCCTTGGTTAAGTTTAACCCTAAATATTTGATTCTTTTATTGGACTTTTTTTTTCTGATTTCCTCCTTAAATTGCATATCAGTAGTATATAGAAGTGCTAATGATTTTTGCTTATTAGTCTTGGTATCTCTCCACTGTGCTGAAATTACCTATTAGTTCTAGAAGCTTTGTTGTGGATTTTTCAGGATTTCCCAGATATAGGATCATATTATTAGTGAATAGCAAAAGTTTTACTTCTTCCTTTCCTGTTTGGGTGCCTTTTTCTTTTTTTTCATTTAGGCCAGTAATTTTTTAAGGAAGAGAGGAAAGAGAATGGGAGAAAATAACAGATTATGAGTCCCAGGCAGTGAGGAAAGGGACTGAAAAGAGGTAAAGAGAGCTAATTTACAGACTACAACTCCCCATTATAGATTACAGATGCCCAGGTTTACTTGCATGCTGTTTCAGGCACAGGAGAAGGACAAAAAAAGCAGGTGAGGTTCATCTTTGCACTTGCTTGCTTTTTAACCACTAATTATTCCACCCCTTTCTAATGACAGGGAAGGAGTCCCAGGTGTTTGCTGTTTTGATTGATTACCCCACATATCAATCCCCCTTTATTTCTTTATCTAGTCTAATTGTTCTAGCTAGATAGTCTACCAGGATATTGAATAACAATGGTAACAGTGGGCATCCTTCTCTTGTTTCTGATCTCAGTGGGAAAGCTTTCATTCTTTCTTCATTGAGTAAAATGCTAAGCTGTAGATTTTTCATATATGCATTTTACCATATTTAGAAAGCTTCCTTCTATTCATATATTTGGAGTGTTTTTATCAAGAAAGGATGCTGTATTTTGTTAAATGTCATTTCTGCATCAATTGAGAGGTACACATTTTTCTTCTTGAATTTATTAAGGTGATTTGGCAGTTTGATATGGTTCATAAATTCCAAAAATAGATACTGGGTTATGGTTATAAACTGGTCTGTACCTGGGCATGATTAAATTATCATTAGGGCTTTGACTGGGCCACATCAGTAGGGTGTTGAGTCCACACCCCTTGGTGGGTGGGGACTCACATATAAAAGACATGGTAAAGGACAAAGTTGGAGTTTTGACATTGGAATTTTCATGCTGGAGTCTTGAGCTGGAGCCCAGGGAAGTAAGACCACAGAGGAACTTGGTTATGAGGAAATAAAATAGGCCCTGGGAAGAGAAACAAGTCATTTGCCTAATAGTCAATAGCTGCCCTTATGGAGAGAAGCAAAGCCTAGAGAGCCTCATAGTCTACAAGAATTCCAGAAAACTATAATGACACACTGCTTGGATGGCACTTGAGAATTTGGAAAGTGTGATTGCCACACTAAGCAATGCAGAGATGTTAAATCCATCATAGCAAATAGTGCAAGAATAGAACAAAAGTCTCAGAGAATGCTAGAGTGGATAAATAGTATAAGGCCAGAAATTCAACAACCTTCTATGCTCCCTGGGAAATCCTCCATTTATTGAAATGGTAAAAGTAAAGGGGACATCAACTTTGTTGAGTATCTCAGTGATAGCTTGCATCTATAGCCAGGCTTGTTATAGATTGGGATCCTAATATCAATAGAGATGATGGGATACTGCAAAAATAGAAGCCAGGTGGTTTTGATTGAAGGTCAGAAGCAGGATTGGCATATTTATCATAAAGAACATCAGAGTTTGAGTGGAAGCCAAATGTTCCTAGAAACAAGGTAGATGGAAAGCTAAAATCAAAATCAAATAAAGAAGTTTGTTTAGGAGGCTGTGGGAACTTCTCCAGTAAAATGATCATCTCTTGACCAGTTTTTGAAGAGGAACCATTTCTCGTATCCAGAATCCAGTAACTGCAAGAGAGGCTAGGTACCAATGAGGAAGGACTCTTAAAAACCACAAAAGTATATACTAATGGTTTCCCCAGTTAATTCCTACATTTAAGCAATCAAACACTATGTAAAAAGGAATACACAGACATTTCAAAGATTTAAGTCTGAATTGGTAGGACTTAGAGCATCATCACAAACAACCATTTTAGGAGCATTTAAGAGACTCAGTAAAAAACGGAGTTCAAGACCAGATTATAAAATTTGAATAGACAAACATCCTCCTTACCAGAGACATATAATATTGATTCTTTGGTCTCTGGAGTAAGAGTTATTGTAGATAGGAAGATTTAAACAGAGAAGGAGATACAGAATGAGGATACAGATTAATGGCTCTAGAAATGTGATACAGAGAAAGAAGAAAAGAAGGAAAGAAGAAAGGAAGGGAGGAAGGGAGAGAGGGAGGATAGGAGGAAGGTATTGGCTTATAAATTGTGTGGCAAACAAGGAATGTCCGGAATAGTCTAATATAAACAAATATCAAACTTTGCTCCTCTTAGAAAGCAGAGCCTGAGATTTCGACTTATGAAACGTTGTATATTTTAGGCAATTACTCTAGAAAAGAGAATTGGAGGATTGGGGGCTGTGGAAAAGGAGATGAAGGAAGGCTAACACAAACATAAGCAAGATAATCAATTAGCATTTGAATAGCAATGTGGAATATTTATTCACCAGTAATTCTTTTCCATTTGTCATGGATTCTTTCATGAGGTGTTAAAACCTTACGTTTCTAGTTTTGGTTATGTGATTTCCCAGGATATTCACAGAGCCATGCTTTACTGTAAGAAAAATCTTAGAGCAGAAAGCAAGGGATACAAGGTAAAGCTGAAGTGATAAGCTAAAAATTTCTACCTCTGCAATTTGCTACCTCAACTGCTGCCGTAAAAGTGGACCAAAAATGTGAGGTGGCACACAAAAGATGCCTGATATACCAAACATTCAAAGGAACATGGCAATAAGAGCGAAAAGCAGTAGAAATATAAGGCAGAAGAATATGCCAACACAGACATCAAATATGGGAATAAAAAGACACTGTTTAAAAAATAAGCAGTAACTTAAAATGTAAAGGCTGCACCAATTATGACTTTCTACTTGACATATTTACTGAATATATAACCTTGAATCAGACAAAAGTTATGTGAATTATAACTCAGCTTCTCTGAAGAAAAGACTCTAATTAGAAACCCCTCACACAAAACTGAAAGTGGATACACCTTTAGTAAAAATCAAATTATAAATGAACCTTCTTATCAAACTCTTCAGGAGTTTGAAAAGAAAATTGATTATCTTTAACTTGACATCGGGTGAAGGAAACTAAATAGAATCTTCACAGGAGGATTTGTAACAGTAAGCTGGTGCTCATCCTGAAATCACATTATTTGGTTGTATAAGAAAATGTAGTTTAATAAAGATGCAGAATTGGTAGTGTCCGCAGATGCAAAGAGAAACCAATGCAAAATACCTTTCTGAAAATTTGTATTCAACCAGGCCTCAAAGAATTCCCACACACAAGGTTTTAAGAAATATGAGCTTTATCTGCAAAAATTATCAAACAACAAATAAAAGAAAGCAATTTAAATGAGATCCAGCAGGAATATAAAGCACAATCAGACCTGTAAATATTTCAGGTCTTAAAATTTTCCAAAATAGAATATAAAACATATTCAATGTTTAATAGGTTTAAAAATTCAAAGACAGGTTTGAAAATATGAAAAGAAATTGAGCTTATATAAAGACAAAATAGGGAAGCGGACTTGGCCCAGTGGTTAGGCATAGGTCTACCACATGGGAGGTCTGCGGTTCAAACCCTGGGCTTCCTTGACCTGTGTGGAGCTGGCCCATGCGCAGTGCTGATGGGCGCAAGGAGTGCTATGCCACGCAGGGGTGTCCCTGCATAGGGGAGCCTCACGTGCAAGGAGTGCGCCCCGTAAGGAGAGCTGCCCAGTGCAAAAGAAAGTGCAGCCTGCCTAACAATGGCATCGCCCACACGGAGAGCTGACACAACAAGATGATGCAACAAAAAGAAACACAGATTCTTGTGCCGCTGACAACAACAGAAGCAGACAAAGAAGAAGATGCAGCAAATAGACACAGAGAACAGACAAGCGGGGTGTGGAGGGAAGGGGAGAGAAATAAATAAATCTTTAAAAAAACAAAACAAAGACAAAACAAATAAAAATCAAACTGATCTCCAAAAATGAAAATATAACGATTGAAATGAAAATGAAATGAATTGATTTAATAACAAAAGATCTAATCAACTGACATAAAAAACATAACATACAGGGTTTATAGCAGGTAGGATACAGCTAAAGAGAGAATTAGTAAATTGAGAAATATGAGGCACAAGGAAAAATGGAAAGTATTTAAGCATGATGAAGTGTACTGTGAGAATGTCTAATATTAAATAATCAAATTTTGAGAAAGAAGGAAGTGAAATGATGCAATAATAAAGAGATATTAAATGTTCTAAAATTGATAAAAGACATTGATCCACAAACTCAGGAAGCCAAACAAGTAAAATAAAATAAAATACAAATAAATCTGCACCTATAAATATCATGGTTAAACTGCAGAAATTTCATAAACAAAGAGATTTTTAAAACAGGGAGAAAATATATTACCTTCAAATGAACAACAATTAGAATGATATCTCATTTCTCAGTAGCAATAATGAAAGCCAGAAGGTAGGCAAATATGTATTCTCTGTGTTGATAGAAGGAAAGCACTGACAATTTAGAACTGTATATGCAGCAAAAATGTTCCCAGGAATAAAGTTAAAATTGAGACATTTACAGATAAACAAAATCTGTGGAGCAAAGAAATTAGCTAATATTTAGATAGATCAAAACAAACATTTATTATATATTTGTAATAAAGTGTCTGACTTCATTGTTTTTAATATTTGCTTCAACTTTAAAACTTCACCCCACCCTCTCCTCCTTCTGTCTCACATGTGGGCAGGCTGATAAAGAGAGAGAGGGTGCTCCTTCTTTTGACACTAACGAGATTCAAACCACACAAGCTCCTACCCTTTCAAGGGAACACTCACCCCTGTTCCATCCCAACTACAATTTAAAAACCCAAGTAAGTCTTTCCTTGCTCTCTCAACTTATTTTTTTTGGACTAGCTTGGGGTGTCTACCCTATTTTCCCAGCAAACCTCATTATATAATCATAAAACATTTCATGCCTCTTAGAGGATATGTGATAAAATAAAATGGTAGAAATAAATATAAAAATATTCATAGTTATTGCAAAAATAAAATGGACAAAATGTTCAACTCAGTGCTGCCATGGAATTTTATACATACGTCTTTTATTACTCATTTCACAATACCATCTTTATTCATAAAAGTATGCCCCTGTCCTTCTCTCTGGAATATGAACTCCTTGAATACAGGAAATATGCTTTTCATGTTAGATTTTAACATGGTGCATAGCACAAACTGCATGCCCAATAAATGCATATTGAATCAATTCTGAGTTAGTTGTCACAATTTCCTAACCCTTGCAATGTAAGTCCCTTACAAATATTTGAGATTTTAATTAATAATATTAGTTAGCATTGTTAGGGTGATTATAATGTGATAGCCTGCAGTATACTGATCCTTCCAAATACAATATCCCAGTTAATCCTTACAGAAACCTCTTAAGGTTGGTATTATAATAATCTAATTTTATAGATTCAGAAACTGTAAAGCGGCCAAGTAATTTACCTAAATTCATAAAGCAAAGCTCTATAATTGATGAAAGACAATCAATCTGATTCTAGAGCCCACAATCTTATTCACTAGTAATATGTGTTAAGTTCTAATTAATATTCTAATCAAGTAATCATAACTTGAACTCCAGTTCTCTTAATAAAGCCTGATATTCTACCCAAATCTTTGCAGATCCCTCTCCAAAAGGCTGAAATGATCCAAGCTATTGCAGTCCTACTCTAATAAAGTGAAATATTTAAATCTCTGATGTAGCCACCCACTTGACTTTGAATATTACCACTATCTGTTAACTACTCCCTCTGTGATCACATCAGGTCAAATTCTTTAAAATAGCAATACCAGTGCAGACAAAGTTTGATTTTGCCAAATTCTTTGGAAATCCTTACGTGGGCTTCAAGCTGTTCTCACTGGGGCCAGCCCAATACAGAAATTAATATACTTAGCCCCACTCAATATCGGTATCTTTCCCCAGTCTTGTTATTGGTATTCTAGAATGCCTTGAGGCTTAGTCCATCTAAATTACAATTTTAACCATATCTTATTTCTACCCTATGCTTACCTGACTTAGTTCATGCCAATAATTGAGATATGGGAAAGGGAGTGATGAAAAAATTAAAATCTTAGGCCTACTTTTTAACTCAGTTAAACCTAATATAATACTACAAAATACAGTTCCCATTTTTTTCTAGTCCAGCATACCATATTTTAAACATGAAATTAATAGTAAACTCTCTAACTATGCATTGTATGATGCTAAGTACAAATAAATTCCTGAGTCTGACTTTTCATTGTTGATTATTGACTCATTTATGCTGCCTTATAATTGCCATAACCTAAATAGACTCTTAAGAACCCTAAGTAAGAACCCTAAGTATGAAAAATATGATGACTCATTTTCTTTTCACATAATAAAATGTAAATGTTTATTTCTTTCAATGATTTAAGTTGACATATCTTAAATACTCTCATATTTTCAGCTATACCTTAAATTGTCTTTAGAGAAATTTGAATTTATTTTTAGAAAAAGATATAGCTCAATATGAAATACTATTACTTTCTGGCACTAAATAACTGTAATCCCCCATAAATAAGGAAAAAGAAAATGCAGATTGATTGTGGGAAGATGGCAGAGTCAGAAGTTCCAGGAATCGATCCCTTCACCAGAACAACTATTAAACAGACAAGAACTGTCTGAACCAACCATTTCAAACTCCAGAGTCCAGTAGAACCCTGCATAGCATCTAGGGAATAGCAGGAAGAAAGGATGGTAAGTTACAGTAATTAGAAGTAAATTGCTTTCTCCACACCGCAGTTACTTTTGACAAGCTCCCAATCTTGTGAGAGACAGCAGGGATGTCCAGCCTTTGGCATAGCTTACTGGTGCTAAAAGGAACATAAACTTTCAGTTCCCCAAGATCAGGGGTTGGGGGAAAGGACTCAGTCCTATAGCAGATTATTCCATTTGATTAGCTACTTCAGATCACTGAGGGGAGCCATTGTTCTAACCCACAAGTTATAATCATCCTAACAAGGACAAAATCATTAGAGGAGACTTAAAGATGTTATGCTTCCACAGAGCTGTAGGGGACAGTTTAAGGGCTGTATTTTCTGGGCAGGTACTGAGTCAAGAAAGTCCTAGAGAGGTCTGGAGCCAGCTGGTGCTATCTTTGTGGGTTCCTGGCCTTTTTCTGGCTGAGAAAAATTAACTTCTGAAATTCCTCTCTAGTATGCACCCCTCCCCAATTTGCCCTCCAGGCAAAAGCAGCTTGAGATAATGAAAGTAATGGAAGAAGCAATTGAGGCAGATGGCCTGGGGCAAACAAAGCTTTACCTGCTCTAAATCATGGATAGCCAGGAGAGGGAGAAAGTCTGTGCCAGGGAAGTGTGGTGGGTACATCCGAACTTCTGAAAACAGGGGAACTCCTAATATCACTAGCAAGCATTAGCCCAGGAAAAGACATAGGCTAGAAACAAACAGGGTGGCTCAAATGTGGCCTCTCTCTAAGTCAAAACTCAGCATATAAATGCATTACCTTCCCCACAGCATGGGACATGACTCCTGGGAATGAACCTCCCTGGCACCAACGGGTTACTACCAAGCACTAACTAGCAATGCAATTGGAAAAAGACCTTGACCGAGAGGGGGAAAGGGTAAAGACAAATGAGTTTATATGGCTAAGAGACTTCAAAGTGAGTCAGGAGTTCACACCAGAGGTTACACCTATGCACATCTCAGCAGGAGCTCATTGACGGCCAAAGTAAATATTGCCTCAAATGTGGGGCTACTGAGGGATCTGGAGACATCCAGAAACTATAGTCAGAGTAGACAGCACAGGAGTTTTTGGCACCCTGACAACTGGCCCTACTTTGGAATTTATGCTCCCCAGTGTAATAGAGTAAGACTTAGTTGTGTTTTCCCTACACATGGCTCTGCTGCCCCTCTGTTTGAACCTATAGTTACTACTAGAGTTGATAGTTGTATGTCAAGGAGGAATTTGCACTTTGCATTTGCGTTGGGCTAGACTTCATGAAAGGAAGGCTGAATTCTAATTCAATGCAAAGCCAATTTGCTAAGATGATGAAAGATGTTCTTTGCTTAGGTTTGCAGGGATTTTTTAGCTCCAGTCACTTAAGAAAATCTCTGTCATTAGACCAATAGGATATAAGCTTAAGAAACAGACACATCAGGGAGTAATCCCAGAGACAACATTTTTAAATATTAAATTATACAGAGAGAAAAAAAAAAGAGTACTACACAGAGAAACAGAAAATAATGACCCATCCAAAGGAAAGGATAAAAATCCAGAAAACATCAAAGAAGACCAGACCATGGACATACCAAACAAAGACATTAAGAAAATGATCTTCATAAGGATCAGATGTAGCTCAACTGGTTGAGCACCTGCTTCCCATGTATGAGGTCCCAGGTTGGAGCCCAAGTACCACCTAAAAAATAATCAAACAAACTAATAAAACCAACTCTCCCATACATTCCCCCCATGTCTTATTTTTTTCTGCTTTTCTGTTTTATCTTCAAAGAAGCTTTAGGTTACAGAAAAGTCACATAGAAGATATAGGGGATTCCCCTATACCCAACCCCTTATTCCTCTCCCAATAATATCATTTCATATGTGTATGGTACCTGTTACAAATGATGTTCAAATATTGAAGCATTGCTACTAACCATGGTAAATGGTTTACATTATGGTTTACATTTTGCACCATACACTTTTACAGATTTTGATAAAATTTAAAATGACCAATAACCTCATTGCAAGATCATGCAGAATAATTGAATGCCCTAAAAATGTCCTTCCCACCCCTTGGAACCTATGCTAACCACTAAGTTTCAATTTTTAAAGAACAAGGTTCATAGTTACATGCAATAATATTGAGGGCTTGACATTTTGGTCTGTTTCTTTTTATTAGGCACTATGTTCTCTATAGATTCTAGCCTCTCTAACTGAGAACAGTGCAGGACTCCCCAGGAAAGGAGATTAATATTTTCTTGCTTGTTGTGTGGGTCTCTACCCACACAGTGATAAGGTGAAAACTTTCATATTCCATGGAAGCATGCCCCAGGTGTGCCCAATCCCAAATATATCCCCACCCCTGATGCCCTGACCAGTAATTCTCCCCTGACAAAAGAACATTTCTATGATTGTAGTTTTCTTTTAGATTTATTTTTTATTTATCTCTCCCCTCGCCTTGCCATTTGATTACTGTCTACTCTCTGTGTCCATTTGCTGTGCGTTCTTCTGTGCCTGCTTGTCTTCCTTTGTTGGGTCCTCTTGCTGCACCAGCTCTCTGCTGATGTGGGCCATCAGCTCTCCACAGGCACAGGCCAGCTTGCCTTCACAAAGAGTCACATATGGTAGATGTGAACTCAATCAATTGAGCAACATTCACTTCCCTCCATGATTGTAGTTTTAACTACAGACCTACAAATCCCCAGAGTTCACCTGTTTCTTCCTCCAGCCCTCTCCCCACTTTCATGGATAGTGCAACCCAACCCACCATCCTACTCCCCATCACACTCCAGCACTGTTGAACTCAATCATATCACTGCACCATTATCACCCCATACACTACCCAACAATCCCCTTCCACCTTATCATATATTTTGTCTCTATTGAGCATCATTACCCTCTATTCCCTTTCTATCTCCTGAAAATCTATCTTCTAGACTCTAGTCTGTGAGTCTGCTCAATTTGCTTAAGTCATATCAGTGAGGTCATGTAATGTTTTGATTACTATTAGTGACTGGCTTACTTCACTCAACATAAGGTCTTCAAGTTTCATCCATGTAGTCCCATGTATTATTACTGCATTACTTCTTACAGCTGAGTAATATTTCATTGTATGTATATAACACATTTGATTATCCATTCATCTGTTGATGGACACCTGGGCTGCTTCCAACTCTTGGCAATAGTGAATAATGCCACTTTGAACATTGGTTTGTATATATCTGTTCATGTCCTTGCTTTCAAAAAATTGTCACTGTATGTAAAAGACAACAGATCTTACGGTGATGAAAGACAGTATGAAAAAAATTTTTCATTTACTTTTTGTAATTTATTATTTTCTTTTATTATATTTATTTTTTATATTTCGACTTTGTTCTGGGGGAGATTTTGGATTGCAGAAGAGTCACAACTGTGACAGGGAAGGATCACTGTTATAGGGTGTCAGCTCTGGGGGACTTTGTAGGGAGGGATCCACCAAAGGCATCCCTCTATGGTATATGAATATGTTCAAGTGGTCTTGGGACATTGTCTCAGTGGATAGAGACCCACACAATAATTGAAAAAAAAATTGAATTCCCCTCCTGGGGAGTCCTGCTACATTCTCTTATACAGTAGCAAGAATCCACAGAGTACATGGGCAGTGCCTATTGAAGGAGGACAGACCATTATGCAATTGACATTGATGGTTGTACTTACGAAGTGTGTCCTTGTGAAATTAAAATTAGCTTAGTATTTTTGTTGCTTAAGAGTTACCTCCTGAAAGTCTCGTTGTTGCTCAATTGTGCTCTCTCTCAGCCAAACGCAGCATATAAACACACTACCTTCTCCCTGTTATGGGACATGACTCCCAGGGGTAAGCCTTCCTGGCACTGACAGATTATTACCAAGTGCCAACTAGTGATGCATTTGGACGAAAGACCTTTACCAAAAGGGGGAAATAGTAAACACAAATGAGTTTTTATGCCAAAGTGATTTCAATGTGAGTGGGAAGGTCATCCAGAGGTGATGCTTATGCATGTCTCCACATGATCTGATTGACTGTCACAGTAAACAGTACCTCAAACAGTGGGGCTTTTTATGGCTCTAGAAACATCTAGACACATAGGCACGCCAGGCAATCTCAGGAATTCAGGACCTTTGTCATGGGCCTTACTTTGGAATAAATGCTCCCCAATGTAAGTGAGTTGGACTCTTTTATAATTTCCCCACACAGGGCTCTTCTGTCCCTTTTATTTGAACCTATTATTAGCACTGTGCTCTTAAATATATATCCCAGAGACTTAAGTTTTCAGTCTGTTTCAGTGCCAGTTGAGCACTGAATCTCAGCAGAGTTGCAACACCTACTCTCCAGGTCTTTGGATTCACCCAGGACAACTAACAAAAGGATTATGCTGGACATCACTCATTCTAAAAATCAGAGAGTATCCCACTCATCTTCTCCAAGGGATCTCAGCCCCATCTCAATCAGAAACAGTTTGCATCACTATCCCAAAATCCTCAAGACTGAGGAATGAACAAACATAAGTGGGAAGTATAACTATGGACTAAAGTAGACTTACTATATTCTAGCAATTGAAGAACTTGTACCATTGATTTAAAAAGGCAAAGGACATCAGAGGTTATGAAGGGAGGGAGAGGGAAGAATATGTGTGACATGGGGTATTTTGGGGACATTGGAATTGTCTGGCATGACATTGCAGTGATGGATACAGGCCATTAAACATTTTGTCAAAACATATAAAAATGTGTGGCACAAAGTGTAAACTATAATGTAAACTATAGAGCATGAATAGAAGCAATGCTTCAGTATGTGTTCATCAATTGAAAGAAATGTATCGCATTAATGAAAGATGTTGTTAAGGGATAAATTGTGGGAGAGGGAGGTAATGGGTTATATGGGAATCCCCTGTATTTCTGATGTAACATTTATGTAATCTAAAATTTCCTTATAAATAAAAGAATAAATTTTAAATCCAAACTAAAAAAAAATACTAATTGGGGAGCTCATGTAGCTCAGTGGGTTCAATACCTGGTACCTCTTAAAGAAAAGAAAAGAAAAGAAAAGAAAAGAAAAGAAAAGAAAAGAAAAGAAAAGAATCTTCATGATACTTAATGAGCATGATTAATAGACACCCTGTCACACTCAGATAAAATTCTTAAATGCAAAGCACAAGAAGTTTCTGAAAACTGCAAAAGAAAGGCAATATGTTATGTACAAGGCAGTCCCCATTAGATTAAGTGAAGTGTTCTCATCATAAACCGTGGAGGCAGGAAGGTAGTGGGTTAAAACACTTGCAGTACTGAAAGAAAGCAATCATCAATCAAAAATCTTATATTAAACAAGATTTCTTTCCAAAATGAGAGAGAGATTAAGTTATCTCCAGAAATACAAATTTAGATAGTTCATCATCGCCAGACATGTCCTATGATCTTTTATAAAAGAAGTTCTTCTGAATGAAAAGAAAGGACAAAAGACAGTGATTCAAAGCAGCAGAAAGAAAGAAAGACCTCTGGAAAATTACAAATGCCAGTGCTATTGCATTGTATTTTTGATATGGAACTCCACTTCTTACTTCCTACAGATACTAAAATGCAAATTCATAAAGAACAGTGATAAATCTATGGTTTTAGACATACAATGTACAAAAATATTATTTGTAACTAGTATAAAATATAGTGGTGAGATGGAGAGGTATTCTACTGAGGTCAAGTTAGTATTAAATAAAGTATGATTGTTATATATTTAGGATGTTAAATTTTAACCCAATGATAACCACAAGGAAAATATATGAAAATATATCCAGATAGAAATAAGAAGGGATTCAATATATTACAATACAAAAAATCAAATAAACATGAAAGTAGACATTAACAAAAGAATTCAGAGACAAATAGATAATAATTACAAAGAATAAATAGCAAAATGGTGGAAGAAAGTCTTGCATGATCTGTAGTGACTTTGAATGCAAATGCATTAAGTTCTCCAGTCAAAAGACAGAGATTGGCAGAATGGATGAAAAAACTATGACCAAACAATAAGCTACTTGTTAGGTTTTTTTTAAGAGAAGATTTAGATTACGTAAATGTCACATAAAAAATACAGGGGATTCCCATATGCCCCATCCCTCTCCTTCCCACACTTTCCCATATTAACAGCATCCTTCATTAGTGTGGTTATGACTGATGAACACATATTGTTAGTAATCATATACTATAGTTTACATTATAGTTTATACTCTGTCCCACACAATTTTGTAGGTTATGACAAAATATATAATGGCCTGTATCTGTCATTGCAGTATCATGCAGGACAATTCCAATGCCCCCAAAATGTTTCCATATTACACTTATTCTTCCCTCTCACTCCCCTCAGAAACTCTGGTGGTCACAGCCTTTATATTAATAATAAAAGTTCTTCCATTGCTAGACTAATCATGCCTATGATAGAATAATAATAAATCTACTTTATTCAATTGTTCATCCCCCAATCTTGAAGATTTTGGGGTGGTAATACCCACTATATTTCTAATTCAGATGGACCTAGATCATTATCTTGCTTGCAGTTGTAGATACTCTCTGTTCCTTGAGATGGGTGTTGTCCATTCCAAGGAAGAGAGAGTTGTCTATATGCTGTTAACAAGAGGATCACCTTAAATTCAAAGATATAAGTATGTCAAAAGTGAAAGAATGGAAAAATATGCTATGCATCTAGTAACCAGAAGAGAGCTGGGGTAGTATGCTAATAATAGATAAAATAGACTTTAAGTCAAAAACTGGTATTAGAGACAAAGATTGTCATTATATAATGATAAAATTGTCAATTCAATGAGAATATTGAAAAATTATAAATATATATGCACCTAACAACAGAGATACAAAATACATGAAGAAAATACTGATATGTTTTAAAGGAAAAATTGGTAGTTTTACATTGATAGTAGGAGACTTTAGTATACCACCTTCAATAATGGATAGAACATCTTGAAAGAAGATCAATAAGTAAATAGAAGGCTTGAATGATACTCTAAACCAAGGATTCTTAACCTTTTTTTGTTCCATGGACCCCTTTGCCAGTCAGGTGAAAACCACAGACCCTTCCTCAGAATGTAGCTGCAGATAGTTTTATGACATTCAACATTGGCATCTCTTTAAGTTAAATTTTAAAATTATTCAAAATTAGGTTTTACAATTTTCCCATAATTTCAATAGCTGATAACCTAACATGGTTCAACATCTGTTGAAATGGTCATTTTTGGCAAATATTTTAAAAATTCAAGTTTTCCCATAGCATCATAAAACCACCTCTGCCATCCTTACCAATCTTTTTGAAGGCAGTTATCCACTACACGCAGAACATGCTACGTCAAAATAAAAATCGTACTAACTCACACTCTACTGCGCATTACTTAATAAATATATCACACCCACACAACACATTCCCACAAGAATAATGTTTTTAAATGCGTAAAATAAAATTACAAAGGAAATCAGTTACATATATTGAAATACAGTTACTAAAAGAAAAAACGTAATACTGTACATACGTATTTCTTTCTTACATATTAAATAATAATCCAATACATCAAAAATATAGGAAAGTTGAAGTCAAATTTTATTTTTTAAAGACATATCATTGTGCAGGCTGTTGTTGTTTATCTTAAAAAAGAACTTTAAACTGTGGTGTAGTATTTGACAAGGCAACAAGTGTATCACGTTGGACATCTAATTGAGGTGACTTTTTTCAGTTCAAGCTCACAGACCTCCTGAAATCTTTGGTTAAGAACTGCTGCTCTAAACATTTTAGATCTAACAGACATATGTAGAACTTCTACAGAATAGCACAGAATGCAATTCTTCTAAAATGCGCAGGGATCATTCTCCAGAACAGGGCATATCTTAGTCACAAAACAAGTTTCAATAAATTTTAAAATATGAAATCAAACAATGTATTTTCTCCAACCACCATGAAATGAAGCTAGAAGTCAATAGGAGTGGGAGAATTGGAAAACTTACAAATATGTGGAAAATAAATTGCATATTCTGCAACAACTAATTGTTTACAGAGGAATCCACAAGAGAAATAAAGAAACAACTTGAGGCAAATGAAAATGTAATTACAACACACCAAAACTTATGGAACACAGCTAAGGCTGTAATGAAAGGGAAATGTTTAGCTCTAAATTCTCACATTAAAAAAGAAGATTTCAAATCAAAGACTAACTTCAAATCTGGAAGCATTAGAAAAAAAAGAGCAAACTGAACCCAAAGCAAGGAGAAGTAAGGAAATAACAAAGATTAGATAGAGAAAAAAGAAATAGAGGATAAAAATAATAGGCAATCAACAAAACCAAGAGTTGGTTCTTTGCAAAGATTAATAAAATTGACAAATGAGATAGACTGATGAAAACAAGAGGATACAAAATACTAACTTCAGAACTGAAAAAGGGACATCGCTACAAACCCCACTGAAATAAAATGTGCTATTAGAGGATATTATGACCAACTACATGCCAACATTAGATAGCCAAAATGAAATAGACAACTTCCTAAAGCTTGCAAACAACTTACACAGACCCAAGAAGAAATAGATCTTTACAAACCAATAACTAATAAAGAGATTAAATAAAAGTGTCAAAAACCTCCCAACAAAGAAAGCCCAGGACCAGATGGCTTCATACGGAAATTTTATCAAATATTCCAAGAAGAATTAACATATATTTTACTTAAAGTCTTCCAAAAAATCGAAGAAACAGGAAAACCCCCTATTTCATTCTATGAGGTCAACATCACCCTCATACCAAACCTAGATAATAATGCCATAAGAAAAGAAAATTACAGGCTAACATATCTCATGAATATAGATGCAAAGATACTCAGCAAAATACTAGGGAAGTGAATTTGATATCACATTAAGAGACTAAAACACCATGAACAAGTGAGATTTATTCCAGGTGTGTGTAGTATATTAATGTAATACACTACAATAACAAAATGAATGGGAAAAAAATGCATGACCATATCAATTGATGCAAAAATCCATTTACAAAGTAAAGCACACCTTCTTGATAAAAATACAACTCTAGAAATAGAAACTTTCTCAACATTATAAATGGTACATATGAAAATCTCACAGCTAACATCATACTTAATGGTGAAATGCTGAAGGCTTTCCCTAAAAGATTAGGAGCAAGACAAGGATGCCTACCATCACTACTGTTATTCAATATTTTACTGGAAGTTCTTGCCAGAGCAGTTAGGAAAAAAAAGAAAGAAAAGCCATACAAATTGGAAAGGAATAAGTAAGATGTTCTCTATTTGCAAATAACATGATCGTATACACATAAAATCCTCAAGAATCCACTGCAATGATCCTAGAACTAATAAATGAATTCAGCAAAGTGGCAGGGTACAAAATCAACTCCCCAAAATCATTAGTGTGTCAATACACTAATAATGAACACTGAGAAAAAGAAATCAAGAAAAAATTTCATTGTATAATAGCAACTGAAAATATCAAATAGCTAGGAAAAGTCTAACCAAGCATGTAAAGGACAAAATACTGCTAAAAGAAATCAAAGAAGACCTACATAACATTCTGTGTTCATAGATTGGAAGACTAAATACTGTTAAAATGTCAATTCTACCAAACATATTTATAAATTCAATCAATCCAAATCAAAATTCCAACAACCTTCTTCGCAGAAATGGAAAAGTCAGTCATTAAATTTATATGGGATAAGTGGCCCAAATAGCCAAATTTGTCTTGAAACACCAGAACAAAGTTGTAGGACTCACACTTCCTGATCTTAAAACATTACAGAGCCACAGTATTCAAAACATCATGACACTAGAACAAAGACATAGATATAGACCAGTGAAATCAAACTGAGAATTCAGAAACCAACCTAATATTTTTAGCCAACTTATTTTTGACAAGAGAACAAAGAACACACAATTGGGAAAGAATAGTCTCTTCAATGAATGGTGCTGCGGAAAATGGATTTCCATGTAAAAGACAATGAAGGCAGATCTTTGCATTATACCATATATAGAAATTAACTAAAATGCATCAAAGACTTAAATTAAGAACCAAGACTAGAAAACTCCTAGAAGAAATCTAGGGAATTATCTTTAGGAACTTCTGTTAGGCAACAGTCTCTTAGACTTTATAACCAAAACACAAACAATAAAAGAAAAAATAGATAAATGGTACCTCATCAAAATAAAAATCTTTTGTACGTCAAAGGATTTTATCATGAAAAGAAAACAACCACCTACACAATGGGAGAAAATATTTGGTAACAACATATCTGACAGGAGTTTAATATGCAGGATATATAAAGAAATCCAACTGAAGAATAAAAAGACAATTAAATTAAAAATGGGTAAAAGGCTTGAATAGACATTTCTTCATAGAAAGAATACAAATGTTCAAAAAGCACATGAAAAAGATGCTCACATCATTGTCCATTAGGGAAATGCTAATCAAAACCACAATGAGATACCATTTCATGTCCACTGGAATGGCTACTATTAAAAACACAGAGGGACGCGGATTTGGCTCAATGGATAAAGCATCCGCCTACCACATAGGAGGCCCAAGGTTCAAACCCAGGGCCTCCTGACCCATGTGGTGAAGCTGGCCCATGCGCAGTGCTGATGCATGTAAGGACTGCTGTGCCATTCAGGGGTGTCCCCCGTGTAGAGGAGCCCCACATGCAAATAGTGCACCCTGTAAGGAAAGCCGCCCCATGCAAAAAAAGTGCAGCCTGCCCAGGAGTGGGGCCACACACACAGAGAGCTGACACAGCAAGATGATGCAACAAAAAGAGACATAGATTCCCAGTGCTGCTGACAAGAATACAAGTGGACACAGAAGAACCACAGCAAATGGACACAGAAAGCCAACAACTGGATGGGGGGGCAGGGGAGAGAAATAGCTAAAAATAAATCTTTAAAAAAAGTAAAAATAAAAAAATGAAAACATAGAAATTTGCATGTATTGGGTTGAACGTGGAATAATACAAACATTCATTGTTGGTGGCAGTGTAAAATGGTGCAGCCACGGTAGAAGACAGTTTGTCAGTACCTTAGAAAGTTAAATATAGAATTACCATATGACTCAGAAAGCCCACTGCTAGATATATACCCAAGTGAATTGAAAGCAGGACCCAAATAAATATTTGCACCCTGATGTTCATAGGAGCATTATTCACAATTTCCAAAAGATAGAAGTGACCCATGTGTCCATCAACTGATGAATGGATAAACAAAATGTGTTATATACATGCAGTGGAATAGTATTCAGCCATAAAAAGGAAAGAAGCTCTGATACATGCAACAACATGGATGAACCTTGTAGACATCATGTTGAGTGAAATAATACAGACACAAAAGGACAAATATGGGGAGCAGATGCAGCTCAGTGGGTGTGAGCCTGCTTCCCATGTATCAGGTCCCAGGTCAAATCCCAGGTACCTCCTAAAATAATTTTTTAAATTATTCATTATTTTAATTATTTCATATTTGTACAAAAATAAAATAACTATAATAAGCAAACACATAGATTTACCACAGGGGATGGAGTAGAGGTAAAGAATTGGGAGTTAAGGCTTAAAATATATGTATTTTCCTCAGTTGTAACAAATGTGCCACAACAATGCAAGGTATTAATAATAAGGTGGTATATGGAAAACCTATATGATTTTTTTCTGCAAAGCCCCAAATTCTGTAATAAAAACACTCTGTGTATGTATTTAAATATATGTATTTATATATATCCTGTTATAATTGGGAAATTAAATTGGAAAAGCAATATTAGAAATTCTTTTATGTATACATATTTTCAATTTGACACATTCTACCATCCACTTCCCTAACAATAGAAACATCCAATATATCCTTCTAACATTGTTATTTTCAACACTGGCCTATTGTGAGTCACTATTATATTTTAACAACTTGAAGTTACATGCATGTTCCCTGATCATTATTTATAAATGTTAATCATATATACATAAAAGAATGTATTTCAATATTTAAAGTGCTATTTTGAAGCAAAAAATGTTTCAGACTTCAAAGCATTCTTAAATAGGAATTTTACTTTGACTGGCGATAATAAATTCAACCTGCAGAATAATAAATCATTTTAGGGTTATCTTTGCTTTTTAGCTTAGTAAAATATTACCACTTTTAGTTTCTATGTTTGTAGATGCTTAATACTTTCATTACGACCACAGATCTTATTATAATTTTATCTATAATTTATTACAAAGAATTTCATTTATTTAGAATATTGGGCTATGGGTCAAAACTGCACCATTTTAATTGTTCAAACTATGAATGAATAGCCTACTCAGTCTATTAAATTGACCCACTGAAGTACAAAATCAAAATTTATTTTGTTGTCTTCAAATACCACTGAGAATTTAGAAAGCTACTGCAAGTAATAAATATTCTAATACTCTACATCCAAGTTCATCAAATGACATTGAAATCATGTGGACTAGAGAGTTTAGTTTGCTAAATCTATCATATAATTAATAATTTTTCACATTATTTGTATACCAATGATGTAGGTGTGATTCCTTAAACACATAGAATTAGATACATTATTTGCTTAGCAAATTAAAAATTATAATGAAACAAACTCTAAATATTTAAAAATAACAGAGAATTCAGAAGTGGCAAGGAGATCCCCATATAGCTGAGTTCTAAAATTTAAGGAAAAGATTGTATTGTTTAGCTGAGAAACTAAGAAGTTGATTCCAATAAAGAAACCTAAGAGAAAAAGAACAATCAAAAAATAAAATTACTGGTTATAAGAAGAGCATAAAAATATAAAGTGAGATTCTCATTTTTTACTAGGACATTTGAAGAAAGAGAAAATATTTCAGTTTTGCACAATTAAAAAAAAACAAGTATTTCTAAATAGTATTGTTTTATGTTATCAATTTCCTTCCATATTATTTGTTTCTCTAAATCTAGGTACGATGTTGTAGAAATTACATTGACAGCCAAAGAGAAGTTTTCTTTTCTTTCTTTTTAAAATTAATTATTCATTAATTTATTGGCAAGAAAGCTGTTTTCAATAATGACACAAGCAAATGTTTTGAAACAAAAGAGAAAACAAAATTTGGAAATGAATACTACCACCCACCAACTTAAGCCTACTACTGTACAGTTGTTACTTTGTAAGAACATTGGTTTCCTCTTGTAGACAGAAATATGGGTGAAAAATTATGAAAAAGATGAGTTTTAATGGATAAATAAATAAAATGGATATAATTATGCTACATTGTTAATTGCTGTAGAACTATATTCAAATTTATGAATTTGAGAAAAATCTCACTTACTCTGCAGGGCTAAATAAATAATCAGCACCTCTGTAAACACTGCGATAAATCTAACAGTTAACCTTTCTAGGTTGGAATTCTTAACTGGATTTGGAATAATGTCTGTTCTTAGTCCAGACCAATAGGCTGCAGTAAAAGCCTTTATGAATACTAACATTTGATGTTCTTTTCACAGAATGGAAAGAAAAATAAAGAGTTGTGACTCTGCAACTAATAGCATATGCTTAACCACTGATCTTCCAGTGAAGAGACAGACACAATCAAAATTGAACATGCTGTATAATCCAAACCAACCCAATGTTCTTCACGGCTGTTTACATTTGGAATACTTTGCCCAGAGGAACATTCCCACAAACTCAACAAAGTATTCCCTATGTTTCAAGCTACGTAATTACTCTCTTCATAAATGACTCTACAATTCCTTTAGCCAAGAAGGAATCCAGAAGCTGCAAGAAAAACCCCACAAATTTAATGTCTCAGAAAAGATTAATTTAAACGGTAAGTCTTTCAAATACTTATTGCAAAGCCAAAAGATAATATATTTTACTGTACCACATAACACAGGCAAGCAAGAGAACAGTGTGAGGGGTCATCATTGAGTTGATTGATGTATGCCACAAGAATCAACACAGCATAGAACTTAAGAAAACCTTAGAGCTATATATTGTCAGAGATATGGTCCAACTTTAGACTAAGTTCATCTTAAGTTTTCAACAAATGTATCTTGTGAAGATCTATTAATCAAACAAAAGATGTCCTCAAATGGCTCCTGAATGCTAAAAAATGGAAATGGCTGCAGACTTTATTGTCAACTAACTGAAGCAGGCGCCTGAATATCTCCAAGACTGGGTCAAATAAGGTGATGCTTCCTTTGAGGAGCAGTGTTACTATGCACCCTACTGCTGCCACTTAAACAATCTTCAGTCCGTGACTTTCCCTTGAGGATGCTACTGAGGGTTCAGAAGGGGATGCAGGCTTCGTGTGGTCCCCTCCCACAGACAGAGCTGTTTGTGTAAAATAATTGCCTTGCCAAGGGCTTCCCTCCCAAAGATTCTGATTTCCATTAGCAAACAGGCTATTCATTTTTTTTAAGAATAAAATATTCATTGTACTAGGAAAATATTTCAATCGAAGCAATACACAGTTTAAATAAAAATAAGCATTTAAAATTATACCTAGTATCAAAACAATAACCATTAATTATCAATAATGATATCCCTTATTAACTTACTACTGCAAAATATTCCAAAAATTAGAAGATTAAAATGTAATTAGAAAATAAATATGGACAGACAAAAACATTGAATGAAGAAATTCATTCAAAACTTGTCTCCACATATTTAATTCATGGTACATCATAAATAGAAGTAAGATGTTACTTGAATACCATTTACTTTGAGGTTAAGTGAAAGAAAAGGGATAGAAAAAGGAGTACATCTGAAAATCTACAACTAATCACTCTCTAAGGAAATAGATGTTGACTAAGAAGTTTGAACACCTATATTATTAAGTACATGTTGTAATATTCTAATAAATTTAAATATAAATAAGTATATTGCCCATAAAATAGAAATTTTATTTAATCGTACTATAATTTTTGGAACTGAGGTTTGTTATAATAATTCACTCTTGCGGCTCTAAATATTACAGAAGAAATAACTCATAAGGTAAATTAAACAGACATAACAAAGTAATTTAACTATAAGAACTGACTATATTGAATTCTACAAAAATATGGCTTTACTAAGCTTGGAGCTGATTTCACTAAATTAACCCTGTATCTGGCTAGTAAACTCCCATCTTCAGCCTCTCATTATCCAAACATGATCAACTAAACTAACATTTCTTACTACATTGGGAATCCAAAAAAGTAGAAAATATCATCTTTATCCTCAAAGAGTTTACAATCAAGTTAGGATAATAAACACATGCTGAACATCTTAGAAGTAATACAATGCAATTCATAATAATAATTATTATACTTATTCAAAACTTAGTCACAGTATTTAATAATAATTTGACATACCATTGACCTTAGGACAAAGCAACCTTTGTATCACTAGAAATAACAGTGCTAGAAGAGTAGTGGACTGTCTTAATTAATATTATCTATTCTTTGTTTCTTTCATTCCTTTTTTTTTTTTTGCTTTCTTTTTCTTTCATTTATTTATTCATTAAATATTTCTTGAGCATCTGCTTGAGCTAGGCATTATTCCAAGCACTGAACACACAGAAACAAACAAATAAAAAAAAAAACAAAGTTAATCTTCATGGAAATTACATCCCAGGCTGAATTAGCAGTGTCCTAGTTTGTCACACTGTTATGGCAAATTTCAACAATGGATTGGCTTAAACCACGGGAATTTATTGGTTCACAGTTTCAGAGGCCAGAAGTCCAAATCAAGGTGTTGACTAGAAGGTTTGCTTCCTCCGGGTTGGTAAATTTTGGCTAGCCAACAATTCTTTGGGTTCTCAGATTTACTATCATATAGCAATGTCTTCTCCTTTTTCTTTTGAGTTTTCACTGACTTCCTGCTACAGGCTCCAAACTGTTTGCTACTTTTCTCTATTTCTAAAATTCTTCTGCTTATAGAAGACTCCAGTAATCAGAGTAAAGCTCACCCTCATTCAGCTGGCCTAGACCTAACTAAAAATAACATCTTCAAAAAGTCGTATTTACATTGAGTGCAAAGCCACATGCATTGCAAATTAAGATTAAGAACATGTTTTATTCTGGAGGGTATAGCTCAATCTACTACAAGAAGTCTTCTCCTTTTTCTCACATCTAAATCTGCATCTGTATCCACTTCCCTTTTGACAATGGCAAATAACTTAGTCTTGACTCATTACAGTACGGTATCTCTCTGGCAACAATAACTGATTCAGCATTAGGGAAAATAGCCAGCTAAAGACAATAAGAGTCCTTCTCTGAAATTGATATTGCTCCTTAAATTTGTTTGTTTCTTTATGTCAGTTCAATTTTTAAAACCCTGATTTATATGACAGGAGTGACATAAATTATTTATTAAAAGGATGTATGCATAGTGCTAAGAAAATCTAAAGTAAAAAGATTTCACTGTGGTTTTTGGCATAGAAGGAAGGCATAAAGGCGAAATTAAGTCATAAACAAATATTAATAAGTACAGGGTTTAATTAGGTAAGGAGTCTTTCCTATAGAAGAAAGAACAGAACTCTAGTAATCAGTGGATCATTCCATAGAATTTACCCCTCAAGATTAGTAGGAAAAGATACACTGATGACAATTTTCAGGAAACTATAGGTAAGAGTAAATTGCAAGGAACTATAGGTAGACTACCATAGTGTACGCTGCTTCCTGAACTCATAGGTCAAACTGAAAAGTACTCTGTGGCATTTCACCCTCCATGTCTTTTCGATTTGCAAATTGAAGATTGCAAGTTCAAAAAATACATACACTTACCTGAGAAAATTTTCTGAAAAATATTTTTTTTTTCATAACTGTTACTTGGGAAGTAAATTACTGCAGATAAACAACATATTTGAGAGACTATCAAAAGTTTTCAAAAATATCAAGTTAACAAAGAGTACTAGTGATGTAAGTCAGTTAACTTACTCAATAGTTAAATCTTCCACAATCAAGTGATTCAAATTTATGTTAAACCCTTATATATATAATCGCATGTAATTTCTAAAACATCATTATATATGTTATAGGTATTATTATCCCAATAAAAATTGTGAAATATCATGTATCTTTGGGTCTGTTCATCTAAAGTCAAAATGCCAAACATTAAATGCAGATTTCAAAGTTATACTGAAATACAAAAAGTGTGAGGGAAATTTAGTATCTACATCTACCATTACAAATCATCACCAGAATTAATTAATACATAAGGTAAGATAGGTTCATTTTTCTTTCCTCAGTACTCCATAATCCATATATGAAGCTCCTGTCATAAACAAGAGATTTCCTCCAATCAAAGACTGCTGATTTTCCAGAAGGCATAGCATTCACCATGCAACACTAGAATCACTATTTAGAGAGATTTTATCTGTAATAGACGTAGAATAGCATTTATCTACAATAGAAGCACACTGGTAAACTATTAAAGGTCCAGTGATTAAAATCAACTCTCAACCAATGCTGAGATGCTTCCAAGTCAATTTTCATCACAATAGAGTGAAAATCTAGAATATAATAAATCTGAAATGTTATGAAATAATTTAATTTTTATTAAAATATAATAGTCAAATTTTTGTTTGACATCATTGTGCAGCAATTGACAGCTTCTGTGGTCACTGTCTTGGACATTTGGCATATTAAGTATCAACTGAGATCAATAAGGAAGTAACATCTTGTTTGGTTGGTATTTTAATTTCCCCGGCTGTTAAAAAAAATACCATAAAATTGGTTTGCTAAACAACAAAAATTTATTAGCGTGTGCTTTTGAGGCTAGGAGAAATCCAAAATTAAGACTTCAGGAGGGAGAATATTGTTGCATTCTGGGACTGGCTGCCAGTGGTCCTTGCTCCTTTTCTTTTATCTGGCAATTAACATGACAGGGTCTTCTCCTTTCTCTTCCAGGTTCCATTGACTTCTAGCTTCTGTTGCTACCTTTAGCTTCCCTCTCCATCTGACTTTGATTCTCCTTAAAAAGGACTCCATTAATCCAGATTAAAACACAATCTGACTCAGTTTAACTGAGTTTAAGTAACAATGGCTCTTGAAAAGACATTATTGACAAGGTACTTGTCCCACCAGAATGTGGACCAAGATGACGAGCATGTTCAAACTGGTGTATACAATCCAAATGACTACAGTGACCTCTGCCAGGTATGTAAAATGATGCTACCATCACCAAGACACTAAGCATTTCTGCTGATCTTATAGTAACTGATTAAATGTAAAGATTTTATATACTTTTCAGAAATGAAAATTTAAGTTAATTGTAATGATGCAGTTTCTTTTTGAAAGACTTTAAACTTTAATATAAGAAACTTTTTAAAAGACTTGAAAGTGATATTTAGGTCTACCCCAGAATAGAGAATATTTCTACTTAATGTTTACCCAATAGAAAACCTTTTGGTTTTTAACACCCAAATTCTAGAAAATGTACTTAATTCTCAATACAAAAGTTTTGGACAGTGTGTAAAGAGAAAACCTCTATATTTTTTATCCCCCAAACTCTGTAAAATACTTTTAACAATTTGAGGTGTAAAATACTTTTAACAATTTGAGGTGTACTCAATTTTTGTTTCAGTACAAATGCAATCAGTAGACTGTCACATGAGGCTGGTGCTGGTGCTCAGTGAGAGATTTTCCCTGCCATTTTATCCTATCTTCCACCATTCTTTGAAAGCAGCCTCTTTTTGCATAATGTTGGGCAATGAGTCCCCAAATTTTTCAGAAAGTATTGAAAGAAAATTGCAGCAAATTTAACAATTTAAGTAAGAAAGCAATTAAAATGGAAGAAATGTTTATCAGTGGGTTGAAGATCAGAAATTAGCATTTAGAACATATTAAATTCTAACCTAACTACCAGGGCAGATGGCCCCTCTTTGGAAATGGTGTTTATGTGTGATGAATCTGGACTCAGATGGGATCTCCCTTCATAAGACTTTCATGCTAATGTGCTGGAGGTGCAGTTAATGTTGGGGTTTAAGATATATTTAGGGGATTTGAATCTCTGGACTGACAATGTGATAGCCAGATCCTGAGCCTCAACAGACTCCAGCACCTACAATCTGATTTATTGGACTTACCACACTCAGCTAAGATGGAGGTGAAGAAGGACAACCACCACACCATGGAGCCTAGAGTGATTACAACTGAAAATGGGAGGATTGCATCCAGCATCCAGGTGGAATCTGAGCCTCCTCTTGACATAAAGGTGCAATGGACACAACCAATCCAGTGTCCACATAGAAGAGGTGGCATTGGATTGGGAAAAGTGGACATAATGGACAAAGGGTATGGGGAAAGGCAGGAAGAGATGAGAGGTGGAGGCGTCTTAGGGACATGGAGCTGCCCTGGATGGTGCTTCAGAGGTAATCACCGGACATTGTAAATCCTCACAGGGCCTACATGATGGAATAGAGGAGAGTATGGGCCATGATGTGAACCAATGTATATGAGGTGCAGAGGTGCCCAAAGATGTACTTACCAAATCCAATGGATGTGTCATGATGATGGGAACGAGTGTTGTTGGGGGGGGGGGGAGAGGGGGGGTGGGGGGGTGGGGTTGAATGGGACCTCACATATATATTTTTAATGTAATATTATTACAAATTCAATAAAAAATAAAAAAATTAAAAAAAAAAAAAAAAATAAATTCTAACCTGATAGTTTATGATATTTTAAGAAATTGGTTGTGATCTCGGGGTTTATGTGAAATGCAGGATAATATTTCCTTTCTAATATAATGGAGGAAAGGTTTTTGTTAATATGTTCATGAAGAATATCTATTTGAAGAAAAAGTTAATAAGCTTCAGTCAAATTATTCTACAGCTCAGAGAAAGCAAAAATGTTTTCAAATTAATTTGTAAGAATTTAGCATAACACAACAAAATAAAACTACATGTTATCCGTCCTCACTCCTTACAAAGTAGAGATCATAAAGTTTAGAGTATTAAAAGAAAAATATAGCAAAATGCAGAGGGAATCATTCTAAAAATGCAAAAAGTAAAAATGTTCAAAACTTTATCTAATATAATTACTGTATTTAAAAGCCAAATAAATAAATATTATCTCCAAATAATTTAAAAGGGAATTCAAAATTAAAATTTAAAGCAAATTTAAAATTTAAATTAATAAAAACTTTAACACCCACATATTATATTTTTGAGGCGACAAAACTTACACTTAGTGGAGTAACATTACAAGCTTCCCTATTAAAGTCAAGAGGAAGACACTCGATACCTCCGTTGTTTTATCTGTTGCAAAGATGCAATTAGAAAAAAAAATGAAGTAGAGGGCAAACTTTTCATAATTTGCATTGGTATTTTGTATACTTTGAAAACAAAAAAAGAAATAAGTAAAAATAAAATGGTATTTCTTTAATATGGAATCTAACAAAAATAATCTTTCTTTTTGACATAAAATTACTAGCTAAAAAGATAACATAATGAAAGATTTTATGCACCATATCAGAAAATAATAATATTAATACTTGGAAGTAAATTTATCTGGAAACAAATACAACTGAATACAGAAAATAATAAAATTCCCTTAAGTATTATAAATAACTAAAAAGAAATGAAAAGAAATACCTTTATCTTATGTTGTCACATTCAATATTGTAAAGACTCAATCCTTAAAAATCAATACATAATTTTAATATAATCCTATGAGAACATACCTTCACTGATTTTAGTTTTTGACCCTTTTAACTTAAAATAAATGTAAGTTTTATTTGGTAAAAATTGAGGTTATAAAATAATCAAAAAATAATTTATAATTTGAAAATGTCATGAGGAAAGGCTCCTCCAGTCACATATTAAAATATATTCTAAAGCTGCAGTAATTAAAACAATACAGGTCAAGCGTGGTACAGATAGATTAATGTAGCTAAATAGGCGGTACAACCCTCATACACTGGGGGATTTAGTATATAACAAAGTTGGCCCATATTAGTAAGAATATTTAGAATCACAAGTGAAAGAAATACAACTCAATTTAGGCACAAGAGGACTTTATTGGCTTCTGTAACCATACCGTAGGAATGCAAGAGTTAGAGCTAGGTCAGTGGAAACCAGGGATTCTTCTTTGTGTGTCAGTCCCTAGTGACCAGAACAGAGAAGATTTTCAAATAGCATTTGTTGGCAGAATGTACACATTAATGAGCAGTCTGAGAGTCTCAGTGAAGAGCTGGGATAGGATGTATAGTGAAGAGGAAGGATAAAATGAAACTTGATTCAGAGTCTCAGACAATCATGAGGCTAGAAGTAAGATTATGTCCAAAAATTTTAATGTCCCTGAGGAATCACAAAACTGAGAGCAGAAGAGGAGGAAGTACTAGATAAGCGCTGGGTCAAATGTGAGACATAGAATTCAGGAGAGAAACAAATCTACAGTAATAATGCACAGGATAAAAACTAGTTTATGAAGTGGCAGGAACAAAATAAATTTTGGAGAGAAAACCACATGTATAAAAGCAAATTATGGGGATGGATGTGGCTCAAGTGGTTGAATAACTCCCTCCCACACAGGTTCAGTTCTCAGTGCCTCCTGAAAAAGCAAAAACAAACAACAATCAAAACAAGTGAAAAAACTAGCTCAAGGAAGGTGATATAGCTCCCTGGTTGAGAGCTGGCTTCCCACATATGAGGTCCCAGGTTCAATCCCTGACTCTGGTACCATAAAAAAAATTAAATTAAAAAATGCTTACCAAAAAAAAAAAAAAAGTCAAATGCATGCTATCAATCTGAGCAGGAGACTAAATAACAGCTCATGTTTTCATAAAATAAATTTTTAAAAGGTCTAATATTTATTAAATGCTTACCCTGTTCCAGGGAAGTTGCCAAAAAATTTATTTTTCAAGTATGTTTAGTTTAGTCTTATTGTAAATATATTCATATAGGGAAACGGACTTTGGCGCAGTGGTTAAGGTGTCCGTCTACCACATGGGAGGTCCGCGGTTCAAACCCCGGGCCTCCTTGACCCGTGTGGAGCTGGCCCATGCGCAGTGCTGATGCGCGCAAGGAGTGCCCTGCCACACATAGGGGAGCCCCACGCGCAAGGAGTGCGCCTGTAAGGAGAGCCACCCAGCGTGAAAAGAGAGAGCAGCCTGCCCAGGAATGGCGCCGCCCACACTTCCCGTGCCGCTGACGACAACAGAAGCGGACAAAGAAACAAGACGCAGCAAATAGACACAGAGAACAGACAACCGGGAGAGGGGAGGGGAATTAAATAAATAAAAAGTAAATCTTTTAAAAAATATATATATATATATATATATTCATATACATTCATCCCAATCAAATTGATGATGCCATTATCCCCAATTTAAGGATGAGAAACTGAAACTCAGAGAGGTTAGCGAGTTGTCCCTGGTCATTAAATTAATAAGTGGTAAACCTGAGATTCAAGCCCTGGCTCTGCTATTCCAGAGCCCATGCACATAAACTCTACACTGAACCTAATGCATATGAATATATTTGTAATGGAAAAAAATGCATTTGAAAAATAAATTCTTTATTAAATTACTATGTTTCATGTACTCATATCTGTATTTCATACCATAACACTAGGGCATGCAAACTTTTTTTGCTTATTGTTTTAAATTGAATTTAATTGTGACTCCACCCACTTGGCTGGTGAGAATTTCAGTGCCAGTCATTCTGGAGTCTCTGCACCAAAATATCTCCATGGGGTCACACAAAAGTTCTAGGCTTCTGTGGTGGTGAGTGCCCAGTCTGTACTCCATGAGTCACCATCTTTGCTCCAGCTTTTTTGGCCACATCCATGATAGCTTAGAATTCTGATAACTGCCATCTCTTTGGAGGGTTCTTAGACTTCAGATTGAATCAGAAATGACTCTTTATTATTTCTATTTATTTTTCATTTGTAAAGCATTTTTGAGCATCTTATAGGGTAGTTTTTTTCTCTGTTCAGATTTTTTTTTAATTGGAGAAGCTGTATGTTTACAGAAAATTCATGCATAAAATACAGACTTCCCAAATACCATCCTGTTATTAACACCTTTCATCAATATGGTGTATTTACTACAATTCCTGAAAGAATGTTTTTATAATTGTACTATGAACTATCGTCCATTGTTTACAACAGAATCCACTGCTTGTGTTGTACATTGTTATGTTTATTTGATTTTTTAAAAAATTTTATTCTCGTAACAAATTTACAACCTAAAGTTTCCCTTTTAACCACATTCAAATATATAATTCAGTGAAGTTATGTTCACAGTGTTGTGCTACCATCAGTGACTCAAATTCGTCTTCATTCATCAGCCCTAGCAGGCTTTACTACTGCTCTTAAGGCTTTAGTATTTACTGCTACAAAAGCAGTGTGCATGAAATGTCTAACTTTCCTACAAGCAAAACAAACCAAATGCCCTCTATGGGCACTTGTAATCTTAAACCACTACCTCTGAGACACTCCCCTTCTCTGTAGCTAAACAGTACACTTTATAGTTTTACCTCAGGTTCAGGCTTTTCTTTGGCATCTTCAAGTGTGTACTATAAGCCTACAGAATTGTGTGGGAGAGAGTGTAACCTACAATGTAAACTATAGTCCATGCTCAGTGGCAATTCCCCAATATGCGTTTATCAATTGCAATGAAAGTACCACTCTAATGAAGGACATTGTTTTTGTGGGAAAATGTGGGTGGTGTGGGGAGTGGAGCATATGGGAATCCCTTATATTTTTTATGTAACATTTATGTAATCGAAGTATTTTTTTAAAAATTGAAAATACATTTAAATAAAAGGACTTGGGAGGAGACAGTAAAAAGATTGCCAACAAAGACCGAAACTGCATTTAATTTTTTTTTTAAAGTGTGCATTATAGCCAGGCCATCCTAAAATGTTGAATAAAGGTTTTGCCCAGACACCAGAGTAGCAAGAACTCCAGAGGCCCTCTCCAGGCTCAATGGAAGACTAGAAAGCAAAATCAAGCCTTTAGTTGGCATATTGATTCCTTAACTGTCCTGGATGAGTGAAGTCAGTTCACTAAAATCATGTCTCTCATGAATAATTCTATGTCTGGAGTGAATAGCCATTTCCCCCTCCTTCCTTCTCTAGTGAGTTGGAGGGAGTGGTTCCATTTCTACGAGGCTAAGTTCCCAGTGGAGAGTTTACTCATAATAGCCCTTCCCTGGGCCTGCTCATGCCAGGCCTGATCCACAGCCCTTGTGTCTATGGCTCCTCTGTCCAAAACCAAGCTCCAAAATCTCCAGTCTCAGAGTCAATGCAGATACCTTTCAACCATCCTGCTTGCGGGTATTTAAAAAGCTGCCCTGAACTTCCTTTGCTGAAAATTCTTCCAATCACTACATATCTGCTTGCAGTTTTTAAAAAATATTCTGTAAGTTCTTTTCTTTTTTCTTTTTTTAGTTATGCCAATAAAAAGAAGTTATTTGGGAGATGGGGGAAAGAACAGAGCTTGCTAAGAAATGGGAGAGAAGGACAGAAACACCAAGATTTGGTGTGGGTCCCTCTAGGCAGAAAGAGCACACTCTGCTTCGAGCTATAGCTCTCTTCAGAGTAAATCTTACGGGAAGCAGATGTGGCTCAACTGATAGAGCATCCAGCTACCATACAGGAGGTCCAGGGTTCAAACCCAGGACCTCCTGGCCCGTGTGGTGAGTGGGCCCTCGTGCAATGGTGTCGTGCACAAGGAGTGCCCTGCCATGCAGGGGTGCCCCCCACATAGGGATGCCCCACTTTGAAGGAGTGCGACCCGCAAGGAGAGCCACCCCATGCAATAAAAGTGCAGCCCACCCAGGAGTGGTGCTGCATACATGGAGAGCTGATGCAGCAAGATGTCGCAACAAAAAGAGACACAGATTCCTGGTGCCACCTGACAAAAATGCAAGCGGACACAGAAGAACACACAGTGAATGGACACAGAGAGCAGACAATGGGGAGGGGGGTGGAGAAGGGGAGAGAAATAGATAAAAATAAATCTTTAAAAAAAAAAGTAAATCTTATCTTATTCCACTGATATTCCACAAATTAGCATGGCATTATGAAAGTTCTCACTACCCCTTAATCTCCAACCTGGTAATAGCCATTGTCTTAAAAGTCACTACACCCAATTCTTAACTTTTGTAATTAGTCTGCCATTTAAAGGTAGCTTGCACAAAGTCTTCTTAATAATCCCCATATTTCCCCCACATATAACTGGTATTAAATTTATTCCATTATATTTGTTTAAGAAATTTCTTATTCATTTATGGTAGGTTGTATATAGGGTAACAGAATAATTTCAAAATATCCGTGGAACTACACAAACAGTGAACCCTAAGTTAAATCATAGAGTATAGTTAATAATACATTATAAAAATATGCTTTTATCAGTTGTAACAAATGTTCCATGCCAAGGCAAGGTGTTAATAATAGGGTGTTATACGGAAATCCTATATTTTATTCAGGATTGTTCTATACCCACAACTTCTTTAATAAAAAAACATTAAAAATTTAAAGTAATAAGTGCTAAATATGTGAAATTGGTTTTTAAAAAAATAACCCAAGTTTCTGCATAACTTGCTGATAGTAAATTCAATTCAGTTGATATTGGGACTCTTTTCCTATCTCAATTAAATATGAAAATAATTCTTGAGTTTGTGATACCTCAAAAATAGTTCATTATGATTTCCACTTTACCATTGCTCTGTTAAGCTTCACACAGCAGCAGTTGAGCAGTGACATTCTCCACCTCTTAGACATTGGTTCTCTTTGAGTTTGGGAAAACTTGGCAATTTATATTAACCCAACTCTCTTGGCTAACTGGTTCTGACAGCACACATAGCAATGTCCAACTCTACCCCCAAAATTAGGTGATGTTTGCCATCTGGGCACAGGTTTCAGTGGAAACCTGGAACTTCAAAGCCTCTTTTGTAAATCTCAGGTAACTTCAGTTCCTGGACTTGCTACCTCTTCTGTTCTCACTGGAAACACTCACTTTCATTGCCTATATCTCTGGGATAATTCAGCCTGAACAAAAGTTCATTTCCTTCTTGAATATGGTGCTTACTTGAGGGAATTCAAACCTTTAAAAATGTAATGAGATTTTTTACTTTCAGAGGGTAGAGTGAGCATAGAGAGACAAAAGGTTGCATTCTTTCTTGGTAAGAGTCCAAAGCAACAACAAAAACAAAATACTGAGACTTCAATTTTGTTTTGGAGCTTGTGATTTTTGTAACAAATTCATTTCAAACATTTACTTCTACACGTTTTAATGCTTGGAGAAACTTAATAAGGCAGCATAGAAAAAAATTGCACAAACTCTTTACAAAGCTGTTTACTTTCATTTTGCTTCACTAAAGAAGATATAAGATTACAGATTATTTATTATTTTAATTTCTAAAATTGTATGCTGCATTGAATACAAATAAGTTTGAAAATGCTTATTAAAATAGAATATACAAATTAATAACAGGAAAAAGCTATACAATTATTTATTACTCCAAACAGGAAATATCTGCTCTATTTTTTAAGGAAGTGTAATAAATTGGGATTACGCACTTCTGCATCTTATGAAACTTCAAAAGTGGAGCTAGTTTATATTAAGTCAACCATAGGAGTAAATAAAATGACAATCAGTCCTGTGTTTTCATTAAGTCCAAGGAATGTAGGCTCTTCCTAAGCAACAGGAAGTATTGAAGAGAGACTATGGAACCATTAAAGCAAGGAAGTTTAGCCCCTTCTTAACAGGATGGAATAGTGTTTGTTGGGTAACATTAACACTGATGATATCATATATAATGGAGAAGATGCTACATAATCAATTTAGGGAAAAATTATTGATTGCTTTCTCATGTATGGCATGGACCAAAAGTGTTCTCTTTTGATTAGTTGCATTACTATTCATATTACCATGTGACAAGAATGAAATGTAATGTTTAGATAAAGTTTCTCTAATTTTGCTAACATCCGTAAGAGGCGGAGAGGGAGAGAAAGAGTCAGTGAAGTAAAATTGAACATTCAGGGAAGCGGCTGTAGCTTATTCAGTTGGGCTCCCGTCTACCATATGGGAAGCCCTGGGTTCATGGCACAGGGTCCCCTTGTGAAGGCAGGTTCACAGCAAGCTGCGGAGAGCCACCAGCCCACAAGCACTGCAGAGAGCCAACTCAGCAAGGTGACACAACAAAAAGGGAGACAAGCAAGAATGCAGAAGACTGTGTAGTGAATAGACACAGAGAGCAGACAGCAAGCAAGCCACAAAGGGGGGGGGGGTAATAAATAAATAAAAATAATAAATACTGACACAGAAGAACGCACAGCGAATGGACACAGAAAGCAGATAGCAAGCAAAAAGCCGCAGGGAGGAAGGGATAAAAAAATTTTTGAACACTCAGCAAACCAAGGAAATTAAAACCTTTCTTTTCCTTGCAAAGGCAATTTCAATAGTAATTGACTCCATCTACATTTTTTCATATGGTTTCCTTCACTTTTCGAGGTTAAATTTGCAGTGGTTTTTTTCAAGTTTCTGTTTCAGCTTAAGAGTGCACAATGTTTTTAAAAGGTCATTCTAAAATTATTAAAAACATATTTGATTTTACTATGGATTGACCAAACTGCTTTTGCTAAGTTATTTTTAGTAATAAATAACCCCAGATCTTAGCAACTTACAATAACAAAGGCTTATTTCTCACTCAGGTTAACTGTTCTCACAGCTCATCCATAGCTTTGCTTTATATAGTCTTAACTGCATGACCTAAGTTGCAAGAATAGCTCCTATCTTGTTCTCATGGCAGAGGAACAAAAGCAATGTCAGAACCATGCAATTCTCTCAAAGCTTCCAGTCAGCATACATCGCTTCCACTTACATTTTATTGGTAAGAGCTGCTCACATAACCATGTTGTGCTGTAAATGGAGTACTGGGCATGAGTAAAATTGTCTCTCAGGGAGTGGCGGTACAAATCACATGGCAGTGGAGAATAATGAATTTACTCTTTCCATGTGTGGGAGTAAATAATTAGGGAAAACAATGCTTTCTACCACTAAGTTCTTGTCAGTCTTGCAGTACTTGAAAATCCTAATAAAACTGCATTCCAGAGTAATTTGGATGGTATGACTTAGAGTTGGTCTAGCACCATGAAAAAACTGAGACTGCTGAAGTTCTTTATTCTGCCTGTGTACTTTTAACGCAATAAATCACAATAGAAAAAGAAAGGAAGAAAAGAAAAGAATCTGAAAAATTTAGAGAACTTTTATTTCAAAACGAAGGCTACACTATTTTTAATATTAACCACAATCCTCACCCACCACCAAGTTAATTTTTTTATACAGCCCCACTGGTACAAATACAAGAAATTTCTTCTATGTACTAGAACAAATGTACATCATTATTACAAGGGGTTTAGAATGTGGTGATACATGGGAAAAACACAACTAATGTAGCTTATGGACTATAGTTAATGGTAATCTTTTAATATTCTTGCATCAATGGCAATCAATTCTAAGGGTCAATAATAGGGGAATTATAGGAGGGTATGGTAGTTTTCTTTTCGCAGTGATGAAAGCTTTCTAGAAATGACAACACAAATCCATGTTGAAACTGAGAGCCACTGAATATATACTTTGGATGGACTGTACAAGGCATGGACTATATAACACAGAGAACCCTGCAGTGGATGATAGAACTGTGGTTAAGAGTATAAACATGTGATCATTTGCTCACGAACTCTAACAATTATACAACACTAATACATGGCGTTAATAATAGGGTGATGGAAAGATACACCAATGTAAGCTATGAATTATAGGTAATATTTGATAATATTCTTTCATCATTTATAACAAATATGCCACAACAGTGCAAGGTACTGATGGTAGGGTGATGCATGCGAGTCCTGTATGTTATGCATTATTGATTTGTAAGCTCAAAAATTTCCTAATTAAAATAATAATAATTTTTAAAACATGCGAAGTGATAGAAACTAGACACAAAGCACTATATATTGCATGATGTCATTTATATTAAATGTAAATATAAATAAATCTACAGATAGAAATAGATTAGTGGTTATGTAGGACTGGAGATAAACAGAGAAATTGAGGGGTGACTGTTAAGTGTTATGGGATTTCTCTTTTTGGAGTAATGAACATGTTCTAAAATTGATTGTGGCGATGAAAGCACAACTCTGTGATTATACTAAAAGCCATTGATTGCACACTTTGCATTGACTATATGGTATATGAATATATCTCATTAAAACTGCATTTTTTAAAAAATGAAGCTGCTCACGCTGCCAATTTGGCATGAGTCACCCTAACCTATTGAATGAAATCTTCAATATTACATGCATAGGTAAATTACCCATGGCAGGGGAATGACTTTCAGCCATTGTTTTTCTCTCATATCCAATCAGCTCAAGAGGGCATACTGAAAATAGTCCAGGGAAAAGACATTAAATTAAGTTGGGGGATCTAAGCACCAATATCTTCTTTGTGTGTAAGAGATGTTGTTGGGTATCGCATAATTAGATCAGAGAGAATTAAGTCAGTCATCATTAGTAACATCTATTACTTTCCCACCTGCATTGAACACCATCTGGGGAAAAGACTTTTTACCAGCTCTGACTTTATTTCAGTCAAGGTGCTTACTGAAAATGAAAAAGAAATTCTTACCAACTTACACTTATGGATATTTCCTGTCATTTTAGGTAATAGGCTGATTCAGTTCTCCCTTTTGTTTCTAAAAGTGTAAGACCTAAATGTCATCTAGGATGCAAAAGAGAGGAATGCTGTTTTCCCATTCACACAAATGGAAGCATTTTGTGCAATGAGGATCAGGGCTGCCTGCTGGGGAGGGCTCCAGACAAGATGTCGAAGCAATGATCTCTTCTCCTATTCCTATTCTGGCACTTCCCTGAATCATGCCTTTACAGATTCTGGGCTCTTTTACCCATTTGCTTATAAGGATGGTGGTTGTGGTGGTTAATTTCTTTTTCTCCTTATGCCCTTAACATGAAGGCACAAGAATATAATATGCTAAATCATTTTGTAATATTTAGGCTAGAAATTTGTTAGACAAAAGATTAAATGTAATGAGGTTATTAAAGGTGTTCATCTACACACACCACATCCCTCTTCAGTTAATATGGACATTTGAGATGTATCTTTTAACACATTTCATAAGTAACATATATGTCAGTCCTGAAAATTAAAACTTTTAAAATACTGGACCGGAATTTATACACACATAATACATAAACCATTGTTGACAATAGAATGCCATTCCTAAAGTTAGACTTCTTTTAAGATTAAGTATAATTCAGTAATTTTGAACTCTTAGGGAATCCAGGAAATTATTTCTGCATGATAAATAAGTACTACCCAATCTATATTATCATCTGCAACAAATTTAAATATTCTCATTTTTTGGATCTGTGACATTTGTTAATGAAATAGGGCCTAATTCATTGTAATTCAAATATTATACACCCTTTCTATATACTGGTTTTTAGAGATCTAACTATATTTAACTACATGTTTACCGTAAACCAATTTTTAGGAAAGTTTAAAAATCAAAAGAATTTATAAATATAATATGAATCCCTTTTCTTCTGTTTTGTCTAAGTAATATATCAGCATTTCTAAACATTTTAAACTTCTTTTAAGGTGCAAAACTGAGTTTAGTGGAGGCATTTTCATTAGATAGTGTATAATTTCTACAGTTGAAAAATATAAAACTTTAGAATAATTGCTGCAGGGGTTCTACATTATTTCATTTAACATACCTTCAATTTAACTGGATAAAATTCCGATTCTCTAGATTCTATTTCATTACAAAATAATAATATTTCCTACAGTGATTTAGATCTTTTTATGGTTCCTTCAGTGGTGAGAAGGTTCAGCCTAAGATATCTTTGAGTTACAAAAGTGTGTTAATGTAGAATAAATCTTTGAGGTCAGAATTGGGAATATACTTATGGCTTATCTATTTAAAATTTAGATACTGCCTCTTACAATAAGTATATGGAAGACTAGAGGGGAAATGTAGCATCTCTTTTTAATAGCATAAGCTTAGAGCATATTTATTTTCTTAAAAAATATAAGGTGTGTTAAATAGAAATTAATTTTACAAATCAAATGTTAATGTTCCTCAAAATTATGCAATAATTTGTTTTCTTGGTATTTTGCTTTTCTTCTAAACTGTTCCTCTTTATCAGCCTTTTTCAAGAAATTAAACATTGTCTGTTCACATAATAGGCCCATCATAGATACCACTATATTAATGTTGCTAGATTTTCATTTGCCCAAGAGTTTTATGAACATGAAAAAGAAAAGTTACTAGTATCATTTGTACTTTATATGAATTTGGAAGCAATTAACACTCTTTTAATTATTAAAACAACTGCTCTTGTAGTTAAAATGAAAACATACAAATAAGGTTGTAGTGTAAGGGGTTCTTAACTTTTTTCTCCGTAGACCCCTTTGCCAGTGAGGTGAAAACCATGGACCCCTTCTCAGAATGTAGCAGCAGATAGTTTTATGACACTCAACATTGGCACGTCTTTAAGTTAAATTTTTAAATTATTCAAAATTAGTTTTACAACTTTCCCATAATTTCAAAACCTGATAACCTAACATGGTTCAACATCTGTTCAAATGGTAATTTTTGGCAAACATTTAGAAATTCGAGTTTTCCCACAGTGTCATAAAACCATCTCCACTATCCTTACTAACCTTTTTGCAGTTATCCACTGCATTAAGAACACACTACATCAAAATAAAAATCATACTAAGTCTGCACTATACTCTATTTAATAAATATATCACACCCACACCAACACATCCCAACAAAGATGTTTTTAAATGCATAAAATAAAATTACAAAGGAAATCAGTTACATATATTGAAATACAGTTACTAAAAAACATATGATATAGTACTATACATATGTGTTTCTTACACATTAAAAATAATCCAATAGATCAAAAATATAGAAAAATTAAAGTTAAATTTTATTTTTTAAAGATATGTCAATGTGCAGACTGTTGTTTATCTTGAATAAGAACATTAAACTGTGATGTAGTACTTGACAAGGCAACACACATATCATGCTAGACATCTAAACAAGTTAATTGTTTTCAATTCAAGGTCATGGACCCCTGCTGTAGTGAAGGGACATCCATAGCCAAAAATCAATTAATCAATCAATCAATCAATCTTGATATTAAAAACCTCACACCTTATACAAAATTTAACTCAAAATGGATCATGAATGCAATCACAGCATGTAAAATTATAATACTTTTAGAAGAAAACAAAGGAGAACATATTTGAGACCTGGACTAGGCAAAGAATTCTTAGACACAACACCAAAAATAAAGATTAAAAAAAAATAAACTGTACTTCATCAGAACTAAAAAGCTTTTCTCTGCAAAAGTCCCTAGCTATAGGATGAAAAGTGAAGCTACAAACTGAGAGAAAGAGTATACACATCACATATCTAGATTATATAAAGAATCCTTAAATATCAGCAGCAAAAAATACAAACAATACAATTAAAAAAGTCAAAAGAGATGGACAGACTTTCACCAAAGAGAATAAATGTACACTATAAAAGCGTGGAAAAAAATATTTAACATCATTAGCCATTAGGGAAATACAAATTAAAACCACAGTAGAATATCTATCAAAAAGGTTAAGATTAAAAATAGTGATAATACCAAATGCTGACAAGGATGTGAAGAAACAGTTTCTCTCATACATTGCTGAGAGGAATGTAAAATGATACAGACACTCTGAAAAGGTTTGGCAGTTTCTTATCAAACTAAGTATACATTTTCCCAACCTAGCAGTTATACCTGTAGGCCTTCATCACAGAAAAATGGAAACTTGTGCTACCATAAAGTCCTATACAAATGTTCATAGCAGCTTTATTGATAATAACCAAAAGAAGAAGACAAAAATCCTTCAATGAGTGAATGGTTAAATAAACTGTGGTACATCTATACAACACACCACTACTCAGGGATAAAAAGAATCAAACCAGTGATACATGCAAGAAATTGAATGAATCTCAAAGTCATTATGCTGAATGATAAAAAAGCACAACTCAAAATACACACACTGTATTATTCCATTTATATAACATTCTTAAAAGAACAAAATAGGAGAAGTAACACAGATAGTGATTACTAGCAGATAATGATGGTGGGAGTGGGGGTGACTAAAAAGGGTAGCATGAAGGGGTTCCTTTGTGGCAAGGAAATGTTTCCATTGTGATGGTGGTTACGTGAACCTATACATGGGATAAAATTGCATAGAACTATATGCACACACAAATAAGTGCATATTAACTGATAAAATCTGATTAAGGTCTGTAGGCTTGTTAATAACATTAATATATTTAATAGTACTGACCAATGTAATTTTCCTCGTTTTGATATTGGTTTTTATGGGATGTAACCACTAGGGGAAGCTGAGTGAAGGGTACATAGAACTCTACACTACAGGAAGTCCATCAAAACGGTTAAAATTTAAAAGACTGATATTAACAAGTATTGGGAAGAATGTGGAACAACTAGGATTCTCACATATGCCTGGTAGGAATGCAAAATGGTAAAACCAACTTTAGAAAACTATTGGCAGCTTTTTAAAAAAACTATATATATACTTAAAATTTGACTACCGATTCCACTCTGAGTTACTTACCCAAGGATAGTGAACATAAATATCCTTACAAGGATGTTTTCATGAAAATTTGTGTTAATTTTATTCATAATAAAGACAAAATGGACTCAATCCAAATGGCCATCAATAAGTGAATAAATTAATGTATATCCATACAAAAGGATATTACTCAGCAATATAAAGAAACTGTTGATATATGCAATTGCATGGATAAACATTAATCTTATTTCTTGAAACATCTCTACTCCTGCAACTCTTTTTATATTTAAGGGAGGTGGGGATGCTCATATGTGAGACATGGTAAAAGAGAAGCATGTTATAACTGCGTGATACAGAAAACTTTAGCCATGAGGAAAAGAATGCTCTGATTTTTAAATGTCTACCATGGGGCCAAGAATGAAAGAATGGTGGGGCTGAGCAATTGGTGTCACTTCAATCTTTGTTTTCTTCTCCAAAAATATAAAAAGTGAGCCTGTTTTCCCTTTCGTAAAAATTTTAAACTATTTTCCCTAGTTAAAAGTAAGTTTAATTTGAGGGAAGCATGATGTGCATTATGGAACAAATTGTTTATAAATTATTGAGTGCATCCCAGAAATCATTCTGTAACAAGTCAAAAGACATCTACCAGTCTAGAAAAGAGAGTGAGTTGTATAATACAGTGGAAATAATATTCAATAAATAAATCTGATGTTATAGAAATTCCTTGTGTAGCTTGAGTTGTGTGCCACAAATTTAGACCTGCTCTTCCTCATAATTATTCTCATTCCTGTGGGTGTGAACGCATGGTAAATAGTATCTCTTGAAGGTGCTATTTTTAGTTAAGGCATGGCCCAACTGAATGAGCTTGGGTCTTAGTCTGGATTACTGCCACCCTTTATAAGCAGAAGAAATTCAGAATTAGAAAGAAAAAGCCATAGGGAGAAGCTGGAAGCAGAAATCAGCTGGAACCCAGAACAGAAATGAGAGGACATTGCTAAGTGAAGGAAACCCAAGGAGCCCCAAGCATTGCCAGCCCACCAAAACACAAACCACCCTTTTAGAAAACCAGTCTTCCAGCCCCTGAAACCATGAACCATTAAATCCCCATTGTTTAAACCAACCCATTGTGTGGTTTGTCAAAGCATTTGGGATACTACAGCAATCCTAAATGGAGGAATTTGAATTTGATATTAGACTGAGTATCCTCAAACTGTTCTGCCTAACCTTCCCTAATATCAGAGAGCTATGTAAATACATGTGCCTAGGGTTTCTGGAAGTATAGTTGAAGAAACCTTGCACTGACCAAAATTATATTGACATCCCATGTTTATCTCTAATATTCAGCACAATTTTGCATTCTAATAAATACTATGAGGCATTCTTATTACTTATCAAAGTATCAAACATCTGCCCAAATATTCCAGTGACATTGACACTGTACAAAAGTATACTATGCTTACCTTGTGGCCTTGCACATTCCTAGCATGTCACAAAGTACCTCCTGAGGTATGCACACCTCTCTGTTAAAAGCATGGCATAGGCAATAGTTGGTAATTCCTACATTCTTAAACAGGAGCAGAAGTGCACTTTTAGGAATATTTAAATGAATTATAATGCCTCAGACTTCATCTGGCAAAGAACTGTTGTGTTTGACCTTTATATTAACCTGTGGTGGTCTGCCAGATAAAGTATTTTATGTCTGTTTATAAACAGTCAAAGAAACAGAAAATTTAAATTGTACTGTTAGCAGCACAGCCCAAAGATAACATTTCTAGAGTCCCTAGTCACCCCAAAGCAGGATATAGTATAAAACTAATTTATCAGTGAGCGGATGTAGCTGGAACCCAGAATATATATGAGCACCAGCTTCACATATATAAGGTCACGGGTTCAATCTCTGCTACCTCTAAAAACAAACAAACCAAACAACTGATAAAATCAACTCTCATTGGGGAGCTGATATAGCTCCATGATTGAGTTGCTGCTTCCCATGTACGAGGTCCTGGTTCAAACCTCGGTACCAGCTAAAAAACAAAACAAAACAAAACAAAAAAAAAAATACCAATTTATTTTGAATCACTTCAAGTGAATTTAGTTGTACCTATTCTAAAACTCACACTTATCCTTATTGGTCATCCTAAAAAAATAGCCTGAAAACAACATACAATTTAAGTTTGCTAGTAAAGTAAGTTTTCACATATTAAAGTTGGTAGGTAACATCTGCCACTGACACAGATCTATTTTTTTAATTCTTAAATATTATTACTGGTTGTACTTAAAAGAATAAAACTGACCTGCTGAATTTTTTAAGAGCAAAAAATTTAAAAAAAAAAATGCCTTCTCCAAACTCCAAATTGTTGTTATGACAAAAGGACACATTTTTACAAATCATCTGGAAGTTCTCACTGCTATTTTCTTACTTCTTAGAACTTCAGTGGCCAATTATTCCCAAGAACCTCCAGAAATGAGTAAAGATTCATTTCAATTCTTGCTCTAAAGGAGTATGCTCTGGTTGGTTGTTTATGAGATACTAACCTCCTCTAATTGTACCCACTGAATATTATGTTCATTGCTACAAATTTCTGGATCTTGCAGAGTGTTTACCTGCCCAGACCCATTAAGAAGGAGGGAGGTCATTTTTATTTTTATTATTGTTTTTTAAACACACTTAGTCCTTTGACTAAAGGCAGAAGCTTTGAAGTTAATTGTTGATAAAAAGTCTATACCTGATGGGCAACCTAGACATTTGACTGAATTTTCCACTTGGACTACCTCAAAAGCATTATCATATTAGTCTCTGGTTCCGATGAGGGCAGACTTCCTGGAGTATTTTGAATTGGATTCCCTTGGCCTACTGGGCACAAAAAAGCCTGCCAAATTAGACTTAGATTCCTAGACTACTGATTTACAAAAAATAAAGAGTGGCATATTTGATATCCATGGCCTCCTTTTATGTCTGCTGATAGCAAAAGTTCCTTGTTTTCTTCTGATCTTATTAGCAAAATTTCCTTTGAATAAAACAGAAAAGAAGCAGAGATGATTATAAGAGAATGAGATAACTAGGCTAACTTTGAAAGTAGTTTCCAAAATGAATAAACAGGGTTTTGGCTTAGAAAAATAAAAGCTTTTCTAGCTATTGCATTTTTGCTTTCATTTTTATTTTTTAATAGCCAGGTAGACCAAAATTAGCAAGGTTAGAACTTAATCCTTGTTCTTATAGTGTTTATAAATGTCAATGTATTTTTCATTGTGTCTAGTATATGTTATTTCACTGATAAAAACCTACTCATCACACTTATTTAAGTTTATACATTTAGGGACACCTAAACATATAAACGGAAATTTTTTTTTATTTTATGTTTCACAGCTTCTGTGAATGGTAATAATTGTAAGAAACCAGGGAGAACATGTGCTCATGGTGTCTTAGAAACATATTGTGACCAACCAATAAATAAATAATTGTCATGCTAAATCATGATTAAAAGTTCTGGGTTAGTAATTTCTAAATGTCGATGAATTTTGGAATCAACTGTAAATATTTTTTAAAAAATGATGCCTGACTACCATCCAAGTCATACTTATTTAATTAGTATGAAATGTAATTTAGGCTTTGGGATTATTAAAAGCTTTACAGTTAAAGAGATAGTCTGGTGGAATCAAAACCATACTATAAGCCTGGAAACCTGAGTTCAAATCCAGGATTTTTTGCTTACTACTTTAGAGTTTTGAGCAAATCAGTTGACCTCTTATCTGTTAAAAAACCAGGATATTGATAATACATTTTCTGCCTCCCTCAGAGGGTTTTTGTGGGGATAAAACCCAAGACACTATGCTAGAAGCTCTTTATAAATTATCAATTTAAATTATGAAGTGACACATAAACATGAGTTATTATTAATTATTATATTATATTATATTATATTTATTATTATATATTTGGCAGGCTACATGTGGTATTGGTACCAAATTTTGTTTAGGTTCTTGGCTATGCTGCAGAAATGAGTTTCAAGAGCACACCAGGTGAGTTAGGCCAGTAATTTATTTAGGTAGGGAAGGAAGAGAAATGGCAGAAAATAACAGGTTCCAGGTAGAGAAGAAGGAGCTGAAAAGTGATAAAGAGAGCTAATTTACAGGCTACAATTTCCCATTATAGGTTATCAATGTCCAAATTTACTTGCGTGACCACATGGCAGAGGATAAACAGTGAAAGCAGTATGCGGAGGGCAGAAACAGGTCCACAGGCAAGAGAGAGCACAAAAGAGCAAACTCAGACCTGGCACCACTTTTTAAACTGCTAATTATCTCACTACTTTGTTAATGGCAGGGGAAGAGCCCCAGCTGTTCACTTCTTTGATTGCTTATTTTCCCCATCAATGTCCCAGGAGGGTCCAATGATAATGCCCTTAGGGAATATCTGGTTTTCTCCTGGCTCCCCAAGGAAGTCTTCTTCTGAGTGGCATCATCTTGGGGAGGGTCTTCCAGCAGCCATCTTAGGGTTGCTGATGTCCACGTGGACTTCTTGCCAGGTTCCAGATCCATCTATTATTTCTCTATCTTACTAGCCTGTTTCAATATTGTGAAGCTCAAATGAGATAATGCCTGTGAAAGTGCTTTGAAAACTGTCAAGGCATACATAAATGTAATGTATTGTAATTACCATTTTTAACAAGACATACTGTAGAAAATTCCATAGATGTCAATGACCAATAAAAAATGTAGGATTACTGAACTATGATTTAAGTTACTTCTTGGCCCTCATCTTCACCTCAACTCTGCCTAAAATATTCTGGCATTTATTGGGATTTGAAAGACATCAAACACTGTCTCTGTCAAATTGTCAGGGAAACAACATTCTAAAAGAGCAAACTTCAACTATAAATCTTTTTTTCCTTAACTCAAGAATTATACCTATTAAAACACAGTTGATTCTAATGACTCCCAAGACTGGCCATATGAGTAGGTGGTATGATCTGAGAACTCTCAAGAGTCCTTTCCTGCCAAATACAAATTCCTTAGTAAAATTCCTGGAATTCTCATTAGAGACAAAACAGAAAGTCCCTTTTAAAGTGCACAGAAGTGTTAGCATCTCAAGGGTTCACTTAGCAGTTTGAATAGAAAATGAAGGAAGGAGCACAGGTTAAAACTGGCAGTGTAGGAAGTTTGACAAATAGCTCCCTTGGCTAAAAAAAAAAAAAAAAAAGAAAGAGCTGAGAAAAGAGAATTGAATTAAGTGGGTAGTAACCCTGGAACCAGAATGAACATTTAGAGAAACTACAGGAGTGCCAGTGGAAGATGCTGCCTCTGCCCAGAGTTCTGCTTTAGTAAGTGAAACCATGACCAGCCCCCATTACACAGTCTCACAGCTGTGGCTGCAGAAGTGGTTGAGGAAGTATGGCCTGGGTTTCAGGAGTGGCTGACTAAGTACACAGTGGCAGAGGAAACCAGGTCCACTAGAAGTTAGAGTTGAGAGTCAAGGTCAGTTTGGGTACCTGAGGGGTCTCAGTTTTGGCCCTTGGGGTAGCCAGCTTGCAGCCTTCCAGCAGCTTTCACTTGGGTATAAAGGGTTAATATTGGTTTGTTTGTTTCTTTAGGGTATGACATTTCCTGGCCTGTCAGATCCCTGAGGGTACTGCATAGACTGCCTGGTTTCAGCCATCTCTGCTGCAGTTGCTTCTGGCAGTACCAGCATTTTTCAGGACTTAAATGCTCAGAGCACTTTCTCATTTGTTCAGTTTCTTCTTTCCCTTTCTTGTTTTGTTTTAGTCTCGTGGATCACTGAGGGTCCCGCACTGATGTTAGCCTTGGTTTCTCTCAAAAGCAGTGTCTCTTTACATCTATTTGATTTTTTTTCTGTTTTATAATTTTGGATCTGGTGGATCCCTGAGCAATGAGTATGGTTACTAGCCTAGGGTTTGACAGCAAAAGCAGTATGCTTCTCACCAGCATGTAACCAGGGACTTGGAGAGGCTATAAAATTCATTATTTTTCCTTTTTCCTTTCATGGGCATTTTGTCTATTTGTTAGTATTTTCTTTTTCTTTTCTTTCCTCTGCCCTCTCTATTTCTTTCCTTCCTTTTTTTTTTTTTTTTCTTTCTTATCTTAGTCGGGCAGACTGAAGAGTGGGAGAACTAGATTCCCAGAGTGACCACACTATGATACTTAGAATGTGCAGATCTCAACAAATAATCACAAATCATATGAGGAAAGAGGACAGTATGGCCCAGTCATAAGGAAAAAAAAATGGAAAATATTCTAGAGGACTTGTAGTCTCAGAAATTACTAATCAAATATCTTAATACATCTCCCATAAATAATATCAATGAACTAAAGGAAAATATGAGGGTGAAATGAAGATATTTTCAGATAAACAAAAACTGAAGGAATTCATTACCACTAGACCTGCCTTACAAGAAGTGCTCAAGGGAGTCCTCCATGTGAAAGGAAAGGACACTAGACAGTATCTCAATACTGGATGAACAAATAAAGATCCCCAGTGAAAGTAACAATATGAGTAAATATATATGCAAGTAGCATTTTGTTTTTCATTTAAAATGCTATCTCTTACTTCTTATATGGTTGAAAATTCAAGAGCATAGAAACAAGTTTAAATCCTTGTTAGTGGGAACAAAATGAATAAAGATGTAATTTGTGACATGAGCAAAATAAATGGAAAAGACAGAGAGAAATACATAATGTATATGTGTAGACTATTGAAGTCAAGTTGGAATCAGCATAAACTAAATTGTAATAGATTTAGTATGCTAAATATATTCCCTATGGTAACCAAAAAGAAAATATCTAAACAATCCGTACAAAAGGAAAAGATCAGTGATTCAAAATGGCTCATTATAAAAGAGCATCTAAACAAATTTGAAGGCAGTAATGGAGGAAAGAAGGGACAAAAAATATATAACTAACAAAAACAAGTTAGCAAAATGACAGAGGTAAATACTGTCTCATCAGTAATTTCCTTAAATGTAAATGGAGTAAACTCTCTAATCAAAAAGCAGAGATTGAAGAATGGATAAAGAAACATAATGCAACCATAAGCTGTTTACAAGAGAACCATCTTAGATCCATAGATACAATTAGGTTGAAACTGAAAGGATGGAAAAACATATTTAATGCAAATAGTAAGCAAAAAAAGTAGAGTTGGCTATATTAATATCAGACAAAATAGACTTTAAGTCAACTATTGTTGCAAAAGGCAAAGAAGGACATTATATATTAATAAAAGGGTCAATTCAACAAGAAGATTTAACAAGTATACATGCAGGTAATAGCAGAGCACCAAAATACATGAGCAAACATTCACAGAAATGAAGGGAGAAACAGATGGTTCTACAATAATAGAGATTTCAATACACCAGTTTCAACACTTAATAGAACATATAAACAGAAAATCAATAGGGAAATAGAGGATGTGAACAATACTATAAGTCATCTAGTTCAAACTGACATATGTATAATGCTTCACCCCAAAACAGCAGAGTACATTATTTTCAAGTGCATATGGACCATTCTTTAAGGTAGACTATATTTTAGGGCATAATAGAAGACTAAATAGATTTAAATATATTGAAATCATGAATGGAATCTTTCTGACTATATTAGAATGAAGCAAGAAATCGATGACAGGAAGAAAACTGGAAAATTTACAAATATTTGGAAATTAAACTGCATATTGCTTAACAACAACAGGTTAAAGAAAAAGTTATAAAGGAAATCGTAACTTGCTTACAGAAAAATGAAAGCAAAAGCACACCATACCAAAATGTATGGGATATAGCAAAGTCAGTGTTAAAGGAAATTTATAGTTATGAATACTTACAGAGAAAAAATAATAAATCACAAAGAAAGTATTTAAAATATATACAGAAAAGTAAATAAGAAAGGTATCGATCACTTACATCACAAAAGATCAACTATAAGACAAAAGGAGGATACAAATGGGAAAAATAGAGACAAAAAAGATGTAAGATGTATTAAAAAAATGAAGTCCAAAATGGCTGAAGACCTGCCTTATTAGTAGTAAAATTAAATGTAAATGAATTCAAATCCCCAATCAAAAGACAGACTGTCAGAATGGATTAGAAAAACCATGATCCAACTATGTGTTGTTTACAAAAATCATAGCATAGACCTAAAGATAAAAATAGATAGAAAGTGGAAGGATGGGAAAAAATATTACACACAATTAGCCATCAGAAGAGAGTTGAGTAGCTATATTAATATTGTTTAAAAAAAGACTGTAAGTCAAAAACTGTCCAAGAGACAAAGAAGGGCACCATATATTAATATAAAGGTGAATACACCAAGAAGAAATAACAAACATAAACATTTATGCACCTAACTAAGCACTCCAAAGTTCATGAGGAAACATTGACAAAATTGAGAGAGGAAATAGCCACATCGACAGTAATATTTGGAGATTTCAAATTTACACTTTCATCAATGGAAGGAACATCTAGACAGAAGACTAATAAGGAAATGGAGAATGTGAACAACACTACAAATGAACTATACCAAGAGACAAATACAGAATATTGCATCCAAAAACAGCAGAGCACACATTCTTCTCAAGTGCACATGGATCATTTTCTGGGATAGATCACATTAGATCACTAAACAAGTCTCAATAAATTTATAAAGATTGAAATTATACAAGTTTCTTTTCTGACAACAGTGGAATTGAACTAGAAATAACATGCAGAGAACTAGAAAATCAACAAATATATAGATGTTAAACAACACACTCTTTAAAAATCAATGGATCAAAGAAAAAATCACAAGGAAAATCAAGAAATCTCAAGATGAATGAAAGTGATAATGCAACACATCAAAATTAATGGAATTCTTTGGCAGTGAGGTTCCTAAGAGATCTTGAGACAGCTGGACATTATAGGCCGGGCAGATAATCTCAGGAGTTCAGTGCCCTGCCATTTGCCCTTACTTTGGAATATATGTTCCCTATATATATAGGGAAATTATAAATTTATAAGTTATAAATTATAACTTAAAGTTATAAATTATAAATTTATAATTTCCCTACACATGGTTCTTCTGTCCCTTTTATTTGAACCTATAATTAGCACTGTACTTGTTAAATATTTGTCCCAGAGACTTAAATCTTCAGTCTTTTCATAAGCCAGTTGAGCCCTGAATCTCAGCAGAGTTGCAACATCTACTCTCCAGTTCATTGGACTCACCCAGGACAACTAACAAAGGGATGATGATGGACAGCATCCGTCTCAAAAACAGAGTATCCTCAGCTGCAGGCAGGACAATTCCATCTATATAATCCATGGTATCTAGACCCTCTCTCAGTTGTAGGCAGAGTGGGTATCACCATTCCAAGACCCTTAAGATTGGGGAGTGCAATTATGGACTAAAGTAGACATTATTATTCTAGTGATGGAAGAACTTGTGTCATTGGTGTGAAGGCAGTGGACGCAGGGCTTCTGAGGAGAGGGAGACGGAAGAGTGGGTATAACATGGGGCATGTTTGGAACATTGGAATTGTCCTGTATGACACTACAGTGGCAGAAATAGGCCATTGTGCATTTTGTCAGGGCCTGTGGGATTGTGTGGTGCAGAGTGCAAACTATGGTGTGGGCTTTGGACCATGGTTGCTAGCAATGCTTCAATGTGTGTTTGTCAATTGTGGCAAATGTACCACACTGGTGAGGGATGTTGTTGATGGGGGAAGGTAGGCAAGCAAGGGATGGCAGGATGTATGGGAATCCCCTGTATTTCTCATGTAGCATTCATATAATCCAAAGCTTCTTTAAAAGTAAAAAATAGTAATAAAAATCTTATGGCAATTTTGGACATTGGAGTTGTTCTGAATGGCATTGCAATGATGGATACAGGCCATTATACATTTTGTCAAAACCTATAAAAATTTGTGGTGCAAAGTGTAAACTATGATGTAAACTATAGACCATCGTTAGTAGCCGTGTTTCAATGTGTTCATTAGTTGCAACAAATGTACCATACTAATGAAAGATGTTCTTAATGGAGAAAAATATGGGAAGGGAAGTGCATGGGGTATATGGTAATCTCCCTATATTTGTGGTGTATCTTTTATATAATCTAAAGAGTCCTTAAACATAAAGTAAAATAGAATTAAAAAAAGAAAAAAAACCTTATATAACACAGTGGAGACAGTGCTCAGAGAGATATTTACAGCCCTAAACACTTAAATTAAAAAGAAGAGCTCAAATGATAGACCTAATCATACACCTGAAGGAACTAGAAAAAGAAGAGCAAACTTAACCCAAAGTGAGCAGAAGGAAGGGAATAATAAAGTTTGAAAAGAAATAACGTAGAACATAAAAACAGTAGAGAGAATTAACAAAACCAAAAGTTTATTCTTTGAAAAAAATCAGTAAAATTAACAAACATTTAGCTATACTGACAAAAGAAAAAAGAGCATTAAAATAATTAAAATCAGAATGAAAGGGGGACATTACTACAAACCCCTCAGACATAAAAGGATCATAACAGGATATTATGAACAAATTTATGACAACAAATTAGATAACCTAAAAGAAATGGACAAATTCTAAAAACACACAAACCACAAACAGTAACTCAAGAAAAAATAAAAGAGCTCAATAGACCAATAATATGTAAAGAGATTGGATCAGTAATCAAAATTTTCCTAATGAAGAAAAGCCCAGGTCTAATGGCTTCGATGGTGAATTTTATCAAACATGTAAAGAATTAACATTGCCTACTGTTAAAACTCTTCCAAAAAATTGACGAGGAAGGAATATTTTGTATCTCATTCTATGAGGCCAGGATCATTCCAACACCAAAGCCAGATAAAACTGTCACAACAAAAAAAGAAAAACTACAGACCAAAATCCTTCAGGAATATAGATGCAAATTTCCTCAACAAAGCAGGAGCAAGTCAAATCCAACAGCATATTAAAAGAATTATCACCATGCACCATGATCAAGTGTATTTGAGGCTAGCTCAAAATAAGAAAATCAATTACTGTCAGATACCACATCAATAGAATGAAGGGGGATAAAAACATCATTTCAATTGAAGCAGAAAAAGCATTTGACAAAATTCAGAACCTCTTCCTGAGAGAAACACTTCTAAACAAACTAGGAATAAAAGAAAGCATCTTCTGCATAATGAAGGGCATATGTGAAAAATCATACTCAGTGGCAAAAAACTGAAAGCCCCACCACTGTGATCAGAAAGAAGACAAGGATATCCCCTAGCACTGTTTTCATTCAAAGTTCTAGCCAGAGTGATTAAGAAAGAAAATAAAAGAAAAGGCACTCAAATAGGAAAGAAAGAGTATAACTCTTCCTATTTGGAGATTGCATGATCCTACACAAAGAAATTCTGAAAAATCCATAGCAAAGATACTGGAGCTAATAAACAAATTCAGGAAAGTGGTGGGATACAAGATGAACATGCAAAATTCAGTGGTGCTTCTATATAATAATGATAATATGAAGGGAAAATCTGGAAAAAATCCATATAAAATAGTAAGTAATCAAATATCTAAGAATGAATTTAAGGAAGAATATAAAGGAATTGGACACAGAAAACTGCAAAACATTGCTGAAAGAAGTTAAAGAAGACCCAAATAAATGGAAGAACATTCTGTATTCATGGATTACAAGATTAAATATTGTTAAGAAGTCAACTCTACTCAAAACAATATACAAATTCAATTCAACTCCAATATAAATTCCAACAGACATCTTTGCAGAAATGGAAACTCATTCATCAAATTCATATGGAAGGGTAAGCAGTCCTGAATTATCAAAACTTTTTTGAAAAAGAAGAATAAAGTTGGAGGATTTAAACTTGCCAATCTTAACACTTATTACCAAAAAAAAAAAAAAAAGAGTGTAATCAAAACAATGTGGTAGTGGCACAAGGACAGACATATACACTAATGGAAACCCTTGGGCCTTTTGCCAACTGATCTTTGACTAAAGTGCCAAGTCCATTCAGTAAGGAAAATATAATCTCTAAAAAAATGGTGCTGGGAGAGCTTTATATCCATATACAAAAGATTGAAGAAAGACCCCTACCTCATCTCATGCCATATAAAAAATTTATTCAAAATGAATCAAAGTCCTGTATATAAGAACTAAAAATATAAAAATCCTAGGCGATAAAATAGGTAAACAGCTTCAACATTTTGTGTTAGGCGATGGTTTCTTAAGCTTAAAAGAAAAGCACACAACAGAAGAAAAAAATAGATTAATGGGACTGTATCAAAACTAAAAGCTTTTGTACATAAAAGGACTTTAAGAAGAAAATAAAAAGACTACCTACATAATGAGAAATAATCTTTGGATACTATATATCTGATAAGGTTTTAATTTCTGGAATTTACAAAGAACTTCTACAACTCAACAGCAAAAAGGCACATGACCCAGTTAAACAATGGGACATACCAATAGACATATCTCCAGTGAATCTATACAAATAGTTAATAAGCAAGTGAAAATATGTTTAAAGTCATTAGCAATCAGGGAAATGCAAACCAAATCCATAATAAGATACCATATCAGGGAAGCGGACTTGGCCCAGTGGATAGGGCATCCATCTACCACATGGGAGGTCCGCGGTTCAAACCCTGAGCCTTCTTGACCCGTATGGAGCTGGCCCATGTGCAGTGCTGATGCGCACAAGGAGTGCCTTGCCACGCAGGGGTGCCCCCACATAGGGGAGCCCCATGCACAAGGAATGTGCCCTGTAAGGAGAGCTGCCCAGCGTGAAAGAAAGTGCAGCCTGCCCAGGAATGGCACCACACACACAGAGAGTTGACACAGCAAGACGACGCAACAAAAAGAAACACAGATTCCCATGCTGCTGACAACAAAAAGATACCATATGACACCACTAGAATAGCTACTATTAAGAAATGGAAAATAAAATGTATTGAATAGCAGTCAGGGCAAGATGGCATTGATTTAAGTGTGCACTTACCAGCTATCTAGCAAAAAAATTAAAGAGTAGGGGCAAGGTCCTGCCCAAGTGAGCTGTTTGAGGAACACACAGATCAGGAGATTTCAGGGTATCAATCTCGAGAGAACTGGACAAAGAGACAAATTGTTCAAGGTAAAACCCAGAATCTCTAGCCCTGGAGATTGGAAACTGCAGGATGGGGAGGCTAAGCACCATCTTTAAGGCAATAAGCCAGTCTAATTCTGACTCCCATTGGCCACCCAGCAGGAGGGAGCATTCTCTGAACATTCTCTGAGAGTGAGAGGGTTCTGGCAAAGGGTGGAGAGGGGTTTCCTTTCTGTGGGTTTGTTTGCCTGGACTCCCTTTGAGATTTGAGGAGCATACCAACTGTCTCACGGTGGCACCAGGAAGAGGGGAGAGGTGAATCTGCTGAGACAGACTGATTTACCTAGTTGACCTGGAAGAGAGGACCTGGCCTGGGAAAGGGAAGAGTCAGGCAATTGACTAGTCCCCTGCTGAAAACTAGCAAAATTTCAACTCCCCTAAAGAAGGCAGGCAGTAGGAAGTTCTTTATAAAGATTCCGAGAGTATATTTAGGGTCCCCTGAGAGATGGGGATGGTTTAAAAAGTGGGTTGAGAGTCATTTATATGCAGCAAATCCAGTCACCATGGTCCCATTTGAATTGCAAAAGTGAATTCAACCTGACCCAACAAGTGAGGGAGGACTCCCTCCCACAGGCTATTGCATCCTACTGCACTTGGAGAGAAAGCAATAAGAAACGAAAGGGGACAGGGGGAAAACTGCCTGAGGGAAAGTGACAAGATAGCTTTCTGAAGAGCCAACTGACCCAACAAGAGAGTTTAGTTCAGTGGAGGAGTTTCCACTTTGAATATTATGAGATCCCTAGATCGATTCCTGTCTCCTCTTAGAGCAGTGATCCACTGGGATATCAAACACCCAGCTGATACTTTAAGTTAGGGAAAATATAGACATTATATTTGTACTAGCTTCTCTTGGACCTCTTATTTCTCCTAAAAAAAAAAAAAAAGATTACTTTTTAAGAAATTTTAACTTAGCTTACTTACTAAAACCCAATTCAAAACCTGAAGAGGGAAGGCTGCAGGGTAATTGATAAAGCACTTCAGCCTGAGAAGCTCCATGGGGGCCTAAGAAGGAAGACTGTTCTCCTTAGTGTTTGTTTGACTGCTTGCTTGTCTGTATGTTTCTTTGTTTTTTGCTTTCTTGTTTTTCTTTCCTCTTTCTCCCCCCCCCCCCCTTTTTTAAATTAGGTACTACTGGCTTGTTTCTTCTTTGCTGTGTTGCTGTTTCCTCCTCCGTGATTTCTCTTTTCTGTGTATACCAATTTTGTCTGCCAATCCTACATCTTTTCTTTCCTTCATTTTCCTATCTTCTGCTTTCAGTTGTTATTCTTACACCCCACTTCATTGTTTAACCCTCAATTTTCCTGATTTATATTTCTAACTTATCTATTCTGTTTTCTTTCTTTTACAAACTTTCCCCCTATTCCTTTCTTTTCTCATTCCCTCTTTCCTCATCGTTCTGACCTTTTAAATCATTCTACATATTTTTCTCTATTTGGATTCCCATTTAATTGTAGGTACTCCATTTTGTTATTCCTATTATTCTACACTGCTTACATGAGTTAAATATTCATTTTCCTAGGTCTTATGTGGTTCCTCTTCTAACTTTTACTATTATTATTACTATTATCCTTTTGCTTTTCTTATCTCTTTCACTTCCTCTGGCCCTAATCTTTTTCCTTCAAGGGAACATAGAAATCTGCAAGGAAATAGAACAAGAGGAACAAAGTGTCAAAGAGAAAACAACACACACACAAACAGCAGCTAAAAAAAAAACCTCAATGTGGAAAAGGAAACTGCTCAACAGAATAAACCCACAAAGATAAAAAGATGACAAGACAGCAACAAAAATTACAAATGATACAAGAAACAGGAAGACATGGCCCAGTACAATGAACAAACTAAAAACCAGGAAGAGATGCAGACCATTGAACAACTAATCAAAGCTGTCCAAACAAATATTATAGACCAACTTAATAGAGTGAAGGAAGAGATCAAGGATATTGAAAAGACACTAGGAGAAGATACCAAAGAAATTGTAAACATACAAAAAGATAACAGATATGATGGTGATCAAAGGCATAATCCAAGAAGTCAAGAATACACTGGAAGCACATAACAGCAGATTTGAACACGCAGTGTAAAGAATTTAGAATGTGGAAGGCACTACATCTGAAATCAAACAGATAGTAGATCAGAAAGATGAAAAGATAGAAAAAATCCAGCAGGGCCTTAAGGTCTTGAACAACAACACAAAAATGCATGAACATATATATTGTAGGCATACCAGAGGGAGAAGAGAAGGGAAAGGGGACAGAAGGAGTGTTGGAGAAAATAATGGATGAAAACTTTCCAACCCTATTGACAGAGATAGATGTACATGTCCAGGAAGCACAATGCACTCCAAACAAAAAAAAATCCCAACAGGCCTACTCCAAGACATGTATTTGTCAAACTGTCCAATGCTCAGTACAAAGAGAAAATATTGCAGGTAGCAAGAGCAAAGAGAACCATCACGTACAAGTGAAGCTCAATAAGATTAAGTGCTGATTTCTCATCTGAAACCATGGAGACAAGAAACAGAACTATGACATATTAAAGTATTAAAAGAAAAAAAACTCCAGACAAGAATTCTCTATCCAGCAAAGCTGGCATTCAAAAATGATGGAGAGTTCGAAATATTCACAGATAAACAGAAATTAAGAGAGTATGCCAATAAGAAACCTGCCCTTCAAGAAATACTAAAGGGAGTTATGCAGGTTGAAAGGAAATACAGGAGAGAAAGAGAGATGGAGGAGAGTATAAGAACAAATAAAAAGGCAAAAGGAGAAATGAAAATAACATATGACATACATAAACCCAAAGAAAATATGGCTAATGTAAGTAATTCATTGAGAGTAATAGCACTGAATGCTAATGTATTAAACTCACCACTCAAGAGAGACACAGATTGTCAGAATGCATAAGGAAATATGACCCATCTATATGCTCTCTACAAGAAATCCACCTTAGACCCGGGCTTCAAGCAGATTGAAAGTAAATGTCTGGAAAACAATCTTACAAACAAACAATCATCAAAAAAAGTTTGGGAGTAGTTATACTAATATTGGACAAAATACACTTTAAATGCAAAGCTCTTATAAGAGACAAAGATGGACACTATGTAATAGTAAAAGGGGTAATCTTTCAAGAGGAAAGAATATTCATAATCATTAATGCACCTAACCAGGGTGCCTCAAAATACATGAGGCAAACACTGGAAAAACTAAGTAGAGAGATAGATGCCTCTACAGTTACAGTGGGGCACTTTAATACACCATTATCACCATTAGAGAGAACATCTTGACGGAAAATAAATAAAGAAACAAGGACTTTGAATAATACATTAGAGATCTAGACCTCACTGACATATACAGAACAATACACACAAATACAGTGGAATAAACATTCTTCTCTAATGCACATGGATCATTCCCCAAGAAAGACCACATGCAAGTCCACAGAAACATTCTCAGTGAACTCAGAAAGATTAAAATTATATAAAAATATTTCTCTGACAACAAAGGAATGAGGCTGAAAATCAGAAAGGTACAAAAAACCAGATTAGGCACAAATATATGAAAGTTAGATAGCACACTCTTAGACAAACAGTGGGTCAAGGAGGAAATTTCAAAAGAAATTAGTAACTACCTTGAAACAATGAAAATGATAACACAACATATCAAAACTTATGGGATGCAGCAAAAGCTGTACTGAGAGGGAAATCATAGCCATAAATACATATATCAAAAAAGAAGGAAGAGCTAAGATCAAAGACCTAACTGCGCACCTAGCGGAATTAGAAAAAGAACAACAAAATAAGTTCAAAAGATGTAGAAAGAAGAAAATAACAAAGATTAGAGCAGAACTAACTGAAATAGAAAGTAAGAAAGCACTAGAAAAATTAAACAAAACCAAAAGCTGGCTCTTCTGGAAGATCAATAAAATTGAAAAACCCTTAAATAGACTAACAAAGAAAAAAAGAGAAAAGATGCATATACAAAAAATAAGAAATGAAGAAGGGGATATCACTAATGATCCCACACAAATAAAGAGTATCATAAGAGGATATTTTGAAAAATTATATGCCAACAAGAAAGACAGTTTAGAGGAAACGGACTAATTTGTAGAAACACAAAAGCAGCCTACATTGTTGAAAGAAGAAATTGATGAGCTCAACAGACCAATCACAATTAAAGAGATAGAATGAGTCATAAAAAACCTTTCAACCAAAAAGAGCCTAGGGCCAGATGACTTCACAGGTGAATTCTACCAAATATTCCAGAAAGAACTAACACCAATCCTGCCTAAACTCTTCCAAAAAATAGAAGTAGAAGGAATATTGCCTAATTCATTCTATGATGCCAAAATTACCCTAATACCAAAGCCAAAAATAGATGCCACAAGAAAAGAAAACACAGACCAATCTCTTTAATGAATTTAGATGCTAAAATCCTCAACAAAATACTTGTCTATCATATTCAACAACACATCAAATGAATTATAAACCATGACCAAATGAGTTTCAACCTGGGTATGCAAGAATGTTCCAACATAAGAAAAGCAATCAATGTAATACACCACATAAACAGATCAAAAGAAAAAAATCACATGATCCTCTCTATAGATGCAGAAAAAGCATTCGACAAAATACAGTGCCCTTTCCTAATAAAAACACTGCAAAACATAGGAATAGAAGGAAACTTTCTGAACATGATAAAGGGTGTATATGAAACCTCCTCAAAATTAAAACTTTTTGCACCTCAAAGGAGTTTGTCAAGAAAGTGAAAGGACAGCCTACACAATAGAAGAAAATATTTGGTATCCATATATCTATTAGGAACCAAATATCCAGCATATAAAAAGAAGTCTTATATCTCAAAAATTAAAAAAACAACTCATTTAAGCAATGGGCAAGCAATTTGAACAGACATTTCTCCAAAGAAGAATACAAATGACTAAAAAGCACATGAAAAGATACTCAACATCACTAGCTATTAGGGAAATGCAAATCAAAATTACAATAAGATACCATTTTACACCCATTAGACTGGCAGCCTTTAGAAAAAACAGAGGACTACAAGTGTTGGAGAGGATGTAGAGAATGGAAACCCTCATCCACTGCTGGTGGGAATTTAGAATGTTCTAGTCATTGTGGAGGGCAGATTGGTGATTCCTCAAAAACTAACTATAGAATTGCCATATGACCTAGCAATTCCACTGCTGGGAATAAAGCCAGAAGAATTGAAAGCAAAGACATGAACAGATGTATGCACACAAGTGTTCATGGTGGCATTATTCACTAATGCCAAAAGTTGGAATTAACCTAAATGCCCATCAACTGATGAATGGATAAACAAAATGTGGTATATACATACAATGGAATATTATTTAGCTGTAAGAAAGAATACAGTTCTAACACATGGTATAACATCTTGAGGATCTTATGTTGAGTGAAGCAAGCCAGGCATTGAAGGGCAAATATTACATGACCTCTCTGATATGAATTAAGCATAATGAGCTGACCCAGAGAGCTAGAGTATGGCAGATAGGTTTACAGGAAATAGAATGGGAGATGAAGATTATGAGCCAATGCCTATATGGGCAAAATGTATGACAAGGTGGAAGTGAGTAGTTGTACAGTGAATGGATATGCAGAGGTATAGAGACAAATTGGGATGGGCAGTGCAAACTAGATGGGGGATAGGGTGGAGAGGATGGGTTGGGTGGTCCATGGAACCAGGGGGAGAACTGGGGGAGTGAACAGGTGAACACTAGGGATTGGCAAGTACCTGACTGAAACTACAATGTTGAGAAAGCTCTCAAGGCAATATGTCATGAATGGTGGGGCATTTGGGACAGTGTGCACCTAGGGAGGTCTTCTAGAGAATGTGATTATTTTGACATAGTGTGTTGTATCAGTGGGTGGAGGCCCATATAATGAGCAGGAAGAAGTTGGACTCCCATCCTGGGGAGGCCCCATTTGTTCTCACACAGAGTGGGGAGTGTTTCTTGAGAGCATGGGTGGTTCCTAATAGGGGAGGACAGACTAGTGTGTCAAGCCCTCAGCATTGTTACAGGTATTTATGCATCCTGTCCTTCAAGGAGTGAAGCCTGGTGGTTGCCATGGGCCCTGAGGGGAGGGAGAGGAAGGAATAGATTAGATGGAAGAGGGGATATTTAGGGGACAATGGAAGTGTTCTGCATTATCTTGCAATGATGGAAACAAGCCATGTTAAATTTAATCAAAAATTTATAAAAGAGTATGGTCTAAAGTTTAAACCATTTTGTAAACCATTTACCATGGTTGGTAGCTATTTTTCAATATTTGTATGCCAGTTGTGGCAAATGTATCATCCACATGTAAAAAGGTTATTGATATAGGAGGGGGAAAGGGGAGGGGATGTTGGGTGTATGGAAGTCTTCTATATTCTGTATGTGAATTTACTGTGACCTAAAACTTCTTTGAAGACAAAATGAAAACAAAAGTAATATCCTGGGGAGGAAATAGAATAAAATGCCCCATACATATAGGACAACAGATATTGCAATGATGAAAGGCAAAAGGCAAAAAAATTTTTTTTATTTTTTTATGATTTTTAAAATATCACAATATTTTTTATTTTAGTTTTAGTTTTTCTAAATTATTATGTATTTAATTTCTTATATTTAAACCTATCATTATTATTTCATTTTCTGAATAATTGTATTTGGTGATATTCTTGGCTTCATTTTTGAAAAAGTTTTGGAACACAGAATATTTATAATTATGGAAGAGAGGATCATTGGTGTGGGGTGTCAGTGATGGGGAATACAAGGGAGAAAGTTCACCTGGGCATACATATAAGGTATATGAGTGTGTTCAAGTGTTCCTAGGGCATTGCCACAATGGGTAGTGATTCACACAACAACTGAAAGAATAATGAATTCCCATCCTGAGAGCTCTGCCACATTCTCTAATGGAATGGCAACAATCACCCAAGTACAGGGCCAATGACTTGTGTCCATTGATGGGCCTTGATAATTATGACTATCCTTATGAGCCTTTGTCCTTGAAGTTGCAACATAGCCTAGTATTGTAGGGAGGGTGCCTAAGGGTAACTTCCTGAGAGCCACCATGTTACTCAAATGTGGCCTCTCTCTGAGCCAAATTCAGCATATAAATGCATTACTTTCCCCCCAGTGTGGGACATGACTCGCAGTGATGAGCCTCCCTGGCACTGAGAGATTACTGCCAAACACTAATGAGCAATACAACTGGAAAAAGACCTTGAATAAAAAGGGAAAAATGGTAACCACAAATGAATTTCTATGGCTAAGAGACTTCAAAGTGAGCTGGGAGGTCATCCCAGAGGTAATGCTTATGTACATCTCAGCAGAATCTCATAGACTGACAAAGTTGACACCAAATAGTTAGGTTCCTGAAGACTCTGGAGTCACCCAGGTCCTACAGTCATAGCAGATAGCTCTGGAGATTGGTGCCTCACCAGTAGACCCTATTTTAGTGTTCATGCTCCTGATTGTGATAGAGTTGGACTCAGATGTGACTTCTCTACACATGCCTCTTCTGTCCCTTTTATTTGAACCTATAGTTGGTGCTGGAGTTGGTAGGTGTACATCCAAGAGACTTGAATCTCTGGTCTGTCCATGTGCCAGCTGGGCCATGAGTCTCAGCAGAGTTGCAAAACCTACTCTCCAGTTCATTGGACTCACCCAGGGCAACTAACAAGGAGGTGAGGATGGACAATTACCATACTAAGGAACCAAGAATCTACAACTGCAAACAGGAGAATCCCATCCATCAGTCATGTGGGATCTAAGCCCCCTCTCAATTTAGAGGTGAAGTGGACATCAGCACCCCAGAATCCTCAGGATTGGGGAACAAAATATGGACTAAAGTGGACTTACTGGTATTCTATTATAGACTTACTGTGATTCTAGCTATGGGAGAAATTATATCATTGATGTAGAGACAGTGATCACTGGAGCTCCTGAAGGGAGAGAAAGTGAAAAAGAAGTATATTATGGGAACACTTTCAGGATATGGAATTGTCCTGAATGACATTGCAATGACAGATACAGGCCATTATATAACCTGCCATAACCTACAGAATTCAGTGGGAGAGAGTATAAACTACAATGTAAACTATAACTTATGCTTAGTGGCAATGTTCCAAAATGTGTTCATCAATTGCAATGAATGTACCACACTAATGAAAGAAGTTATTAATGTGGGGAAAAGTGAAAGGTGTGGGGAGTGATGCATATGAGAATCCCTTATTTTTTTTATGTAACACTTTATGTAATCTAAGTATCTTCTAAAAATAAATAAAAATATTTTTAAAATTATTGAATTTGATGGAGAAACAGGAACATTTGTGCATTATTTGTGAGAATGTAAAATGGTGCAACCAATGTGGAAAACAGTATGGCAATTCCACAGAAAGTTAAGTATAGAATTACCATATAACCCAGCAATCCCACTTCTACATATATATGTAAAAGATTTGAAAGCAGGAACTGAAATAGACATCTGCATACTGATGTCAAAGTGGAATTATTCACAATTGCCAAAAGGTGGAATCAAACCAAGTGAACATTAGCAGGTGAATGTATAAACAAAATGTGGTATATACAAACAATGAAATATTAATCCATAAAAAAGAATGATATTCTGATGCTTGATACAATATGGATGAACCTTGAAGACATGTTGAGTGAAATAATCCAGACACAAAGTGACAAATAAAGTATGATCTGACTTATATAAAATAAGCAGAATAAGTATATTCATTAAATCAGAAGCTAGAATACTAGGAGATAGTTGAGGGAAGGGAATAGGGAGTTAACATTTAATTAGTATGGAATTTGGGGGGAGGTGACAGAAAAGTTTTAGCAAAGAATGACAATGAATTTCAGCACAACTTTAAGTATGCAATTAACAACACAGAATTGTATATTCAAAAAGATAAAAAATGGGAAGGTTTAGATTCAAATGTTACCAAACACACATACACAGAATTGTAGAACACAATGTGTATAGTGCGTTAAGTTTAGTAGCATAATTATAATAATATTGTTTCATGAATGGTAACAAAGGTGTCACACTAATGCAAAATTTAATTGAAAGGGAAAACTGTGTGTTTGAGAGACACTTCCTGCATGACTTTTCTGTAAACCTACAATTGCTCTAATAAAAAAATGATCATTTCCCCCAAAAAAGTTCTCAAATTAATAACCTATTTTCTTGAAGAACTATAACAGAGAGCAAAGTAAACCCAAAGTTAACAGAAGAAAGGAAGTAATTAAGCTTATAACAGAAATAAATGAAGTAGAGAGAGACAAGCAATTGAGAAAATAAATAAAACAAAAATTAATTCTTTGAAAAAAATCAATAAAATTGGTAGTTATACTGACAGAGAAACAAAGAGAAATGATGCATATAACTAAAAATAGAAAGGAAAATGATGATATAATTACTTGCCTTACAGAAATTAAAAGGAATTTAAGAGAATTTTTAAAAAATTGTGTGTCAACAAACTAGGTAATCTAAGAGAAATGGTAAAAAATCCCAGAAATGTACCAATCACCCAAATCAACTCATGAACAGATAGAAAGCATTAACAATCCTATAACAAGTACACAGTTTGAATCAATAATTAAAATCCCTCTACCATTGGAAAGTCCAGGACCAGATACCTTCACTGGTGAATTTTAGCAAACATTTAAAGAATTATTACTAATTCTGGGAAGCAGATGTGGCTCAAGCAATTGGGCTCCAATCTACCATATAGGACGGCCAGGGTTTGAAACCCAGGGCCTCCTGGTGAAGGCAAGCTGAACCATGTGGTGAGCTGGCCCACGTGAAGTGTTGCCCTGCACAGAGTGCTGCCCCATGCAAGAGTGCTGTCCCACACAAGAGTGCTGCCCCACACAGGAGTGCTAGCCCATGTGGAGAGCTGGTGCAGCAAGATGACACAACATAAAGAGACACAGAGAAGGGATAATAGATGAAACAGACAAGGGAACTGAGGTGGCACAAGAGAATATTACCTCTCTCCCACTATCAAAGGTCCCAGGATTGGTTCCCAGATCCACCTAATGAGAATACAAGCAGACACAGAAGAACTTACAGCAAATGGACACAATGAGGGAGGGGGGAGAAATAAATAAATAAGCCTTTAGAAAAAAATACTAATCCTTTGTGAAAGAACCAAGGGAAAGGAACACTTCCTAATTAATTCTATGAGACCAGCATTATTCAGATGCCAAAGCCTGGTAAAGATAGCACAAAAAATGAAAATTACATACAAAATTTATTTGATAGTATAGATGCAAAAATCTTCAACAAAATACTAATTACTGAATTCTATGGCATAGTAAAAAGGTTATTATTCATAACCAAATGGGATTCAACCCAGGAATGCAAGCATGTTTCAATACATGAAAGTAGATCAATGTAATCCTCTGTATAAATAGAATGATTGGGGGAGGGGGCGCCATGTGGCTATCTCACTAGATGCAGAAAAGGCATTTGGCAAACTTCAACACTCTTTCTTATAATGACACTGAGAAAAGGAGGAAAAGATGGGAACTCTATCAAGCAAGATAAAGGTCATTTATGAAACACTCACAGCTAACATTATATTCAATGATGAAAGACTAAAAAGTTTCTTCCTAGTATCAGGAAGGAGACAAGTATGCCCACTTTCACCACTGCTATTCAATATTTTACTAAAAGTTCATACCAGAGCAATTAGACAAGAAAAGAAATAAAGGTTAGCCAAATTGAAAAGGAGGAAAGTAAAAGCATCTCTATTTACGGGTGACATAATCTTATATATAGAAACCCCAAGGAATCCACAACAAAGCAACTGGAACAAATAAATGAATTCAGCAAAGTAGCAGGGTACAAGAGCAACATTTTTTTAAAAAGCATAAAACAACTGTATCCCTATACACCAGAAATGAATAATCTAATGAAGAGGAAATTAAGGAAACAATGCCATTTACGATAGACTATAAAATATCTACATATAAATATAAGTAAAGTAAGGAGTCAAAAGTTTTGTATCATAAAACTATAAAACACTGATGAAAGAAATTAAAGAAGACTTAAATAAATGGCAAGACATTCCATGTTCATGGATTGGAAGAGTTAATAATGTTAATGTATCAATATTACCCAAAGCAATATAAAAATTCAATTAATCCCTATTGAAATTCTAGCAGCCTATTTTGCAAAAATGGAAAAACTGCTCCTCGAATTCATATGGAACTGCAAATAGTCAAAACAACCTTGGGGGAAAAAAAGAACAGAGTTGGAGGACTCATACGTCCTAATTTCAAATTATATTACAAAGTTTCAGTAACAAAGACAATGTGGCACCAACACAAACATGGACAAATAGATCAGTAGAACAAAATTCAAAGTCTAGAAATAGACTCACACTTCTATGGCCAATTGATTCTGACAAGGGTGCTAAGTATATGCAGTGGGAGTGGGAAAAGAATAGTTTCTTCAAGAAATGTTCCTGGGAAACTAGACATCCACAAGCACAAGAATGAATTTACACCCCAAACTCACAAAATATATGAAAATCAATAATACAATCGATCAAGGACATAAATATAATAGCTAAAACTATAAAACTCTTAGAATATAACATAGGGGTAACTCTTCAGGACATGGAATTTGACAATGGATTCCTTTTTAATATATTTTTTATTTTTTAAAGATACTTGGATTACATAAATTTTACATAGAAAAGAAAGAGGATTCCCATATGCCCCACTCCCTACACTTGCCACATTTTCCTGCATTAGCAACATCCTTCATTAGTGTGGTACATTCATTATAATTGATGAGCACATTTTGGAGCATTGTCACTAAGCATGGATTATAATATACATTGTAGTTTACACTCTCTCCCACACAATTTTGTAGGTTATGACAAGATAAATAATGCCCTGTATCTGTCATTGCAACTTCATTCAGGACAATTCCCAAGTCCCAAGAATGCCCCTGTATTATTCCTGTTTTTCCCTCTCCCTGCCTTCAGAACCTCCAATGGCCTGTGCCTCCACATTGCTAGAATCACAATAAACCTATAGTAGAACACCAGTAAGTCTACTTTGGTCCATAGTTCCTTCCCCAGTCCTGAGGATTCTGGGGTGCTGATGCCCACTCCACCTCTAATTGAGAGGAAGCTTCGAGCTCATAGGGCAAATGAATAGGACTTTCTTGCTTGCAGTTCTAGACCTTTTCAGTTCTTTGGGATGGTCATTTTCCATCATCATTTCCTTGTTAGTTGTCCTGGGTGAGTCCAATGAACTGGAGATTAGGTTTTGCAAGTCCATTGATATTCAGGGCCCAGCTGATACATGGGCAGCCCAAAGATTTAAGTGTCTTGGATGTACACCTATTAACTCTAGTACTAATTATAGGTTCAAATAAAAGGGTCAGAAGAGCCATGTGTAGGGAAACCACAACGGAGCCCAACTCTGTCACACTGGGGAGCATAAATTCCACAGTAGGTCCCAGTGGCAAGGCACTAGACCCTTGAGCTATCTACCCTGACTACAAGCCATATTAAATTTCATTAAAATTTTAAAAATCATATGGTCCAAAATGTAAAACATAATTTAAACAATTTATGATGGTTAGTCACTATGTTTCAGTATTTTTGCATTAATTATAAAATGTACATCCACAAATAAAATGTTATTAATGGAGGAAAGGGGAGAGAGAGAGGATGTTGGGTTCATGGGATTCCCCTACATTCTGTATGTGATTTTTCTGTAACCTAAAACTTCTTTGAAAAAAAAATGAAAAAAGTAAGACACTGAGGGATGAATGGAAGAAAATGTCACTGTACATACAAGACAACAGATTTTATAGTGATGAAAGACATAACCTCAAAAATATTTTACTATTGTTTTATTATTTTTATTATTCCAAATTTTTTTAATTTTTAATTTTTTAATTTTATTTATTTTTAAAACTGTCATTATTATTTCATTTTCCTTTTACTTGCATTTGGATATTTTGTTGGTTTCACTTTTTAAGAAGTTTTGGATCACAGAAGGGTTGCAACAAGGGAGTATCATTCGTGTGGGGTGTCAGTGATAGGAGATATATGGGAGCGGGTCACTTGGGGTATGCATATGAGGCACAAAAATGTGTTCAAGTGTTCATGGGGCATTGTCACAGTGGGTGAAGACTCACACAATAATTGAAAAAATATTGAATTCCCATCCTGGGGAGCTCTGCTACATTTTCTAATGGAAAAGCAAGAATCCTTTGAGTACTGGAGCAATGACTAGTAAAGGAGGGTGGTCCATTGACAGGCCCTTGATGTTGATGACTATACTAATGAGCCTTTATTTTTGAAATTGAAACTTAGCCTAGTATTATAGGGTACCTAAGAATTACCTCCTGAGAGCTTCCTTGTTGCTCAAATGTGGCCTCTCTCTGAACCAAACTCCGCATATAAATGCATTACCTTCCCCTCAGTATGAGGCATGACTCCTGGGGATGATCTTCCCTGGCATCAAGAGATTACTCCCAAACACCAAAGAACAATGCAACTGGAAAAAGACATTGAGCAAAAGGGGGAAAAGGTAAATATAAAATGAGTATATATGGCTAAGACTTCAAAGTGAGGAGGGAGGTCATTCCAGAAGTTATGCTTATGCATATCTCAGCAGGATCTCATTGACTGTCAAAATAAATACTACTTCAAACAGCAGGACTCCTGAGGGTTCTGGAGACATCCAGACAATGGATTCTTAGATATGACACCAAAGCTTGAGGAATGGATGAAACAGTAAACAAATTTGATTTCATCAAAATTAAAAACTTTTGTGCTTTGAAGGAAATTATTAAGGACATGAAAAGGCAACCTACAGAAAGGAAGAAAATAACTTCAAACCATATATCAGATATAGGTTTAATATCCAGAATATATATATATATATTTTTAAAAACCTACAATTAAACAACAAAAACAAACAACTCAAGTAAAAATTGGGCATAGGATATATTATCAAAAAAAGATATGCAAACAGTCAATAAATACAATTAGCAGATTTTGCATTTTGGCAAAATAGGCTGCTAGAATTTTAATAGGGATTAAATTGAATTTGTGTATTACTTTGGGTAATATTGACACATTAATATAATTAAATACCATTTTACATCTACAGGAATGGTTACTATTAAAAATTTTGGAATATAACAAGTGTTGGAGAGGTTGTTGAGAAAATGGAACTCTAGTGCATTGTTGGTGGGAATGTAAAATGAGGCTGCCACTATGGAACATAATATGGAAGTTTTTCACAAAATTAAATCTAGAATTATCATTTGACCCCACAATTGCACTTTAGTTATATACCCAAAGAGAGCAAAACCAGGGTCACAAACTGATACTTGTATACCACGCTTTTAGTAGCATTATCCATAATAGGCAAAAACTGGAAACAATGCAAATGTCCACCAACAAATCAAGGGATAAACAAAATGATGCAGACATACAATAGAATATTATTCTGCTATAAAAAAAAATGAAGTTATGAGACATGCAGGAACATGGAAGAAACTTGAAAATATTATGCTTAATGAAACATGCAAAATGAGTAGAAATAGCAAATTCACAGAGATAAATAGCAGATTAGAAGTTACCATAGGAGGGAAGAGGGGAGAGGAGCAAAGGAGAAGTGTTTATTAAAAAATTACAAATTAAAAAGCCCTAGAATTAAAAAAAAAATTAAAGCCTGGTTCAGACATACCATCAAGGTTAAAAAGATAGTGAGAAAATATTTTAGGGACTTGCAGCTCCCTAAATATATTCCTGTTAAAGACATGGATGAGAAATAGCCATATTATAATAGGGGTTTGGTTAGAGTACAAATGGAGCTTGTCAGTCAACAAGTATGACTGCCATATCCTTTCCTAAAAAATCTGAAATGAGAAAAAATTTAAATAAAAGTTTGGGACAAAGGGTGTGTGTGGTGTGCTCTCTATATTGATGACCTGATGAAGGGACATGCCAGGATAGGGCTACCTTGTAATGTGTCACAGGTTTGAGGGTATGGCAGGCTTATATCCAGTTAGGCCCAGGCAACTCTAGACTGTTCATTGAGGTAGATTTTGTAATGCAGTCATGAAAAACCAGACATTTTTTGGGGAAAAAAATAAAATGAATAAGAGTAGATTTACATACTACTTGCCAGTGTGGGATCTTATGGCCTTCTCCACATATTTCTAGATAATCATATTTGATTCTTCATAATAGGACCTACAATAAACTTGAGTGAGATTTCCTCTTGGACTTAGGAAAGATCAATGGAGTTTGAAGCCTCCTTGTTTTTGTCAGTCAGACAAAAGCATGAAGTTCAAATTTTAACTTCAAAAAAAAAAAAAGACAAATTTCAACTAGAGAGCCATCAATTAATTGGTGTACAATATTTACAACTAAAACTCCAAAATGGAGAGGTTCTTTTTGAGGAATACTAGTTTGATATAATAGGAACATCTTTAAAAATATTTCTCATGCTTGTAAATACCTTGTATACATTTCATTTCATGCAACCCTGGGAATCAAGGGGAAGGATCCTATCCATCTTTAGCCATTGAACCCTATCTCAAAATACTTACTCTGAAACTCCCCAGGACTCTTAGTTCAATCTATATAATCAAAGTTCAATCTATATAATAAGGATATTTTCCTCCCACCCATCCAAAGACACATCTAGGAGTCTCTCCCTGGAGACTGCCTCCTCCACTTCCCAACCTCCCCAAAAGCTATATTTGTGCAATATTCACTGCTAATGCTACTGTGCATTAATCACTCCTTTCCACTATTCACAGTCTATCTTCAACTCCAAAACAGGCTCAAGAACTTAGTACTCTACTAAGTCACAGACTTCTGCACTGTTTATCCTAACATTATTAAAGAGTATAAACCTATGCAGCTCATTTTATTGCTGTTGTTTTGTAGGCTTTCTATACTACCTTGGATGTGCTGCTCCCTAGCTGTCTATCAAGCAGAGCAAAACTGCTCTATCACTTGGCCCTTGGTCATGAGGCAGATTCAATGATGTCTAAAATGTCCCTGATCAGAGTAATTCACAATAGGAAAAAATCATAGCTCAGTGCCTGCTTTGGAGCAAACTTTTTCTTTAACAAATAAGTATTCTCCTGTGAGCAATAGTTCTTGGTTTGTTCCTGGAACATAGATACTATTGAATATTTGATAGGACAAGTGACCATTTGATTTGTGTTGTTCGTCATAATCAGGTGTTCTTTGATTCACCAAAACATAAAGTTAGGCATGTCTAAAATCCTTTTTCCATTAAGTAGAAATAGGGTTTATATGAGATCAGACTAAAGCATAATGTATGCTCCAAGATCAGGAGAATCTGAAATTTGCCCCTTTTCTTACTGCTCCATATTAAGAGGGAAAATTCATGATGGTTGGATGATTGCGTAAATATAAGAAAAACCATTGACTTGTATGCTTAAAATGAATACAATGAATACAATGAATAAAACTTAATATATGCATTTTAAAAAATTTTAGAAGAGCTCAGGACCCCAGGATGAAATGCAGAGTGTGACCAAAAAAATCTAAATGCCTTACAAATGTATGAAACAACCTCACTAAAAGGGTCTGAGAAAAATGTGCTGACTTGAGTAACTTCAGAAATGAGTGAGTTTGTAAGACAAAACAAAAGGAACTATTCATGCTCACTATACTCTAGTTTAAAAAGTAATTCTCTGTGGGAGTCCAGATTAATAATTATGAAATCACAATACATCTATCCTGGAATTGAACAATTAGATGGTGGGAGCCAGGTTTCTCACTGCTGGATGGGTGGTTATGGATAGCAAGCGGTGGAGTCCATAAGTGTGGTAATGGATTATAGTTGGAGATATCAGTCTGAACTCATAATTAACTCAATATAGATATAGTTACATATAGATATATTTATAGATATATTAATATACATACATATTATTCCTTCCTCTATCAGCTGAGCAGGCCTAGAAGCAATGACATCACAGTAGCAAATGGTACACCTAGTGATACCAAACAAAGCAGGTTCTTTTTTTACCCAATGTACTTTAAAGACCAGTTCTGAGACATGGGAATTTCAAAAACAGAAAAAGTTTATTTGCTTGCACATATAGCAAAGGAAGCCAGTTGTTTAAGGGTCCAAAATTTGCCCTCCTGGAACTGCAATAATCCAGATAGTTTTCTAATACCCAGACTTAGCAATTTATGCTAAGGAATAATTGGAGTGGAGGAGGGTGGCATGGTTGCCATTTCAACAGAAATTTATAATGGTAAAATCCATCTGGAATAATCATCGTTACAGCAGGTCTTACTCAGAAATGACCATATACAAAGGTAAGACCCATCTGGAAAAATCACCCCAATGGCAAGTTTTAGTTCAGGGGTTCTTAGCAAGGGGTCTCTGAGTTTGAATTGAAATTCAAAAAAACCTTATTCTAGTGGGGATGTGTTGGTGAGGGTATGATGTATTTATTAAATAATATGCAGTATAGTGTGGACTTACTAAGGAGTCCATGTTTTTCACTTGACTGGCAAAGGGGTCCATGGAACAGAAAAGGTTAAGAACCCCCGTTAGTTGGAAATGACCATATATAAAGGATGAGGTCAGTAATTTCAGTAATTTCAGATATTAATCTTTGTCTATTTTATAATATACTGGAAAGTAAAAGGCATCTGTAATGATTCAGTAATCATTATTATTATTAATTCTTAACCCTTGGTTACATTAGCATTCAGATTTTGGTTTCTAATACTGTTCTCCAATTAAAGAAACTTGGGTTCCTTGGAGAAATGGCTGATTTTACAATCTGAGCAGGAAAATTACAAGACAAACATAGAATATCTTGTAGTGCCAAAAGGTAAGTGCTCACAAAACAAACAAAAAACTATCAATGATGGTCATAAAACAAAGAAAAGAGATATAGGAACCAATGACAGAGTTCCTAATGGATATAGCTGGAACAATTTGAGCAAAAAAAGAAATTATTATTGGATGATAAAGCAAAACATAAGGAAATATCATGTCCAAAATGGTATAAATAAATGATAAAATAAGCAAATAAATGGGAGAGGAGACAAATCTTCTACATGAAAGATTTCCAAATAATTTTTTTTAGGATTATCCACCCTCAAAAGTTGGGCTGCACATAGTGGCTACCTTCAAATGAACAGTATATGGAAAGGGAGAAATAAAGGAATAGATTTAGGGCGCATAAACCTGACAAACACTATTCAAGCCAGGTGACCAAGTTTAACATCAACAGATAAGTCACAATAATGGTATACATCCTTGATATGATTTGATGAGATTGGCACTTTACCTCTGCGGTCTTCCTTCCAAAAACGTATTATCTTAGTCTAACCATGAGGAAACAAACAAACAAAAAACAGACAAATTCTAACTGAGGGAAATTCTACAAAATACCTGAGCAATATTCCTGAAAACAGTCAAGGTCATCAAAAACAACAAACGTTGGAGAAATGGTCATAACCAAAAGTAGTTTAAGGAGATAATGAAATATAATGTGGTGTCCTGGTTGGGATCCCAGAACTTTGTAAACCAGAATATTAGGGAAAAATGAAGAGCTCTGAATAAAGTGTGAACTTTAATTGATAATCATGCAACAATATTGGTTAATTAACTATGACAAACATACCATACTAATTATGCTAATGTAATATTAATAATAGAAGAAACTGGGTATAATGTACAGGAACTCTCTCCTATCTTTGCAATAATTCTGTAAATATAAAATTGTTCTAAAATTAAAAATGTTTAAATAGATATTTATATTATTATATTTTAAATAATATTTTAAGGAGGTTAGCTTATATATAAGTATATTGTAGCTGGTATTTATGACTTTAGCCCATCTATCATCACTTCCTAGAAAGAGAAAAAAAAATCATTATAACATTTTGAATGAAAATAAAATATCATAAATATGTATTCCAAAAGAGTAATTTCTTCTTTGATGAGCCAATGTTAAATATTTTAAACATCAAATATTGATAGTATTTATTATGTTAATTGTGCCACAGTTGAGCATAATTTTTATGAAGTTCAATAGCCTATCTATTCCCTTATTAAGATTAAAAACTAAATTAGGAATGCAATTTTCTTCTTTTAAACAATTCCTATTTATATTTCTATTTTTCATAACTTTCTAAAACTGTTCACAGTAATTTTATACATTTTCTACTATGTGGATTTATGCAGAGGAAATGTATGAAGATATTGCTTTAAAATCTCATTTCTGTGTGTGCACTTTTCAAAAAATAGATATATAAAATCTCAAGAAAATAATTTGTCAGTATTATTTTACTGACCTAACTATTTTAAAAAGCCAGTTAGTTTTTAGCTATTAATAATATTTGAGAGTGATATGGCTGGATATTTAAGTTCTTTCCCCACCCCCATCCCTTGAACTGTATCAAATACAGTGAACCTTCTATTTTATATTTCTTAAATCTCTGCATCTATTTAAGTAAAAATGTTACAGAGCCAAGTAAAACACCAGTTGGGTAAAGTTGAATTCCAGCAAAAGAACAAGAACAAGTTCCAAATGTACAAATGAAAGGGACCTGGTAGACTCCAAGTTTTATTTTTTTCTCCTAACTACTAATTAACTTTACTAATACCACACAGATATTGTGTTTAGTGTTTAAAGTGTACTTTTTCACATTATCTTATTTGATTTATATTACCTCATTTAAAGCAAAAAAGCATTAGTCTCATTTTACAGATAAAGAAACTAAAATTTGAAAACATTTAAAAACTTAACTAAGGTTATCCAATTGAGCCAAAAAATAAAACACCATTCCAATGACTCTTAATTAAGTGATATTTATATGTAGCAGACATTGCTTAAGTCAGATACAGAAGTAATCAATCTATCCTTTAACTGTGATCCCACAGCATCTCATGCTTTTTTTTTTAAGATTTATTTTATTTTTTTTATTTCTCTCCTCTTCCCTCCCCAACCCCCCCAAGTTGTCTGCTCTCTGTGTCCATTAGCTGTATATTCTTCTGTGACCGCTTCTGTCAATATCAGCGGCACTGGGAATCTGTGTTTCTTTTTTTTTGTTGCATCATCTTGCTGTGCCAGCTCTCCGTGTGTGCGACACCATTCTTGCACAGGCTGTACTTTCTTTCGCTCTGGGCAGCAATCCCTACAGGGCACACTCCTTGCGCATGGGGCTCCCCTACACAGGGGACACCCCTGCATGGCTGGGCACTCCTTGCGTGCATCAGCACTGCACATGGGACAGCTCCACACGGGTCAAGGAGGCCTGGGGTTTGAACCGTGGACCTTCCATGTGATAGGCAGACGCCCTATCCCTTGGGCCACGTCCGCTTCCCTTTGTGCTCTTTTTATAGCATGTGTAATCAGTAATGTTGAACATGACTTGTAAGAAATGTTAAAATCATAATACATCTTTAAATTTTATTCAATTTCTGTAATATTTCCTGTCCTTGGATGTATTTGGGTAGACTATTATTTTCCAATTTACTACTAGGTAATAGCAGCCCTATGATCTCTTTCAGTCATAAAGCACTGTTTCAATTCAGTAATTATAATGTATAACCCAAATTATTAATTAATGCTACAATAGTTATTCAAATTAAGTCTTCTTATCTTTCCTTAGGCCAAGGTTGTAGTTGCTGGCTTAACAAATTGAAAATGTTTGCCTTTTGATTTTTCTCCTCACATGCCTCCTCCCTCAGTGGCTAACTGCTACCTCAGACCTTTCCACAGTCAAAGTGAGCAGAAGCAGTAAAAGAATAAAATGATTTATCCTGGGCTGTTTTTGGCAATATTCTTTGTGCTTGACATGTGGACAAATTTTGCTGTCTTGTGGATTTGTTGCTTATGGATTGGCTACTTTGAAGGTTTCCATGCCTGCAGAGTTTCATTCTTCTTGATGGATGCTTCCTGCTCAGCTCTTGGCCTCCCTGGAGTTTTACCCTCACACAGTCTTACATTATTGGAGCACCCTCAACAATCGCTCTTGGGAAGTACTTGAAACGTTCTCTCATATCCTTGCTACAGCAAGCTCTAGGAGAGCAAGCCAGTCTCAGAAGAGCAGCAAGATTTGTCTGGCTATATCAAACAGCTAGTCTGCTGGTGTCTCACCCTTTGGATTTTCCAGGTAAGTGTGTCACTCCCACGTTACAGGGACCTCCAGCTTCAGGGAACATATACAAAGTTTTCTCAGTGGTCTATTTGAAACTTACTCTTTCCAAAGCCACCTTACACTTCTGAGACAAGGAGATGAAGTTTCACAGGACCATAGTCAAAGAAGTTCTCAAAGTAGTTATCCTTCTCCACACTTGAACCACATTTTATGTCCTTGTATGTCCTTGATTTATCTGAGGGTTTCGAATTTTCTTTTGTATATTCAGAAAAGGGGCAAGGGGCAGAGTCTGCCTCATATTCATTTGATAGTTATTATATTATCACATCAAAAGTTAGATAAGAAGAGTCTCATCTAAATAATTTATTCCACTTCTACATGTATTACTTTCTGCATTATTGTGCATACTTTTGTACAAATTATACGCCTTATGTCCCCTAGCAAATTGTAATCTCCATATCAGCAAATACTGTGATTTATTTATTTATTTATCTTTCATGACAAAAAGAAATGCATAATACTAAATTTTTGAATTTAATTTTTACACAGATAAGAAAATCTGGACAAGGGTTAAGGGTTGGGAGATGATGGGATACTTCAGAGTATAATAGATAAGCAATTTAGAGTAAGACAAATATGGATTTAAATCCTATTTCCACTACTTGCCAGCTATTTGTGTTTATCAGAGCTGTGGTTTTTGCTCTCAAATTCTTGGATTTCTTACCTTTAAAGACTAGATAATAATGCCTCTCTTATAAGGTTAGTGTGTAATAAGTAAAAAATTGTATAAAAATGTGGTTAATACATTTATTATTACTCACTGTTCTAAAAGGATCACAGATCTGACCCCAAACAGAATAGATTAGTACTTGTTTTACAAATATGTTTATGATTAAATGAAACAAATAGCTCAGCAATTATCTGGACAACTTAATCCTTAAAAAGCAGTTTACTTTCATTACCTGAGATATGGGGCTAGTTAACTTTAATATGTCCATTATACACATGTGAAAAGAAAAAAAGAGAAAGGCAGAAGGAAGGAAAGAAAGGAAGGAAAGAAGGGAGGGAAGCGGGGAGGACCCTGCATCGTTGCGAGTGATTATGGAGGATTTGTGGGTCTCCAGAATATTTACTTGTGTGTAAGTATTATCTCATTTGCCCTTGGTGAATCTTTCCTGCAAGATATATTTAGAGCAGTAGGACAGAGATATGTGACTTCATGACCTATAGAACAGGGTTGGAAATGTTTTGTGCCTGTTTATGCACAAATATCTACATGTGACTGAATGTTTTCTTGGTGACCTGACAGGGAAGTTGTATGAAATTAACTAAATTCCTTACCAAACGTTAACAATCAGAAGTCACATATATTTACCAAAAATAAATAGCTGTGCATTACTAATTTGGGTTAGATCAGTTTATATTAAAAAAAAAAATCCTGAAATGCAGTAGAAGTTGCAAAACAAAGCAAAACAAAACAAAATCCTACAGATTTCTGTTTCTTTAAAGGAAATCCTATCCTAGGAACTAATATTTGAAGTGGGTAGTGTTCGTTATATATAATTGGCCATTGGTCTGGAGAGGATAGTAAAAACAGAAATTAATTTGTTAATCATTTTTGTAGAGTAGTAACAAGTGCAAGAGGGACGAGGATAAGTAAAAGTGTAATTGTTCTGTTCTAAGAGCTGGTTATACTTATAACAGGTTCCTACAAAGTACTTAGTCAGAATATCTATTTCTTATTCTCTTTTCTTTTTCCATTTATGCATACTGGGATGAACACAGAAGCACATTTGCTCTAACAGCATCACTGGTGAGAATAGCTGGTGTTTAAGTATAGATAGATAAGGTTTTAATTATGGTAGAAGGTTTAAAGACCTAAATGTCAGAAACAGCCTAATTCACAACCAGCTCTGTTATGTTCTGGCTTAAGCAACCTGAACAAGTAGAATAAGACAGTAACTGGCCATGAACCATAAATCTGCCAAGGCCTGGGGTACCATTAGTCAGCTGGAAATTTCAGTGTGAGTTCAAGTGAGATTTTAGGACAACAGGGTTAAATGAAGTAATAAAACTAACTTAGGTTAACTGGCAGGGAGCATGGATATTTTCCTTTAAAACATGCTCTAAATAATAAGTGCAGAAGACATGATTTCCAATCCCTAAAACTCAGGTGTGCAAAATTAATAAATCTATTTCTCTATAAATAAATCTAATTTCCATTCTGTGCCCCCATTTTTCTGGGCAGTAGAAGTAATCCTTGTCAATGTAGAGTCATCGCAATCACTTCATGTTCTCATCTCATCTCCCCACAAACATCCTTTCATTGAGGTTGCGTCTAAGCCCCAAGGATATTACAGGTTACTGCGGTCACCTCTCGGGCTGAAGTGTGGTTTGCTGGCCTGGTGGGGGAGCAGCCGCGGCAGGCCAAGCCGCTGCCCCCATAATAGGGCACCCTATTCACCGCCACCCCCGAAAGGAGCTCGGCATGGGCGCAGAGTGCCCTCGGGTCTCCCCTTCTCGGCAGCCATGCTTCCGCGGCCGCCCCTCCTCCCGGATGGCGCCACATGATGCCTTGTGGGGCGGCACCCTTCTTCTTCCTTCTCCCTGCGCAGGCGCAGGGCAGAAAATTCCAGTCTGCCCTTTTCCCCTTCCCCGACAGCAGCAACAGCCGGGTGTGGGCGGGAAACTCAAGTCTGCCCTCTACCCCAGCAACAGCAGCCACCAATCACTAAGCCCTGCCACTTCCCCCAGCAACAGCAACAGCCAATCCCTAATCACCACCCCTCCCCCGTCCAGTACCTCCCACTGACCTTTCGCCGGCAACCAATCAGAACAGGGCGTGGCTTCGACCAATCAGCTTTCCCCAGCCCCTATAAAACTGTTGCCTCTCCCTCAGTAAAGTGGACTTGCGTGTTTACCTTGTCTCCGCGGTAGTTCTTCTGCCGTGCGCCCTCCAGTCCTGAGAGCCCCCGACAAGGGCCTGGCCTCCCTTGTCCCCAGTTCGTCGCCTGCTTCTCCGGGCGACCCTTTCGTCGCCGGCTTCGCCGGGCGACCCCGTCAGCCGAACCACGCAACGCCTGTGAGACCGACCCCTCGTCTGCTGCCGGACCGACCGCTCGTCCCAAGTGGGACCGACCCCTCGTCCTAAGCTGGACCGACCCCTCGTCCGCAGCCAGACCCCACCTCTACCGACCGAGCAAGCCGCCGCAGGTTACCACACAATTAGTCAATTGTATGTGGTCACTTCACACACACTTTCATTCAGATGTCACATTTCCTCCTGATCTGGGTCATTGGCCCAAGCAGGTGTTAGCGGCATCAATCTCCTCCACAACACAAGCTCTCCTCCTGGCTCTTGACTTCTGCAGTGTCTGTGCTGCTCTCAGCTCAGTAGGAAATACTCTGCTGCTCTGTAGGCTATATAAATGGGTCAAGAGATTTTCAGGCCTCTATCTCAAACACCTCATCCATGTCTACTCTTTTGTTTCTCTTCAGGCATAATGGCGATAGGTATAAAGGAAGACAGATATGAAGCTTGATATCTCTCTAAACTCCGTTGAGGAAATACCAGGTCTCTTAATTCTAGAATCCCAATCTTACGTGTTTTTCCTATTATTCATCTCTACATCTCAGCCCAGGGGTTGGGGAAACAAATTACAGAGAATCACTTCTCAAATGGAGTACCAACACCAAAATGCTCTTCTTCCTCTGCTTCTTGTCCTCTCCCTTACCCAAGAAATTTCTTATTTTCCTGGATTTGAAAAACTGGCTATGACTGATAATGTGATGTTATATCGATGCGGGCTGTGGGTGGGAGGCTGTTTATCTCTTCGTGGATAACTTGAGCTGTATGTATCCTGAGCTGTGCATTTGGGACAGTGAGAACTGCAGCCCTGCCCTTGGTAACCATGACAACAACTCCAGTCCTGGAGAAACAGTTTAGCAATGCAATCTCTATAAACCTTAAATATTCAGGGAAATGCAAACCAAATGTGCTGAAAGCTTATCTAGAACATATGAAGTCCATGCTAAAAGTTTACCTAGGATGTGGAAGATATATGTTATTGAGCACTGAAACAAAGAACCATTTGGCCCTTCCTCTGTATAAAAAGAACTCAAAAACCTTGTTCAGGGCTCAGATTTTGAATGAGAAGCTCCAAGCCTGGCCGGTTGTAAATAAATCCTTTTTCCTTCCCAAAATTATTCCTGAGTCCTGGCCTTTCTATACACAAATAATTAAACCTCTCTCAACTTCTACAACAATATTACTGCAGTGGGGGAGAGATGTGGGAAAGAACACAATGTAACTAAAATTATAAGAAAAAATTTTTCAAAATATTATACTAGTGATGTGATGGGAATTTTGCACATTGTTTTGTAAGCTCACAAGTTCTCTAATTGAAAAAAATGAAAAAAAAAGAGGGAGGGAGGAAAAAGGAGAGACAAAAGTACTCTATTGCTGCTTTAGTGATCTATGTAATCCTAGAGAAGGTCTATTTAGTTTATAGTAATAGTTCCATAAATATGCCTATTATTTAATTCTAGTGGGAAAAAAAACCTGTATTTTCTGAATCTTCAGTACTCTAATCCATGCCTAAAATAAGTCTTCTAGTTAGGCCTAAATTACATAGTGTATGCTTCATCAATTTCAGGGCAGTTATAAAGATTGTTGAAAAAAATGGAGAAAAGGTTCCATTCCTTCTGGAAGTATGTGCCTAATAAAGTTTATTTTATGAGGGGTAAATATCAGAATTACAACCTTCAATGGTTTCCTCATCCATAAAACAATAATAAACTCCACAGTTTATCTAGTTCAATCATTGAGAGATCTGATAAAATAAAAGTTTTGAAAAATAGTCTTAGTTTCTTCTGAAAAGTTTCCATAAGTCTAATAATTATAGTTGATATTAATCGTATATATAAGTATGAAAAACAATATGCCTAAAATGCCATCAAATTATATAGACTATATTTTTAAAAAGGACTCCTAAAATTAACTAAACATTTTTGGAATTTTTATTATTGAATTAAATATAATTAGACCTAACTTATGATTTTGGAAAAGATTTAAGGTAAAAAACATCCTATATATGCATATGTGTATATATATTATATAAATGTATTTCTACATCTATGTAATAATTGTACCTCGCATCCCTTCAAAAATAATTATATCTGTGTATGTATACTTGCTCAAATACACACATACACATGCACGCACACATAAAACTCAATTTTTACTTTTGGGGTTTTAATGTCAACTCCTAGTTAAGGTGAAATTTGAATACTGGTCTTCCAAAACACGTGATTCACAGTGTTTTCATGGTTCTGTAGTCTGCTCTTGAGAAAATCTGGAAAAAGAGCTGCAACATGAGTCAAAGACAGAACATTGAAATTTATTCATATTTCACAGAGATCTGTAAAACGGTGGGTCTAGATTGCAGTTCTTAGCCACTATCCAGCATTGCCTGCATTTCCATGATAGGCTCTGTCTTCACTTTTTAAAATGCCAACAGGCTTCTTGTGGGTGGAATCAAATGACTGCCCCTCTCCCTTCACCTGTGAAATTTCAGAAAGTATTTGAAAAGGGCCATTGTTTCCCAGGAATGCCTGGTCTAGTCCAGGAAAGAAAGTCTTCATTTCACCAGGAATTTGGAGCCTGCCTGAGAAGGCCAGCCAGTTACTTGGTGAAAACTGTGGCAATTCATTCAAGTTCTGAACAGTTACTATCCAGACCTTACTCTCTTATTTTCAACCCCTGAGCTTTACTACTAATATGTTTTTATTTTTCCTTAAACCATTGGAATGTGTGTATGCATCTTGGTACGTCCATCACAGCAGAAAGAAGTAAATATGTATGTAGTTCAGTGTGTGTGCAGGCAGTGAACTGATGAAGGAAACCTCTCTCCTCAGTGAGCTGCAGCCATGAGTATGAGACATAGGTTTTTCTGTTCCAACTTCTACCCCTACATTTACAATATTTGAGTGTTTTCATATGAATAAATTCATCAGTTAAAAAACATTTTGAAATAAGTTCCCAATAAAATATATTTATGCAAAAATTCAAAACAAATACACAGTACTTATATTCAAGACATGGACAGAAGATCCCTGTCTATAGCAAATTAAAAATTATTTCTAAAATAAAATTAGAACTAACAGCCAAAAGAGTACTCTTCTTTAAAAGGGAAACAAAATATCAAAACAAAACAAAACAAAAACCTTGCTACAGAGGAATAGACTCAAATCTTTCTTGTTGAAATCTACAGGGTCTGATGAAAAGTTTTACTGTATAGCTAAAATTCCTACTGCTTAGAGAGCTCTGATATTTTCTATGAACTGATTTGGAAACTTTCCAAGATTTGCTCATTCTACCAATAAGACATTTAAGTTTATAGAATGCTTATTAAGAAAATCTAGCTCTGTGCCTATATTTCTAAACATTAATCAAGCCATCAAATTGATTAAAATGTTCTTAAAAAGAAAAAACAATAGTAATGTCAAGGAATTTGAAAGCAAAGCATTCACTCTTTTGTGTGTGTTTTGTTTTTTGTTTGTTTGTTTGTTTGTTTTTAGCAGAGAAGGATGTAGTGATGAAAGGAGAGGATTTTGAAATAAGTTTTCAAAGCCAGGGCAAAGTAGTCTTGAACATGAACTGACATTAATTGCTATGCTCAACATCTTTTGATTTCGGAAAGTTATCTTTTTTCACGACGATATAGCAAAGATTTACTATCTCAATCAACGATAAAGCATCACCAATTTGTGGTGACCTACCACATAATTACTTTCCAAAAAGAGATTCTAAAATTAGAAAACAGAATGCAACTGGCTAATGAAGTCAAAAGATGACTTCTTTCCCTTCTCTTCTTTAGCTATTTCCTGTGATCTTATGAAAAACCTGAAGTTATAACATCGTTAGTCATCACAATTTAGGGTAGCTGGTACACAAAAGGAAACTTGTCCTTTTGAGACCAGTTTTGGAATAAGTTACAGACTACAGAAAGAAAAAAAAAATACTCTTCTGTGGCTACTCAAGTTCAGGAATGAATTCTGGCAGTCTTTCCCAATTCCCCAAAGCAGAGTCCACATTACCAACATCTATTAGATGTTGGCTTAGCTTAGATGGCAGGCTTAGTTTGTAATCCCCCTAAGTTACAGGGCGAAAGAAATGAACGATTTAGTGAAGATATCCTGAATCCTCTGTAGAGTGGCTGGTCGGGACACTGGGGTTCTTTCTTGGAACCTTCCCAGACATGTCACTCAAGGCAAAGAGAGAGCAGTGCATGTGCTTGCAACAAGGCATGACAGTTTTATTAAATTGCTGTCCCCGGGGAAAAAAAAATTCAGTTCCCGGGAAAATTGTTCTCTTCTTTTGATCTATACAAGCAAAGGAGTCTTAAGAAAGAAAACACATTTTGTGGGATCCCTTCATTGCTAAATTTCCATTCCAAAAACTTTTATATATGACTTAAGTAGCCACCTAACTATGGTTGAATATGCTTTACTCCTGGCCTACACAGATTATTCTTTATGCATTCAGGGAAGAAAGTTGGCCCATTTCTGCCTTTAAAAAAAAGGATCAAGAGTGACCAAGTGAGCTGCTGATGGTAGGGAGAGGGAAGAGATATGATGTGGGGGCATTTTCAGGATTTGGAGTTGTCCTGGGTGGTGCTGCAAGGGCAGATGTTGGACATTGTGTGTCCTGCCATGACCCACTGGGTGGACTGGGGGAGAGTGTAGACTACAATGTAGACCACTGTCCATGTGGTGCAGCAGTGCTCCAAAATGTATTCACCAGGGGCAGTGAATGTGCCACAATGATGGAAGAAGTTGTCAATGTGGAAGGAGTGAGGTGGGGGGATAGGGGGTATTTGGGGACCTCATATTTTTTTAATGTAACATTTAAAAGAAAATAAAGAGAAAAAAAAGTGACCAAGTGTAGCTCAGTGGTTGAGCACCTGCTTCACATATATGAGGTCCCTTGTACTTCCTAAGGGGGGAAAAAAAAAAAGAGTGACTCAGAAGTCATTTTCCCACTCTGACAAGGTGAAGCATTGTCACTAACCTTACAGTTGTTTTTTGTTTTGTTTTTTTTCTAGTGCCTAAGTCTTGCTGTGTCGGAATTTATTTTCATTTATTAAGTAACTTTCACACCTTATGTCTGAGACGGAGAATTTATTTACTCTCTCTAGTTCAGTACATATCAATACCATTACATTTTTAATGTGATTTGCTTCTATCTTGTTAATTCTTTAAATCATTTATGCCAGATTCTACCTGAAATTTTTTTACATCTGCCTTTTTTAGTGAAGCTCCACTAGTCTCCCAGACCCAGCAGCCAAGATTGAACCTTTGGCCAATTTAGTGTCAATAAGTCTGTCTACCTCAATTTAGGGGAATAGGAGCAAGATTGAGAACAAAGATAAAATGGCAATCATGACAAAACAGAATGAGTGATTTAGTAGTTTTGGAGAAATTACTTTCACTTCTTCAAGAGACTTTGATAAAGTATATACTTTTATTTTCTTAACAATGTCAACATGATTCCCCTTGAACTAATATATAAGCCTTGCAATCTGAAAGTCACATGGAATTAAGTCATTAGATCATTTTCAAATATTTGTTACATTCTTAAAATCCTTCCTTTTCCTGGAACCCAAAATAAACATATATACTGAATTCCAATTTTTTAAATGAGTAAAAAGATAAAAGATAAGCCTCAGTAACAATATCCACCATGAAATTCTGTGCTTTGAACTTTCTCCTCGCCTTACCAGGGTTCCGCACAAGCGCTTTAAAACACAACTCAGCAACGTCTGAATGAAAGTTAGAACAATGACTCCTTCATAAGTGAGTCTTTAATTGATTACAGCTGTGTTTATGGAAGCAGAAGAGAATTTATACAAAAGAACAAATTCCCTTCATTTTAAGGGAGTTTATTGTCACTCATTTTCAGGGTGCTTTCTCTATTGACCAGTCCTACCTCTTTCCTCACCTATACCCACTTGGTTGCCATCCAATTGAATGAAATTTAAATATGACTGCTTCATGTCACTTTCCACTAGAATTATCTCCTAATGGGTTAAAATGCACACCTTTGAAGCTATGGTACATATTTAGAGAATCAAAACAAGAGTTGGTTTCCATCTGACCAACTGCCATACATTCTTGTATTATATATTATGCAAAATAATGAAATAATAGGAGACTATTAGAACTCAGTTTAGCAATGTATCTCTTCTTTTGTTTTGTTTAAGGAATTGTGGAAATGGGAAGCTTTGGAAATCATGATTTCGCTAATGTATATTAAGCAGGAACATTTACTTTTATCATTTAATTATTGAAAAAATATTCTGATTTAAACTTATGTTACATTTTATGGCTATCTTAATTCTAGGTAACGTTATGGCCTTTAATTGTGATTTGAGTCAAGACAGAATTCAAGATTTAGCTATATGTATTAATCTTAAATACCAAAAGGCTATACATTTGTCTGTTAATAGTGACCTCTACAGGTCAACCACAACAACAACATATTAATAATATCTTTTAGGTAACTGCACTAAAGTCATGTTTATTCATTGAAAAACAGTGGTATAATTGTAATATTAAATTTAAAATATATTAGACCCTAAATGTCAATTTACATTTTAAAGACCCTAAATGTCAATTTACATTTTAAAAATTTAAACCCAACAAAAATTAAATGGTCTGCTATATATTTTTGAACTCTCTTCAAAAGAAAGTAATACCTGATAAGGTCTTAGCTGATATATTCCAATTTTGACAGTTTTGAAGGAAGAAAAACTGAAATATATGCAAAGGTTAATGTTTTTTGTAATGTAAATTTAAGAAGACAACATTACATTTAGGTTTCCTTTTTTAATTATTATTTTTATTGGTTAAAAGATACTTAGATTGCATTAAAAATGTAGGGGATTCCCATATGTCCCACTCCCTAACCCTCTCAAATGTTCCCACATTAACATCCTTCATTAGTGTGGAACATTTGTTACAATCGATGAGCACATGTTGGAGCATTGCCACTAAGTTTGCAATTTAGTTTACATTATAAACTCTTTCCCACATATTTTTGTAAGTTATAACAAGCTATGTAATGGCTGGTATCCATCACTGCAACATCATTTAGGACAATTCCAATGTCCCAAAAATGCCACCATATTACACCTATTTTTTTAAAAAAAAGACACTTAGGTCACATAAATGTTGCATAAAAAATATAGGGGATTCCCATATGCTCCGCTCCCCACACCTCCCACATTTTCCCTTATCAAAACATGCTTCGTTAGTGTGGTACATTCATTGTAATTAATGAATACATTTTGGAGCATTGCCATTAAGCATGGATTAAAGTTTACATTGTAGTGTATACTCTCTCCCTCCTAATTCTTCAGATTATGGCAAGATATATAATGGCCTGTATCTGTAGTTGCAATGTCACTCAGGACAATACCCAAGTCCCAAAAATGCCCCTGTATTACACCTGTTTTTCCCTCTCTCTGCCCTCAGAATCTTCAGTGGCCACTGCCTCCACATCAATGACATCATTTCTTCTATTGTTAGAATCACACTAAGTCTATATTAGAATACCAGTGTCTTCTTTAGTCCATAATTCATTCCCAAATCCTGAGGATTCTGGGATGGTGATGTACACTCCACTTCTAATTGAGAGGGGGTTGTGATCAACAGATGGGACTCTCTTGCTTGCAGTTGTAGAATCTCTTGGCTTCTTGATGTGGTAGTTAGCCATCATCACCTCCTTATTAGTTGTCTTGGGTAAGACCAATGAACTGAAGAGTAGGTGTTGCAATTCTGTTGAGATTTGGGGCCTAGTTGACACATGGACAACCGAAAGAGTTAAGTCTCTTGGACATACACCTACCAACTCTAGTACTAATTACGGGTTCAAATAGAAGGACAGAAGAGCCATGTTTAGGAAACCACAACTGTCACCGTGTGAAGCATAAATTCCAAAGTCGGGTCCACTGATAAGGCATGAACCTCCTGAACTATCTGCCCTGACTATTATGTCTAGATGTCACCAGAGTGCTCAGGAGCCCCTCTATCTGGTGAAGTATATACTTTGTCAGTCAATGAGATTCTGCTGAGACATGCATAAGCGTAACCTCTGGAATGACCTCCCAACTCACTTTGAAGTCTCTTAGCCATATATACTCATTTGTCTTTATCATTTCCCTGTTTTGATCAAGGTCTTTTTCTGGTTGCATTGCTAGTTGGTGCTTGGTAGCAGTCCCCTCAGTGCCAGGGAGGCTTATCTCTACGAGTCATGTCCCACACTGGAGGGAAGGTAATGCTTTTATGTGCTGAGTTTGGTTTAGAGAGAGGCCACATTTGAGCAACAAGGAAACTCCCAGGAGACAACTCCTAGGCACCGTATAATACTAGGCTAAGTTCCCATTTCAATAATAAAAGTTCATAAGCACAGTCATCAATATCAAGGGCCCATCAATGGACCTCCTCCTTCACTAATCATTGCCTCTGCACTCAAGGGATTCTTGGTGTTCCGTTATTGTGTGAATCTCCACCCACCATGACAATGCCCCATGGACAATGCCTCATGAACATTCAAACATATTTACATACCTTATATGTATGCCCAGGTGAGCTTCCTCACATGTATCCACCATCACTGACATCCCACACCAGTGATCCTCCCCTGCCACAGTTGTAACCCTTCTGTGATCTAAACTTCTTTAAAAATGAAGCCAATAAAATAGCCAGATACAGCCAATAAGGAAATGAAGTAATAATGATAGTTTTAGAAATAAGAAATAAAATACAAAAAATTTTAAATAAAAATATATTTGGGATAGTAGAAAATAATGAAAAAAAATTTTTTTTGATATTTTGTCTTTCATCACTTTAAGATCTGTTGTCCTAAATGCACAATGACATTTTCTTCCATTTATTCCCCCAGTATCTTACTTTTTTTCATTTTGCCGTCAAAGAAGTTTTAAGTTACACAAAGTTACATACCACATACAGGGGACTCCTATATACCTAACATCCTCCCCCTTTTCCTCCTTCCCCTATTAATAACATTTTATATGTGGATGGTACTTTTTTTTGAGAAATGGCTTAACATCTTATATTAGAACAGTGATAACATGGTTTTCTTCATTTGCCATTGTCTTATTTTTAAAACAATACCACAAGTGAGTATATATAGAACTTTCTTATTTTTATGATTATATTGTACAATTTTCTTTCATTGATCTGTTATTAATTCATTGATTTTTCAATGATAACATACTCTAAGACCACATAAGAGTTTTCTTTTTCCAGAATTCTATTCCCTTTCATGTCACTGACCACTGGGCTAACAGAACATTTACCTTCGATACTTTCTTGTCTGTCTTCCCTAGGCCTACTTTTAGGCAGGGGGTCTTGGAAATATAAGAATGTGTTTAAAAAATCTAAAATGTCCATAATAACAGTAGGTGGAATCTCTTGAAAACAGCAAGATTTGGTTTGTTTATAAAGAAAAGTGTCTTTTACAGTAACTATTAAGCTTCTGGAATCTAGGATAAAAATTGATTAAAAAAATTGTAGTTTCAGAATAATTTAGATATATATTTGATTGCTATAAAAGGGATTATTTGAAAAATATAGGGATATTTAAAGACACTTGGGTTTTAGATATTAACTTTAATCAATGATAACTGAATCCTTACTCTGACATATACTGATTGTCTTCTTTAAGCTTCAGTTTCTTCTGTAAAATGAGAATAATAATACCTATCTCATAGTTAATATGATAAAATGGTTAATATTTGAAAACAGAACAGTAGCTGGCACAGATTACTTTAAAAATGTCAAATAAAATAAATTCTAGGGAAGCAGATGTGGTTCAAGTGATTGAGCTCCTGCCTACCACATGGGAGATCCCTAGTTCGGTTCCAGTGCCTCCTAAGAAGCTAGCACAATGGGCAGGCATGGAAAACTGAAGCAACCAGAGACACATGAGAAAAACATAATGAGAGACACAACAAAAAGCAGGAAATGGAAGTGGCTCAAGGTGATTAGGTGCCTCTCTCCCACTTTCAGTGTCCAGGGTTTGGTTCCCAGTGCCTCCTAAAAAAACAAGGAAGTTGACCAGACACAGCAAGCGCAAACAATGACAGGGTGGGGAGAAATAAATAAATAAGTACATATTAAGAATAAATAAATAAATTCCACAAAAACTCACACAAAAATAATGCTCAGAATTTAGAAAAATCTTGGAAGTACTCTTCCTGTTTTATGTCACTTAAAATCCTCCAGCTTCTAATTTTATCTATTGCATTTGGAATCATATTTTGAGTCATACCACATAAATTTCACCAATTATATAATTTGCACTGAAGTACATTTTTCAATAAAATCTTGGTTCTTATAATTAAATGAAATTTTGACTGTATTTTTGAATTCTTAATTTTGAAATATTTATGCATAACAGAAAGTCCTCAATATAATATGTCATGTTTTTGTCCATCACATAAACAAATATCACTCAATTAAGATGAAAAAAGTACCTACTATATCTTCTAACCTGAATGGCCTGATGATTTATATTCTATAAAGAAGAGCCTATTATTAAGCAGGGTCTAAGGGGGGCAGTTTTCCTAGAACTCCTCCTCCCTCAGGAAGAGAAGTGAAAAAAGTTTCAAATGAAATTTAAATAATCTTCTCAGCAAGAAATATTGGAACTTCTCCATAAACCAGCTTTCCGATTTGAGAATATTTTTACCTGCATACATTTGTACTGCTTACCTTCTCTCTTGATTTTTCCACAGTAAATTATTCATTAAATAAATAAATATTGAGCACTCATCCTGTATTGGCACTGTTATAGGTGTTGGAGATACATGTGTGAAAAAATTCTAATAAATACTAAAAGACTGTGTACTACATTCAGAAATCTAAAAAAAAAGAGAGAGAGAGCAAGCAAGAGAGAAAGAAAAGGAAGTAGCTGGGGGAGGCTGTATCAGAGCACCAGTCTTGGAAAGGGCAAAGAGACGATCAATAGGTAAAATGATTGTCACTTTAAAGAAGGCATGAAAGCGACAAACATTCCAAGACCTAGGACGTGACCCTGAAGATTAACAATAGAAACCCAGCAGTCTACAAACTGGCGTTTATGTGCACCTTCTTACAGACGTTACTAGCATCCAGAAAATCAATTCTCACCTCTCTATATAATTTTACCTAAAACTGATCTCTGAAATCATACTCATGTTTGAGGTCTCATATTGTAGCTTCCTTTTCCATTGCCCCTGCTTCACAGTCACCTTATTTTCACGTTATGAAAGACATTTCTTCCACCCATTTAAATCTCACTGTGAGCCATTGTCCTAAGGTATAAAAAACTTTTGTGCCCTAAATAAAAGGTCAACTTAAAATGCTTTTTTAGTGCTTCCCTTTATCAAGGCACCAACTATCTGTGCTAGGCCTTCATGCCATTTACTCTTTCATGTATATATTTTAACACAAACCCATGTGTGTGCATACACATACAGTGTGTTCATATTTCATTTAAGGATGAATATGGCGGTTGGAATGGGGTACCCTATCCAGTAATGTTATGCTGTGAATTTATATATATTGTGGAGCAAATTCAGATATACATATTGTAGACAAACTCAGATATATTGCAGGAGTAATGACAGCTTTTGTTTAATCTCACAGGCTGATTAAAAATGCATAAATACTAGAATGAATCCCAGGAGAACAAAGCAAAAACATTATCTGTAGGAAATATTGAAAGTAACTCTACCTTATTTCATCCAAGCAAAAATACTCATGGTAGGATCCATGTTTTATCTCTCTCTCTCTCTATCTCCCAACCAATCTTACCAGCTCTGAATTGAAATGATTGTCTGGAATATATTCACTAACAACTTTATTTGAATAAGCTTTACTTTATTTTCAAACACATTTACTTAAATTTAAAATAAAGCAAGAAAATAATAGAGAGCAGGCATGATTTGCCTGATTTGTTTGACAAAGACAGGCTATGCCAATTATATTATATAGTGGCTATTTCATATATATTGAAAATATTTTTTAAAAATTTGTAGAGTTTCAAAAAATAACATTGCTACATAAAGATTATATTGATAATTACTATTGAAATTCACGATATTTATATTTACCTAATACTTTCGAAACAATGAGGATCTAAACAAGTTATTAGCAAATAAATGAAGAATTATTTTGATAAATCACTGTGCAGGTTTCATCACATAATCAAAATGAGTGTAACAAAATGAGTAACAAAACTCTTTCAATTCCTTCCTATTTATTTATGTAAAGAATATCAGTGTTTACTTCCAACAAATTAGAATTATTGCCCTGTAAATAAGTTATATTAATTCATGGGTACCTGAACTCATGAAATAAACAGCCTGTTCAACTCATTAAGAACTGCATTTCCAACAAAATATTTACTTCTTGTACATTTTTAATTTGCAATCACATATTTATGTAATTTTGAATTGTAAGGATTGATAATATGTATAACTCAATTTTATCCTAAAAACTCATAGTCACAGGAAGCTTTTCAAATAAACTTTTGGTTCACATACATATCTTTGTTTCAAAAATATAAGAATAAAATGATTGCAGCAGTTTGATATTATTGATGAATTCCAAAAAGAAATACTGGGTTATGTTTGTAAACTGATCCTTTCCTCTGGGCATAGATTACATTGGATTCATAGGTTTAATTGATTAAGCAAATATGTAAACCTCTTGTGCCAGTAGGGCTTTGAATCCCCACCCTTTGGTGGGCGGGGACTCACAGATAAAAGGCATGGCAAAGGACAGAGTTAGAAAGATTTTGATGTTGGAGTTTTGATGTTGGAGTTTGATGCTGGAGTCTTAAAGTGGAGCCCCAGGGAGAGAGACAGAGCCATTTGCCTGCTGGTCTACAACTGGTCTTGTGGAGAAAACAGCATGGTGAACCTTGAAGACAGTATATTGAGTGAAATAAGCCAGACACAAAAGGACAAATATTGTATGATTTCACTGATATGAAATAAGTAGAATAAGTAAAATCATAGAGGTAGAATCTAGAATATAGGTTACCAGGGGCTGTGTTGTGGGTTGGGAATGTACAAATTAATGCTTATGCTTAGTTTGTAGAAATTTCTATTTGAGTTGATTATGAAGGTTTGCAAATGAATGGTGGAAATGGTAGCTCCATAATGTGAGTATAATTAACAGCACTGAATTGTATATGTGAATGTGCTTAGAAGGGAAAATTTTAGGTTATATATATTAGTAAAATAAAAATTAAACTATAAAAACATAGGACTGTACAACACAGTGAACCCTACTGTAAAGAAGTGACTATAGTTAATAGTACAATTCTACAGATGTTCTTTCATGATTTATAATAAATGTACCACAGTAATGTAAGGTCTTAATAATAGGATGGCATATTGGAGAAAAACATTCTAATGTAAACTATGGACTCTAGTCAATAGCACAATTATAAAATTCTTTCATCAAGTGTAACAAAGATACATACTAATGCAAAGTATAAATAATGGGGGGCAGTTTATAGGAATACAGTACTTTTTACATGATTTTTGTATAAACCAACAACTTTTCTAATTAAAAAAAAAAAAGAAATGTGCCAGGTAATGAAAAATACATTATAAAGTAAAATAAATCAGGGTAAGTAACTAAAGAGTGATGGAGCTATGTTAGTTAGGGAATGTCTCTTTAATGAGGTGACATTTTAGCAGTGCCCTGAATGATGTGACAGAGGGAGCCAAGAGCCATGAGTTCACAGCAGAGGAAGAGGAAGTGCTAAGGCTCTCATGCAGGATGGTGCTTGGCAAGTTAGAAGAAGAAAGAAGAGGCCTCTGGCCAGGCAGAGTGAACCAGGGGGAGAATGAGGGGAGGTATATTAGTCAGCCAAAGGGGTGCTGATTTAAAATACCAGAAATCTTTTGGCTTTTCTAAGGGATATTTATTTAAGGTTTGTAGGGGTGCTAGAGCCCAATAGTTAAATGGCCTAAGCATCCTGGATACTTCTTTGCCATATCCAGGAAACAGTGACACAGCAAAACTGCACTCAGCTTCCAGGATGGACTTGATTCCAACTGACCCATGTGCCAACTAATCAATATATGTAACATGATAGGTATGCGACTGTAAGAGTCAATCACATATTCTGATAGTAGTAACATAAAAGCAGCTCCCATTTAAACAGAGGAGCAGAGAAAACAAAGAAAGCTTACTTAAAGTAACAAGAGCAGAGAGAGAGAGAAAGTGGAGAAAGGTGGAAAAGAGCATGGAATAAACTCAATATGCATAAACTCCCTGCTGCTCCATGTGCCTTTATCATTGCTAATGGCCCTGACTCCCCCACTCTGACTGAGGGGCCCAGCTCAGACCCCATCAGGGTTGAAGCTTACAATTACAAAGGCCTTAAAGAGTAATTTACTTGCCTCACCAAAGTCTGTCGACATGTATTGGAGCAAGATAGCTGCCATCTCGGTGAATGTTCAGCTTTATTCTTCCTCCTGAGGCTCCATGGTTCCAGCTTCCTCCAATCTCAGACGTAGGCTGGTATAAGGCTCGTCTCTCTCATTTCTTTTTGGGCTTTCTCAGCTGTTCATGGGTCTGGTATCTTCAGCTGCAAACTATTAGTTGAACGGATGGACTCTCTCCATGGGGCTCCAGCATCCAAAACTAATCTCTCTTCATGTATTTACTTCCCTGTCTTTGATTGAGCACCCATTTATGTAGCCCAAAAGGGGATCAGGGAGCAGACACTCAAACAGAGCTGACCTAATAATTTGGTCAAATAAAAGCTCGAATCTTGATTTTTTAAAAATATTTTTTATTTATTTTTAAAAGATACATAGATCATACAAAATGTTACCTTAAAAATATATAGGAAATTCCCATATGCCTCACTCCCCACCCCCCACCCCCACTTTTCCCACATGAACTATTTCTTTCATGTGCGGTACATTTATTGCATTTGATGAATACATTTTAGAGCACTGTTACACAGCCTGGATTATAACTTACACTGTAGTTTAGACTCTCTCCCAGTCCATTCAGTGAGTTATGATGGGATATATAATGTCTTGCATCTGTCCCTGCAATAGCATTCAGGACAACCTCAAGTCCCAAAGATGCCCCCCATTACACCTTTTATTCCCTCTCCCTGCCTTTTGCAAGTCCAGTGGCCCTGTCTCTACAACAATGATATAATTTCTTCCATTGCTAGAGTCACAATAATTCTATAGTAGAATACCAGTTAGTCCACTCTAGTCCCATCATCTCGATTTAACAAAGTAAAAGCAAATACTCTGAATCTAATACACTGTAGCTGTTTGATATTGTTTATGAATTCCAAAAGTAGATATTGGGTTATGTTTGTAAACTGTTCATGGTTTCACTTTTAATTGAATAAATTATTAGGCCTTTGATTGGACCACATCAATAGGGTGCTGAGTCCTCTCCCCCTTGGTGGGCAGGGACTCACAGAAAAAAGACATGGCAACAGACAGAGTTGGAAGTTTTGGTCTGGAGTCTGAGAATTAAACACACAGAGAAACAGATATGTGAGGAAAGAGAGAAGGCTCAGTTGGACAGAGCAGAGGCCCCTGAAAAAGAGATGAGCCATTTGTCTGATGGTCTACAGCTGGCCTTGTGTAGGGAGCACAGCAGCTGAGCCTGGAAGGAAATGAGGCCCGGGAAGAGAGTAACCCATGAAGTCTGAACTCTTGGCAACAGATTGATAGTATTTTGTATCAGCACCCCTTCGGCTGACTAATACATATGCCAAGAAGAACAGACCAGTTTACAATTCATAAACAATACCAAACTACCACAGAAGGCAAATTCAGAGAAGAAGCAAGGAGCAATATCATGATTGTGCAGGTCTTCTAGACCGTGGGAAGGACTTAGATTTATGTACATGATGGGAATCCATTAGAGAGTTTGGAGCTTCATTGTGACATGAACTGAGTTATACTTTTTAAAAAACTTGCTCCAGCTACTTATGAAAATTGACCAAGGGCTGAAGTTTGGAGAAGGAATAAGCTAAAAATAGAGAAAATAATTAGGAGGTTGCAGTTCACCAGGTGAGAGTAGTGATAGTTTATGATTAGGGTGGTAATAATAAGGTGAAGTAAAATGCAGGTTTAGTATATAATTTGTAAGTGGGATTTGCTGATGGAATGGATGTAGGAGCTATAAGAAAAATGAGTTTAATTCTTTTTGATACATGGTCTAAATGTAAGTTTCCTTGCAAATGATCACTCATCTGACTCCATTGCTATTGTTTATTCATGAGTAAAAACTTTTGTTGGTCAACCCTCTATGATAGTCGGTGTCTTCTTGATAATCTTAAGACATTTTAATGTATCTTTTCTCTTTAACTCATAAAGAATAAAAGAAATATACTTTCACAAAAAGAGTAAAATTCAAAGCTGGAGTGAATTTAAGTGAATTGCAAAGTTTCTAAAATTACCTGCTGCTCAATCTTGTGTCCTAGTCCAAGTTCGGCATGATGAATCACACTGTCCCTGAAGCCCAGGACTCCTTTTCAGGACCCTTGGTTCTCTCAGTTAAACTTACTCTGTTGGAGAACAACTTCTCTTCCACTATGCTCTCTTTTCTAAATCCCAAGAGATTATTTTAGGGCCTGATCAAGAGTGAAGACTGGGGAGCGGACTTGGCCCAATGGATAGGGCATCCACCTACCACATGGGAGGTCCATGGTTCAAACCCCGGGCCTCCTTGACCCATATGGAGCTGGCCCATGCACAGTGCTGATGTGCGCAAGGAGTGCCATGCCACGAAGGGGTGTCCCCCACGTAGGGGAGCACAACATGCAAGGAGTGCGCCCCGTAAGGAGAGCCACCCAGTGTGAAAGAAAGTGCAGCCTGCCCAGGAGTGGCACCACACACACGGAGAGCTGACACAACAAGATGATGCAACAAAAAGAAACACAGATTCCTGGTGCTGCTGTTAAGGATAGAAGTGGTCACAGAAGAACACACAGCAAATGGACACATAGAGCAGACAACTGGGGGCGGGGAGGAGAAATAAATTTTTTAAAAACTTAAAAAAAAAAGAGTGAAGACTTTGTTCTTATATCAGGTATGCAAAATATTGAGGTTGGGTAAAGAAAGCACGAGATTAAAGAGATATATTATGGGCCTGGGAGTTGTAAGTGGCCAGAAACGTCTGGTTCCAGGAGCCCAGGAAAAGAATAGGTAATTTTTTATTTTATATATATATATATATATATATATATATATATATATATATATATATATTTATATTTTTATATATATATGTTACTAGAATAAAAATTCAAAAGAAGAAAACAAAACATAGGACTGTACAACACAAGCAGTAAAATGTGGACCATAATTAATAGTACAATTATAATACTATTCCATCAGTTATAATAAATGTACCACACTAATGCACAGTGTTAATACGGGGAGATGGGAACTCTATATTTTCTACAAGATTTTTCTGTAAACCTACAACTTCTCTAATAAAAAATTTTTAAAAAAGATTGTTAAAAATAAAAAAATATATTACATTAAATAAAATCAGTAGGAAATGGAATGCACACACATGTTCAAGGAGAAAAGAAATAGTGTAAAATTTCCAACTCTTATATGTTTATTTTTAATATATGATAGGAGGTATCAAATTTCTATGCCACTACAATTCCATTTTATATAAGAATCATAACACTTTTTAACATGAAATATTTACAGTAAAATACAAGAGAAATTATATTTTTTGCAATTTATTTAAGCTTATAACAAAAAATCTAGAAGCCAACTTGAAAATATGTGTGGTTTTCAAAATTCCTTTGGGGATGCAGAAACAGAAATTTGAAAGGACATTCACCAAAGTAGAGATAATTAATAGCAGTTCTTAGGGAAACATATTTAGTCTTCTACAGTGACAAAATTTTCCTAGAAGCAGAGAAATGGACAATACGGGAATTTGTCTGGAATTGATATGATCCAACACACCTGAGTGAAGTTGGATTGGGGACAGGAAGCTAAAACAATGTAGTGAAGCACAGCCTACCACCTCCACTCACTTTTCTATTGTTGTCTTTCCCAACCTTTAAGGGACTTCTCTTTTTCCTCACATTTATTTATTTATTTTTAAGCAGTTTTATTGAGATATAGCCACATACTCTACTATCTATCCAAAGTATATAATCAATGGTTTTTAGTATAATCACAATGTTGTACATTCATCCTCACAAAAAATCTTAGAATAAGTTCATCACTCCAAAAAGAAAAGCTCCACACCCCCCGCAGTCACCTCTCAATCCCTCTATTCTTCCCTAGACCTACACAATCACCAATCTAATTTCATCTTTATAAATTGATTTATATTTACGTTTTATATAAATGGAATCACACAACCTGTAGTACTTTGTGTCTGGTTTCTTTTACATTTCACAGTGGTTTTTTTGGTCTGTTTTTAACATATTATAGTATTGACATATATTAGTTGAGTTTCAAGGAAGAACAGTCTTATAGATGCAATATTACCTATATTCATATTTCACATGAGGTTTTACTGTGCTATACAGTTCCTTGTTACATTTTTTAGCTTTCCTTTTACTAATATACATGACCTTTGACTCCCCTTTAAACCACTGTCATACCCATATAATAGTACTGCTAGTTACAAACATCATGCTGTGCTTTCACCTTCATTTGCAAAGATTAACACACAACCTTTTTACCAATTCTGCACAAGTTAACCCTCAGCTTTCCATTCTCTAACCTCATTCTATTTTCCGGTGACCCCTATTCAAGTTATTAACTCCATAAGACCACACAATATATTTAGTTCATTGTAATGCAATCATACAGTATTTGTCCTTTTGTGTCTGGCATGCTTCACTCAACATAACATCCTCCAGATTCATCCATGTTGTCATATGCTTTATGACTTGATTTCTTCTTTACAGCTGCATAATATTCTATCATGTGCATGCACCAGTTTTTTAATCCATTTATCCACTGATGGGCTCCTGGGTTGTTTCCATCTTTTGGCAATCATGAATAATGTAAGGGACTTTTTTGTAACCATGTGGCTTTTGGAGCTTTTCATAAAGTTTAATTTGACCTTCAACCTAACTGCCCTATATGGTATCTTCTGTAAGTGTGGATGGTTTTACAGTCCACTACAGGAGTCATTTATGGAACACCAAAAAACATATGTCAATCAAGACTGAAAAGATGAGTGTTTTGCCCTAACACACAAATCCAAATGTACTTCTGGAGTCACTTCTCTTTTTATAAGGTTAATGACAATTGTGCTGCCATCATTTAAGAAAACCCCTGAGTGGGACTACAGTGCAGCAATCATCCATTTGTGGGCTGCTCTCACAGGCAGAGTGAACCTATCTATAAACCAAACTCCTCCACACTATCCATTATAAGATGCAAGTCATCTATTTGGGATCAGGCATGGACAAATCTAGAGTAAACAAGTGAGAGGCCAAGCAGATGATTCAAATTCCCATTTGTATCACCTCTGATCTAGGGTACCATCTTGTGGAGGAGTTTGGTTTATAGATAGATGCCCTAGATCAGAGGTGATACAAATGGGAATTTGAATCATCTGCTTGGCCTCTCACTTGTTTACTCTAGATTTGTCCATGCCTGATCCCAAATAGATGACTTGCATCTTATAATGGATAGTTTCAGTTTACTCACAACCTCATTACTTTTGATCTGACAGAATCCAGTCCATGATGGTCGGTTCTAGTTTAATGGCCATTTAAATTCCCTTTGTATAGTTTCCATCTATACTAGAGCCTTGTATCATACCAGGAATTATTTTTGAGAGGCATATAGTACTCCAGTGAAAATGGCAAGGTCTTGATCTAAAGTCCAAGTGGTCTAGTTTGTGATTCTCTTATTTGGGCTTTCAATAAACTCATTTTTTTCTGCTACTGAAACATCTAGTTCCAAGGTCTGCTGAATTGTATGGCTCAAGCAGCAGGCCATCTACACCCTTGACTCGATCTAATGCAGGGTCCTTTCTTGCTCTGGTTTCTTCCAAAAGCTGACAGTGTTCTGTGCCACCTAGTAAACTGGTCAAAGCAATGGTACTAGCTATGGAATACTGACTCCAGAGCCCAAGAAGCCTGCCAGGCCTTGGGCTTCCTAGAGGTGGGAGATGTGAAATACAGAATTCATTATTAATTTGTAGAGGATATGCAACCATGACCAAATCACTAGGCTTCTCAAAAATTCACTGAAGTAGCAGACTTCGGAATTTTGGTAGCCTTTTTCTCCCATACTTTTTTTTAAATCCCCCACTCCTTGTTGCTTTTTGCGTGCTGTCTGCACTCTGGGCTCATTCGCTGTGCATTCTTCTGTGTCTGTATTTACTTTTTATTTACTCCCCCCACCCCTTGTGGCTTGCTTGCTGTCTGCTCTCTGTGTCCATTATCTGTGCACTCTTCTACGTTTTTGCTTGTCTCCCTTTTTGTTGTTTCACCTTGCTGAGTCGGCTCTCCATGGTGCTTGCAGGCCGGCATCTCTCCACTGCATGTGGGCAAGGCTGCCTTCACAAGGAGGCCCCGGGACACAAACCCAGGACCTCTCATATGGTGGACGGGAGCCCAACTGATTGACCCACAGCCACTTCCCTCTCCCGTACTTTTGAGAAACACATGTATCTTAAAAAGATGTGCAATGTACTAGCCTTTTCTTGCACATCCAATTCAATGACACCACAACATTCATATAGTAATGGATGTAATATTTTGTGGAAAGCCCAGATATTCCACATCTCTTTTGGACTATGTAATGAAAGAGAACAGGAGGATTGCCATAGCCATGGGATAAGGCCATAAGTGTGTGCCTATATCCATCCCAAGTAAATGCAAATTCTTACTCCTCCTCTTACCTGATAGATATGGCAAACAATGTATTTACCAGATCAATGACAACATATTATCATATACTTGAGGCTGTGTTGATCTACTCCTTTCAGCAAAGATGCCTTGTCTTATACAGCAGCTGTAATTGGGGTTAATACTAGGTTAAGTTTGTGGTAGTCTAGTGTCTTCCTCTAGGATCCATCTGGTTTTTGCAAGAGCTAGACTAAATTAAAAGGACATATGATAGAACTAACATTCCTGAATCCTTTTGGATTTTAAACATGGCATTGATCTTAGTCATTCATAGGTATTATTATTATTATCTTTGTGGGGAGGAGTAGTTTAAGAAGCTTGGACTTAACCATCCCCACTATGTTAGCTCTCATTCCATATGCCAAGGAACCAATATATATGGATCTTGAACTACTAAGTATATCCATTCCAAATTTATGTTTAAGACTAGAAAAAAAAACATTGGGTGGTCCATCAACCCAATGGACACACTTTAAGTTGCATCTGAGCCTAACTTTCATTTATTACCTGGCCCCAGAAACTTTAGGTCCCAGGGTAACAATGTCACTTCAAACCCTGAATCAAACCATCTTTCAAATGTTTCAACATTCCTATTACTCCAGTGAAAATTTACCCAAATAAATGGTTGTAGGTCTCTTGGGGTAAAGTCTGGAAAAACATCACTGAACATAATTGCTGTGCTGTTTTCATTCAATAGGTTCCAGGTCTGAAGACTTACTCAGAAATCAGGCAAAAGATAGTGACTTGTGTGGAGTGACTGTCCTAAGTCTCATAATCATTCTTCCTTGATTTATTTTTATTTTGTCAACTGGGATATACCCTTTCCTGACACAGTACAGTACAGTGGAATCCACTTGACAAAGAGCTGAGAAGGCAGAGGTTGGAATTCTGGGCTGATGAACTGCTAGATTTTGTGGACCAAGGTAGTAAAAACTGGCTCGTCTCACAGACGGAGGACCCATAAGTACCCATGGGGCTTCACTGTAGGTCTTTGTTCATGAGCCAAATTTAAAAAACACAGGGTGAAAACCTTCAGGGTCTAGTAGAGATTGCCTCCTACAGTCTGAAAGCTAAAATTAATATAGATCCAGTCTAATAACAAATAAAACTGGGTTGAAAGGATCATAAAGACTCATCAGTGATTTAACAGTTCACAGAGCAGGATTCAACTCCCCTTAAAGAAAAACTGATTAATTCATATTCCCTATCTTGTTCTACATACAACATCTAACATAAAATCAAAACTCACTGGACATGAGAGCAGCAAGAAAATGCAACCCACATCAAGGGAAAAAGAAGCAGCCAATAAAAACAGATCCCAAGACCACCCAGATAATAGAATTATTGGGCAAAGGCTTAAAACAAAGAACCAAATGGATATTCTAGAGCTGGAAAATAATTCATCTGAAAAGAAAAAAATCACTGTTTTGATTTACTAGCAGATTAGAGATTGCAGAAGGAAAAATTAGTGAAGGTCAATATAGACCAATAGAAATCCAATCTGGAGGACAAAGAAAATAAGATTAAAAATATAATGGACATAGCCTCAGTGACCTGTGGACAAGTATCAGTAGGTGTTAGTAATTATACAGGAAGTAATAAATAGGACAGAAAACATATTTTAGATAATAATTATCAAAATGTTTCCAAGATTAGCTTAAAAAAATCAACCTGGGTATCAAAGAAATTTATGAACCACAAACATGATAAATATAAAGAGAACCACAGTTAGGCGACCACAATCAAAATTCTGAAAACCTGAGAAAATATGAATATTTCAAAGGCACCCAGAGGGGTGGGGAAAGCACACATTATATATAGAGGAAGAGCAAGAAGAATTGTTGACTTTCTTTTCAAACAAATCAATTTTATTGATACATATTAATAAAGCATACGATTTACCCAAAGTGTACTATCAATGCTATCTGGCATAATCACATAGTTGTGCATTCATCACTTAAATCATTATTAAAATATTTTCATTATTTCAATAATAATAATAATGATAAACAAAAAACAGACAGACAAGAAAATTCTTCACCTCTCAATCTCTCTCTCCCTTGCTGCGCTTAGCTGCTATTTCTAGCTATTCTTGCACAATTATTTATTCATTTATTAAGCAGTTTTATTGAGATGTATTCACATACCATATGATCTATCCAAAGTGTATAATCAATGGCCCTTATTATATTAATGATGTATAGTCATCATCTCAAAAATTTTAGAACAGGGAAGTGGATTTGGCTCAATGGATAGAGCGTCCACCTACCGCATGGGAGGTCCAAGGTTCAAACCCAGGGTCTCCTGACCTGTGTGGTGAAGATGGCCCATGCGCAGTGCTGATACACTCAAGGAGTGCCATGCCATGCAGGGGTGTTCCCCACGTAGGGGAGCCCCAAACACAAGGATTGCACCCCATAAGGAAAGCCGCCCAGTGTGAAAAAAGTGCAGCCTGCCCAGGGTAGTGCCGCACATATGGAGAGCTGATGCAGCAAGATGATGCAACAAAAAGAGACACAGATTGCTGGTGCTGGTAACAAGAATACAAGCAGACACAGAAGAACACACTGTGAATGGACACGGAGAGCAGACAACAGGGAAGGGGGACAGGGAAGGGTAGAGAAATAAATAAAAAATAAATCTTAAAAAAAAATTTAGAACAATTTCATTAGTCCAAAAAAGAAAGAATCCATACTCCTTAGCTTTCCTTCCTCAGCCCTTCATAACCCCTAATCTAATTTCATCCATATAAATTGATTTATATTTACATTTTATATAAATGGGATCATACAATATGTCGTACTTTCTGTCTGGTATCCTTCACTTAGTACAAGGTGGTTTTTTTGGTCTGATATTCACATTTTGTAGTATTAACCTACATTTGTTCAGCTTCAAAGAAAAATGGTCTTATGTATGCAATTTTACCCATATGCATATTTCATATAATATATTTAGTTCATAGTAGTGCAATCATACAGCATTTGTCCTTTTGCTTCTGGCTTCCTTCACTCAACATAATCTCTTCCAGTTTCATCCATGTTGTCACATGTTTCATAACTTTATGTATTCCTTCTGCTGCATAATATTCCATTGTGTGTATTTATTCATTCATCTGTTGATGAGCACCTGGGTTGTTTCCATCTTTTGGCAATTGTGAATAATGCTGCTATAAGCATTAGTGTGCAGATGTCTATTCATGTCACTGCTCTCAGTTCTTCTGAGTATATACCTATATACTGAGTATATACCTATATACTGAGTCCCATAACATGTCTATATTCAATTATTGATTATTTAAAAGAGAAACCAGAAGACAATGGAACAACATCTTAAAGTGCTGAAGGGAAAAAAAGTGCAAACCAGAATTCTATATCCAGTGAGCCTATCCTTTGTAATTGATGGTGATATACATTTTTCAATTAAAAAAAAAAAACTGAGAAAATTAGCCCCCTACCAGCAGATCTGCTCTCAAAGAAGTGATAAAGAAAGTTCTTTTGGCTGATTGGAAATGAAACAAGATGGAAACTCATATATACAGAAAAGGAAGAGCAGAAGAAATGGTAAATAAATGGATAAACATTAAAGGGAAAAAGTTTTTTCTTTCTTTTTAGGACACCTATTTAAAACAAAAATAATATATTGTGAGGATTAATGCATATGTAGATATAAATATACAACAATAACAGAAGGGATGGAGTGCAAATGGAATTTTACCATTGCAAGGTTTATTACATTATGCATGAAGTAGCACAATATTAACTTGAATTAAACCATGGTAAATTATGGATGCATATAGTAGTTCCTAGAGTAAGCACTAAAAAGAACAATTTGTACAAAGGTATATATTGTACCTGTAAGAGGAAATAAAACCCTGTAAGAGGAATTAAAATGAAATGTGAAAATTAGTTAGTATGTTTGAGTTGTGTTTAAAAATGTGAATTTTGAAACGGAATTGGAAGAAATATAGTATATATCCAGGTTTAACAATAGAGTTCGATAATAAGCAAATGCTTTGAAATTATTTCCCCATTCATTTATTACCCTGGATAATATATTTTTAACCTTTAAATATATTACATTATTGATTTATTTGTGAAATACTTATTTTTTTTAGTTATTTTTTTGGAAGTGTTTTCAGTGACATATTATGAATGGAATAAGGTTTGATATGCAATATTTTGTGTTTGCCAAACATTGGAAAGGCTATATTCTTGGTGCCAAGATATTTGTCAAGAGCCAATATATGTATTAATGATTGTGAGCTGTAAGTCACAAAATGCTAAAATTTATTAGAGTACAAAAAGATCACTTGATTCCTGAAGAAAAACACCTCTGAATACAAGGCAAAGGATCCATTTGTAGGTTTACTCTTTTTATTCCCCTGATAATACTAATATCTTTTATGGTTAAAGGGAGGAGGTTAAATTTGAAGGGGAGTTAAGAAAGATAGTTGGAATATAGATAGGTTTTATACTTTTGAGAAAATTGCTCATTGCAGCTGTCCTTGAGATATCTTTTTAAAACAAATCAATTTTATTGATACATATTTAATGTATCAATATAATAATTATGATTTCATAAACATAAACCCACCCAAAGTGTACAATCAATGGTACTTGGTATAATCACATAGCTGTGCATTCACCACTTCAATCATTATTAAAGCATTTCCATTATTCCAATAATAATAATAATAAACCAAAAAATAGACAAAAAAAACTCATCAGCTCTTAATCTCTCTATGCTTCTCCTATCATGAATAGCTGCTATTCTGTTTCGGTTTCTCTAGTTAATTTGTATTTATATTTTGTAAAAGACCATCTAATATATGCAATATTGCCCATATTCACAATTCACATGAAGTTTCACTATGTTATACAGTCCCAAGTTACAGTTTTTAGCTTTCCTTCTAGTAATATACATGTCCTTAAAGTTTGCCTTTCAACCAATTGACAATAGTTATACCCTTAAAATAACACTGCTAGTTCAAACACTATGATGTGCTTTCAGCATATCTATTCGTTCCCAAAGATTTACAAACTTTTTATCAATTCTGCATAGATTAACTGTCAGTTTCCATTTTCTAATATCTTTCTATTTTCTGGTGACCTATATTCTAGTTATTAACTCCATTAGTTTATGCAATGTATTTAGTTCATAACAGTGCAGTCACACAGTATTTGTGCTTTTGTGTCTGGCTTGCTTCATTCACTCAAATTCATACAGCTACATAATATTCCATCATATGTATACACCACAATTAATTTACCCATTCACCAGTCAGTGGGCACCTGGGTTATTTCCATCTTTTGGCAATTGTGAATAAAGCCACTATGAAGTCTATTGGTGTCACTGGTCTCAGTTCTTCTGGATATATACCTAGTAATGGTATTGTTGGATCACATGATAAGTCTAAATTCAACTTCCTTAGGAACTGGCAAACAGTTCTCCACAGTGGCTTACATTCTACATTTTCACTAACAGTGAATAAGTGTTTTCAGTGACATGCTATGAATATATCACTCCACATCCTCTCTAACGCTTGTAGTATTCTGACTTTTAATAGTGGCCATTCTAGTAAATGTGAAACGATGTCTAATTTGTAGTTTTGATTTGCATAATCCCTAGTGGTGTTGAACATTTTGCAGGTGTTATTTTGCCATTTATATTTCTTTTTTGGACAAATGTCTATTGAAGTATTTTGCCCATTTTTTAAATAGGAAGTTTGTCTTTTTATTTCTCAGTTGTAGTATCTCTTTATATATGATGGATATTAAACCCTTACTGAATTTCCAAATATTTTCTCCATTGACTCAGCTGCCCTTTCACCCCTGTGACAAAGTCCTTTGAGGTGCAAAAGAGTTTTATTTTGAGGAGGTCCCATTTACCTATTTTTTTATTTTGTTGCTCATATTTGGGTATAAGGCCTAAGAAACTATCACCTACCACAAGATCTTGAAGATGTTTTCCTACATTTTCTTCTAGGATTTTTACGGTTGTATCTTTTATATTTAGGTCCTTGATGCATTTTGAGTTCATTTTTGTATAAGCTGTAAGAGAGAGGTCCACTTTCTTTCTTTGAGATATGGATATCCAGTTCTCCCAGCACTATTTGTTGAATTGACTGTTCTGCCCCAGCTAGGAAGGCTTGATAGCCTTGTCAATAATCACTTGACTAGATATGAGGGTCAATTCTGAGTTCTCGATTCAGTTCCATTGGTCAACCTGTCTATCCTAATGCCAGTACCATGTCGTTTTTACCACTGTAGCTAAGTAATATGCTTTAAAGTCAGGAAGTGAGAGACCTCCAATTTCATTCTTCTTTTTTAAGGTGTTTTTGGCTATTCAAGTCCCCTTATCCTTCCAAATAAATTTAATAATTGGCTTTTCCAATTCTACAAAGCATGATATTGGAATTTTTTCAAGATTGCATTAAATCTATAGATTAATTTGGGTAGAATTGATATCTCAATGTATTTCTTCTTCCAACCCATGAACATAGGATATCATTCCATTTATTAGGTCATCATTGGTTTTTTTTACCAATGTTTTACAGTTTTCAGAAAACAGAAATTTATTCCTAAATATTTGGTTCTTTTAGGTGCTATTGTAAATGGAGTAGATCTTTCATATATACACTTTGCCATATTGAGAAAGCTTCCTTCTATTTGGAGTGTTTTTATCAAGAAAGGGGGCTGTATTTTGTCCTTTTTTCATGGCTTTTCTTTGATTTTTGGTTCAACTTGTTCTGAGTCTTTAAAAATGTTCAGCTTAGTTTATCAAAATCAGGCCAGGGACTCACTAATAGGGAGCAGATTTTCTCCCAGGAGTTGGAACTAAAGAAAGCTCTAAGAATAGTTTTTCTCCTTGAAGTTTCCTGGCAGGTCAGCAGGTGGGGCTTATCAGCAAAACATTCCATGGAGGTATTTCTTTCAAATTCCACCTGCCTATGTTTCTGGTCTGGCCAGAGCTGAGACTCAAAACAGGTTTTGCTGGTCAAATTCACTATATAGAGCCTGCTCTCCATGCTCCAATGCACCCTCCTTCATCCCAGGGAGAAAGGTCTCTGTTCTCCTCTCAGTCAGCTATAGTGAGCCAGGGGTTTTACCCAGTCTGCACATCTTGAACATGGGGGATGGTTGCCAACCCCAGCCACCATGAACATTTAGTAACACGTTTGTTGTGTCAGTTTTTTCTCTCTCTGACCCTCACCCTCCTGGGTATTGCACAGCACTGTCCTAGTCTGCTGACCTCTAACACAGGTCCTTCTAACAGTTTTTAGCCCTTTCTCTATTGTTTTTGTGAAAGACTTGAGCCCTGCCTGCCTACTCTGATGGCTTCTTCCTGAACTCTCCTCCTTAAGACATCTTAATAACTGGATGAGGTCTTAGGATATGACCTGTCAATAAATTTACATAAGACTTTGGAAGTCAGAGTAACTGACTAAGGTAATAATCCTCACTATGTTAGTCTAGGACCTTTGTGCAGAATTACCTCTAGATATTGTCAAGGGATCTCCTTATCATAGGACCCACACATGAGGGTCACCATATATTGAAGTACCTACCTTAATACTTTCCAAGTCCTTCTCCAGTTTTTAAAACCAGGCAGGGCTGGCATGACCATCTCGACAGACATCCCCAGCCTCAACCATGGCCCATGTGGGCCTTGGCCCCTGTGTTTCTCCTTTGGAGCACTCTCTAACCCTCATCTTGAGTGTGTTTGACCAGATGACCTGCATGGTTTTGGATTTGTACCTATAAGAAATGTGGCTGGACCCTAGTTCCAGGAAGGTGATTTGGCAAATGTGAGAATAGCCCCCAGAATGGTGCTGATATGATCATTTTTGATGAACCTCATTAATCCTAGACACAGGCTGAGTTCAGGGCTCTAGGCTACCATTAATCCTTCACCAATCCTTGGTATTCAGCTATATATATGGCCCTGTGCATTGGCTATTTATCACTTGTATGTGTTCTAACCACAAATTGCCCTCTTTGGTCTCCAACACCCAAAGAAGATGAGGTGACATTAGATGTTCTTTATCTTGTGAACCCCCTGACACTTGCACCCATAATGGTAACTCCACACCCTCTTGGACCCCACTCTCCATGTCAAGCAGCCTTCCATCAGTTGCTCTGAATATGTCATTTGAGGGCTTTTGAAAATATTGCACCATAATGCCAATGCAATGGCTCTTCCAATTGATGTCCAATTGATGTCCATACTTGCCTTTAATTCACATGGTGATGTTCTACTCTCACAGTTAATCTCAGGCCTTGTCAGGTGAGGAACAAACAACACTTGCACAAACAGTGCTGTTCTTCTTGCACCACCCACTGTCCCCACACCTCTCTTCCCCACTGTTGTCAGTATGTGTGGAGCAAGTCATTATAAAGGTGCATTAATAGATCACAGGTTCAGGAAATAACAGAAACTTTTAGCAAATGATCCCTTTATTATTTGGCCAGAATAAAGAGTCCAGAAAGAACAACTAATCTTGTCACATACATAGCATAACAAACCCAAAAGAGCAGGGGAGGAGTCCCATCACAACCAGCCCCATGAGGTGGCCAAAAAGTGATCTGTGTCAAGGCCAATAAATGGCAGCTCCACACATCCCACTTTGTTTACATTGTTTATATGTGATTTTTATCCACCACAGGGGAAGGGTGTTCAGCCACTGAGAATTCCGTTCTGATAAGCATCTGGGCTGCTTGTTCTCAGATTCTGAGCTTAAGGTCAGACTGGGCTTTTTATTAAACTTAACCATCTCCCCAGATTGTGGAATGGCATACAATAGAAAAGGAGGTGTGGGTAGTATGTTCATGACTTCCCCTGAAATGGAGGTGGGGTTAGGTGAGAGCTGGGCAATGGCTGCTTAACAAGATTTCCTTAACAGTGACTGTAGACAGGGGCTCCACATTGAAGGAGATCACATTCTAGCAATGTAGTGATTGCAGCCTAAAGAGTTCCAGAGAAGAAATGATTGAAAATTGGTTGCCCTATATTTATGTTCTAAAATTCCAAATAGTAAATTTAACAAGGTCAGAAAAATTAATTACCGTTATATTTCCTATATATGCTCAGTAGGAGTTCCATGAGCATCACCATCAACAAAGCATAGCATACTTTGAAAGAGGCATTGCAAGCCATAATTCACAGTAGCATGGTGGATGATACAGAGTTATGAGTAATGGTATAACCAGCATTAAATAAATGGTATTAGTAAAATGTAGAGGCAAAAAGATCTGCATTGTTTCAATAAAAAGATTCCAAAAAGCTTGGCATTGTAAGTAACAGCCTTGCTACATTTTCCTTGTAGTGAGAGACAGGAAATTAGCCAGGAATCATACATTTGATAATAAAGAACACAAAGAAATGGTTCCTCAACCTGAACAGGAAGGAATCGTACCTATTAAGAATACTCATATGCACTAATTGGCAATACATAATATATATAAGTGCCTCTTCTCTATCCATTATTCTAAATCACCAGTATATCACTATTCTTCATATGGACCCATGAATTTGGTTGTATATTTTTAATCAAATTATTTTTTACAGTGGATGCTGCCAAAATATTTTTCCAGTTTCCCAGACAGCCAAGTAGAGGACTTACTCTTTGGATAAAGGCTTATGCAGAGGATAGATGTAGGGGAGTAGAACCGTGGAGTTCACAATCATTTTTGGTCCATGTTCTAGATATTTTATGTTAACTACTTATTGAATCCTCACAACTGATCTATAAAACAGACATTTAATCAGTGCCTACTAAGAAACAGAATATCAGAAAGATTAAACAATTTTTTCAAAGTCATACAATTAGTAAGTAGCAGAATCAGTATTAAAATCCAGATCTGTGACACTGTAATCTTCCCTCCATGCTATAATAGGTGATTTCCTAGTGCTTGAAAGAGTGTGGGTACTTATTAGAGCCAAAACAAATAACTAAGCTCTATTAAGTAGCATTTATTTCAACATAATTCTTGGAATATGAATACAGCATGAAATATATTTTGACAATAAACTGGCCTTGTGATTTTTCAGGTGTCCTTTTAAAACTTTCTATGCATTCTTGTCTTTGAAAAAAATTTTAATGAATTGAAGCAAAATTTTATTTTATTTTGTGATTTATTTTTATTTATTTCTCTCCCTTCCTGCCCCTCCCCCCCTCATTGTCTGCTCTGTTGTGTCCCTTCACTGTGTGTTCTTCTGTGTCCACTTGCATTCTCCACGGCACTCGGAATCTGTGACTATTTGTTGTTGCGTCATCTTGCTGTGTCAGCTCTCTGGATGTGCAGCGCCACTCCTGGGTGGGCTGCACTTTTTGCACGGGGTGGTTCTCCTTACAGGGCACACTCCTTGCACATGGGGGGCCCCTAATGTGGGGGCATCCCTGCGTGGCATGACACTCCTTGCGTGTGGCAGCACTGAGTGTGGGCCAGCTCACCACATGGGCCAGGAGGCCCTGGGTTCAAACCATGGACTTCCTATCTGGTAGGCAGATGCTCTATCACGTGAGCCACAACTGCTTCTCTTGAAGCAAACTTTTGAATATCCATATCTAGTTTCACAAGAAGTGAACACAACTTAATGATTTTAAATCAGAATTTTCTGCCATCAAAAAGAAATTTAAAAGGCCCATTGAATATCAACTTAAAAATAAGAGTTAATGTGGTATAAAGAAAATGCTGAGCTTTAATCATAATTGTTCAATTAAGTAGAATAATTGGAAAAGAGCCATCCTACTTGGTGTTTTAGTGAAAATGAATATAAACAACAGATATATTTTTAAATGCCAGGTTAATTAACTCATAACAGATAATCTCCATTCAAGCCAATCATAACATAGAGAAGGTGGTATAAGAATAGCTAACATTTAGACAATGCTAATCATAAACCAGACACTGTTCTAAATGTTTTATATATTTTAACTCATATAATCCTTATAATACCTTGATGAGAGAGACTCAATCATCATTTTCATCACCATTTTAGAGATGAGATAATTGAGACAGAGAAGTGAATTAACTTCCTTAAGATCATTTGACTGCTTAGTGTAAGAGTGGTATTTAAATCCAAGCAATCAGATGTCAGTGTTAATACTTTACTTATTATAAGATACAGTCTCACTGTATGGTATAGTAGTGAAGAGCACAGATTCTGGAGCCAGATTGCCTGAATTAAAATTTCAGCTCTGTTAATGTACAAAGTGTGACTTTTTTTCTCATTTCTATTATTTGCATACTGGAATAATAATTTATACATATGCTTGTCAGAAGTAAAAGAAGTAGCCTCTGTAAAGTATTCACCACACTCCTCAATAATGGAAATATTTAATAATTGTAAGCCATGATTATGATTATAAGGTAGCTCTTCTTCCTTCCTCTTAAGTAAGATGCAGGTAAATTCCATGGGGAATTGTAATGGTTAGGCTACTTGTCAACTCAGGCAGGTATTGTACCCAGTTGTTTGGTCAAGCAAGCACCGGGCCAACAGTAATACAAGGGCATTTATGGACTTTAGTCACCATTGACTTTACTGCAGTGGTTAATCATAGTTAGCTGGTTATAATTACACCAATCACAGAGATTGCCATGAGCAGTGAATGATGCTTAACCCAGTCAGTTGAATCCCTTAAAAGGGGAAGTGATTCCATCACTGAGAGAGAATGTCCCAGCTCATCTTTGAACAACCAACATCTCCCAGAACTCATCAAGAACCTTCATTGGACTTCCATTGCAGCCCCTGGCTATGGCCTGCCTGCAACACTTGGACTTGTGCATCCCCATGGCTGTGTGAGAGATTCTTATAGAATCACATACCATTGACAGATATCTCTTGTTGATTCTGTTTCTCTAAAGAACCATGACTAATACAGGGATAATATAATTCTTTTATAACACCAGATTGGCAATAGGATCAACCAATATATAGGTGTATATAGGTGGTTTAAAATATAAATATTACATATTTTTAAACTGGACTTATATTTTTTTAAATGTGCTTGAGAATACTGTACTATTATGTCTTGGAAATTTTATTAAATTACGACATTTCTTTTAATCTATCATTTTATAAGATATCCTACTGCTTTTCATGACACAACATTAGCAAAAACTCCCATTTATCCTAATACAATGCTTTTTCACTTAGAATTCTTATTGAAAACATTATTTTATATTTATTTACACAAAGCTTTTTAACAGGAGTGCATACCTTAAAAAGGAAAATATTAGTAAAATAGTTTATTCGTAAAGGTTCCCCACAAAGTCTGAACCTACTACACTCTCTCTTTTTAACTCAGAGTCATTTTTTCCATGATTTTCAGCACAGTATTATTCTTTGTGCCATCAGAATTGTTGGTATCACAGGATTTCTTAACAGTACAGTAAATACTGTACTGTTGTTTTGAAGACTTTTATTTCAACTTGCTGACACCCATTCTAAAAGATGCAGTGCTGTTGTTTTTCTATTTGAACAAGCTCAAAGATTTATTTTTCCTTCAACTGAATTGTAGTTTGCTGAAAGTTAAGTAGCTTCTGTTCAAAGACCACAGAAAGGTTTTTTTTCTTTAATAAACTGATGTTTTAAGACTAACAATAATCTTGTGTGACACATCAATTTAGTCATTCCAGCTTCTTTGCTTCAAAATATGTTTTATCTCTTCCAACCTATCTGGTAAGTTCTCCTTCAGTTGCACTGCTTTGTGTGCAGCAACAACATGTGTAGATCCAACAACAAACATAATTATATAAGGTGAGTATAATATAAATAACTATGACAGGTTTGCATAGGTATAAGCAATGACTGGTATATTACAGCTGACACTTAGTTGACAGCAATTGTAAGATGCAATCTAATTTCAGGTATTTTAATATAAGAAAAAAAATGGATATCTTCAATCTGATGATATAAGGTAAGAATTTACCACAGTGACTATCTGATTATGCATTGCTCATCTCATAAGCACATCTAAATGTAAATTTAGTTTCAATTAGATAGTCTGTAAATAATTTCTAGTAGGCAGATATAACTGTTGCTCAGTTATATATCTATGGTTTTACTGCCCTAAGAACAAATCCTTAAAACCTCACTGACCCCTTGTCCTAGATACGTGGTTTTCTCTTCTGCCATTTGCCATCCTGTAGATGTATACTATCGTTAATCCATTCCTCTTGGGCTACTACTGCTCTGTGCATTCACTGCCTTAGAGTCACTTGCACTCTTCTGTTTCTAAAGATTTCCCTGAAAACATTGTATTTCTCACTAGTATGCACACTTCTTTTCTAAGACTACTTATTTTTTTCTAAATTTACTATATTTTATTTATTTCTCTCCCCTTTACCACCCCCCCTCCCACCCAGTTTTCTGCTCTGGGTCCATTTGCTGTGTGTTCTTCTGTGACCACTTCTATCCTTATCAGCAGCACTGGGAATCTGTGTTTTCTTTTTGTTGAGTCATCTTTGTTGTATCAGCTCTCCATGTGTGCAGCACCATTCTTGGGCAGGCTGCACTTTCTTTTGCGCTGGGTGGCTCTCCTTACGGGGCGCACTCTTTGCACGTGGGGTTCACCAACTCAGAGGACACCCCTGCGTGGCAGGGCATTCCTTGCGCGCATCAGCACTGCGCATGGGCCAGCTCCACATGGGTCAAGGAGGCCCAGGGTTTGAACCACAGACCTCCCATGTGGTAGGTAGATGCCCTATCCATTAGGCCAAGGTTACTTTTCAAGTTAAGTTCTGAATCCACTTGGTTTGCCAGAGGACTTCACCCTATCAATAATTTCACTAATGATAGTTTTCTCACAATCCCTTTCTTTGATCAACAGGAACAGTTTTTAACTCCCCCAAATACTGTCGTTTGGAATGGAGATAACTAGCCTCCTGATAGAGTGCTACCAAGATAAATAATGTCTGCTAACTAATCAAAAACCAGTATAGAAGTTCTATTTGATTTAACTTTGTATGAAATTTCTATGCCTCCATTGAACATATCATTGTCCATCTAGATTATTAATTACTATAAACATAAAAAATATTTTCTCAAACTGCTGCTACAGATAAATTTATGGCAAGTGGGAGATAAGCATAAAGTGATCTTAGATGAAGCATCATATTTGTAACAAGGATTATATCATATTTCTTTTTCCACTCCTTGACATTTTGATATTGCAATTTAGAAAAAACAATGCCAAAACTAGTTAATTAGGTTAGATGAGATAATGTAAAAGGAATTCATGAGAAAGTTTTCCCTATGAAAGTGAATTTTCAATTGATAGAATATTAAAAAGCTCCATTCATTTAAATGTTTATTTTGTTAACTATTACTGTTCTTGGAATTGGTGATTAAATAATTCTTCAAGGCAGCAGTTCAATATGGAAATTAGTGTAACTATATCTAGTTTTATTCTGCTAAAAATTACAACCTTGTAAAGTTTTTACATTGTACTGTGAAATCACAAACCATTAAATGTCTCAGCATGCTATTAATGTGGCTCTAATTATCTTTTTAAATGAACTTACCTTAAATAAATTAAATGCTAACCAAGGGTATTTGTTTGATAAACACAATATTTGAACATGTATAAAATATATGAGTATCATATATAAAATGTGTGGCTCATTCACTAAATGAAAAGGCTAAAGTGAATTTTCTGAAGCTATAAAAATGTGAAATTTTTGAAATTTTAAGTTTAAAGGACTAACTATGGCACTTTAAGTATGACCTCACTCTTTAACAAATTGGATAAAAAGTGTTATTTGGCAGGAGTAAAGAAACTTTGAGTAGGTTGGCAACTTTTATATACTGTCATACCCTCCAAACGCCATCAGTAATACACTTACAGTTGGGTTATTCCTCATTGCAGTGAGGAAGAATGCAATCTATGGAAAATATGGAGCTTTTCAGTAAAAGAGTGTTGGAAAGGACTTATTATAGGATTTGGGTTTTGGCTGAATGATTTGGGGTAAAGTCCAAGGAAGCAAGAATTCTTTGGATTGTGTTCCATCAGAAAGTAGGGACAAATTTTTTAAGATTGGCTATCTCAATAAATTTTATCTATATGGAAAGCAGACTAATGTAAAGCTAATACTGTAATTGATAAAGAAGCATCAGTTACTCATTTGAGCCAGGAGGGAGCAGGGTTTCCTATTTTGTGGCTTCCACAATTATTTATGTTTGGTTTGTGTGGGTACATGATTTCAAAGTGGGCTTGATTTTGTTGCGCTCCAAGATGATCTTAGAATGTTCTGAGAAATTGTTTTATGATTAACAGTACACCATGACCTAACTGTGAATGCCAGGCCAGCTCATAAGACCACCAAAACCTAGTTGATAGTACCAGGCCAGCTTCTAAATGTAAGGGGCTGCTTTCTCTTTCTCAGTATATATGGAGAACATAAGGCTGAAGTAAGAACAGAAGTTTTTATTTGCCTCAGGGATCAAGACTATATAAAATAAAATTTTGGGGGTCCAGAGGGTAGAGTGTGGTAGTTTGAGTCTTTTGTGGACCCCAGAAAATTATGTTCTTGAATTGGTCCATTCCTGAGGGTGTTAACCTACTGTGAACCTTTGATTCAGTTCAGGAGTACTTGATTAGATTACTCCAATAAAGTATAGTTCAGGGTGTGTCTTAATCTTCTTACTGGAGTCATTTATAAAGTGGAATTGATGGAGGCTGCAGAGACAGAGAGGAACACATAGAAGTTGAGAGAAAGCCACAAGAGCAAGAAGTTGAAATCAAGAGAATCCAGGAAAGAGGAAACCAGAAACTGAAAGCAAGGAACTCAGAGGTAAAGTCAGAGATTGCTACCTACTGCCACATGCCTGATCACCATAGCTGCAGCTCAGGGAGAAAGCATTTCTAAATGGTGCCTTGATTTGGACTTTCACTGCCTCAGAACTATAAGCTTGTAAGTTAAAAATCCCCACTGTAAAAGCAAACCATTTCTGGTGTATTGCCCAGGCAGCCTTTACCAAACTAAAACAAGTAAAATACATGCAATGAAAACATTCCTTTTAACCACATTCAAATATACTACTCAGTGCTGCTAATTACATTCACGTGTTGTGTTACCATCACTACAATCAATTAACAAATTTTTTCACCACCCTGAAAAAAAAACCCATACCAATTAAGCATTAACTCCCTATTTCCTACATCCAGCATGGCCCCTAGTAACCTGTATTCTAGTTTTTGACTCTAGGAATTGGCTTATTATAATTATTTCATATCACTGAGATCGTACAATATTTAATCTTTTTTGCCTGCCTTATTTCGCTCAACACAAAGTCTTTAAGATCCATCCATATTGTTACAGATACCATAATTTTGTTCCTTAATCTGGTTGAATAATTTTCCATTACATGTAGACACTATATTTGGTTTACCCATTCACCTGTTGATGAAAACTTGATTTGCTTCCATCATTTGGCAATTGTAAATAATACTGCTGTGAAAATAGTGTACAAATATCTGTTGGAGTCCTTACATTCAATTCTTCTGAGTATATACATAGAATTGGGACTGCTGGGTCTTACTGAAGCAGGCTAGTAAGATAGGGAATCAATAGATATATCTAGAGCCTGGCAAGAAGTCCACATGGACATCATCAACCCCATGATGGCTGCTGGAAGACCCTCTCCCACGATTCTGTCACTCAGAAGAAGACTTCCTCTGGAAGCCAAGAGATGCCCGGATATTCCCTAAGGAATTTATCATTGGGTCCTCCTGGGAGAATGATGAGGGAAATAAGCAATCAAAGTGGTGAACAGCTGGAACTCCTCCCCTGCTATTAGCAAAGAGGTGGAATAATTAGCAGTTTAAAAAGTGTCACTGGGCCTGAGTTCACTCTCTCGTGCTCTCTTGCCTCTGGACCTGGGCTCCAGCTGCTTCTCCCCTGCTTGGATAACCATGCAAGTAAAACCTGGGCATTTATAACCTATAATGGGAAATTGTAGCCTGGAAATCAGCCCTCTTTATCACTTTTCAGCCCCTTCCTCTCTACCTGGGACCCCTGCTCTGTTATTTTCTCCCATTTCTCATCCCTCCCAACCTGAGTAAATTACTGACCTAACTCACCTGGTGTGCTCTTGAAATTCATTTCTGCAGCACAGTCAAACACCTAAATAAAATCCAGTAACATTATGGTAATTCTATCCTTTTTGAGGATCAAGTCACTGCTTTCTGCAACAGCTGCAACATTTTACTTTCCACCAACAGTGAATGGAATGAGTGTTATTTCTTGACATCCCCTCCAACACTTATTTTCTATTTTTAAAATAATAACCATTCCAGTGGATGTGAATTGGTGTCTCATTATAGTTTTTTTTTTTTTTCAAAAGAGAGTTTTATTGGTTGTGCAGGCAATGGAGCACAAACCTGCCTCTCTGATCTACAGAAATTCTAATATTTTATAATATTGGGGTGCAAATGAATAATAGGTTGGAGCTGAACACAGATTTGTTCATTAATAAACATCAAGGGACTGAACAAGATGGACAATGTTGGGTGGGATAGAAACCAGGGTCATTCACAAGGATTCAAGATAGCAGTATACAGAATAAAGGTCAGTAACAAGATCTTCCATATGGATGTTAAACAGAGGTGGGTGTAGTAGTTACCATCCTAATAGTAAGTATTACAAAAGGGTAAATTCAATCTAGAATTACCACCACAAGAGTTAGCATATGCAAGAAAGGATGAATCAAGTCTAATGTAACCAGGGGTGGAACTACTCTAAGCAGTTTCAGTAATTTCAGGTATTCATCTTTTGCTATTTTATAATACAGTGATTTAGCAATCATAATTATTTGTTAATTCTTAGCTCTCAGTTTTTTCTGTTTATAAAATATCCAGTCTTGGCGATAATCTGGACATCAGATCTTTCTGGCTTTTTCATGCCGAAAAGGAGTGTCCATATTATGGAGTAGAGAGGAAGCTGGTTGTCATTTTGGCCTCTGGGTTCCATGTTGGTTTGGTATAGGAATAATTCAGAGAACTTCTGGAAAATAAACAATATATAAATTGAGAATTATAGATTTAAATAACTATGATACATAGGGGAAATGATTTTATAGATTTTCTTATATATAGTCTGGAGTATTCTTTTGGGCTTTGCCTACTGTCACTTTTTTTTTCAGTACCCGGCTGAAACCTGCATAAGAGTAATTTCCAGAAGGACCTTTTGACTCTATTTGAAGTCTCTTAGCCATTAAAACTTCATTCTGTCCTATTTCTTTTCTCCATTTTTATCTAATCCCACATTGTCAGGGAAGCCCATCCCTGGGAGTCAAGTCCTGCATTGCCAGGAAAAATCTCTGTAAGTTAAGTCCCATGTTGCCATGTAGATTATCTTCCTATTACCATTATCCACAGATATACCACCCTGAATGTACCCAAACTTATCTCACTGTAGTTTCAATTTACATTTCCCTAATGGCTAATGATGGTCAGCATCTTTTCATGTGTTTATTGCTCATTTGTATATCTTTTAATTTGGGTCCTTTATCTTTTGCTGTTGAGTTTTAGAATTACTTTACATATTCTGGATATTAAACTCTTATCAGATATGCAGTTTATAAATATTTTATCCCATTCTGTAGGTTGTCATTTTACTTTCATGATAACATCTTTTGATGTAGAAGTGCTTTTAGTTTTGATGAGTCTCATTTATCTATTTTTCTTTTTAACTCTGCTTTTTGTGAAAATCTAAGAAATTGTCAACTCATACAAGATCCTGTAAATGTTTCCTTATGTTTTCTTATTGAAAGTTTATAGTGTTGGTTCTTAAATTTAGGTCTGTGCTCCATTTTGATTTAATTTTGTGAGGTAGGGATCTACCTTCATTGTTCACAAATGGAGATCTAGTTTTCCAAGCACAATTTGTTAAAGAGACTGTTCTTTCCCCATTGAGTAGAATTGGTAACTTTGTCAAAAATCAATTGACCATAGATATATGGGTTAATTTCTGAACTCTCAATTAAACTCCATTGGTCTATATGCCTTTCCTTGTCCAAGTAACCTCCTGTTTTCATTACAGTAGCTTTGCAATAAGCTTTGAAATCAGAAAGTGTGAATTGTACAACATTTTTCTTCTTCAAGATGGATTTGGCTATGTGAGTCCCCTTACCCTTCCATATAAATTCTATTATTGGCTTTACCATTTCTGCAAAAAAAAAAATCTGTTGGAATTTTAATTACAGTTACATTGAATCTGTAAATAACCTTGGGTAAAAATAGATTCTTAACAATATTTAGCCTTCCAATCCATGAGCATGGATAGTCCTTTCACTTATTAGATCTTCTTTTACCTCTTTAAGCAATATGTTTTAGTTTCCCATGTATAAATACTTTACATCCTTGCTTAAATTTATTTCTAGATATTTTATTATTTTAGTTACTTTTGTAAATGGAATTTTTCTTGATTTCCTCTGAGAATTGTCATTACTAGTGAATAGAAGCACTACTGATTTGGAGGAATTTTTCTTGTACTCCACCATTTTGCTGAATTCATTTATTAGCATTAGGGGCATTTTTGTGGATTTTTCAGGATTTTCTGTACATAAAATCAAATCATCTGAAAATAGTGAAAGTGTTATTCTTTTCCAAATTTGGGGTCTTTTATTTCTTTTTCTTGACCAAATGTTCTGTTGAGAACTTCCTGTACAATGTTGAAAAACAGTGGTGACAGTCATCTTAGAGGGAAAGCTATCAATCTTTCAAGATTGAGTGTGAAGATAGCAGTGGGTTTTTCATATATACCCTTTATCATGTTGAGGAAATTTCCTTCTATTCCTAGATTTCTAGCATTATTATCAAGAAAGGTGCTGGATTTTTGTCAAATGCCTTTTATGTACCAGTTGAGATGGTTGTGTGCTTTTTCTTTCATTCTATTACCGTGGGCATTGCATTTATTTTCTTTGATGATCTAAAAGTATCACTTGTTCATTTAATGTGCTGTTATATTTGGTTTGCTGGCATTTTGTTGAGTATTTGTGCATTCATATTACTAAGGGATATTGGGCTATAATTTTATTTTCTTATGGTATCAATATCTGGCTTTTTCATGTTGGTCTCATAAAATGATTGAGAAGTATTCCCTCCTCTTCAATTTTTTGGAAGGATTTGGGCAGGATTGGAGCTAATTCTTTTTGAACTGTCTGGTAAAACTCACCTGATCCTGGGCTTTTCTTTTTTGGGAGGGATAGATAGAGATAGAGATAGAGATAGAGATAGAGATAGAGATAGAGATAGAGATAGAGATAGAGATAGAGATAGAGATAGAGACAGAGAGATAGAGATAGAGAGATAGAGATAGAGAGATAGAGACAGAGAGATAGAGATAGAGAGATAGAGACAGAGAGATAGAGACAGAGAGATAGAGACAGAGAGATAGAGATAGAGACAGAGATAGAGATAGAGAGAGACAGAGAGACAGAGAGACAGAGAGATAGAGAGATAGAGAGACAGAGAGACAGAGAGATAGAGAGACAGAGAGACAGAGAGAGAGAGATAGAGAGAGATAGAGATAGAGATAGTATTTTGGGGAGGGTTTTATAGATAGTAGTAATATTCTTTTCTGTTTTGTTTTTTGTTTTTTTAAATATATTTTTAAAGAAGTTTAAGATTACAGAAAAGTTACATTGAAAATATAGGGGATTCCCATATACCCCACTTACTCCCCCTCTCACATTACCCTTTAGTAATAACATCTTACATTAATGTTGTACATTTGTTACAATTGAAGAACAGTATTGAAACATTGTTACTAACCAGGGTCTACAGTTTACATTATTATTTATGCTTTGTACCATACAAATTTATGGGTTTTGACAAAATGTATAATGCCCTGTATCCATCATTGCAATATCAGGCAGAACAATTCCAATGTTCTAAAAATGTTTGGGAGGTTTTTGATTACTGATTCAATCTCTTTACTTTTTTGCTGGTCTACTGATTGTCTATTTCTTCTTGAGTCAGTCTATGTATTCTGGGTGTTTATAGGAATTTGTCCAATACTACCTGGGTTATCTAATTTGTTGGCATACAGCTGTTTACTGTATCTATATTTATAATATATTTCAATGGGGTTGGCAGTTTTGTCCCCATTTCATTTTTCTGAAGATTGATTGATCGATTGATTGATTGATTGATTTACACACCCCCCCTCCCTCCATTGTCTGCTCTCTGTGTCCTTTGGCTGTGTGTTCTTCTAAGTTTGCTTGTATTCTCATTAGGCAGCTCCAGGAACCAATCCTGGAACCTTCCAGAGTGAAAGAGAGGTGATCATTCTCTTGTGCCACCCCAGCTCCCTGGTCTGCAGCATCACTTATCTCTGCTTTGTGTCTCTTTTTGTTGCATCATCATGCTGCACCAACCCCTCAAATGGACCAGCACTCCTGCACAGGGCAGCACTCCACATGGCTGGCACTCTGCATGTGCCAGCTCACCACACAGACCAGCTTGCCTTCACCAGGAGACCCTGAGCATCATACCCTAGATGGGAGTCCAATTGCTTGAGCCACATCTGTATCCCCCCATTTCATTTCTAATTGTAGTTAATTGTGTCCTTTCTTAGTTTTCATTTGTCAGTCTATCTAACGATTTGGCAATTTATTTATCCTTTCAAAGAACCAAGTTTTAACTTTGTTGATTCTCTTTATCTTTCTTGTGTATTTCATTTCCTTTATCTCAGTTGTACTCTTCATTACTTCATTCCTTTTGCTGGCTTTAGGTTTAGTTTGCTCTTTTCCTGAACCTCCATTTGTGAAATTAGGTCCCTGATTTGAGATCTTTCATCATTATGTAAGAATTTAGAGCTATAAATTTTCCTTTCAACACTGCCTTTTCTGCATCCTGTAAGTTGTGATGTGTCATGTTTTTTTTTGTTTTGCTTTGTTTTACATTTGCCTCAAGCTATTTCCTAATTTGCCATATGATATCGTCTTTGACTCAGCAGTTGTTTAGTACTACATTGTTTAATTTACAAATATTTGTGGCACTTTTTCCCATTTCTCCCACTGTTATTGATTTCTAGTTTCATTCTATTGTGGTTGGAAAGGATCCCTTGTATGATTTAATTTTTAAAAATTTATTAAGACTTGTTTTGTGACTGAATTATGCTCTGTATCTTGGAGAATGATGGATGTGCACTAGGAAAAAAAATGTGTATTCTAATTAGTGTTGGTTGATGTGTTTTATATATGCTGGTTAGGTCTAGTTGATTTATAATATCATTTAAATTTTCTATTTCCATATCAATCTTCTCTTTAGATATCCTATCCAATATTGAAAATGGCATATTAAGTCTCCTGCCCTCTATGTAGAACCATCTATTTCTTCCTTCAGAACTGCCCTTTATGTAAAACCATCTATTTCTTCCTTCATAACTATCAATATTGCTTGATACTATTTTGAGGCACTTTCTGTTAGAGGCGTATTTATTTACAATTTTTATGTCTTCTTTTGAATTGACAACTTTATCAGGATAAAATTATTTTACCCTCCGTTTTGACTTATAGACTGTTTTATCTGATATTTGTATAACTACTCCAGCTCTCTTTGGGTTACTATTTGCATGATATATATTTGTTTCATCCCTTCAATTTCAAGCTGCATGTGTCTTTGAATTTAAGGTGAGTCTCTTAAGATATAGTTGGATTATGCTTTTCTATCCATTCGTCCAATCTCTGCCTTTTAACAGGATAGTTTCATCCCTTTATAGTTAAAGTAATTGATAATGTAGGACTTTCTTCTACCATTTTGCTCTTTGATCTTTGTAAATCTTACACAATTTTTGACTCTCAATTCTTGCACTAATATCTATTTTCATATTTATTTGATTTTCTCTATTGTACCTTTTTTTTTTTTTTTTTTTGATGAGTAGCAAGAATTTATATAGGGGCTTATACCTTGTCCTCAGTAGTGGGAGGAGAGACAGCATTTTCTGAGCTCAACTGTCCATGCCTCCCGAGAACTTGATGGGTCTTTTTATAAATGTTGCTCAAGATAAAAGGTACATAGTTTGTGTTGTACTATTTTGAGTCCCTTCTCATTTTTTAATGTATATACTTTTAATATATTTTTGTTTTGGTTACCATGGGGCTAAAATTTAGCATCCTTAATCTGTAACAACCAAATTTGATTTGATACCTACTTAAACGCAATAGCATGCACATATACTGTTCCTATACCCCTCCATCCTCACCTTTTTGTTATACTTGTTACAAAATATATCTCGTACATTAAATGTCCAGAACCATAGATTTAATAATTTTATCCTTTAAATTTTAGAATCTGTAAGAAGTAAAAAGTAGAGTTACATACCAAAAAAAATTTTAAATACAATAGAAAATAGTATGAGCATTATAATTACCCACGTGGATACCTTTATCAGAGGTCTTACTTCTTTATACTGCTGCAACCTTTTGTCCTTTCCTTTCAATCTGAAAAATTCCCTTTAGTATTGCTTGTAGGGCAGGTATAGTAGTGATGAAGCCCTTCAGCTTTTGTTTATCTCTGAATGTTTTAATCTCTACTTTTGAAAGACACTCTCACTGGATATAAATGTCTTCATTGGCAATTGTTTTCTTTCAGCACTTTAAATATTTCATCCTTCTGCCTCCTTGCATTCATGTTTTCTAATGAGAAATTTGTGCTTAATTTTATTGGAACACTCCTGCACATAACATTGCCTTTCTCATTAACTTTCAGAATATCTCTTTGTCCTCAGCAATTGATAATTTGACTATTATGTCTCTGGGTGTGTTCTTTTCAAGTCTATGCTCTATGGGGTTCATTTGGTTTCTTGAATGTGTATATTAATGTCTTTTTTTAATTTTGAGAAGTTTTTTGCCATTATTTCTTTGAATAGGCCTTCTTTCCCCTTCTCTCTTCCTTCTCCTTCTGGGACTGCCATAATGCATATATTAGCATAATGTATATTGCCTGACAGTGTCCATAGGTTCCTCGAGTTCTATTTACTTCTTTCATTCTTTTTCTTTCTGTTCCTCAACCTGAATCATATCTATTATCTTCACTATGAACCAGTGAGCCTTTCTTCTGCAATTCCAATCTTCTTTTGAAACCCTCTGGGGAATTGTCCAAAATCTGGCATTCTTTGTTGGTAGTTTCTGGATTTTTATCTTGTTACTTTTTGATGGGACACCATTTCCTTTTCATTGTTGTTGTGTCTCTTGTAATCTTTTGTTGAACATTGTACACTTTATCACTTTAAAGTGCTAACTCTGGGATTTAGTCCCTGAACTGTCAGTTCTTAAATTTGCATCCAGCTGGTGATATGAAAGGGATTATTTTGAGTGCCAGGAGCTGACAACAACACAGCAAACAACACACCTTTCACGATATCTCCAAATTGCCTCTGCATTGCCTGATATTCTCCTTCAGAGGTAAGTCCATTTACCAAGAATATCAACCTGAGCAAAAAATGGGGATCCTATTCATCTTTTATGACCCTAACTGTTATCCTGGGCTTGCAGTCATGGCCTTAGGAATTCCCACACTTACAGGAATCCAAATGCCCCCTCCACTCACTATGAAGCAGACATTTCTGCCACTTGGGTGCTCTAGTGTATAGCTTAAATTATGTAACCCTTTATCCCAGGCCACTTGACTTAATTGTTTCTATACTTTCTTATACTATACTATACTATATTATACTATATTATACTAGCTGTCAGCAAACTGCTTCTGTTGCAGGACAAGTTCTGAGCACACTGCAGGCAGAGAAATTTTTCCTGGCTCAGTCTTTGCAGCTGCCATCTGATACATTGGCACTAACATACAGTCTCTGCAGAATGAGTATAGGGATCATTCTGCTCCCCATGGTACAGGGCCAAGGACACATAATGGGAGTGAAAACTGGTCTCCACACCTTGTCAAAGACAGGGTGGGAGATGAACCAGTAAAGTCTCTATAAGATTCTCCTGCCATGTTTTGAAGCTGTATTTTCTTGATTCAGCACTTTCCTAATTACCATTTTTCAGAGTTCTGAAGAAGGTGGCATTGTCAGTTTTTACTAGTTTTCAAAGATTCTCTGGGAGAACAGCACCCTGGAGCATATTATGCTACCAACATGCTCAATCAGAAACCTATAGTTTTTTAATAATTTAAAAATATATGGTTTAAAAACTAAGTAACAAGCATCATTCATTCAACAAAGAAACACAATTTGACAAAATCTAATCCTCCTCCATAATAAAAAACAAACAAGAAAAAAAATTGAATACATAGCCAGCAATGTACTCAAGTGTGAAAGACTGAAAGTTCTCCCAGTAGGATCAGTAACAAATCAAAGATGTGTGTTCTTGAAATGCAAGTCATCATTGTCCTAGATGTCCCAACCAGAGCAATCAGGCAACAAAAAAGAAAAGAAAAGAAAAAAGGCGGGCGGGGCGGGGCAGGGCAAGGTAGGGCAAGGCAAGGCAGAAGGAAAACTATCTCTATTCACAGAGACATGATTTATGTATTAAAAAAACTCTAGAATTTACAAAAATACTGTTAGGTCTAATAAACAATGTTAGAAGAGTTGCACAAAAATCTACTGTATTTCTATACCATAACAACAAATAATCTGAAAGGGAATTAGTAAAACAATTTCTTTTTTTAGCCTTTTAATATCTTTTTTATTACAGAAGTTGTGAGCTTATAAAACTATTGTGCATATTGAGCAGAATTCCCATGCATCACCCCTCCACCAACTCCTTGCATTGTTGTGGAACATTTGTTACAGATTATGAAAGAACATCATCAAAATATTACTAACTATGGTCCATAGCTTACATATGGCATATTTTTCCACACACCCCTCTATTATTAGCACCATGTATTAGTATTGTATATTTGTTGTAGTTCATGACAGAATGTTCTCATATTTGTACTAACGATATTCCATTATCCATCACATGGTTCACTGCGTTAAACAGCCCTATGCCTTTTACAATCCATCCAAAGTGTATACTCAGTCTTTTACATCATTAAAAAAAAAAAAACCACTTAGAAAGAGGCTCTGGAGGCTTGCAAGCAGCATGGAGTTGTGCAGTTAGCCCCAATGTAGCCCCAGCTCTTCACCAACCACCTGGGGCTGTTTGGGGTTTTGGTATGCAAGGAGCTGCTGACGGTGGGAGGCAGCAATGGAAAAGGTAAAATATATTAGGCAGGTTGCTCATCAGCTCCAAGCCAAATTCCAGAAAGAACTCCAATCTTCAAACAGTTCCAGCAGAAAGGTGTCCCTTATTGGACCAAGTACAGACATTTCTCCCACAGATGGTCCAGGCAAATGAAAAGCTGAGAAAAGAAATGGCAACTGCACCACCTCATCATTTTGCTATTGAATATGTTGATGGTTCTCTTGGAAAAGTTATACAAATGGATATGGCCTTATTTGAGTTGAATTAGTCTGATTCAAAGGAAAGAAGTTTATAGATTTTAATGATATGAAAAATCTTCATGCTAGATCAAGAAACAACAAAAAGTGTGTCATAACTATATGATCATAACTCTAAAAATGTATATACAAAGACTAATGGTAAATACAATAAATTGTTAATCATGAATGTATAAGGATAGGAATTATGGATTTTTCAAATTTTCCTTACAACTTTTCTTTAGTTTCCAAATTTTTAACAAGCGTACTAGAAATGGCTGTCATTTTTTTCCTCCTAGACACATTTTCTACAATCTGCTGTAAACATAGAGTTTATTATAAAGATAGAATTTATGACGCTCTTCTCCACACATCCAACTGTGAAAAATCACCAGGGCCAAGTCAGTCAAGACACTGGTGGCCCATTGACAAATCTGAATCTTTCAAAAACTGGACTAAGAGAGAGTTTGTAATGAATTACCAACAGGATTATTGCTGAACTCTCATAATTTAGAGTTGCTCTAATGGTGATTTTACAAATGATTAAAAGATGGTGGAAGAGAGAGAAAAAAGGAAGATAAGCAACAGAGACAAAGCTAGAAAGAAAACCCTGCAATAACAGAAAGTGATCTCAATTCTTGACTTTCAAAATCCAGTCCCCATGAAGTCTAGCATTGCTCATTTCCACTCTGTGGAGTCTTGAAACATCTGAATCCTTACAATAAAAAGCCTTTATTTGACTTAGTTTATGTTGATTTCTGCACCTTGAAAGCAAAGAATTTGACAGACTACATGAAAGGAAATGTACCAGAACAACTTAACATACTCCCTTTCATATGAAAAATAGAATACAAATGAAATATTGCCTAGGGATGTACAAGTTTCAGTTGTGTTCCTGTGAATTTGTTATTTTCAATTCTGAAATTAATGTGTTTTCATTTTATATGACAAGTTGAAATTCCCTATTACACACCAAATTAAAATGACTGTTCTAGAATATGTAACTATTGCATGCCATAACTTAAAAACCCTAATATATTCTTCTTTTTTTTAAGCCCATTAAATGAATACTGCTACACTAGTTTGTAACCAAAAATATAAAAAACATGTTTAATAGTTACCATCTTTAAGACAAAAAACAAGATTTTTTTCTCAAAGTTTACTCAATTAGCTGGTGACCCTAAAAACAATGTGAAATACTATTCAGTAACTTTAGTTAGTCTCTGCATAAGTTTATTTTATTTTTTATATTTAAAATTATTTATATAAGCAAATATAACTGTCAAAGTCCGTCATAAAGAAATTAATATGATTGGTATGGTTAAAAAATTATTTAATAATAATTGCAATGTGATTCCTTAAATTCCATAATATGAATATCTATAAAGGACTAGGTTACCCAGAGAAGGGAGGGATTGTTTAAGGAATGTGTAAGTCACAGAAAACTTCTCAGAAAAGGTGATGTATTTACCATACAAATGTATGGGATTTAGTACTGCCATATGTAAGACACAGCTGTTAAATTTTGGAAGAAATGGGCATGTATATGTGCCTTTGATCTGGGTAAAAGGAGGGTGATAATACTACCTTCTTTATTTCACAGTACATATTATTTTTGCATATTGTGATAAATAAACCAGGACCTTGGAGGTCTGGTGTGTTACCCAAGAAGTTGCTTAGTCAAAACTAGAACCCATGTTTTCTGAATTATTTTTTGGCATTGTTACACCAAACATCATAGTTTTCTAGGCTGCTACAACATATACCACACAATGGGTTGGCTTAAACAATGGAAATTTATTATCTCCCAGGTTTGAAAGCTAGAAGGCTTGCTCCCCCCAGAGTTGGTAGCATTCTGGCTGGCAATCCTTGGGTTCAATGGCTTTTCCATTACATGGCAATGTCCTCTCCTTTCTCTTCTGAGTTCCACTGACTTCTGGTTTCTGGTCCCTCCCCATGGCTTTTTCTTAATATATCAGAATTTATTCTGCTTATAAGTGATTCCACTAATCAGATTCAGGCCCAACACCCCTTCCCATGGCTTTTTCTTAATATATCAGTATTTATTCTGCTTATAAAAGATTCCACTAATCAGATTAAGGCACAACCTCATTCATTTGGGCCATTCCCCAACTAAAACAACATCTTCAAGAGATCCACCTTTAAGGGATTCACACCCAGGAATGCAAATTAAGAACATGTGTGTGGGGGGGGGGAGGGGAGCAGGTCACTAATTCAACTGACCAAACAGAATAACCTACTTTTTTGTGTTGTTTCTGGAATGAAAGTTTTAAAGCTTCAGGCAGAAAGACCTGCCTGGAACACAGGTGATTCATAATATGCTGATATTAAGGAATTAAAAATAATTTAAAGAAGAGCAATCAAAATGGTAAGAAGTTTTCAAAATCATATCTCACTCATAAATAATCATTGTGGATATGTGGAAATTTAGCCCGCAGAAATGTTATGGAAACTGAGACAGACATTTCATGAAATGTTGGGCCAATGATGATGAGTAAAATGAAGTAAAGATGTCTGAGGGCATTAAAAAGCTATTGCAGCATTGAGGGAGAGAGTGGCCACAGTAGTTGCTGAGGGTAGGGAGAGGGAAGAAGAGATATGATGTGGGGGCATTTTGGGGACTTTGAGTTGTTCTAAATGATATTGCAGGGTCAGATGCTGGACTTTACATATCCTGCCATAATCCACTGTACTGGGGGAGAGTGTGAACTACAGGGTAAACTATTATCCATGTGGTACAGCAGTGCTTCAAAATATGTTCACCGAGTGCAATGAGTGTGCCACAATGATGTTGAAGGTTGTTGGTGTGGGAGGAACAGGGTGGGGAGGTGGCGGGTATATGGGACCCTCTTGTCTTTTTTAATGTAACATTTTTTGAGATGTATATATATCTTAAAAATTACAATTTACAAAAAATATGGGGGTGGGGGAGTGGGTTAAATGGGAACCGCTTATGTTTTTTAATGTAATGTTCTTTGTGATCCAGTAACTTTAATAAAAAGAAGTGTTAAACCAACAAAAAAAGCTATTGGAAGGAAGGAATGGAAGAAGCTTAGGCCATTAGGCACCTCCCTCTCACATCGGAGGTCCTGGGTTCCTTTCCCAGAGCCTTCTGAAAAGAAGACCAGCAAACAAAAAGCAGGCACAGCAAATGCAAACAATGAGGAGGTGGGGAGAAATAAATAAATAAAATAAATCTAAAAAAAACTATTGTAAAGAGAAATATTTCAGTGATGCTATTTGAAAATGGGAAGTAGATGCAGAAAACTGTGGTTAGTGGAGAAGATTGCAGAAATAGCAATGATAAATACTTCATCCTTTTTGTGTCTGCCTCTTCAGAATGTGACTGTGAGCTCCTGTGATGTTTTTCTCTACTTTTCAATCTGAGTTGACTTTTTTTTTATTGATTTTGTAAAAATATTACATTAAAAAAAATATATGAGGACCCATTCAACCCCACCACCCCCACCCCACCACTCCCCCCCCCCCCCCCCCCAGCAACACTGAGTTGACTTTATGACTTCCTTTGGTCAAGAGAATGCAGCAGAAATAACATTATGTGACTTCCAAGGCTAGCCTTTAAGAGACTGTATTAGTCAGCCAAAGGGGTGCTGATGCAAAGTACCAGAAATCGGTTGGTTTTTATAAAGGGTGTTTACCTGGGGTAAAAGCTTACAGTTAAAAGACCCTAAAAGTCCAACTCAAGGCTTCTCTCTCACCAAAGTTAGCTGCCACAGGTTGAAGCAAGGTGGTGGGTGGTCTCTGCCTGGCCTCTACTTCCTTCTTCCTCTTAAGGGTCTGTGGGCCCACCTTCTTCTGATCTTACCTGTAGGATGGCATAGGGCTTGTCTCTCAGGGCTTCCTATATCAGTCTGACATAGGGCTCATTTCTTTCCAGGCTTTAGTTATTTGAGCCTTCTCCTTTCTGTCACATGACCAAATTCCCTCCTCTTCCATGTTTGAGGGGCTCTCTCTCTTCCTGTCTTCTTGAGTGAGTGTCCAACATAGACAGAATGTCCCTGCAAGATTCCTGTTCCTTCATTGTTCAATCAAATACTAACCTAGTACTCTTGTAGAGGGTATCCTTTTGCATATGCAAAAAAGGATACTAATCAACTGATCTTAAAATATGTTGGCCAATTGTAATCACATAAGCCCTTAAAAGCAGAAGAATAGGGAAGCAGCTGTAGCTCAACAGATAGAGCATCCGCCTACTGCATAAGGGCGCCCCCCACGCAAGGAGTGACACAAGGAGAGCCACCCTGCATGAAACCGCAGACTGCCCAGGAGTGGTGCTACACACATGGAGAGCTGATGCAGTAAGATGATGCAACAAAAAGGAACACCTAGTGCCACCTGATGAGAATACAAGTGGACACAGAAGAACACACAGCAAATGGGCACGGAGAGCAGACAATAGGGGGAGGGGGAGGTAAGGGAGAGAAATAAATAAATCTTTTTAAAAAGGCAGAAGAATGAGTCAGAGAAATTGCAAGCATGAAAAGGATTCAGCATACTGAGGCTGGCTCTGAGATGTATGGACCCATGTGTAAGGACCTGAGAAGAAAGAGCCTTCTAAGAGTGTGGTAGTTTCAAGCCTTATGTACCTAAATCTAGTCCATTCCTGTCAGTGTAAACCCATCTTAAAGAAGATCTTTGATGAAGCTACTTCTGTTAATGTGTGACCAACTTCATTTAGGATGGATCTTAATCCTCTTACTGGAATCTTTTATAAATGGAATGAATACAGAGAGAGAGAAAGCCACAGAAGCAAGATTTTGAAAGCAAGGAAACCCAGAAGAAATGAGCACATTAGCCCTACAACTGCACAAACTGGACTCTGTACACAAATTGAATGAGTGTGGAAGCAGATTATTGCCAGAGACTTCCCATAAAAGCAGCTGACACATTGAGTCTGGTCTTGTGAAATCCAGAGCAGAGAAACCAGCCAAGATGGTACAGACTTCTGACTTACTGAACCATGAGATAAATAGATTTGTATTAAGCCAATGAATGTGTAGTAATTTCCATACATCTATTAGCTTTCTATTAGCTTTCTTTTTTTTTTTTTTATTAACAGCACAGTAAACCAAGAGGTGGATGTAGCTTTCTATTACACCATCTTAGACCATCTATCCCCAGTTTAACCACAGGATGATTATAGCCACATAGAGATCCCAGTGAAGCTTAGCCTTTTTGCTGATACACAGAACTGATTGGCATCTTTTTTTTTTTTTAAAGATTTTTTTTTAAAGATTTATTTATTTATTTCTCTCCCCTTACCCCCCACCCCAGTTCTCTGTTCTCTGTGTCTATTTGCTGCGTCGTCTTCTGCTTCTGTTGTTGTCAGTGGCACGGGAATCTGTGTTTCTTTTTGTTGCGTCATCCTGTTGTGTCAGCTCTCCGTGTGTGCGGTGCCATTCCTGGGCAGGCTGCACTTTCTTTCGTGCTGGGCCGCTCTCCTTACGGGGCGCAATCCTTGCGCGTGGGGCTCCCCTATGCGGGGGACACCCCTGCGTGGCAGGGCACTCCTTGCACGCATCAGCACTGAGCATGGGCCAGCTCCACACGGTTCAAGAAGGCCTGGGGTTTGAACCGTGGACCTCCCATGTGGTAGACGAATGCCCTAACCACTGGGCCAAGTCTGCCACCTGATTGGCATCTTAAGTCACTACATTTTTTGGGTGGTTTGTTATATAGTGAAAGATAAATGATATAAAAATTGGTGTCAAGAATTATGGTCTGTTAGGTTAAAAATCTAAAACATGTAGCATGGACTTTAGGACTGTTTGAAATGTGGAGCCTTGAGAAGTTGAGAGGAAACTATTAGTGAAGGTTTAAAAAAAAAAAAGGTGAGAACCTGCTATAAGATTTAGTAGTAGAAACTATATGCCAGGAAGATGTATCCCAGTGAGAGTATGTATATTTAGAAGAGCACAGTCAGGTCCCTCAGAAATAGCAATATTTAAAGGGAACAAAGAGAAAAACGTTATTAATATAGATTTGTAAGTAGTGTCTAAGGAGGTGGCTAGAGAACCACAAAAGAGCAATTGAAGTCAAAATCAATATTCAAGGAAAGACTAGAAAGTCCTTTGTAGAAATTTGACAATAAGTATTCTTGGTCTTAAAAATAGATGTTGACTTACAGTTACTCTTTTGTCAAATTATCCTAAGGAAAATCGAAATATTTTCTTTAATAGTCAAAGGAAATTTCATGAACAACCGAAACAGCCAACAATAGAATATGGATCAAATAAGTGATGGCATAGACATACTGTACCACCATTAAAATTAGTTTATAAAAGGACATTTATTTACATGTGACATTAATAGCCTTATATTCACCAATGGAAAACAGATTAAAGCATTTCATAAGACTTAGCATTTAAATACATATGAATGTGTGTGTGTATCAGAAAAAACTCTGAAAGTATATATAGGGAAGTGGACTTGGCCCAGTGGTTAGGGCATCCGTCTACCACATGGGAGGTCCGCGGTTCAAACCCCGGGCCTCCTTGACCCATGTGGAACTGGCCCATGCGCAGTGATGATGTGTGCAAGGAGTGCCCTGCCACGCAGGGATGTCCCCGCATAGGGGAGCCCCACGTGCAAGGAGTGCACCTGTAAGGAGAGCCACCCAGCACGAAAGAAAGTGCAGCCTGCCCAGGAATGGTGCCACACACACAGAGAGCTGACACAGCAAGATGATGTAACAAAAAGAGACACAGATTGCCGTGCCGCTGACAACAACAGAAGCAGACAAAGAAGAACACAGCAGCAGCAAGAAAGCAGACAACTGGGGGCGGGAGGGAAGGACAGAGAAATAAAATAAATCTTTAAAAAAAAGTATATATATAGTGGAATGTTAATTAGTGATCATCTCTGATTGGTAGGGTTACTGTTGGTTTTTATTTTTCTCCTATTTGCTTATTAGCATTTTCTAATTTTCTGTTACAAATATGTGTAAACCAAATCTTTTTCACTCTAACATTAAAAAATAAATACTAGGGAAGCGGCTGTGGCTCAATCATCTGGGCACCCATCTACCAAATGGGAGGCCCTGGATTCACATCCTGGGACCTCCTGGTGAAGGCAGGCTCGCCCATCCTGCAGATACCATAGAGCACCTCCCAGCCCACCCATGCCATGGAGAGCTGACTCAGCAAGGGACACAAGCAAAAGAACACAGAATCATGTGCAGCAAATGGACACAGAGAACAGACAGCAAGCAAGCCACAAGGGAGGAGGGGAAATAAAATTAAAAATAAATAGATAAATGCGGTCACCCCTCAGGCTGAAGTGTGGTTTGCTGGCCTGGCGGAGCAGCCGCGGCAGGCCAAGCCGCTGCCCCCATAATAGGGTGGCTGGTCGGACTCACCGCCACCCTTGAGGGAGGCTCGGCATGGGCGCAGAGTGCCCTCGGGTCTCCCCTTCTCGGCAGCCATGCTTCCGCGGCCGCCCCTCCTCCCGGATAGCGCCACACAATGCCTTGTAGGGCGGCACCCTTCTTCTTCTTTCTCCCTGCGCAGGCGCAGGGCGGAAGATTCCAGTCTGCCCTTTTCCCTTCCCCCGACAGCAGCAACAGCCAGGCGTGGGCGGAAAAATCCAGCCCGCCCTTTTCCCTTCCCCCGACAGCAGCAACAGCCAGGCGTGGGTGGGAAAATCCAGTCTGCCCTCCACCCCAGCAACAGCAGCCACCAATCCCTAAACCCTGCCCCTTCCCCCAGCAACAGCGACAGCCAATCCCTAACCACCACCCCTCCCCCCGTCCAGTACCGCCCACTGACCTTTTGCCGGCGACCAATCAGAACAGGGCGTGGCTTTGACCAGTCAGTCTTCCCCAGCCCCTGTGGAACTGTTGCCTCTCCCTCAGTAAGGTGGACTTGTGTGTTTACCTTGTCTCCGCGGTAGTTCTTCTGCCGTGCGCCCTCCAGTCCTGAGAGCCCCCGACAAGGGCCTGGCCTCCCTTGTCCCCAGTTCGTCGCCTGCTTCTCCGGGTGACCCCTTCGTCGCCGGCTTCGCCAGGCGACCCCATCAGCCGAACCGCGCAACCCCTGTGAGACCGATCCCTCGTCTGCTGCCGGACCGACCCCTCGTCCCAAGTGGGACCGACCCCTCGTCCCAAGTGGGACCGACCCCTCGTCCCAAGCGGGACCGACCCCTCGTCCCAAGCGGGACCGACCCCTCGTCCAGAGCTGGACCGACCCCTCGTCCGCAGCCAGACCCCACCTCTACCGACCGAGCAAGCCGCCGCAGATAAATAAATACTAAATGCCACAGATAAATAAATAAAAAGCAAAGGAAATAGAAGTATTTGCTAAACTGGGTATTCAATAGATTATGGCCAACTTAAGAAAATTTGTTTCATTTAAATTTGAGAGTTCCAAGGAGTTGAGGAATGAATGGGAGCACCCAATTCACAGGGATGTCATATGGATTAAATAAGATAATTCAGGCAAAAAAAAATTGACCAGTGCTTGACACATAATAGCAGAGTAAGCACTCAATAAATGCCAGTTACACTTTAAGTCCTAGGCCTTTTTCCACCTCACTCGCCATATCTGTAAATGGGGTTAGGGAATATTTGCTTGTATGTTGTCAGACTGTTGAGAATTAAATTTTCTAATACTTGCAAAACCCAAGCCCTAAACCTTGGCTTGGAAATATTTCTTAATGAATGAAGCAGTAGAGAGAGAAAGTCTATACAGCCCTTATAACAAGCTTGACAGTGAAGTGAAGGAGGTGTGAGAAAGGAGTACACAGAACTAGAGGAAGGTATTCTGGAAAAATTGAGCATATTTATATATATATATATATTTTTTTTTTTTTTTTTTTTTTTTTTCTGAAGAGAAGGAACTAGTAATGAGTGAGAAATGGAAGCTATGAAGCTATGAAGAAAGAAAGGATAACTGATTTGTGAAAAAATATCCTTGGGGAAATGATAGTGGATATACTCTAAAGAATAAGAATGGCTTTTAATTTGTCATATTTCCTGTGAGACAAGGATCTAAGAGTAAGTATCAATATGGGGACACAAATATTTAGGACAAGTTTTTTCTTGGTATGTAGCATATTTTTGACCCACAAATTTGTAAACATTGGTTATTATTATCATTTCTTGTTTTCCTTGGTGTATTACAAAAGCACCTCAACATTAAAGGGAAACTTAGGAAAATATTTCATTGATTAAAAAGAAATGAAAGACATTTAGTTACTTGAGTAGTGTCTTATCTAACATCTTACATCAAAATTATTGCTAAGTCTGAGCTATCTTTATACAATTAAGCTTCAGTAATTTGGATTCCTACTTCATATAACCACAAGATATGTACTTATTCCCTTAGCAATTTGAACTAACATTTTGAACACTTTTAATTTTGGGGATCCATAAAAGGAAACTTTTAAAGGATTTTTTGGCAGGTTCTTTGGCTAGGTTCACTGAATCTATTCATGAGAACAAGGGTATTTTTTACTGGTTGCAGACCAAACTGAAGGTACAACTTACTGGGCAAACATTCCTGTTTATTTGTCTTGATAAACTATTTGATTTATGGTTGAACTGTACCGGTTTTACAATAGTTCTGCATAATACATAAATAACATATAGGAGACAAGACAGGTGGTTGCTAATTTCTTAAGGACAATGTATAATACTGTGAAGTCTTAAAGTCAATTTAAATTTTATGTAGCTATATTTCAATTATCATCATCTTAATCATCATCCTTATCATTATAATCATTTTACTTTCACATGGAATAGAAGTTTCTTCTAGAAAATGAATGTGAAAATACTTCATGTTTCATAACTATTTTGGTTATATCCCTCCTTAATTTGTAATAAATTTTGATGCAATTTTAAAAAATAGACTAGAAGGATACAGTTTTATGAGAGAAATAGTTAGTCACAGTAAGTCACTTACAGCAGAATGACAAATCATTAACACCTGCCAGGGAGAAAATTGTCACAAACTTGCCCAAGCTTCACTCACTTCTGCTATGCCAGATAAGTCATGTGGGAAGGAAACTGTCCCTCACCCCATTTTTTTTATCTTTGCTCCAGCCACTACCAATCCACCCCACCCTCCGTCCATTCCCCCCATCCCCCGTCGGTCCCAAAACTGGGATGAAGCCATCCAATATTTTTTTTCTTTTTTAAATAAAATTTTATTGAAGTATATCATTCATACATGAACATACACAAACAATAAGTGTATAGTAAAATTTGTGAACTTAAAAAAAAAACATGCATCATCACACAGGACTCCCATATATCACCCCACCAACAGCACCTTGCATTGTTGTGAAACATTTGTTACAAACTATGAAAGAACTTCATTAAAATATTACTAACTACAGCTCATTTCCTACATTTTGTGTATTTTCCTCCAACCCACCCAATTATTAACATGCTATATTAGAATTATATATTTTTTATTATTCATGAGAAAATGTCCTATTTTTCCTGTTAATCACAGTCCAACATCCACTATGAATTTCCTGTTATACAGTTCCATGCTTTGAACAACCCATTCAAAAAGTACACTCAGTAGCTCTTATTTTCATCAGAGTTGTGCCGTCATCACCTCAATCAATTTTAGCACATTTATATTACTCCAAAAGAAAAATCCCCTACCTGCTTATACCACCCGTTGTTGTCGCTTACTATGGAAGTAATATATTCTTGCCATTGCTGCAAAATAGTACAATGTTACTGTTAACTATCATCCAAAAGTTACATTAATTGTACTTTTCCCATGTATCACCATATTCACAACACTTTGTAAAAGAAGAGAATTTTTTTTAAAGGCAGTACCAGGGATTGAATTTAGGACCTCATACATGGGAAGCAAGCTCTCAAACCAGTGAGCAACACCAAATGCAGAGAATTCTTATATTTATACCTTATATTTAACAGCCCTGCCTAATATTTGTTTAGTATTTAGCTATCACTTTTATGCCATTTTGCTATCTTTTCACAGAATTAATTTGTGAAATAAATAAATGGATATATCAATTAAACCTTTTATTAAATTCCCAGTACCAGTTTGGTGGATTATTTTTTATTTTGTTGAACTTAGCAATAAAGAATACAATTTTGCAGACTAGCTTTACTAAAGTTAAATATAGTGACCATTAACAGAAACGGATAGGTTGTTTTGATTTGTTTGTTTTAAGTTCTGAGGAAAAGTAGGGCTTTGAACATACTTATGTGTGATAAGGGGAGTTTGTTAACAAGATAGATATTCAGGTCTCTCTCCAAGGGAATATGGTGGTATAGGTTCTAATATGGCCTTGAAAACACCTAATAGAAATAATTAGATTCATTCAATTTATATTTAAAAACATTCCAGGTAATACAGATAGTCCTGGAATTACCTGTAGTATGTATAGCAACTATATTTAATGTATAGGCGTTCAAGAGAAAAGAAATCAAGATAGCAGGTAATGGGACAAACATAGTTCTCATCTCTTGGTTATCTATTTTTCTGGTAAGTTATTTAAACATAAAATAAAAATGCACTAAGTCAATATATTTAAGTATACTTAAACTGGATAAATTAAAACAGGTTATTGTTTATTTCATAGCTTTTGCACTGATTATTTGGATATTAGTAGAATTTTCTAATTGGAAAAGTCATAAGATGCCTTTCATGATTTTTACTTAGCAGAAGTTAAGACTATCAATAATTTGCTTTTTTACTTAAATGCTATTGATTCTCATGACTGATAGCTTTAATTCTAGTTCAGTTCTGATATATCTAAGATGCTATAATGAAATTAGTATGACTGAGTAATCCAGTGAATATTTTTAATAATCCTGGGGTCAGGTATTCTGTAACAATGAGTGCCAGAGATATTCTTAAATAATTTGATGTAAAAATGTGTTAAGTGGGGAAACGGACTTTGGCCCAGTTGTTAAGGCGTCCGTCTACCATATGGGAGGTCCGCAGTTCAAGCCCCGGGCCTCCTTGACCCGTGTGGAGCTGGCCCATGCGCAGTGCTGATGCGCGCAAGGAGTGCCATGCCACGCAAGGGTGTCCCCTGCGTGAGGGAGCCCCACGCGCAAGGAGTGCGCCCGTGAGGAAAGCCGCCCAGCGTGAAAAGAAAGAGCAGCCTGCCCAAGAATGGCGCCGCCCACGCTTCCCGTGCCGCTGACGACAACAGAAGCGGACAAAGAAACAAGACGCAGCAAATAGACACCAAGAACAGACAACCAGGGGAGGGGGGGGGGAATTAAATAAATAAATAAATCTTTTTTAAAAAAATGTGTTAAGTGGCTACTTAATGAAATACATAAATCTAAAGTTGACTAGATCTGATAGTGTCAAACTTATTTATAAGATTTGTCTTTCAACAAAATTTTAAAATTAGAACAACCTATCAATAACTCAGCATTATTAAATTACAGTGCAATTGATAATATATTATTTATGGTGACAATAGTAACTAATATCCATTGAGAATTTACAAGCACTTTACATACATTATTTCTTTAAATCCTCACAGCAATTCTTCAGCTTGATGGTATGGTTACTTATATTTTAGAGATGAGTTTCAGAGAAGTGATTTGTCATGGTCAGAGTTGGTAGTAGGACATTTTCCATACTCATTTATGGCCTATCTGTAATTTACTATCTTAATCATAAATATGCTTTACTTCAGTTATCAAATAATTCAGGCAACAAAAATCAGAGTTTTTCTTACTTAATTTTAATGCTCTTAATTGTTTTATACATTAATTCAATAGATATTAACTGAGGAGTTACAACATGCAAGATATTACCCTAGAAACTGGTGACAAAGACATTAAAAAGTAAGAAATGATCCACTGCTCTCATGAATCTTTATCTGATAGGTTTCATAAACCTGTACTAACTGATTAAGTGGCTCATGGCAGTGGGCCAACTTACCTTACAACTTCAATTTTCTTTCTCTAATGTTTGCTTGAAAACTACAAAGTGAAGGCTGTTAAAATTGTTCATAAACTAAAAATGTATGTCTGATTAAAGGACTAAAGAAATAATCTGTAGAGGTTCTGGGAAGATGGGTCAGAGTTGGCAGGCAGGGCTCAGCTTTCTCACAAAAACAATGGAGAAAGGGCCGAAAGCTGTCCAAAGGACCTGCTTTGGAGTCAGCAGATCAGGACAGTGTTGAGGAAACCCCAGGAGGGTGAGGGACAGAGAAACAAAGAACCCAAAGTGATAACTCTAAGTTACTAAACACCCAGTGGTTGCTGGGAAGGCACCCTTCCCCCACCTTCAAGGCATATAGCCTGGATGGAACACATGGCATACTGCAGCCAACTGAATGGGAGGGTGCAGGAAAGGGAAGAGAGTGGTTTCTCTTTAGTAAATTTAGTAATCAAAGACTGGAAGACCAGAAACACAAGCAAGCAGATGTTGGAAGAAACACCTCCATGGAAAGTTTTGCCAATAAGCACCATCTTCTGTCTGGCTGGGAAATTGCAAAGAGGAAAAATACTTCCAGGTGGTCTCTCTTGACTTGAAATTCTGGGAGAAAATCTGTGCCATATTAGTGAGTCCCTGACCTGATTTTGATAAATTAAGCTGGGCAATTTTAAAGACTCAGAATAAGTAGAATCAAAATATCAAAGCAGGGAAACAGACTTGGCCCAGTTGTTAGGGTGTCCATCTACCACATGGGAGGTCCACGGTTCAAATCCCGTGTGGAGCTGGCCCATGCACAGTGCTGATGCATGCAAGGAGTGCCATGCCATGCAGGGGTGTCCCTGGCATAGGGGAGCCCCATGTGCAAGGAGTGTACCCCATAAGGAGAGCTGCCCAGTGTGAAAGAAAGTGCAGCCTGCCTAAGAATGGTGCCACCCATACGGAGAGCTGACACAACAAGATGATGCAACAAAAAGAGACACAGATTTCCATGCCACTGACAACAGAAGCGGACAAAGAAACAAGACACAGCAAATGGACATAGAGAACAGACAACCAGGGTAGGGGGGAAGGGGAGAGAAATAAATAAATAAATCTTTAAAAAATATATCGAAGCAAAGCAAGGGGTGGGGGTGAACACTAAGCAAGAGAGAGAAATTGACCTTCAGAGAAAATTTACCAACATATTCTGATGCCTAGACATTAGCAAAAAATTAAAAGTCATATTAGGAAACAAGAAGAGATGGCCCAGCCAATGGAGCAAACCAATCAACCTGATGAGATACAGAATTTAAGAAAGCTAACAAGAAGTAAACACAAAAATTTCCTACATCAGTTCAAAGAATTGAAGGAAAATATGACTAAAGAGATAAAGTATATTAAGTATATTGGGTGAGAATAAAGAACAATTTGAAAGCCTGCAAAGAAAAGTAACAGAGCTTATGGGAATGGAAGACATGATGGGTGAGACTAAAAATATATTTGAGGCACATAACAGCAGATCTGAATTAATGAAAGGCAGAATTTATGATATCAAGGACAGAAGAACATCTGAACTTGAAAAAAACAGGAGAACACAGAAAAAAGAGTGGAAACAATGAAACAAAGTCTCAGAAAATTGAATGACAATGTGAAATGCACAAACACATATTATTGGTGTCTCAGAAGTAAAAGAAAATGGAAAAGGGGCAGAAAAATATTTTAAAATAATCAATGAGAAATAACAAGAATAAATATGTTAGGAAGCAGTGAAGGCAGTGCTGAGTGGGAAATTTATAGCAGTAAATTTGTACATTAAAAAAGAACAAAGAGGTAAAATCAAGGACCTAACTTCACAACTGAAGAAATTGAAAAATAATGGCAAACTAAATTCACAGAAAGGAGAAGGAAAGAAATAACAAAAACTAGAGCAGAAATAAATGATTGTTTTGCAAGTTCACAATATCTATAACAAAAATATATTTTAAAAATAGTATGGGTTGGGAGAAAAATGCACCACATGTAAGATATGAACCATAGTTGGTAGATATATTTTGATGATGCTCTTGCATAGTTTGTAACAAATATTTCACACCAATGTAATGAGTTGGTGGAGGGGTGATGTATGAGATCCCTGTGTGATGTTATGTATGTTAATTTTATAAGTTCATAATCTTTACTATACACTTATTGTTTATGTATGAATGATATACTTCAATAAAAAAAAGAGATCCAATAAGATTAAATGCCAAACTTTCATCAGAAACTATTGAGATGATAAGAAAGTAGAATGAAATATTTAAGGTAATGAAAGGAAAAAGTGGCAGTGAAGAATACTGTATCCAACAAAACTGTCCTTCAAAAATGAGGATGAGTTTAAAGTTTTCAGAGACAAACAAAAACTGGGCAAAAGACCAAAGTAACAAGAAATATCAAAGGTAGTGCTGCCTCCTGAAAGGAAAAACATGGGTGAGAAACATGAAGAAAAGTGTAGATATGAAGATTATCAGGAAGGGAAATTAAAGGTTTAAAAGACAGGCAATAATAAGATATGAAAACAGAAAGCCAAAGGATAAAATGGATGAAGTAAGCAATGTCTTTACAGTAATAACACTGAATATTAATTGCTTGAACTCCTCAATCAAAAGATAGACTCAGAGAATGGATTTAAAAAATATGAACTATCTATATACTTGATACAAGAGTCTCACTTCAGATGTAAGGACACAACTATGTTGGGAATGAAGGGTTGCAAAAAGATATTCCATGCAAATAGTAACCAAAATAAAACTGAAGTAGAGATACTAATACCAGACAAAATAGATTCTAAATTCAAAACTATTAAAAGGGATGGTGACGGTCATTATATATTAATAAAAGAGACAATTCATCAAGAAGAAATAACTAAAATAAATATTGATTCACCTAACCTGGGTGCATCAAGATACATGACACACATACTGCAAAACAAAAGGGAGAAATAGACATCTATACAGTAATAGTTAGAGACTTCAATACACCATTCTGAATATTGGACAGAATATCTGGACAGAAGATAAAGAAAGAAACAAAGTGCTTGATAATATGATAAATGAATTAGACCTAACAGACAAACTCAAAAATAGTGTGCCAAAAAGAAATTGCAAGAGAAATCAGTAAATATCTTGAGATGAATGAAAATGAGGACACAACATATAAGAATCTGAGATTCAGCAAAGGAAGTGCTGAGAGGGAAATTTATAGTCCTCAATGCCTACATTGAAAAAGAAGAAAGAACTAAAATCAAAGACCAAACTGCACCCTAAAGAACTACAAAAAGAACAACAACTCCAAGCCAAAGGAAAGAAATTTTTAAAAAATAGAATCAATAAAACCAAACATTGGGTATTTGAGAAGATCAACAAAATTGAAAAACCCTTAGATAGGCTGGCAAAGAAAAAAAGAGAGGATGGAAATAAATAAAATCAGAAATTAGAGGGGGGTTATTACCACAGACCCCACACAAATTAGAGACCAAAAAAAGTAGACAATGTAGACAAGATGGTCAAATTCCTGGGAACATACAAACAACCTACACTGGTCCTAGAAGAAGCAGAAGACCTAAAAAAAAAAAAATCTCAAGTAAAGAGATTGAAACAGTCATTAAAAATCTCCCAAAGATGAATAGCCTGGGACTAGATGGCTTCACAGATGAATTCTACCAATCATTCAAAGATGATCTAATGCCAATCTTTCTCAAGCTCTTACAAAAAATTTAACAGGAAAGAATGCTATCAAACTCATTCTATGAAGCCAACATCACCCTAATACAAAATCCAGATAAAGATATTACAGGGAAAAAAAATTAGAGGCCAATACCTCTAGTGAATATAAATGCAAAAATACTCATCAAAATACTTGTATACTGAATCCATAAGCACATTAAAAGAATTATAAAACATAATCAAATTGGTTTTATCTGAGATATGCAAGTTTTTCAACACAAGAAAATCAATTAGAGTAATAAAGAAATTAATAAGTTAAAGAAGAAAAGTCACATGATCCTCTCAATTGATGCAGAAAAGGCATTTGACAAAATACAGCAGACTTTCTTGATAAAAACATTCCAAAAGGTAGGAATAGAAGGAAAGTTCCTCAATATGGTAAAGTTCATATATGAAAAATCTACAGCTAGCATTGACTCAATGGTGAGTGAATGATTTACCACTGAAGTCAGGAATGAAATAAGGAAGCCCACCATGGCCATTATTTTTCAATATTGTGCTATCAGTTCTAGCTTGAGCAATTAGGCTAGATAGGGAAATAAAAGGCATCCAAATAGGAAAGGAATAAAAGTTACACTACTCACTGATGATATGATAACATATCTAGAAATCCTAAAAAACCCACAAGAAAGCTACTAGAATAGACAGGTTCAGCAAAGTGGCAGGATAAAATAGTAATAAGGAAAAATCAGTAGCATTTCTGTAAACTACTGATGAGCAATCTGATGAGGAAATTAGAAAAAAAAATTCCATTCATAATTGCATCTAAAATAAATCAAACATTTAGGAGTAAATTTAATCAAGGCCATATTTACTGTATCAGAAAATTACAAAACATTGCTAAAAGAAACCACAGAAGACCTAAATAAATGGAAGGACATTCCATGTTCACAGACTGGCATACAAAAGATTGGTGAAATGTTAATTATACTCAAACTGACTTACAGATTCAACACAATCCCAGTAAAAATCCTAACAGTCTTATTTGCAGAAATGGCTAAACCAATTATCAATTTTTTGAAAAGGTAAAGAGTCCCAAACAGCAAAAAGTGTCTTAAAAAAGAATGAAGTTAGAGGACTCTCACTTCCTGAATTTAAAATATATTTCTTAGGACTTTCAGGAAGATGGCATCAAAGTAGGTAGGAAGAGGTCAATTCTCACACACAATTTTAAAAAAAGCAAAACAGAAAGGACAAAAACCTACCTGAGGGAACTGCGTTGGGGATCTGCAGAACAGGAAAGTGCTGCACATCATCCAGGAGGGAGTGGGACAGAGAGACAAAAAGGCCAAAAGAAAACAGTGAGTTGCTCACCCCTGCAGCAGGGAACTGCATATATAACTGACCCTCAAGGTAAATAACCTCTGTAAAACCCCTGGCTCACTGCAGTCAACTGAGTGGGAAAGAACCTTTCCTAGGTGGATGAGGAGTCTAGCAGAGAGTGGAGAGTGGTTTCTTTTCAGTGAGTTTGGCCAGTGGAGCCCCCTGTGAATCTCAAAAATGTCCACAGCCAGCACCAAAGTGGCCCCAGGGAGAGGGGAGGAGGATCTGATCAGGTAGGCTGTCACACCTAGCCATGCTGGGAGAGGAACTAGGTCAGGGATGGGACAGAGACAGTTGCCTAACCAGCCTGGCTCTGGTTAACTGTTAGAAGTCCAATTCACCTGAGGGATGGGGGCAGGAAGAGCTTTCAGAAGACTACTTAACCTGTGGAACAGGTGCAGCTCAGTTTAGGAATTCTTGCTTTGCATATACAAGGTTCCTTATTTGACTCCTGGTACCATCTAAGAGAAGGGATCCAGAAAGTGATCCACTAGGCTATCACACCTAATAAGCACATTATGACAGGGAACATATAGACTGAGATTTTATTTTTGTTTTAGCTTTTTTTAAAATTATTTTTTATTTTTTATCAGTTTTGTTGTTGTTCTTTATTTTATTCATTAAAATGGGTACTTCACCTGCATAGGGCAGGCTGCAGGGTAATTGTCTGATGAGCACCAGTAGCTTGAGAAGCTCCCTAAGGGCCTAGAAGGAAACCTTCTTTTCCTGGGTTATTTTGTGGTTATTGTTCTTTTATTTCTGGTTTGTTGTCTTTTCCTCTTCTTTTTTTTTTTCTGTTCTTTTTCTCTTCTGACAACTTTGATTCTTTTCTTTCCTCCATTTTTCCATCTGCTATCACTTTTGTTTCATTCCACCTCTTCCTATTTGATCTTCATTTTTTCTTTTTCTCTTCCTCTATTTTTTCTTTTCTTCTCATCTCATCTTTCCAGGTTTTTTAATTCATTCTCTTTTTTTAATTTTCTTTCTTGTTTCATTGTCTCTATTCCACATCTTTTTATCCTTATGCCTTTGTATATTTTAATTTTTAACTCATATTACTTATTTTCTTGGCTCTAACATTCTTTATTATTATTACTATTATTCCTTTTACTTTCTTATCTCTTTCTCTTTCCCTGACCTAATTTTTCCCCCAGGGAACTTAGACAACTGCAAGTATATAGAATATAAGGAACCAAGTCCCAAAAAGTAAACTTATCGCCAAAACAAACAAACAATAACAATAAAATAAAACCCTAGAGTAGAAAGAGAAGTCAATTAAAAAACAGACTTTCAATAATATGTGGAAGGATCTAGACCTAATAGACTTATACAGAAAATTACATCCAAATACAGCAGGATATATATTCATCTCAAGTGCACATGGATCATTCTCCAGGATAGACCACATGCTAGACCACAGAACAATTCTCAATGAATTCTGAAAGATTGAAATTATACAAAGTAATTTCTCTGACCCACAGTGGAATGAAGCTAGATCTCAGTAAGGAGCAGAGAAGCAGATTAGGCACAAAAATATGGAGATTAACCAATACCCTCTTAGATAATCAGTGGGACAAGGAGGAAATTGCAAAACAAGTCAGCAACTACCTTGAAATGACTCCTGGGGATGAGCATCCCTGGTGCTGAGACCAGCTCAGCAATAGGTCTGCATAAAGGGAAGGTGATGCAGAACTGAAGAAATAAAAGGACAGAAAGAAAGACACAAAAGAGTAAACAAAGATGGGACCAGGGAACTCCACAGCTTTTGAAACTGAGAGCCTCAACCCTAGTTTCCACATCGTATTTACTTGAAAGCTAATTAGCAGCTGTTTGCTACAGGAAGCAACTTGCAACATCTTCTACAATAGCAGGAAGCAACTTGTAACATCTTCTACAATAGCTCGAAGCAAACTTGCAACATCTTTTACAATAGCAGGAAGCAACTGCAACATCCTCTACAATAATAGGAAGCAAAATGCCACATCCTCTACAATAACAGGAAGCAACAAATAGGTAAGCCATTTTGCCACAACACCCTGGCACTCAGGGATTACTACCAAGGGCAAACTAGCAATGCAACTGGAGAAAGATGTTGACCAAAAGGGGGGAAGAGTAAAGACAAATGAGTTTATATGACTAAGAGACTTCAAAGTGAGTTCTGAGGTCATTCCAAAGGTTACGCTTATGCACATCTCAGCAGGATCTCATTGGCTGCCACAGTAAACATTGCCTCAAATAGCAGGGCTCCTAAGGGCTCTGGAGACATCCAGACACAATAGGCAGGGCAGACAGCTCAGGAGTTTGGCACTCTGCCAGTGGGCCCTACTTTGGAATTTATGCTCCTCAGTGTGACAGAGTTGTACTCAGTCATGGTTTCCCTACACATGGTTCTTCTGTCCCTTCTATTTGAACCTATAGTTAGCACTAGAGTTGATAGGTATATGTCCAAGAGACTTAAATCTTTGGGCTTTCCATGTGCCAGTTGGGCCCTGAATCTCAACAGAGTTGCAACACCTACTCTCCAGTTCATTGGACTCACCCAGGACAACTAACAAGGAGAAGATGATGGGCAATAACTATCCCAAGGAACAGAGAGAATCTACAACTGGAAGCAAGACAGTCCCATCTATCTGCCCCATGGAATCTAAGCCCCCTCTCAATTAGTGGCAGAATGAGCATAACTATCACAGAATCCTCAGGATTGGGGAATGAATGATTGACTAGAGTAGACATACTGTTATTCTACTACAGATTTATTGTTTTTCTAATTATTGAAGAACTTTTACCATTGATGTGGAGGCAGTGCCTACTGGAGGTTCTGAGGGGAGGGAGAGGGAAAAATAGGTATAATATGGGAGCATTTTGGGGACTTTCCAAGAGTCCTGAATGATGTTGCAATGATAAATACAGGTCATTATATATCTTGTCATAACTTACAAAATTATGCAGCAGAGAGTGTAAATGACAGTGTGAATTATAATCCACACTTAGTGGCAGTGGTCCAAAATGTGTTCATCGAGTGTAACAAATGTTCCACATTGATGAAGGTTTTTTGCTAATCTTGGAAAATTTGGGAGGGGTAAGGAGTAGGGCATATAGGATCTCCTATATTTTTTATGTAACATTTATGTAGTCTAAGTATCTTTAAAAAGATTTTTTTAAAGTATAAAAATAAACCAATAGTATGCAGCAAAAGCAGTGCTGAGAGGGAAAGTTATAGGCATAAATGCCTATATTGAAAAAGAAGGAAGAGCTAAAATCAAAGACCTAAATACACACCTGTATAATTAGAAAATGAACAACAAACTAATCTCAAAGCAAGTACAAAGAAGGAAATAAAGATTAGAGAAGAAGTAACTTAAATTAAAAATAAGAAAGCACTAGAAAAATTAACAAAACCAAAAGCTGGTTCTTTGAGAACATAAATAAAGTTGACAAACCCTTAGCTAGATTAATAAAGGAAAAAATAGAGAAGATGCAAATACATAAAATAAGAAATGAAGAAGAGGCTATCACCACTGATCCCACAGAAATAGAATATCATAAAAGGATACTTTTTTAAATGTTATGCCAACAAGATGGATAACTTAGAGAAAATGAACAGATTTCTAGAAATATACAAGCAGCCTACATTGAGAAAAGAAGAAATTGATGAACCCAACAGACCAATCACAAGTAACAAGATTGAATTCATCATTAAAAACCTGCCAACTAAGAAGAGCCCAGAACCAGATGGCTTCACAGGTGAATTCTACCAATCATTCCAGAAAGAACTAACACCAATCCTGCTTAAACTTTTCCAAAAAAATAGAAGTGGAGGGAACATTACCTAGCCCATTCTATGATGCCACTACCACCCTAATACCAAAGCCACATAAAGATGCCACAAGAAAGGGAAAACTACAGCCCAATCTCTGTAATGAATCTGGATGATAAAATCCTCCACAAAATACCTGTTAATTGTACTCAGCAGTACTCAAATGAATTATACACCATGATCAAGTCAGTTTTATCCCTGGTATGCAAGGATAGTTCAACATAAGAAAATCACCACAATAACAGACTGAAAGAAAAAAAATCACATGATCATCTCTATTGGCACAGAAAATGTATTTGACAAAATACAGCACATTTTTCTTGATAAAAAGACTTCAAAAGATAAGAATAAAAGGAAACTTCCTCAACATGATTAAGGGTATATATGAAAAATCCACAGCTAACATCATACTCAGTGGTGAAATAATAAAGGCTTTCCCTTTATGATCTGGGAGAAGACAAGGATGCCCACTGTCACCACTCCTATTTAGCATTGTGTTAGAAATACTTGTCCAAGCACTTAATTAAGAAAAAGATGTAAGAGGCATCCAAATTGAAAAGGAAGAACTAAAAATTGTCATATTTGCAAATGACATGATCCTATACAATAGAAAGCCTTGAGAAATCGACAAGAAAGTTTCTAGAGCTGATAAATTATTTCAGTAAAGTGGAAGGATGTAAGATCAACACACAAAAATCAGTAGCATTTATGTACACCAATAATGAGCAATCTGAGGAAGAAATCACAGGTAAAAAAATCCATTTCCTATAGCAACTAAAAGGCTCATATACCTAGGAATAAACTAAAGATGTAAAGGACTTGTATGCAGAAAACTACACAACATTGTTAAAAGGAAACCAAGGAAGAACTAAATAAATGGAAGACTATTCCCTGTTCATGGATTGGAAGACTAAACATTATAAAGATATCTGTCCTTCCCAAATTGATTTATGATTTAATGCAACCCCAATAAAAATTACAATGGCATTTTTTACTGAACTGGAAAGCTAATTATGAAGTTTATTTGAAGGGCAAGGGTTCCCCAATAGCCAAAGACATATTGAAAAAGAAAAACAAAATTGGAAGAACCACACTACCTTGCTTAAAACATATTACAAAGCTATAGTGGTCAAAACTGCATGGTATCAGCACAAGAATAGATATATTGACTAATGGAACAGAATTGAGAGTTCTGATATAGATTCTCACATATACAGTCAATGGATATTCAACAAGGTCACTAAGCCCACTCAACTGGGAGATAATGACCTTTTCAACAAATGGTGCTAGGAGAACAGGATATCCAAAACCAAAAGAATGAGAGAGGATCACCATCTCACATCCTATAAAAAAATTAACTCAAGATGGATCAAAGATCTAAAAGAAGAACCAAGACCATAAAGCTCCTAGGAGATAATGTAGGGAAGCATTTACAAGATCTTACAGTAGGAAATGATTTTGTAAAGTTTATACCAAAGTGTAAGCAACAAAAGGAAAAGTAGATAAATGGGACCTCCTCAAATTAAAAACTTTTGCACTTCAAAGGAGTTTGTCAAAAGAGTGGAAAGGCAACCTACTCAATAGGAGAAAATATTTGGTAACCATCTGTCCAATAAGGGCATAATGTCCAGCATATATAAAGAAATCCTTCAACTTGAAAATAAAAAGACAATCCATCTTTTAAAAAATGGCAAGAGGGGCCCCTGAGGGCTTTAGAGACATCCAGACATTAAAGGCAGGGCACATAGCTTAGAAGTTTGGCACCTTGCCAGTGGGCCTTACCTTGGAATTTTTACTTCTCAGTGCAACAGAGTTGTACTCATTTTTGGTATCCTTACACACGGCTCTTCTGCCCCTTTCATTTGCACTTATACTTAGTAGTATACTTCATAGGTGTTATATCTAAGAGACTTAAATCTTTTGTCCATTCATGTCCTAGTTGGGCCCTGAATCTCAACAGAGTTGCAACACCTTTTCTCCAGTTCATTGGACTCACCAGGACAACTACTAACAAGGTGATGATGGACAATACCCATCCTAAGGAACAGAGAGAGTATGCAACTGCAAGCAAGATAATTCCATCCATCTGCCCCAAGGGATTTGAGTCCCTGCCTTATTTTTTTTAATATATTTTTATATTTTTTTACAGATACTTAGTTTACATAAAATGTTACATAAGGAAAAAATAACAAGGGATTCCCATATGCCCCACTTCTCCCACCTTCCACTTTTCCCCACATTAAGAACTTCTTTCATTAGTGTGGTACATTCGTTGAAATTAATGAACACATTTGGAGGATTGCCACTAAGTATGGATTATAGTTTACAGTATAGTTTACACTCTCTCTCCCTCAAGTCTGGGGTTATGGCAGGATATATAATGGCCTGTATCTGTCATTGCAATATTAATCAGGACAATTCCCAGTCCCAAAAATTCCCCCATCTTATACCTCTTTTTCTCTCTCCCTGCTTTCAGTACCTCCAGTGGCCACTGTCTCCACATCAATGATATAATTTCTTCCATTGTTAGACCCACAGTAAGTCTATAGTAGAATACCAGTAAATTCACTCTAGTCCATAATTTCATCCTCAATCCTGAGGATTCTGGGATGTTGATGCCCTCTCCACCTGTAATTGAGGGGGCTTTGATCCCATATGGCTGATGGCCATCCATAACTCTCTTACTTGCAGTTGTAGACTCTCTCAGTTCCTTGGTGTGGTGGTTGTCCATCCTCACCTTCTTGCTAGTTGTCCTGGGTACGTCCCTAAGCCCCCTCTTGATTAGGGGCAAAGTGGGCATCACTACCCCCAAATCCTCAGGATTGGGGAAAGAAAAATGGATAAAGTAGATTTACTATTATTCTATTTTAGATTTATTGTTATTGTAACAATGGAAGAACTTTTATCATTGATGTGGAGGCAGTGGACACCAGAGGTTCTGAGGGAAGGGAGAAGGAAACATAGGTGTAATATGGGGGCATTTTTCTGACCATTGGAATTGTCCTGCCTGAAGCTGCAATGACAGATACAGTCCATTATATATTTTGTCATAACTTACAAAGTTGCATGGGACAGAGTGTAAACTATAATGTAAACTATAATCTGCAGTTAGAGGCAATACTTCAATATGTGTTCATCGATTGCAACAAATATACCACAGTAATGGAGGATGTTGTTTCAGTGGGAAAGTGTTTGAGGGAAGGAGGATGTGGGGCGCATGAGAATACCCTACATTTTTTATGTAACATTTATGTAATCTAATGTTTCTTTTCAAAAAAATAATTTTTTCAAAATGGGCATGTGATATGAATAGACTCCTTACCAAACAAGAAATACAACTAGCTAAAACAGCACATGGAAATTTACTCAACATCACTAACTATTAGGGAAATGCAAATCAAAACTACAATGAGATATAATATTAAACCCATTAGACTGGTGGCTATTAAAAAGCAGATGTTATACAAGTGTTTGGAGAGGATGTGGAGGAAATAGAACACTTATCCACTGCTCGTGGGAATGTAGAATTGTGCAGCCACTGTGGAGGACAGTTTGGCAGTTCCTCAGGAAGCTAACTATAGAACTGCTATATGATCCAGAAATCCCACTGTTGGGTATATGCTCAAAAGAATTGAAAGCAGGGACATGAACAGATATATGCACACCAATGTTCATATCAACATTATTCACTTTTGCCCAAAGTGGAAAGTAACCCAAGTATCCATCAACAGATGATTGGATATACATACAATGAAACATTACTCAGCTGTAAGGAGTGAAGTATTAACACATGGGATAACATGGATGACTCTTGAAGAACTTATGTTAAGTAAAGTAAGCCAGACACTGAAGGACAAATATTACAGGATATTACTGATATGATTTAAGCAAATTGAGCAGACTCAGAACTAGAGTCTGGAAGATAGATTTACAGGAGACAGAAAGGGAGTAGAGTGTGGTGAGCTGTACCCATATGGACAAAATTTATGATAAGGTGGATGGATGTGGGTGGGCTGTGGATGGGCATGAGAGTGGTGCAGTGATGTGATTGGGTTTGGTGGTGCTGGTCTGTGAGGGGGGTATGGTGTGGGGGCTGGGTTGCACTCTTCATGGAACTGGGGAAGGGGTTAGAGAAGGGGCAGGTGAACTCTGGGGATTTGCTGTTCTGTGGTAAAACTACAATGTTGGGAATGTTCTTTTAGCAAATATGATAGGGGAGGGTTACTAGTGCAGGGCATTGGCTATGGCGGAATAAATGGGATAGGGTACACCTGAGGCATGCTTCTATGGAATATATAAGTGTTCATCCTGTCATAGTGTGTTATCTCAGTCGATGGAGACCTACATAATAAACAAGAAAATATTAAACTTCCATCCTGGGGATTCCTGCTGTGTTCTCAGCTAGAGGGAAAAGAATGCCTCATGAACATGGGCAGTGCCTAACAAAAGAAAACAGACCAATATACCAAGCCCTCAAAATTATTACAAGTAACTAAGAATCTTATTTTTCAAAATTTGAAACTTAGTGGTTACCAGAGGTTCTAAGAGGAGGGGGAGTGAAGAATAGAATAGATAGAACATAGGGCATTTTTAGGGCATTACAATGGTTTTGCATGATGTTGCAATAATGAATACAGGCCACTTTAAATTTCATCAAAACCTATAAAAGTGTACGGTCCAAAATGTAAACCATTGACCATGGTTAGTGGCAATGTTCCCATATTTCTACATCAGTTGTAACAAAGTTACCATCTGCATGTAAAATGTTATTAATAGGAGAGAGGGAAAAGGGGGAGAATGTTAGGTATATGGAAATCCTTTATATTTTCTATCTTACTTTTCTGTAACCTAAATCTTCTTTGAAGATAAAATGAAAAAAAAATAAGACATTGGGGGAATATATGGAAGAAATTGTTACTTTACATACAAGATAACAGAACTTATAGTGATGAAAGACACAATGCCTAAAAAAAGTTTATTGCTATTTTTAAAATATTTTTGTAATTTATTTGTTATTTTAAAGGTATTGTTATTTCATTTTCTTATTAATTTTATTTGTTATTTTGTTGGCTTCATTTTTGGAGAGGTTTTGTGTCACAGAAGGCTCACAACTGTGCTAGGAGATCACTGGTGTGGGGTGTTGGTGATGGGGGGATGTGTGGGGAAGGGCGTACCTGCAACATACCTCTAAGCTATATGAGTATGTTCAAGTGTTCATGGGGCATTGTTTTTATGGGTGGAGCCCCATACAATTACTGGAAGAATACTGAATTTCCATCAGGGGGAGTCCTGCTACATTCTCTTATAGAATGGCAAGAATCTCCCAAGAACAAGGGCAATGCCTAGTTAAAGGAAGACAGATCATTATGACAGTCCCTTGATACTGATTGTACTAATGAAACTTTTCTTGTGAAATTTTAACTTAGCCTAGTATTATAGAATACCTAAGAGTTACCTCCTGAAAGCCTCCTTGAAGCTCAAATGTGGCCTCTCTCTAAGCCTAACTCAGCATATAAACGTACTACCTTCCTCCCAGCATGGGACATACCTGGCAGCAAGGGATTATTATCAAGCACCAACTAGCAATGCATTCAGAAAAAGACCTTGACCAAAAGGGGCAAATATTAAATACGAATGAGTTTTTATGGCTAAGAGATTTCAAAGTGAGTTGGGAGGTCATTCCAGAGGTTACACTTAAGCAAGTCACAGAAGGATCTCATTGGCTCCCACAGTAAACAGCACCTCAAACAGTGGGGCTCCTGAGGGCTCTAGAGACATTCAGGCACTATCAACAGGCAGACAAGGTCAGGAATTCAGCACCCTGTCAGTGGGCCTTACTCTGGAATTTATGCTCTCCAGTGTAAAAGAGTTAGACTAATTTCTAGTTTCTCTATACATGGTTCTTCTGCCCCTTTTATTTGAACTTATAATTAGCATAATACTTGTTAAATATATGTCCCAGAGACTTAAATCTTCAGTCTTTTCACGTGCCAGTTGAGCTCTGAATCTCAGCAGAGTTGCAACACCTACTTTCCAGTTCACTGGACTCAGCCAGGACAACTAACAAGGAGATGATGATGGACAACGCCTCTCCCGAGGAACAGAAAGTGTCTGCAACTGTGAGATAGTTCCATTCATCTCCCTGGTGAGATATAAGCCGCCTCTCAATTAGAAACAGAGTGGGCATCACCACCGCAAAATCCTCAAGATTGGAAAACAGACTAAAGTATACTTACTATTCTATTATAGACATTATTATTCTATCAATGGAAGAACTTTTATCATTGATATAAAGGAAGTGGTCACTGGAGGTTCTGAGCAGAGGGAAAGGGAAGAATTAGTGTAATATGGAGGCATTGGAATCATCCTGCATGATATTGCAATGATGGATACAGGTCATAATATATTTTGTTATAACCTATAAAATTGTGTGGGATAGAGTGTAAACTGTAATGTAAACTATAGTTCATGGTCAATAGCAATGCTTCAGCATATGTTCATGAATTCTAAGACATGTACTACAAAAATGAAGGATGTTGTTAATGTAGGCAAATGTGGGAGGGGAGGGTGTGTGGCAAAGGGGAAACTCATATTTTTATGTAACATTTATGTAATCTAAGTATACATATATTTTTTTAATTTAAAAAGTATATTAAAAATAAATGAATAAAAAAACTGGAGTAGACATTTCTTCAGAGGAAATACAAATGGCTAAAGGCACATACAAAAATGTTCAACATCATTAGCTATTAGGGAAATGGTTGAAAACTACAAATGAGATATCATTTCAAACCTTATAGAATGGTCATGATCACAAAACCAAAAACTACAAGTGTTAAAGAGGATGTGGAGTCATAGCAACACTCTTTCATTGTTGGTGGGAATTGTAGAATGGTGCAGCCTCTGTGGAAGTCAGTTTAGCATTACATCAAGTAGTTGAATAAAGAACTGCTGTATGAGCCAGCAATATCAACACTAGGAATATATTCCAAAAAATTGAAAGCAAGGTCATGAACTGACATTTGCACACTAATGTTCATAGCCACATAATTCACAATTGCTAGAATATAGAACTAGCCCAAGAGTCCATCAAGTGATGAATGACTAAACTACATGTAGTATATACCTAGGAATACTATTCAGTCATAAGAAGAAATGAAATCAGGATGCATATGACAACATGGATGAACCCCAAGGATATTATGTTGAGTGAAATAAGTCAGACATAAAAGGAAAATTATTGTATGTTTTCACTAAAATGAATTAAATTCAATGAGTAAACTCACAGAGGTAAACTCTAGAGTATAGGTTACTAGGAAATAGAATGTGGGTTGAGGATGAGCTGATACTCAATGTACACAGAATTTTTAATAAGGTTTATTGTAAAATTGTATAAGTAAATAGAGTTGATGGCAACACATTATAGTGAGTATAAATGAGATTGTGGCTGAAAGGGGTAGTCTTTGGATATAAATGTCATTTAAAAGGAAACTAGAGAATAATCTAGATTATATATAATGTGATTTCAGTAGTGAATTAAGATTGTGGTTAATAGTATAAATATAAGAGTGTTATTTTACGAAGTGTTAAGAATATGGTGATATATGGGAAAATTATAACAAATGTAACTTATGGACAATAATTAACAGTGATATTGTAATATTTTTGTAATAATGCAAAGAAGATATATCAATTTTAAGAGATTACTGTAGGGGAGTATAAAGGGGTATGAGATTTTTTCCTTTTGGAGTAATCCATACATTCTAAAATTAACTAAGGTGAAGACAGCACAGCTGTATTTGAAAATTTGGGCCACAAAGTACACTTTGTATGGACTGAAAAATCACAGGGAATTTAGTGGTAGAAGAGGGGCTGTGTTCAACAGTACAAATATGAGAGAGTTCTCTCATGAACTATAACAAATGTATAATACTATTACAGGGTGTTAATAATTATGTGGCCTACACCAAATGTAAGATATGGGCTATAGTTAGTAATAATATTTTGATGATCTTTCATAGTGGTTAAGAAATGTTTCACAACAATGCAGTGTGGGGGTACGGAAATGGCCCAGTAGTTAGGGCGTCCGTCTACCACATGGGAGGTCCGCGGGTCAAACCCCGGGCCTCCTTGACCCGTGTGGAGCTGGCCCATGCACAGTGCTGATGCGCGCAAGGAGTGCCGTGCCACGCAGGGGTGCGGTCACCCCTCGGGCTGAAGTGTGGTTTGCTGGCCTGGCGGGGGAGCAGCCGCGGCAGGCCAAGGTGCTGCCCCCATAATAGGGTGGCTGGTCGGTCGGACTCACCGCCACCCCTGAAGGGAGCTCGGCATGGGCGCAGAGTGCCCTCGGGTCTCCCCTTCTCGGCAGCCATGCTTCCGCGGCCGCCCCTCCTCCGGGATGGCGCCACACGATGCCTTGTGGGGCGGCACCCTTCTTCTTCTTTCTCCCTGCGCAGGTGCAGGGCGGAAAAATCCAGTCTGCCCTTTTCCCTCCCCCCGACAGCAGCAACAGCCAGGCGTGGGCGGGAAATTCAAGTCTGCCCTCCACCCCAGCAACAGCAGCCACCAATCCCTAAACCCTGCCCCTTCCCCCAGCAACAGCGACAGCCAATCCCTAACCTCCACCCCTCCCCCATCCAGCACCGCCCACTGACCTTTCGCTGGCAACCAATCAGAACAGGGCGTGGCTTCAACCAATCAGCTTTCCCCAGCCCCTATAAAACTGTTGCCTCTCCCTCAATAAAGTGGACTTGTGTTTACCTTGTCTCCGCGGTAGTTCTTCTGCCGTGCGCCCTCCATTCCTGAGAGCCCCCGACAAGGGCCTGGCCTCCCTTGTCCCCAGTTCATCGCCTGCTTCTCCGGGCGACCCCTTCATCGCCGGCTTCGCCGGGTGACCCCGTCAGCTGAACCGCGCAACCCCTGTGAGACCGACCCCTCGTCTGCTGCCGGACCGACCTCTCATCCCAAGTGGGACCGACCCCTCGTCCCAAGTGGGACCAACCCCTCGTCCTAAGCTGGACTGACCCCTCGTCTGCAGCCAGACCCCACCTCTACCGACCGAGCAAGCCGCTACACAGGGGTGTCCTCCATGTAAGGGAGCCCCATGCGCAAGGAGTGCGCCCCGTAAGGAGAGCCGCCCAGCACAAAAGAAAGTGCAGCCTGCCCAGGAATGGCACAGCCCACACTGCCCGCGCCGCTGACGACAACAGAAACAGACAAAAGAAACAAGACGCAGCAAATAGACACAGAGAACAAACAACCAGGGAAGGGGGGGAATTAAATAAATAAATAAAGCTTAAAAAAAAAAAAATGCAGTGTGGTGGTGGTGGAGTGAAATATGGGAGCCTTGTATGATGATATGCATGTTTGTTTTGTAAGTTTACAGCTTTTACTATAGACTTATTCTTTATGTATATTCATATATGAGTGATATACTTCAGTAAAATTATATAAAAACAATTATAATTGATACATTTAAACAATTATAATTAATTGATATTTATGAAATTAATTTCCAGAATCAACCAATTTGATTATCTAATATGAGGTTTTCTCAACACTTTTTCTTTTCTTTTCTTTTCTTTTCTTTTTTACCAGGATCTTTTGGTAATTTTAGTAAAGGTGAAATTAGGTAGACACAACAGAATTAAAACTAATGGTTCCTTTTCCCAAGATGGTTCACTGAGAATTGGAAGAGAACAAAAAGGAAAGTATGTTTAACTTTAATGTAAACAGACTGATTTATAAGCAAAAGAAAAAGAAAGTTCTTGCTCAAGAATAGAGAATACAAGATTTAAGACAAAGGGTAACTTACATTCCAGCCAAAACTGTAATATATTTTGGAATAAGAAGGTAAAGCTTTGAAAACAAAGAATTAGGAAACTCTTGTTAAAAATGAATGTTTTAAGAGGCCCTTCTAAGTGTTCTTTTTGTATAGTCAATTATGAATATAGTAAAATGGGCTTGGTGGAAGAACAGAAATGCTAACATACCATTATGCAAAAGTGAGGTAATTAGGAAAATGAAGGACATAATGGAATGAAGAGGAATAAAATAGAAAGTCCTTATTTTCTGACTAGACTGTTGTCTTCTTATCACCCTACCAGCCTAAAAAGCACTATGTAACATTTCTCTCTATCTTGAGTTCCCATTCTTCAGTTTATGAGAGCTTATTGCCAGCAACATTTTGTCTTGCCTAGGACAAGGTTGCCATCTAGTGACAATGGCTGCTAACTAGAAAATGTGGGGATGTGCTCCATACACAGGAACATGAATGTATTAATTAAAAACCTAAACCATCTTTGTTTTCTTTTAATTCAACATACACTTAATTATAGAATTTCTATTATGATCTGAGCTCTGGAGATACAAGGTGGGCGGCAATGAATATGGTTTTTGAAAGTCTAGTGCGAAACAAACACCACTAAGAATCCACAATTAAATGAAAAATAGTAATAAAATCTAACACTTTTATGATATTGACTCTATGCCAAATTAACTCATTTAATGCTCATAGCAACCCTATAAGGTAGATGTTATGATTATCTCCATTTAAAAACTTAGAAAGCTGAGAAAGAAAGGGTACATAATTTCCCCTAGGTCACAGTAGGAATATAAACCAGGTAGTTTGGCTCCAAAATCTGTGCATTTAATCCATGTCTCTGAATGTAAACTGAAACTGTGATAAATGCAAGCAAGTAAAACATATGATGACAACAATTCATTCATTGATCTGTTCATTTACTCATTCAACAAACATTTACTGAATACCTACAATGTGCCAGGTACTGTTTTTGAACTGTGGATAAATTACTAAAGGCAATGACCCTAAACTCATGTATCTTATATTATAAATGCATACACACTTTAGTACATAATGTAATTTTGGAGATTTTATATACCAGGAAATTAATAAAGCAGGGTAAATGATTAGATAGTGACGGGTGTGTGAGGACAAGTACTAATTCCAGGGTAGTTATGGAAGTTCTTCCTGAGAAAGGGGTATCTAATTAAATATGAAATAAATGTGAGGTATAAAACCACCTGGAAGAAGAATGTTACAGAGAGGGCTAGCAATTGCCAAAGGCCTTTAGAAGGGATTTTTTTTTCATTCTATTCCTACATCTTCCGCCCTTCTCCCCCTACAGCAAGATAACTAAAGGGAGTGAGCAAGAAGCAGAACAGTAAGATATGAGGTTACAGAGGTAGTCAGAGGCTTTTCAGGACATTTTAAGGGCTTTAGATTTTTGTTCTAAGTATGATAGGAAACCAATTGAAGATTTCAAACAGGGAAGTAACAATCTAATTTATGTTTTTAAAATATTTTACTCTACCAGAGTAGGCTGTTTCGGGAACCTACAGGGCGGGAGGTGTCTAGACATCCATCTGGCGAGACTGCAGCAGAATTGGTGTTTGCTCAAGGTAGAACTGTGGTTTTCTAACACTGAACGCCAAAGCCATGGGAAGGGAAATCCCTCTCCCTACCCTCCCAGGGCTAAGAGCTGCGGCATTCACTGAGAACTGCCGGTTGGTCATGGGGCGGAGCCCCATGTCCCCCATGCACGTGGACCCCAAGCCTGTTACCCCTGAACCCCTGCCGCCCATGCTAAATACCCAGAGTCCACATTCTCCTGGGCCACTGTTTCCTGAGTCCAGCACTCCTGGAAATCCAGCATTCTCCTACCCCTCCAGACACAGACTAACTCTGGAAGTGGGAGAGTTTAGGTGCAGAGGGGTGAAGGAGTGCAGGTTCAATTTTCTGGTCCCCTCCCCCCTTTTTATTGAGTTTGGAGGAGATATTAGCTGACTTGGGGAGAGCCTAAGAATAGAGAAGAGGCAAATCTGGTGAAAGAGCCCAATTTACCTAAATGCCCTGGGATAGGAAACTTGATCTGGGTGATGATGGAGTAAGAAAATTAACCAGCCTCCTTGTTGCACACCTAAGGGAGAGGGACAGTAGGACGTGCTTTACAGGCTCCCAATAGCATATTTAGGGTTCCTGGCAAAGGGTAGGTGCTCTCTCAAGAAATTAAGAGGCATTGTCTTCTCAGGTGAGTTCGTATACCAGGGACCCATTTGAATTTCCTACAGGATCCCTCACAAAGCCCTCCTGCTGCCCTGGGAGAGAAGGAAGTGAGGAAGGTAGAAAGGGGAAAGGTCAGACTGCTAAGCAGTTTATTCAATTACGAAGAGGATCTTTGCTTGGGGGCTTGTCTGGTCTTTCCTGTTGGTGTGTTTTCTTGTTTTTTCTTCCTCTTCCCCCCCACCCTTTTTTTTCTTTTTCTTTTTTCTCCCCTCTGTCTGCTTTTATTTTTCTTCTCTCTTTCTTTCTCCTTTTCCCCCTTTTTTCTTTTTTTATATTAGTGCTGCAGGCAACATTTCTTATTTGTGGGTGCTTCCTCATCCTCAATTTTCTCTTTTCTGTGTGTACTGATTTTGGCTACCAACGCTGTCCCCTTTCCTTTACATCATTCTCTCCTCCATCATTTACTGTCTCTAACATTCCTCCTCTCTCCATTTAACCCCCAATATTTCTGACTTTTTATCTCTAATACCTCTAATCTGTTTTCTATAATTTATTCACTCTTTATGTTATTGTCCTCTCTTTTCATTTTCCCTCTCTCCTGACCACACTGACCTTTTAATTCATAATATATTCCTCCCCATATTCAGTTTAATATCTCATTATAGGTACTCCACTCTTTTATGGTCATAACTATACACAGCTTCCATGAGTTCTATATACATTCTCCTAGATCTCACATGGTTCTTCTGCTAACACTCACTATCAATACTACTATTATATTTTACTTTTCTTACCCCTTTTGCTTTCCCTGGACCTAATATTTTCCTTTGAAGGAACTTAACCAACAGCAAGGAAATAAGTGACAAAGAGAAGACTTAACACAAAAACAACAACTAATTAAACCCCAAGGCTAGAATAAGAAGATAATCAACAGAATAAACACAAGATAAAATGATGACCAGACAGCAACAAAAGACTACAGACCATACCAATAATCAGGAAAACATGGCCCAATACAATGAACAAACTAAAAACCAGGCAGAGAAGTAGAACACCGAACAAGTAATTAAAGCTCTCAAAACATGTATCATGTACCAATTCAATGAAGTGAAGGAAGAGATTAAGCATATTAAGAAAACACTTGGCCCAGTGGTTAGGGCGTCCGTCTACCACATGGGAGGTCTGCGGTTTAAACCCTGGGCCTCCTTGACCCGTGTGGAGCTGGCCCATGCACAGTGCTGATGTGTGCAAGGAGTGCCATGCCACACAGGGGTGTCCCCCACATAGGGGAGCCCCACGTGTGCCCCATAAGGAGTGTGCCCCATAAGGAGTGTGCCCCATAAGGAGATCCACTAAGTGTGAAAGCAAGTGCAGCCTGCCTAAGAATGGCACCACCCACACAGAGAACTGACAAAACAAGATGACGCAACAAAAAGAAACACAGATTCCCATGCCGCTGATAACAACAGAAGCAGACAAAGAAGATGCAGCAAATAGACACACAGAACAGACAACTGGGGGGGGGGCGGAGGAGAGGGGAGAGAAATAAATAAATACATCTTAAAAAAAAAGAAAAAGAAAACACTTAGAGAGCATACAGAAGAAATTTATGATCATGCACAAAAAGATCACAGAGATGATGGAGATCAATAGCACAATCCAAGAAATCAAAAATACATTCTCAGCAAATAAAAGCAGATTTTAAGAGACAGAGGAAAGAATTAGTGATGTGGAAGACAGTACATCTGAAATCAAATAGATAGGAAAATCCAGCAAGGACTTAGGGACCTGAATGACAATGCAAAATGCACAACCATATGCATTATAGGTATCCTAGAAGGAGAAGAGAAGGGGAAGGGGACAGAAGGGGTGTTGGAGGAAATAATGGCTGAAAACTTCCCAAAACTATTGAGGGAGATGGATATACATGTCCAGGAAGCACAATGCACCCCAAACAGCATAAATCCCAACAGGCCTACCCCAAGACATATACTTGTCAAATTATCCAATGCACAAGACAAAGAGAATATACTAAAAGCAGCAAGAGAAAAGAGAACAATCACATACAAGGGAGGTTCCATAAGATTAAGTGCTGAGGGTCCAGTGGTTGCTACCGAAATGGGCAAGTTTATGAAATCCGGGAAAGTGGTGCTGGTGCTGGCTGGACGCTACTCTGGACGCAAAGCCGTCATCATGAAGAACATTGATGATGGCACCTCGGACTGCCCCTACCGCCCTGCTTTGGTGGTTGGAATTAACCGCTACCCCCACAAAGGGACAGCTGCCATGGGCAAGAAGAAAATCGCTCGGAGATCAAAGATCAAGTCTTTCATGAAAGTTTATAACTACAATCACCTCATGCCCACAAGGTACTCTATGGATATCCCCTTGGACAAGACTGTTGTCAACAAGGATGTTTTCAGAGACCCTGCTCCTAAATGTAAGGCACAGCGCAAGGCCAAGGTCAAGTTCGAGGAGAGGTACAAGACAGGCAAAAACAAGTGGTTCTTCCAGAAGCTGCGGTTTTAGATATATTTTGTTTAAGTCATTAAAAATGCAAAAATCTCTGTGTCTGACTGCTGCACGTATTAGACTGGGAAAAGAGGAACATTCATGGATTGAGACACTGGGCACTGGGTGGTAGATAAGGGGCTCTGGGAAAAGGTAAAATAAAAGTTAAATTTGCCTTAAAAAAAAAAAAGATTAAGTGCTGATCTCTCATGTGAAACTATGGAGGCAAGAAAGCAGTGGTATGACATAGTTAAGGTACTAAAAATAAGAATTTCCAACCAAGAATACTCTATTCAGCAAAGCTAGCATTCAAAAATGATGGAGAGTTCAAAATATTCACAGATAAACAGAAACTTAAGAGAGTATGCCAACAAGAAACCTGCCCTTCAAGAAATACTAAAGGGAGTTCTGCAGGAGGAAAGAAACAAACAGGAGAGACAGAGTTGGAGGAGAGTGTAAGAACAACTAAAACTACAAAAAGAGAAAAAAATTTAAAAAACATAAGACAAACACAAATCCAAAGAAAATATGGCTAATATAATTCCTTGAAAGTAATAACACTGAATGTCAATGGATTAAACTCACCTGTTAAGTGACACAGATTGGAAGATTGGATAAGGAAATATGATCCATCTCTATGTTGTCTAAAAGAAACTCATCTTAGACCCAGAGATTAAAGGAGGTTGAAAGTGAATGGCTGGAAAACAATCTTACAAGCAAACAATAACCAAAAGAGAGTAGGAGTAGCTACATCAATATCAAACAAAATAGACTTTAAATGGAAAACAATTGTGAGATGCTCCAGCCGGCGGGTCGAATCCAGGGACCTGTGGAAAGAAGCAGGGTGGGGCAGGAGTCGAGAGAAGAATGGAGACAAGACAGGAGTCTGATCAAGTCTCGTTTATTGGGGGTATAACACGGGAATTTATAGGGAGGGAAGGGAACGTGTACATAGGTGATAGTCTGGTATTGTGGGTGGCAGACATCGAAGGAGGGGTTTGGCCATCAGTTCGCGTCGGGTCTGCAGAGTCTCGTGCCTTGCGCATGCATATTGCTGTGGTCGCCAGAGTTGCGGCGGGAAGGGGAGAACAAAGAAACAAAGAGAGTTGTGGCAGGAAGGGGAGAACAAAGAAACAAAGAGGAAGAAGAATGAGAAAATGACAGGGCAGATTTGTGAAGTCCGCCATGTTGTGAGATCCGCCATGTTGTGGCAGGCTGCAAATAGGTCTCACAGAGGGTGGCTCCCCACAGTGAGAGACAAAGATGGACACTACATATTAGTGAAAGGGATAATCTTTCAAGAAGAACAAACAATCATAAACATTTACGCTCCTAACAAGGGTGCCTCCAAATATGTGAGGCAGACACTGGAAAAACTAAGTGAAGGAATAAATGCCTCTACAACTATAGTGGGGGACTTTAATAAACCACTATCAACTTTGGACAGAACATCTCAAATAGAATCAATAAAGAAACAAAAACTTTGAAGAGTATATTAGAGGAGCTGGACCTAATAGACATATAAAGACCATTACACCCAAATACAGCAGGATATACATTTTTCTCTAGTGCACATGGATCATTCTCCAAGAGAGACCATATGCTAGGCCACAAAGAAAGTCTCAATGAATTCAGAAAGATTGAAATCATACAAAATAATTTCTCTGACCACAGTGGAGTGAAGCTAGAAATCTGCAAGGGCCAGAGGCCCAGATTTCACACATGCTGGAAATTAAACAGCACACTCTTAGAAAAACAGTGGGTCAAGGAGGAAATCTCAAAAGAAATTAATAACTACCTTGAAATTAATGAAAATGATAACACAACATACCAAAACTTATGGGATGCAGCAAAAGCAATACTGAGAGGGAAATTTATAGCCATAAATTCATACATCAAAAAAGAAGAAAGAGCTAAAATTGGAGAACAAACTGCACACTTGGAGGAATTAGTAAAAAAACAACAACAAACTAATCCCAAAGGAAGAAGAAAGAAAGAAAGAACAAAGATAAAAGCAGAACTAAATGAAATAGAAAAAAAGAAACCAAGAGCTGGTTCTTGGAGAAGATCAATAAAATTGACAAACCTTTAGCTAGACTAACAAAGAAAAAGAGAGAGAAGGTGTAAATACACAAAATAAGAAACGAGAAAGGAGATATCACCACTCACCCCACAGAAATAAAGACTATCATATGAGGATACTTTGAAAAACTATATTCCAACAAGGACAATTTAGAGGAAATGGAAAAATTCCCAGAAACACATAAGCAGCCTCTATTGATGAAAGAAGAAATTGATGATCTCAACAAATCAATCACAAGTGAAGAGATAGAATCAGTCATTAAAAACCTCCCAACTAAGAAGAGCCCAGGGCCAGATGGCTTCACAGGTGAATTCTATAAAACATTCGAGAAAACTAATGCCAATTTTGCTGAAACTCATCCAAAAAATAAAAAAACAGAAGGAACATTGCCTAACTCATTCTATGATGCCAAAATTACCCTAGTACCAAAGCCAAACAAAGACACCACAAGAAAGGAAAATTACAGACCAATTTCTTTAATGAACCTAGATGCAAAAATACTTGTTAATCATATTCAACAACACATTAAACGAATTATACACCATGACCAAGTGGGATTAATTCCAGTAATGCAAAGATGGTTCAGCATAAGAAAATCGATCAATGAAATACACCACATAAACAGATTGAAGGAAAAAAATCACATGATCATATCTATAGATGCAGAAAAAGCACTTTCTTGATAAAAAACACTGCAAAAGATTGGAATACAAGGAAATTCTCTGAACATGATAAAGGGGATATATGAAAAACCCACAGCCAACATCATTTACAATGGTGAAATCCGAAAATCTTTCCCTCTAAGATCAGGAACAAGACAAGGATGCCCACTATCACCCCTTCTATTTAACATTGTCTTAGAAGTACTTGCTCGAGCACTGAGGCAAGAACCAGATATAAAAGGCATCCAAATTGGAAAGGAAGAAGTCGAAATTTCATTATTTGCAGATGACATGATCCTATACATATAAAACCCTGAGAAGTCTACAAGAAAGCTTCTAGAACTCATAAATGAGTTCAGTACAGTCGCAGGTTATAAGATCAATGTGCAAAAATCAGTAGCATTTCTGTACACCAATATAAAACAATCTCAGGAGGAAATCAAGAAACAAATACCATTTACAACAGTAAATTAAAATATCAAATACCTAGGAATAAATTTACCCAAAGATGTAAAAGACTTATACACAGAAAACTATACAATGGTGTTCAAGGAAATCAAGAAGACTTAAATAAATGGAAGATTATTCCCTGTTCATGGATAGGAAGATTAAATATTATTAAGATGTCTATCCTACCAAAACTGATATACACATTCAAGCAGTCCAAATAAAAATCAACACAGCATTCTTTAAGGAACTAGAGAAAATAACTATGAAATTTATTTGGAAAGGAAAGAGGCCCCGAATAGCCAAAGATGTATTGAAAAAGGAAAATGAAATTGGAGGAATCACACTACATGACTTCAAAACATACTACAAAGCTACAGGAGTGAAAACAGCATGGTATTGGCACAAGGATAGGCACACTGACCAATGGAATTGAATTGAGAGTTCTGATATAGATCCTCATATATACAGTCATATAATATTTGATAAGGCCACCAAATCCTCTCAACTGGGAGAGAATGGCCTCTTCAACAGATGGTGCCTGGAGAATTGGATATCCATATATAAAAGAATGAAAGAGGATTACCAACTCATACCTTACACAGAAATCAACTCAAGATGGATCAAAGACCTAAATATAAGAGCTAAGACCATAAAGACCTTGGAAAGCAATGTTGGGAACCATGTACAGGACCTTATAATAGGAAATGGCTTCATGAACAAAGCACGAGCAGCAAAAAACAAATAGATAAATGGGACTTCCTCAAAATTAAAGCCTTCTGTACCCCAAAGGAGTTTGTCACAAAAGTGAAAAGAGAACCTACACAATGGGAGAAAATATTTGGTAACCATATATCTAATAGGAGACTTATATCCTACATATATAAAGAACTCCCATATCTTGAAAATAAAAAGACAAAAAACCCATTTAAAAAATGGGAAAAGATTTAAACAAGACACTTCTCCAAAGAAGAACTACAAATAACATGAAATAATGCTCCAAATCTCTAGCCAATGCAAATCAAAACTACAATGAGGTACCATCTTACTCCCATAAGATTGGCAGCTTTGAAAAAACACAAGACTACAAATGCTGGAGAGGATGTGGAGGAATGGGAACACTCATCTGCTGCTGGTGGGAATGCAGAAGGATCCAGCCATTCTGGGGGACAGTTTGTCAGTTTCTCTAAAACTAGATATAGATTTGCCATATGATCCAGCAATTCCACAGCTGGGTATACAACCAGTAGAACAGAAAACAAGGACACAAACCAATATATGCACACCAATGTTCATAGCAGCATTGTTCACTATTGCCAAAAGTTGGAATCAACCCAAATGCCCATCAACAGATGAATGGATATATAAAATGTAGTATATACTTACATTGGAATACTACTCAGCTTTGAGAACAAATACACTACAAACACATGTGATAACATGGATGAATCTTGAGAACCTTTAGTTGAGTGAAGCAACCCAAGCATTGAAGGCCAAATACTACATGACCTCGATGATATGAAATAATTAAAGCAAGCTGCCTCAGAGAGCTAGAGACCAAATGATAGCCTTAAAGGAATTTGAGGGGTAGAGGAAGGTTGCAAGCTGACACCTACCTGGGTGAAATCTATGATAAGCTGGAGGTTAAGTATTTGTACAGGGAAGGGATAAAATGGGGACATAGGGATACCTTTGGGTGGGGCTTTGTAGGCTTGAGGAGGGTTAGGGAGGGGAGGATGGGTAATATGACCCAAGAAATTGGGGGAGGGTGTGAAAACATATGAACATAGGAAATTGTCAGGTATGTGGTTGAGAGTATAATGTTGATAAAACTTTTTCAAAAATATAATAAGGAAGGCTACCTGTTTAAGATGCTTAAAGGGGAGAGTCTGGCTCAGGACAGGCTTCTAGGGAGTATGTGAGTTCTCATTTTGTCATAGTGGGTTATATCATTGGATGGAGACCCATTCAATAAGAGTGACGGTATACCCACATCCTGGGGAAGACTGACGTTCTCAAATAGAGGGAATTGTATCTCTCTAGAGAAATGGTGGCTCCTAATGCATTAGGGCATTCAAGCATGTCAAGCCCTCAACATTCTTGCAAGTATCTCTGAACATGGCCCATCAAGCAATGAAGAGTGATTGTCACTGTGGGCCCTGAGGGGAGGGGGAAAGAGGTATTGAATAGGTGGAACCAGTGTAACCGTGGGACAACGGAAGTGTTACACAAGAGTAGGCAAGGATAGATATAGGACATGTTAAATTACACCAAAAATGTATAAGGGGCCTATAAGCTAAAATGTAAATCATAATGTAAAACATAAGATAACTAAAAATTTAGAAAATTGTATAGTCTAAAATATAAATCACAATGTAAACCCAAGTGTAACCTTTGTTTGAAAGCTATTGTCTCAATATCTGTACATCAGTTGCAGTAAATATAGTATGAACACGTAAAAAGATTATTGCTGGGGAAGGGACAAAGTGTCTGATATTGAATATGTGGGAGTATGGTATATTGTATATATGAATTACTGTGGTTTAAAACTTTCGTGAAGACAAGCTTAATAATTAGGAAAAAAAAGAAAAAGAAAGTACGTAGACACTGAAGAAGAAATGGTACAAGTTACCTTGCCAATGTGCATACAGGGCAACACTTATTGCAGTGATGGAAGGCAAAACATCAAAAAACAAAGCTTTTTCATTTTTTATTTTTACTTTATTTTTATTTAATTTTTCTAAATTACTATGTATTCTATATCTAACCTTTAAACCCATCACTATATTCCATTTTACTATTAATGGAACCTGGCAATATATTGGGCTTCATTTTCAGGGAGGTTTTGGGCCACAGAGGGGTTCAACAGTGGTGGGGGAGGAATACTGGTGTGGGGTGTTAATGGTGGGGGATGCATGATTGGGAGGGAGTTCTCCAGGGCATATGTGCGGGGTGCATAAAAATGTTTGGATATTTTCATAGTGGTTACAGTTGGGAATGATGGCTGGGGCAGTGCTAAGTTCCTGGCTGGAGGAGCTCTGTCACATTTCCTAATGGAACAGCAACAATCCCCTGAGTGCAATGGCTAAGACCAATAAGGAAGGATAGTCCAGCAATGAGCCCTTGCTGCTTATGACTATGCTTGTGAGCCTGTATGCCTGAAATAAGAACTAAGCATAGAACTGCAGGGTGCCTAAAACTTACCTCCTGGGAGCCTCCATGTTGCTCAAATATGGCCAGTCTCAAAGCCAAATTCAGCATGCAAATGCATTGCCTTCCCCCCAGCATGGGACATGACTCCTGGGGATGAGCCTCCATGGCACCTATGGATTACTACCAAGTAGCAGTTGATGATGTGGCTGGAGAATGACCTTGAATAAAAGGGTCAACTTAGACCAGCAGAATATTTCAGCCTACATGTAATATCAGGAGTTAAAAATGCTTTTTGACCTTGAATAAAAGGGAGAAATGGACAGGACAAGTGAATTTATAGGGCTATTAGTCTCAAAAAAAGAACTGGGAGGTCATCAGAGGGGTCGCCCTTATGCACACCTCAAAAGAGTCCCAGAGATAGGTAAAGTAGGTACATCCCAGGTATTGGTTCTTATGAGGGCTACAGAGACCCACAGGTTCTATGGTCATGGCAGATGGAGTTCAGTGCCATGTCATTTGGCCTTACTTTGGAGTTTGTGTTCCTAGGTGTGATGGAGTTGGACTCAGATGTGATCTTTGTTTACAAGCCTCTCCTGTCACTTTTACCAGACCTGTGGTTGGCACTGGGGTTTAGTGTATACTCAGGGGACCTGGATCTCTGGACTGTCCATATGATAGCCAGGCCCTGAGCCTCAACAGACCTACCACTCCTATCCTCTGGTTTATTGGACTTACCCCAGCCAGCTAACAGGGAGGTGAGGAAGGTCAACCACCACACCAAGGAGCCAAGAGTGCCTACAACTGCAAACAGGAGAACTGCATCCATCATCCAAGTGGAATCTAAGCACCCTCTTAATACAGAGGTGGAGTGGACATAGCCATCCCAGGGTTCACAGAATGGAGTCCCATGGTTCACAGAATGGAGGAGTGGAGAATGGATTGGAGTGGACTTGCTGATGCTCTATTCTGGAATTGTGATTAGTGATGGAAGTAAATGTGGTGTTGAGGTGGAGAAAGTGGCCATGATGGCTGCTGGGGGTGGGGGGGTGGGAAGAAGAGATGTGATGCAAGGGCATTTTCAGGACTTGGAGTTGTCCTGGGTGGTACTGCGGGGACAGTTACTGGACATTGTGTGTCCTCCCATGGCCCCCTGGGTGAACTAGGGGAGAGTGTAAACTTAAATGTGGACCATTGACCATGTGGTGCAAAAAGTGCTCAGAGAAGTGCTCAGTGAGTGTCCCATGATGTTGGAGGAGGTTGTTGTTGTGGGAGGAGTGGGGTGAGGGGGATGGGGGGCATATGGGGACCTCATTTTTTTTAATGTAACATTAAAAAATAAAGACAAAAAAATAAAAATAAATATTTTACTGGTTACTGTGAAGAAAGTAGATAGAGTGCTTAGAATTAAATCAAGCAAACTGATCAGGAGATTATAGCATTCCAGGTAAGAGATAATGTAAAGGACTGAAGGTGGGGAACAGCAGTGGATGTGATGAAAAGTGATTGGATTTGGAAGATGTTTGTTGGTAGAGCCAACAGCTCCATGCTGGTTAGCATTTGTTAATGTGGTGTGGGTCTTTTTACTGTCCTTGAAAGTGATGGTTGGGCATTGAAAATATTCAGAAACTGATAAATCCCCTCAAAGACCACCAGGTACACACACTAATTTACTGCCGCAAGAGAGACTGCATCCCAGAAGAATGGTGGGCCATTCCACCAAAGGGAGGAAAAGTTAGTGTTCTTATCAGTTTGGGGAAAAGATGAGGATGGGTAAAATTTATACAAAGCAGTTCTTCAATAGGTTCAAAGCAAAGAAGAGGTGTGTCAGCATCAGGCTTGGGCTGAGAACTGGGCATAGGGTCCTTTTCCCTTGGAAACTACAAACTTGAGATGAATATGGAATCTTGTTTCCTAAAACCCATTATCTGAAGATCTGCACCAGGATTGGAAATTGAGGCTGCTTCTTTGTTGAAATGTCCACCCACATAGCTCAGATCTTTAGGCAATAGCAGGATTCCCATCTCACTAACATGATTTCAAAAAGCAAAATTTCTCAGACTCTATGTTTTAGAATGCAAAGTTTTTCATTACTCTGTCTTTGGACAAAAGAGGTTTTTGCAGGGTTACACTATTGCTTATACTGCAACAGCTTTTAACATTAATATTCAATTATTAAAGTCTGATTTTAAAACCCTAATTTTGCTTTATACTTTAAAGTTCAAACGTAAAAAGGCTCGGAAGCAACAGCATACCTTCCTGGAATCAGTGAAGAGCAGACTTACATAGAGAGGTTAGTCGGAGACAAAATATTTTTTGCCTAGGCACTTGTGATCTTGTCATAAGAGCTTTGAGCCTTCCTGGAAAGTATTGGACAGACAGACCAACAAATCACTGTATGGAGGCAGTTGGGTGTTCTCTATGTGAACGGGCCCTGGCCAAACAAGTTACGTGCTGTTAATCCTTTAGAAGCTACCTCCAGAGACTGGAACTGAATTGGAATCGTAAGTGGCCGGTCAGAGAGTGTATTACCAATATCTTAAAACTGTATGACAGAGAACCTGCAGGACCCTCTTAAGGACCACCAAAGTGTCCCATGTATTTGGATGCCTGCCATAAGAGAGGTCATGAATATCTAAGAAGGAACTATCAATTTTCCAAGAAAAGCCTGAAGCAGGAAGAGGCAAAGGAACAAGGTAAGAAGATTATGCCACCATATTTACTACCAGTTTTGTACCTGAGCTAAGAGAGAGTACAAGCTTAGATGTGATATTAGTATTTTAAATTACACTGAAAGTGAATCTTAATTATCAATGAAGAATTGTTTTTAAAATCAAAATTGATAGGAAAGCTAAGGGATATGGCAGAGAAGAGAGAAGAGAGATTCAATAAAAGCATGTTTGAAGTTGGAAATTGGAGGGAAAAAAAGACTTTATTTTTATTTTTTGTAATCCCCTTAGGTCCAGCTAATTCAACCATTCAGCAAATTGGTTACATATCAGTGCTTTTATTTCTATAAGATAGATTCTGAAAAGCAGGATTACAGTGTCAAAAAGGCATGTGTACATTTCTTTGGAATTAATATTAAGGTTCACTTTACCAAAAGCTTGTTAAAAAATTTGCCCTTCACATGCATACCAACATTAATTAGACTTAATGGATCTGTAAAATGGTTTCAAGTCTGAGAGTTGAGAATTAGTATCTTCTTGTAGGGTTTTATTGGCATTTCTCTTATGGCTAATGAGATTAAACAGCTTCACATCGTAATCTATTTTGGAAATTTACCTGCTTCCATCCTTTGCACTTTTTTTCCATTGATTTGTTTGTCTTACTTTCACCATTTCTTTTGGAAACACCTATTTTCTGACAGTCTACATTTGTCTGGAATTTATTTTTATGTTTTAAGGGAGGGTAGGTTAGCTTTGTCAATGTATAGAGACAGCTATTTATGTGTGTACCATTTATTGCCTGAAACATTTTCTCTAGGCATCTTCTGAAATATTTAATACATTTTAATTCTTTTTTATTAACTTGTACTTAAAAGTTTATACATAAAAAATAATCTTCCAGGTTGCATATACATTTTAAAAATGCATATGCTAACCAAATGGATTCCTATTTATTAACAGAATCAAGGAAATATTCTAGAACAGGGATTGTAGCAGTTTGATATTATTGATGAATTCCAAATAGAAATATTGAATTATGTTTGCAAACTTGTCTTTTCCTCTGGACATATTAGATTATATTGGATTCAGAGGTTTACTTGATTAAATAATGATTAAGGGTTTGATTGGGCCGCGTCAGTAGGATGTTGCATCCTGTCCCCTTGGAGGGAGGGGACTCACAGAGAAAACAACATGGCGTTAGAGTTGGCTGGAGTTTTTAGCTGGAACCCCAGAGAGCAAGCACACAGAGAAGCTTGATCATGAGGAAAAGGCCATTTTCTCTTGGTGGTGAGGGCAGAGAAACAAGCCATTTGCCTGATAGTCTACAATTGGCCCTGTGGAGATACCAGAGGACCTGAGCCCAGAGAGAAGCAAGGCCTGGGAAGAGAGGAACCCAGGAAGCTGGAACCCTGGCAGCCATCTTTTCCCAATATGTGGCAATAAAATTTGGTGAGGGAAGTAACTTATGCTTTATGGCCTGGTAACTGTAAGCTTCTACCCTAAATAAATACCCTTTTAAAAAGGCAACAGATTTCTGGTATATTGCATAAGCACCCCTTTGGCTAACACAGGTACCTTTTTCTGGTGTTATGTCATTATCTGCTCTGGATTCCATGCCAAAACAGCAGACATAAGGAAGTCATCCCATTTCTAGAAGATTGATTACTGCTGCAATAGCCACCAAGTTCATGTAAATCCTACCATTATTCAATTATTTAAAGGCAGAGAATAAATCGACAACTTACTGTGTGTGAGATTCAAGCATAATTGTCTCTCAGTAAGAAAGACAGAATACTATTGGCATTTTATCTCTGAACAGTATGGATAATTTTGCACAAAAAACCTTTAACCTGGTTTCTCAAAGTCAGAGTGCAAATTGGTATATATGTAATCTTGGTTGCCAGCAGGATATATTTAGTTTCTGATTACTATGATTAATTTACAAGTTTTAAGATGAATATTTAGCTTTCATTAATCTATTTCTAAGATACTGTGTTAATGTTTGGAGGATACTGGGATGAATATAGCAATTCCTGTCTTCAAGGCACTTACCAGTAATGCAGAAAATACACATATACAATTAATTGCAGTGAAATTTATATATGATTTCTACAATAGAGATGAACATACTATAAAAATAAATTGGATAGAGACATAAATTCTGCCTTGGGAAAAAGGAAAAGCCTTTCATGGCCATGTTTTAGGCTACAAAGTTTGGGAATAGCTTCTTATGCAGCAGTAGATAAACAAAGCACTGGAAAATCTAATCCTCGATCTTTCAGCCCCCGCAATACAGAGAGGAGAGTAGAAGAGGAAGGGGTGATGTTGACTGACAATAGACAATTTAGTAAGAAGGGAACAGTTGCACATCTCAAAAAAGGGGGCTATGCATTCTTAAAAGGGAGCAATTCCTAAACCATAGGTCAGCAAGTGCAAAGTCTGAGCCATGAGTAAGACTGAAGAATTCAAGAATAACTAGAAGGTTAGTGTGTTTATAGCAGAGTAAGTTAGGGACAGAAGAACAGATGAAGTAAAAAATACTGGGGGAGGCAGATCATGCAAGTTTCTACAGATCAAAGGAAGAAACTTGGCCTTTACTCAAGAGTGAGGACAAACGCCACTGGAGAGTTTTGAGGAGAGGAGTAACATGGTCTGATTTAATTTTAACAGGATAAATCTTACATTTGTGATAAAAATACATTGATGGAAGGGTGTATTTTTAATCATGATAAATGGACTTCTCTATGGTAACAGATTAACCCTAAGTTATTAGTTCCTTTAACATGATAAAAGTTTTTTTCCTGCTTATGCAAAGTCTGGTGAGAGTCAAAATATTTTTCAAGCCAGTTGATCATGATGTGGTTACTCAGTGTTCCCGGTTGTGTTTCTCTTTCAGCACTACCATCTACCATCCCAAAAAGTAGCCTCTGTGATCACTGCTTTCATATTCACTCTCTGCGCTATAGTCTAGAAGTCACACATATGGCTTTCACTAACAAACCACTGGCCAGAATGAATCACATAGTCCCATCTAGCAACAAGAGAGTTGAGAAATAGAAAGGAACACAGGGAATAACTGCTGTGTCTGTTGGGGGGCAAAGACAGTCATGAGGCTATCACAAAATTCCAGACTATAGATAATTGTGGCTTAGACCAGGGTGGTAACAGTTGGGGTGGTAAAAATTAGTCAAATGCTGAATATATTTTGAACATAAGATTAAGGGAATTTGCTGAATGAAAAGGCCTGGGTATAAAAGATTTAGAGGCATCAAGGGTAACTGAGATGGGTAAAACTGAGAGAGGTTTGACAATATGTTACAATTGAAATGCTCATTATACCACATGAAGGAGATGTCAAATAAGTGTTTAAAGAGTTCAAAGAAGAGGTCCAAGATAGAAATTAAGAAACAAGATCATCCAAGGGAAAATGGTATTTAAAAAAGGAAGTAGGCAAGCATGTCTAACATAGCTGAGAAGTTAAAATGAGAAAAGTCCACTGGATTTAGCAATTTGGAGGCAAATGCTGATGCTCTCAATAACTCTTCTGTGGACTGGTGGATTAAAATCCAGATAGAAGTACATTTCAATCTCTTTCCTCATTTTAATTCATCAAGGCCTTCAGGAATTGGCCCTGGCAGTTCCCCTGGCTTTATGTGAAGAAATAGGGAGTCTGAAGATAGAAAGGAAGGTGAAATGCAGATGCCCAAAGAGCCACATGGCTACGTGAGGGATATTGTGAATACAGACCAAAGAAAGAAAGCCTACTCTTGTTCAAAAAGATCTTCCATGTTCATGGGGGACATAATGAAGATGAACATTGAATCAAGAAATCTACCACATTAGCAGGGGCCTCCATCAATGGAGAGAATCATAGTGAGATAAAGAGCCAATAACTTATTAATGAAGACAGATACTCCAAATTCCACTAGCTTTCCTTCTTCCTAACCCCCACCAAAGAAACAAAATCAAAACCAAAACAGAGCTAGACCCATGGTTCTTAAATTGTGCGTTTAAGTGTCCAGGTGCCTCAGCCAACCCACAGAGGTAATATGGAGTATTTTAAATTTTTAGGGAAACCCAGAATACTTTTTGTCACACATCATGTGAACTACAATCTTGAGCTGTTTCACAATTTTAACATTATATCCTGATAAATTACTTTTGATACCATCATATCTTTGAGAAGCTGGTTTTTGGAGATCGCTGTGACAGAGAACAACTGTTTCATGAAAATCAGAGTAGGAAAAAGGTGGAAACTCAGGGTACCGTGAAACAAATTATTGAGACACTAAGAGCGGAGAATGGAAGAGGTGTTGGGAATCTTTGGGACAAACCAAGAAAATAGAATTGAGAAGCATGTATCTTAGAGCAGACTATACCAATCTCCACTCAAAAATGGAAGAGAAAAAAACACATTATATCTCCCTCTTATTCCTCAGGTCAAGCCTAATATCAGAGAAGGGTAGTAGGACATTTTTTTAATGGAGTTTGCAGTTGCCATTTCAAACTTATTTGGCCTATTAGTAACTGAAAGTGATCAGAAAATTATGAAATATTGAGATATTGTCAAGGGAAGGATAAGGCAACTTTAATTGAGTACAACTAAAAGCAATTAAGTGGAAAAAAAGTAAAAATTCTGTCATGTTTCTGTTCCACTGAGCTGTGATATTTCAATTACCTTAGATAATGATCATTAAACCCATTTTGATTGTCCATGTAGCAGTCTGAGGTCAAAGGAAGCAGCTGATAAATATCAAAGTGAATCTATTCACATATTCATTCACTGAAAGGATATTTATAGAATGTCTACTATGTGCTAAGTATTTTACTAACCATAAGGGACAAAGAACTTGCAAAGGATACATACCATTTTACATAGCATGCACACTCCAATCACAGTTTATTGTATTACCTTTTTTTTTTCCAAAAACACATAGTACTGTCCAAAAGGAACACATTTATTTATTTATTACAAGTTTTAGTCTGTCTTTAGTACTAGAATATAAGTGCCATGAAAACAGGGATTGTCTTGTTCTTCCTCCTCTCCTCAATTTCTAAATACTGCCATGTCCTAGAAATTCATACCGGTGCTCTATTCTCTATCTGCACTCTCTCTCACCCCTTGGATTTAAATACTATATAAATTGATGAATATAAAATTTAAAAGAAAATAAAGAAGAAAAAGAAAAATAAATTTTTTTAAAAAGCTAAAAAATAAATAAAATAAGTTGATGCCATATATGTAGCCAGGGCTGAGCTTCCCCGAGAATCCCATATTTACACATCCAACTACCTACTTGAAACATGGGATTCTGAAGTTTGCTGTGATTTTTTACATACATGCCGCCCTTGACCTATCCCTAACCTAGATGCAGTTCAGTCTTCTCAAGATCAGTAAACAGCATCGTCATCCATCTAGATCAATGGTTCTTAACAAGGGGTCAATGAGCTTGAATTTAAATTCAAAAAACATTCTTATGGGGATGTGTTGGTATTGGTGTGATGTTTATTAAATAATACACTATATAGCATGGACTTATTAAGGGGTCTGTGGAACAAAAAAGGTTAAGAACTCCTGATCTTAACCTAGATGAATAATTTGAGGATTAAGCCAAAAACCCAAAATGTACCCTTGATTTCTCTTTACCTCTCCATCTGAAAGTCATATCAATTTCACTTCTAAACCATATTTCAATTCTAGCCCCTTCTCTCCATCTCTGTTACTACTTCTGGCAGTGTCTCTTGCCTTGGCTACTGCAATAGCCAAACTGGTGTTCTTGCTTCTCCTATTTTTCACACGGCAACCAAATATTTTCAAACCTAAAACTTAATATTTTACACACAAACCCTTATTTAAAAATCTCATTAGTTTCCATTTGCTCTTCAGATAATTAAGGCTTCTCTAACAAATAGTCCTCATGGTCAGACTGTGCCTGACACTTTTCTGTTACTTTCACCCATACTCTCCTAATTTTTATTAATGCCTGTCCCTTCCCTGCTTCTCCCACAAGAACATGCTCAATGAGAATAGATTTGGCTGTATTGTGTATTGCTTATCTTAATATCTACCCAGTGGCAAATAAAAATAGCCTTAAGAAGCATTCTAAGCCTTCACACCGTAGTAGCTGCATCTGGAATAATACCTTTCTGGAATTCTCAAAAGCCTTTCTGTCTGGGGTGAGGGAAGTATTTCTTCCTGAGGGGATCCTCTTCTTGGGATGATTTCTGCTTCACTCCACTCAGACACTAAGCCAAAACGATTTACAGGATAAGGACCTGGAGTCAGCATACCAGGGTGAAACCCAGCACTGCCATTTTCTAGCTGTGAGACACGTAACCATACCTCTTTATCATCAGGGTCCTCAACTGTTAAGCGGGAATCATACCTAACCCTTAGCGTTGCTATGAGGATTAAAAAGGCATACAAATATACTCCTTTTTATTAGGGTCTCTCTTTCTGTCAAATGAACCCTCATCAGGGCCCATCAGGTGGCTACCTGTGTCTGCTGATTCAAGGAAACAAGAAACATTTCTTCTGTCTCAGTTTTTTGCTCCTGCCTACAGAGGCCCTACTGAGCTGAAAAAAGAACTTGCTGTCTTTCAGGCTTTACCACCCCAAGACTGTCAAGAACACACCAATGCCCAAGCCACGCCTCTTTCTCCTGCCATCCAGTCGGGTTCTCGGGCAAAATGCCAGCATTTAGAGACTAGCGAGCCAAGCCCCGGCCCGCGCCAGGCCGGGTCCCTTCTCGCACATGCGCAATAGCGAGTCTTTCTATGCGCTTACAGCCTCCTTTCTTTACGCCGTTGACGGTCTTCTCTGAGTTTTTAATATTTAATGCAACCGGCAGCTACCTGCAATTTAAGTTATTTTATTCCACCATCACTGTACCACCTCGCCCTTCACGTTGAGGGACAGGCCTCTGCAGAAGTATTAGCCGTCCGTGGAGCAGTTCTCGCGAGAAAGCGACTATATCTCGCGGTACTTCCTTGTTCCCAGAAGGCTTAGCGCGAGGCGGAAAAACACTCATTTACACAGTTCCTGTTGGTTTCACAGTTTCCACTCTTGCTTATTCCGCTGCTTACTGTTTTGCATTCTCCTAGGAAAATGGCGGCCCCCGAGCAGTCGCTGCAGATGTCGAGAGGTTGCCAGAACTCCGCTTCGCTTTCTCCGCTGCGCGGAGACCGAACCCTTCTCGTGCGGCACCTGCCTGCCGAGCTGACCGCAGAGGAGAAAGAGGACTTACTGAAATACTTCGGAGCGCAGTCTGTCCGCGTCTTGTCAGATAAGGGGCGACTGGTAAGGGCGCGCCACTTTCCTAGCTGTCCCGCAAGACCGGAGTAATTATCCGAGGAGCCGAAGCGCTGACAGACGTACCAATACGGAGAAGTGGAATAGTAGTTTCCCCGTCTTTCCTCCTTTTTATCAAAACATCTTGCGTCCTAAGTGAAGTGTTAATTGGGTCGAGCCTGGATTAGTAGCAGCGCTGCGGAAAAGGGCGGGGAGGGAAGCAAGACAGAAGAATGGAAAATAGTTTGGTCATATTCCCTTTTGGGACCCATCTTGAGAATCTCACAACTTCGGAGATTGGGACCCAGAGAACACATGGAATTATGAAAAAAGATTTAAAATAAATATTCGAGCATTGATAAGCCGGTGTTAAAACATCAAAATTGAGGGGAAACTACTGTAGTAACTTGAGTAAACTAGACATGGGGTTTCTAGAGTGTAAAGTCTCCCCAAGTGATTCTGATATGTAGCCAGGCTGAGAATCACTGAGTTAGAAGGAAGACCACTTTTGATCAGTGAGAAGTGTCATGTATACCAGCAAATAAGAATAAAAATATTTTTTTGTAGTTCAGTTTAAGTATAATTAATTCAACTTAGATAAAATTTAGATTCTGTGATGTAATTAATCAAGCATTACTCTTAAACGATTCTTGTACTTTTGATTTGTGTACCTTTTTTGGTTGTTTTAAAAATATTTAGTATTCATCTTCTAGATGTTTAAAAGTAGACATCTTCAGTTGAACCTTATTACAAGGATGAAACAGGAAGCACGCACCTAGAGGGATGATTTCTCTGTTGGTGAACATCTTTAATCTCTGTTATGGTCTGTGTAGAGGAAAGTTTAAGATAATTAGCGATATTATAAGCGGGAAATATGTTATATTTTTGAATGGTTTAACGGTGTACTGTAACCGTTCTTAAGCTTATGTTGAATTATTTGAAAGTATATGTAAAACGTGTTTTCTGTGTGTGCACACTTTTATGTGAAAGAAGCTGCATACAGTTATGGAAAAGACTGAATGGTATCTAAGTTTCCTAGCTGTCAAACTTAGATACCCTAGGCAAGGGTATCCAAACTAATACACTGGATTAGTTTAAACAACAGAAGTTTGTTGGCTCGGGGTTTTGAGGCTAGGGGAAGCCCAAAACAAAGGTGTCAGCAAGGTAATGCTCCCTGAAGACTGGTGTTCTGGGGCTGGCTGCCAGCTTTCTTTGGTCTTTGGCTTTCTGTCACATGGCAGTGCTCATCACGGATTATGTAGACCTCAGCTTCTGGCTGCTGCCTAAGGCCTTTTCTTCTGTGCCCAATTTCCTTTTACTTATAAGGACTTAAGCCACATTGGATTAAGGCCCACCCTCATTTAATTGGGCACATAGGTCTTCAAAGGTCCTATTCACAGTTGGGTTCACACCCACAGAACCAGGAGTTGGGACCTGAACATGCTTTTAGTGGGGTAGTTGATTCATTCCCCAACACTATTTGTCACAAATGAGTCTGTGACCCAAAACAGGTTCATAGCCACTGTACTGAAGTTAGTAATCTGCTAAATTACCACAAATTTCCATCGGTTTCCATGATTTTACTCTTGTGTCAAATCATTGTACTGGTAAAATGTCAGACTTCTTTATGCAAAAGTAAAATTGTATTCAAAGTATTCTATATTTAATTATGTTTCAGAAACATACAGCTTTTGCCACTTTCCCTAATGAAAAAGCAGCTATAAAGGTATGATTTTTCTTTACTATTAAAGTTATTAACAGCATTCTATTATCCAGTACTTGGTTCAAAACTGGGAGGTCATGTTAAACTATAGTTTTAAAAAGGAAAAGGATTTGTATTTCAAGAGTTTGCCTAATAGGCTACATTTTGTATGTCAGCTTGGAAAAGTTGGCAGATCTTTGCCACCGGTTATGTATTTGGACATAGGAATAGTAGATCGACTATAAAGGAAATTGAAGTCAACTTGTAATCTGCATATGTAATTAAAAATAACAAGTTCAACAGTTTTTGAAACTGTTACAAAGCATGATGTTTTAAATATTAAAAGGGAAATTAATATATTTATATGTGTATGTACAGCTGTGTAAACATTTTTGGGAATGATTCACAAGGGAGGTAACTTTTAAGCTAGCCCTTTAATGATTAGTTGGATTTTAGGAAGGGAAGGTGGACCTTCATGTTTGGGAACTAAGTAAAGCCCTCGGGTATGGAATATTTTAAGTGGAACAGGAGCTAAGGATTGGCATGGAAACAGGACTTGAAAAATAGGTCGGGTTTAAATTAGGGCTAGAAGGAGGACTTGAATTTTGTTAGTAGGTGTGTGAAAGAAATTTGATATGTTTGAGCTGGCTAATGCTCAGGTTTGGTGATGTTTTTGGCATCGGTTGAATGTGGAGAAATATTAGAGTTAGACTAAATGGAAAGCTTTTGGAAAGACCAAGGCAAGATAATGAATCTGAAGGATCAGAAGGCAGTAAGAAGACAAGTTGATAAGAGACACTTGGTAGCGATTCAGTTTGTAGGTTTCATGACTCCTAGAGATACAGGGGTTGAGAGAGAGGGAAATGTTTGATTTTGTATTGATCTATTGTGTTGTTTCATTAAGCTGCTGTGAGGTACAGGTAAAGGATTAGGAGGATGTTTGCAAAGGTGGATAATGGCTTCAAATGTCATCTATTAATTTTGAGGAGTATTAGACTATTTTTATAGAGATACTTAGTTTGTTTTTTGTGGTTTGTTAAAAGTAAAATATGGGTCCAGAGCAACATCAAGAATGGAAAGTTTCTTCAACCAGGGGAGAGGATGAGATTGCCCAAAGGAAGAAAAGCCAGCAGAGAACTGGGAAGGAGCAGTGAAAAAGGAAGTAGGGGAACTAGAAAAGAAAACACATGAATGCAAAGAGAAGATCATTTTAAGAACATAAGATCCTTTGATGACACAAAATAAGCAGTGAACACAGTTTATTAAATCTTTTCTTATTCTGAAACAGAAATGACCCAAATGCTCATCAATAAGGGGAAGTTTGATACCTTAAATCACGGGTTCTTAAAAGGGATCAATGAGCTTGAATTTAAATTAAAAACAAAAAACAAAAACATTCTTGTGGGGACTTGTTGGTTTGGGTGTGATATATTTATTAAATAATACACAATGTAGTGTGGACTTAGTAAGGGGTCTGTGATTTTTACCTGATTGGCAAAGGTGTCCGTGGAACAAAAAAGTTTAAGAACTCCTGCCTTAAGTAAATAGTAGTATGCCCATACACTAACTATGTCTGTTTGAGAATGAGGTAATTAGGTATATATTAAAAGAGAAAAATATCCCATATAGACTATATAAATGAAGTTGCAAAACCTTACACATGATGTAATCTTAGATTTTTGGAAAACTAACAGTATATATATTATTTTATGCATAGAAAAAAAAATGGCAGACTTATACACCAAGATGTGAAAAAGTGTCTATCTCTGAAGGTGGGATTACAGATGACTTTTACATTGTATGTTTTTTGTAATGTATAGGGAAGTTCTGTTCAATTTTTTTTTTTTTTGTAGCACAAGAAGTGACAAGTAGGGTAATGAAAACCACATTGCTGTAGGGTCAAGGTTAACTTGTAGAGTAAATGTGGTGAAGGGAAGAGATGAGGTTAGTAGCAGTGACATAGTTTTTAAGCTAGATTGCATTTGAGCTTATTGGGAAACTGATTAAGAAAACAGAGAAATGTTCAAAATAGTTGGAAGAGGACAAAAACAAATGTCAGTTTCACTTCAATGTAAATAGATTGATTTATAGTCAAAAGAAAGAGAAAGTTCTTGCTCAAGAATACAGAATAGAGGATTTAAGATAAAGGGTAACTTACATCCTGGCCAAAATTATAATACATTTGGAGCCAGAAGGTAAGGTTGAAAGAATTGGGAAACTCTTGTTAAAAATGAATGTTTTAAGAAACCTTTCCAAATGTTGTTTTAAAATAGCCAATTATGTATATATAACATGGTTCAGTGGAGCAACAGAAATGCTAACATATATCATTATGCAAAAGATAAGGTCATCAGGAAAATGAAGTATGTTATGGAAGACGAATAAAATAGAAAATCCTTATTTTCTGACTAGACTCTTGTCTTCTTATTACCCTGCCAGCCTAAAAAGCACGTATATAACATTTCTCTCTACCTTGAGTTCTCCTTCAGTTTATGAGAGGGCTTACTGCCAGCAACATTTTGCCTTGCCTAGGACAAACTTGCCATCTAGTGGCAATAGCAGATAAGTAGAGAATATGGGTTTATGCTTTGTACACACAAAGATGAATGTATTAACTGAAAACCTAAACCATACTTTTTTCTTTTAATTCGACAAATACAGAGAGAGAGTGCCTATTATAAGCTATGCTCCAGAGATACAAAAATTATTAAATGGGGGAGCAGGTGTAGCTCAGTTGGTTGAGTGCCTGCTTCCCATTTATGAGGTCCCTGGTGCCTACTAAAAAAAATTAATGCTTACTCTGCTAGATCCTTTTAGGTCTAGGGATATAATATCATTGAACAGAGCAAAAATCCCTGCCCTCATTGGAGCTCACATTCTCAAAAAGGGAGATAGACTATAATTAATAAACTTAATGTTTTAGAAGATGGTAAATGCTATGAATAGAAAAAATAAAAAGAGCAACAGAATCAGGAGTGCTGTATGTAGAAAGTTTGGGTTGTAGTTCGGGTGCTCATTGAGCAGTGATTTAATGGAGGTGAAGGGAGCTAAGGGACTATATGGGAGAAGTGCATTCTAATCAGAGGAATGGCTGGAACAGAGAACTAAGGGTGGGGTATACCAGTCGTGGTCAAGGAAGCCAGTGTGACTGGAGCAGACAAAATGGTGGTAGGAGGTGGTGGAAGAGTTGGATGTGAGGTTATGGAAATAATAATGGTCATATCATATAGGTTAGTTATTGTAAGGATCTTAGATTTTATTCTGAATAAAATGGTAAGCCATTGGAGTATTTTGATCAGGAATAACATAATCTGACTTGTATTTAAAAGGATCACTTTGACTGTTGTGTTGAGAATAGACTGAAGGAGAGTAAGGGTAGAAACCCAGAGATTTGTTAAAAGGTTATTGTGGTAATTTCAGCCACCAGTAATAGTTGCTTGGATCATGGTGGTAGCAGGAAAGAGTGTAAGAATTGCTTAGATTGAATGTGTTTTGAAAGTAAAACAAACAGGATTTCTTGATGGCTTGCATATTATGGAATAAGAGAAAGAGAAGTCAAGGATGATTCCAAAGTTTTTAACGTGTTAACTTGAAGAATAGAATTATCATCAACTGAAATGGTAAAGGCTACAGGTGGAGTACATTTGGGAGGAAAGATTAGTGTTTCAATATCTGAGATATTAACCAAGGAGTACTAACTACCCAATAGTTTGGATATATGCTTCTGAACTTTAGGATAGAGGTCTGGGCTAGAGTTATAAATTGATGTGTCATCAACATAGATATAGTATTTAACTAAAGAGGCTGGATTAAAGTTGCTCAAATGTGGCCACTCTCTAAGCCAAACTGAGCATGTAAATGCATTACCTTCCGCTCACTGTGGGACATGACTCCCAGGGATGAGCCTCCCTTGCTCCAAGGGATTACTACCATTCACTAACTGGTGATGCAATTAGAAAAAGGCCTTGAATAAAAGGGAGAATTGGTAAAGACAAATGAGTATATATGGCTAAGAGTCTTCAAAAAAGAGTCAGGAGGTCATCAGAGGGGTCACGCTTTTATGCATGCCTCAGCAGGATCCCAGAGACAGCCAAAGTAGATACAACCCCAGGTACTGGTGCTCCTGAGGGCTTCAGAGACACACAGGTTCTGCGATCATGGCAGTTGGCTCTGGAGTTCATTGCCTTGTCAGTGGGCCCTACTTTGGAATTTGTGTTCCTTAGTGTGATCGAGTTGGACACAGATGTGACCTTTTCTATACATGCCTCTTCTGTCACCTTTACTGAACCTCTGGTTGGCACTGGGGTTGGTGTATACCCAGGAGACTTGAATCTCTGGACTGTCCATGTACCAGCTGGGCCCTGAGCCTCAGCAGATTTGCAGCTCCTACTCTCTGGTTTGTTGGACTAGCACAGGTCGGCTAACAGGGGGGTGAAGATGGTCATCCACCACACGTGGGAACCAAGAGTGCATACAACTCCAAGCAGGAGAATCACATCCATCAACCAAGAGGGATCTAAGCCCTCTCTTGATATAGAGGTGGAGTGGACATCACCAACCCAGGGTCCACAGGAGGGAGGAATAAAATATGGATTGGAGTGAATTTACTGGTATTCTACTAAGGAACTATTGTGACTAGTATTGGAAGAAACTGTAACGTTGATCTGGGGAAAATGGCCATAGTAGTTGCTAAGGGCAGGGAGAGGGGAGAAGAGATGAGATGTGGGGGCATTTTTGGGACTTAGAGTTGTCCTAAATGATATTGCAGGGACAGATGCTGGACATTATATATCCTGCCATAACCCACTGAATATACTGGGGGAGAGTGTAAAACTACAATGTAAACTACAATCCATGCAGTGCAGCAGTGCTCCAAAATGTATTCACCAAATGCAATGAAAGTGCCACAATGATGAAAGAGGTTATTGCTGTGGGAGGAGTGGGATATGTGGGAACCACTTATATCTTTTAATGTAACATTTTTTGTGATCTATGTAACTTATAAAAAAGACAATGTAATAAAAAAATAAGGAAAAAAGAGGCTGGGTTAGATCACCCAGAGAATGAGTTGAAATAGAAAGGAGGACAAGAACAGAACTCTGGACCATTCCAACATTAAGAGTTTGAGAGGGTACCAGCAAAAAATATTGAGTAGTAGAAATCAGTGAGGTAGGAAGAAAATTAACACAGTACAGTGTTTTGAAGCCAAATGAAGAAAATGCATCAAGTAAGGAGTGTTCAGCTATTTTAAATGCTGTAAGATGATGACTGAGAATTTTCCCTTGGCTTAACATTGGAAAATTTATTTTTGGCCTGACAAGTAATGTGTTAGTGGCCTGATTGGGACATAAGCCTAATTGGAATGGGTTTGAGACGGAATAGGAGAGGAATTGTAGCTAGTGAGTTTAGGTAACTTACACAGTTTTACTGCAAGAGGAATAAAGTAAAAAGGTCAGTGATAAGTGGGATTGATGGAAGAAAAAGTTTTTCAAATGGGAGAAATAGGAACAATAAGCTATTGGAGAAAGAAGCTATTGTGTAATCAGTAGAGGGTAAAAAATTACCAATGTAGCTAAGAACTTATTAGCTCCTCTATACAGTACTAGAAGGTAGCTAAGGAGAAATTTTTGAGTAGAGAGAGGATGTGATTTAGTATACAGGTCAAGCAACTGGATTTAGATAGAAGCATGGATAATTAATTTGATAACAGATGGAAGGTAAAATGTGGTTGGCAGATTCTAGTAGGTGGGGAGTTGTAGGGAGAATCTGAAACTCGATTTGCTTTATTTTTCTCAAAGCAGGAAACAAGATCCTAGGCTTAAAAGAATGGGAGAGGAATGTTGTGAGGTTGAAGGACGAAGAGAAATTACAAAATATTCTAAGAGAGTAGTAGAGAAAATGAACTGAGAATGTAATATAATTGTGTGACATCACTAAGGGCCACCTTCAGATTTGTGTGGTCAGGATTTAAAGTGAAACCAAGCAACTTCATTATGTGTGTTTTTTCAAGCCATTTTCAGCTGCCTTGACACAGGTGAATTGAAAGAGATTAGATTTAAAACCAGATTTTGATTTCTAAGTGCTAGAAGGCAGTTCTTTGCTTAGTAATAAAGGCTTAGCAGCTCAGAAGTGGAAATGAGTAAGAAATCATCAAGGGTGTTAACAAAATGTAAAAATGATCGTGAATATGACCACTACGTGATATTTGGTACAAGTATTAATTTTTTTCACTCTTTTGTTCTTTCAACTGAAGGCATTGACAAGACTTCATCAGCTGAAACTTTTAGGTCATACTTTAGTTGTTGAATTTGCAAAAGAGCAAGATCATATTCATTCCCCAAGTCCCTCTTCTGGCAATGAAAAAAAGAAAAGGTATGTAGATATTTAGATTTTCCTAATATTTTAAAGTTTTTAGTCAATTATGTTGTTATTGGACTGTTTTCAAACCAGCAGGAGATCATGTGAACCAGAGTAATTGATACACCTCTCTATTGAATCTACTACATTTAAAAATAGATTTTTGCTCTTAACTGTGCATTAATTTTAGTTAGAAACCTGAATGTTGATTTCCTAATTCAGATTAATCAGTGTGAAGTGGGAAGGAAGTAGGGTGAAAAGCATTTGACTTTATGTGGACGGAAGGTAACTAGGATAAATTCTTTGTATTAGAAATAGTAGAGTGTCAGAATAGGCATAGCCTTTGAAATGAAAGACTTATTTGGTTTCCAGCTGTGACTCTTCACAAATTTGCTCTATACAAGTGGTTCTCAAAGTTTGGTCCTGGACCAGTGGTATCACTTGGAATTTTGTTTAAAATGTGAGTTATGGAGCCTTGGCAAATTATGAAAATTCCAGTCCTATTGAATCAGTAATTCAGGGCCTAGAGTAGGGAGACGGGAAGGCTCCAGCAGTCTTGAGTTTTAACAAACCATCCAGGTGATTTTGATGCATTCGAATGTTGGTCAGTGAGAATAATCATACCATCTCCATAAGGTTGTTGTGAAGAGTAAATGAAAATATGGTGTGCTGTGTATAGTGTCTGGAATAGAGAATAAGGTATTCTGTGAAGGTTAATTATTCTTTCCTTCCTTTTCATTGGTGTTTACTTGAAAAATGCTTGGATATTTTCATTATTATGGAACTATTTTTTATAATGCCACATTTGAAAAGATAATTTGACTTTTCAATGTACAATTTTTCACTTTATTTCTAAAGATAAGATCAACTTTGAGTCTTTGTTTTCTAGGTCTGATGACCCTGTGGAAGATGATAAAGAAAAGAAAGATCTTGGTTGTTTAACAGTAGAAAATGGAATTGCACCAAACCATGGGTCAGTATTTTTTATTTGACTGTTGTTTTATTGTTTTGTTGTTTTTGCTGTGTTGTGTATATTTAATGCAAATGAGATATTAAAAAATAAGAATATTTTAATAATGTGTATTTTTAATGTGTTGATTAAACATCACTATAAAAACTTGTTACTGATTTCTGTTCAAAGAAAGAATTTCTAAAATTTTCAGATCTGTGAGATAAGCTCTGATAGGATATATTGTTTTTATTTAATGAGATCAGAAAACTTTCTTTTTTTATTTTTTATTTTTTAAATAATTTTTATTTATTTTTAAAAGATAGATTACATAAAATGTTACATAAAAATAACTAGGGGATTCCCATATGCCCCATTCCCCACAGCTCCTACTTTTCTCACATTAACAATTCTTTCATTAGTACCATACATTCATTGCAATTAATGAACACATTTTGGAGCTTTGCCACATAGCATGGATTATAGTTTGCGTTGTAGTTTACATTCTCTCCCACTCCATTCTGTGGGTTATGGCAGGATATATAATGGTCTGTATCTGTCTTTGTACTGTCATTCAGAACAATTCTGAGTCCAGAAAATGCCCCCATATTACACTTCTTTTTCCCTCTCCCTGCATTCAGCAACTCCACTTGGCCACTGTCTCCACATCAGTGATAAAATGTCTTCCATTGCTAGAATTAAAATAAGTCTATAGTAGAATACCAGTAAGTCTACTCTAGTCCATATTTTATTCCCCGATCCTGAAGATTCTGGTATGGTGATGCCCACTCCACCTCTGACTGAGAGGGGGCTTTGATTCCATATGGCTGGTGGATGGGACTCTCTTGCTTGCAGTTGTGGACTCTCTTGGTTCCTTGGTGTGGTGGTTGTCCATCCTCATCTCATTGTTAGTTGTCCTGGGTAAGTCAATGAACTGGAGAGAGGTGCTGCAACTCCGCTGAGGCTCAGAGCCCAGCTGGCACATGCACAGCCCAGAGATTCAAGTCTCTTGGTCATACACCTATCAACTCCAGTGTCAACTATAGGTTCAATAAAAGGGACAGACGAGACATGTGTAGAGAAGTCACATTTGAGTCCAGTTCTGTCACACTCTGGAAACCACTGGCAAGGCACCAAACTCCAGAGCTATTTGCCATGACCTAAGGACATATTTGTCTCTATAGCCCTCAGGAGCCCCACTATTTGGGGTAACATCTACTTTGGCTATTTCTGAGATCCTGCTGAGATGTGTATAAGCGTTCCCTCTCTGATGACCTCCCAGTTCACTTTGAAGTCTCTTAGCCATATAAACTCATTTGTCTTTACCATCTCCCCCTTTTTATTCAAGGTTTCTTTCCAGTTGCATAACCAGCCAGTGCTTGGTCGTAATCCCTCCGTACCAGGGAGGCTCAACCCCAGGAGAAAACTTTCTTTTTGATGTACAAACTATTTTTTAAATATTTCTGTATTTTATCAAGCTACTTCAAATGTTATTGATATGAAACAATTATTAAAGATTAATAAGTACTTTAAATGTTTTCTTTTAGGCTAACTTTTCCTCTGAATTCATGCCTCAAGTATATGTATCCACCACCTTCAAGCACAATTCTAGCAAACATAGTAAATGCCTTGGCAAGTGTGCCTAAGTTCTATGTACAGGTAAGTAGAATATAATTTATTCTCTTGAAAGCAAGTGCTTGTATAGATTTATACATTATTTTCCGTGCTCATGGTCATACTTAAAATAATATTAATCAGGTTAATTCCATAAAGGCAAAAATGATTTTAAAGTATTTTAAAGGAAATAAATAATCCTTCTTTCATGTAAAAGCTTTTATAAACTATGATGTAAATGAATACTAATAAACAAGCTAATGGGAAAATTCAATTTCTGGTGATTCTTTGTTACATTAGTCTATACCTTTAACATAGAACTTTTTTTTAAAGGAAAAGACATAGTGGACCTCACAGCAAGTGGGTGAAAATGTTGGTAATGAGAATATGTAGTTCTGTGTTTCATAATTTTATATAAGCGTCAGAGAAAAATACATAAAAACATTTCATTATTTTTTCCATTGCATTAGTCTAAGTAGTGGGGATGTTGTCTGTAGAAATGACAAACATTTAGGAAAGCTAATCTTCTGAGTTATACCAGTAACTTACTTTAGTCTCATCCTGGAAGTGTAAAGGCAAGAAATGGGTCCTCCCTTGCACTAAATAAATCAATAGTACTATTGTGACACATTTAGTACATAAAGTATAAGATGTTAGTTGAATCATCATTTTATACTGTATGATTTTAAATGTTTTATCCCTTGAAGGTGCTTCATCTTATGAATAAAATGAATTTGCCCACACCTTTTGGACCAATTACTGCACGACCTCCGATGGTAAGAAAGCTCCTAGAAATTCCAAAATCCCAAATTTCTCATCCTAAGGAAATTATTGAGGCTAAATTATACAAGTATTGTCCCAGCAACCTCTGATGCTCACTGAAAATAAGGAACAAATCTAAAGTTAACATGATAATAATAGTAGAGGTCTGAAAGTTAGGGAGAGCAGAATATGAAAGAGATGCTTTTGGTCATAGAGGCCATCATTTCTGCCAGTGCTGTTGTTCAACCCTTTGGCCTAGAGTATTGTGCCATCTTATACTATAATTACACTTAACTAATTATCTAAAAACTCCATTGTTCTGGTTTTGTCACAAACAGAGCATTTGTAGAAGACAAGAAAGGTTGCCAATATTTTTACTAGAATTTGCTATGCAAATCCATCAGTAATTTAGGTTGTCTGTCTACTCATGAATAATTGTATTTTGTTGTAGTCCTCTTCGAACTTTTATAGTTAATAGGAATGAAAATTATTTCAAGCGCTAACATATAAGTAAAAAAGAAATTGCTTTAAGGTGTTGACTGCTTTTCTAATGTAGATCCTATTAGTTTCATAAATAAATTTTTTCAGTTTCCTAGGCTGCTCAAAGCAGATACCATGAAATGGCTTTATTTTAAATAATAGGAATTCACTAGCTTACAGTTTGAAGTCATGCAAATGTCCAAATCAAGGCATCATCAAGGCAATGATTTCTTCCCAAATAACTGCTACCGGCAATCTTTGGCTCCTCTGCCACATGCCTCTGCCACATGCCTTGCTTCATCTGCTGGTATTTTCCCTTCTCTTCAGGGTTCTCTTGATTTCTTTTTGCTCCTGTGGCTTTCTCTTTCTCTGTGTTTTGTTTGTTTGTTTGTTTTTTCTTTACTGAATGAGTGTAGTATTTACTTGTCAGGATATTTGTCAGTACTGGCATTGAGATTTCCAAGATTTGTAGATGCAACTTAGCTCAGGTATTTTTTCTTTTCTTTTTTTACATAAACAGTAAGTATATAATAATAATTGTGAACTTACAAAACAAACATATATAATATTATACAGGACTCTCAACTCACCCTACCACCAACAACTTGCATTGTTGTTAAACATTTTTAGCTAATGATTAAAGAGCACTGTCAAATTATTACTACTAAACAAAGTATTTTTCCCCCAACCAACTCTATTATTATTAGATTTATATCATTTATATATGAACATACATAAACAAATGTATAAGTTGTGAGCTTACAGAGCAAACATGCGTAACATAATACAGGGGTCCCATACATCAACACCTTGCATTGTCATGAGATGTTTGTTACAAATTATGAAAGAATATTTTCAAAATCTTACTACTAAACATAGTCCTTATCTTATATTTGGTGTGTTTTTCCCCCAACCCACCCTATTATTTTTTAAATATATTTTTATGATAGAAGTTGTAAACTTATAAAACAATCTTGCACATGTGCAGAATTCCCAAACAGCATCCTTCCATGAACACACCACACAGTTGGTGGAACATTTGCTGCAGATAAGATAATATCATCTGATTGTTACCATGTCCATAGTGTACATTTGGCTCACATTTTCCATACTGACTCATTATCAACACAGTACATCTTTTGCAAAGATGCAAGAATATTATATTATTTCTGCTAACCACAGTCCATAGGTCACTCCAGCTGTATTTTTCCTATGCTTCTCCACATTCCCAACACCCTACAGTAGCGATATACATTTGCTCTAGCTCACAAAGGATACTCTTGCATCTGTACCATCAACCACAATTCTCATCAACCTCTTGGTTTACTGTGCTGTTCAGTTCCTGGATTATTCTCTAGCATTCTGTCAATTAGCATTTATATACGTAAACCACCATTTTCAGCCACATCCCCATTTATAAATTAGCTGTTTGTTACTATGGGTTACCATCCACTCTACATTTCCACACTGTTACGGTAAAACTAATTAAAACTTCTACATCTATTAAACATCAGTAGTCCTCCTCTTCTCTCCTTTAAGAATCCACCATCCACCACCAGGTCTTGAAGATAATTTCTTCTAGAAATTTTATCATTTTTTTATTTTTATATTTTTGATCTATTTTGAGTTAATTTTCAGGTAAGGTGTGAGATAAGGGTCCTCTTTCCTCCTTTCGGCTATGGATATCCGATTCTTTCAGCACCATTTGTTGAATGAACTTTTCTGCCCGAGCTGTATGGGTTTGACAAGTTAGTCAAAAATCACTTAACCATAAATGTGAGCGTCTGTTTCTAAACCATCAGTTTGGTTCCACTGGTCTATGTGTGTATTTATGCCAGTCCCATGCTGTTTTTACCACTATAGCTAGGTGATATGATTTAAAGTCTGGAGATGAGGGTTTGCTTTTCCTTGTTATGTTGTTCCAGCTATTCAGGGCCCTTTATCCTTCCAAATAAATTTGATGATCCTGTTTTCAATTTTTTTTTCTTTAATGCTGATGGAATTATCGGCATTGCATTGAATCTGTATATCAATTTGAGTAGAATTGACATCTTAATGATATTTAGCCTTCCAACCCATGAGCATGAAATGTTCTTCTAGTTATTTAGGGCTTTTTTTATTTCTTTCAACATTGAGTTGCAGTTTTCTGAATACAAGAGCTTGACATCGTTGGTTAAGTTTATTCCTGACTATTTGGTTTTATCTGTCATATTTTATTTTCACCATTCTTTTGATACTTTTAGTTACTTTTATTGATATAATTTTCATTTCTAGACTTTCTTCCAGGCCCCTCTCTCCTGTCTTCTCTTTTCAGGCTCTAGCATACCTGTTAGTATTTCCTGAAAATCTGGTCTCTTGCTTAGAAATTCTCTCAGTTTCTGTATATCTGCAAATATTCTAATCTCACCCTCATTTTTTAAAGACAGTCTTGCTGGATATAAGATTCTTGGCTGAAAGGTTTTTTTTTTTTTTTGTAGTATCTTAAATATATCAGACCACTGTTGTCTTACCTCCATAGTTTCTGGTAAAAAATCAGCATTTAATCTTTTTGGATATCTTTTATATGTTATACATTGCTTTACTCTTGCTGCTCTCAGAATTCTCTCTTAGTCTTTGGCCTTTGACATTCTGATGAGTATGTGTCTTGAAGTTGGTCTATTTGGATTTTTTTTGGATTGGAGTATGTTGTGCTTCTTGGACATGGATATCTATGCCCTTCAATAGGGTTGGGAGATTTTCTACCATTATTCTTCAAATATTCCTTCTGCCCCTTGTCCCTTCTCTTCCTCTTCTGGGACACCGATGACACGTATGTTTGCATGCCTTTTTCTGTCATTTATTTCCCTAAGACCTTGTTCAAATTTTTCCATTCTTTTCTTCATCTGTTCTTTTGTATGTTCACTTTCAGAGGCCATTTCTTCAAGCTTACCAGTCCTTCTGCCTCCTCAAATCTGCTATTATAAGACTCCAGTGTTGTTTTTTTTAAAATTTCATTTATTACACCTTTCATTCCCATAAGATCTGCTTTTTTTCTGTGTGCTTTCAAATTCTTTTTTGTGCTCATCCGGTGTTGTCAATGCCCTTAATCTCTTTAACCATCTCATTGAGTTTATTAAGGAGATTTGTTTGAACATCTGTGATTAGTTGTCTCAACTCCTTTATGTCATCTGGAGGCTTATCTTGTTCCTTTAACTGGGCCATAGCTTCCTGTTTCTTGGTGTGGATTGTAATTTTTTGTTGGTGTCTTGGCATCTGGAGTATAGTGTATTTATTTTGGGTGAAGTTTTTCTCTAATTTAGGGCTTCCTGCCCTTTCTCCCTTGCTGGTTGTACAGTAGGAGCCAAGGTTGTAATTGGTGCTATGAGCTGTGGAGGCTCAAGCTGCCCTTATTGCCCCAGGGACCAATGAAATGTCTCTCAACTTTCTCCTTTGCCAGGGATAGGGACAGAGTCACAGCTATGTGGAATAATCCAAGTCATGCAAGCCTAGACCTGTAGTTGCCCAGAGAGACTGATGAAGCTTCATATCCCTTTTCCCCTGCCTGGGACAGGGATGGAGCTGCAGGTATGGGTAGCAGTCTGTGCAGTGCAGGTCCATGATGACCATAATTGCCCTGGTAGACTTCCAGTTTTCAGTCTGTGCCAGCCAGAGGTACCTGCAGTTACCTGAATAGACTGGTGCAGGGCCCGCCAGCCTCCTCCCTGCCAGATTTCTGGCTGAAGCCTAGTCTAGGGCTGCAGGCTGATCCAGGTAAAAGAAACTGGTTTCTTTTGTTACAGTGATTTTAGGTCCTGTCTTTCCTCAGGCTGTGGGTGGAGCCAAAATGGTGGCCACCAACCTCTTTCCGACTTGGGCAGATTTCATAACGCAGCTGTTCCCAGGGTTATGTCTTAGCTAAGTCTACCAATCAGTAGCCAAAATCGGCAGCCAACCATCTTCTTCTCCCCCATTTTTGGGAAATGGAGCTTCCAATTCCAACCATGGAACAACTCCTGGGGAGGCTCATGCCACGAGAGTAGGATCATCACCGGCTTCCGCGGATTGGCCAGTGATTTCCCGGAGAGGCTGGCTCAGGTCCCCGCAGCTTCCTGCCTGCTGGAGGTGACATTGGAGCCTAGTCTAGAGTTGCAATCTGACCTGGATGTAAAGAAGCTGGTCCCCGCCAGCTCTGGTTTTCAGTCTGCCCCGCTTCTGCTCTTGCCAGGTGCAGAGTGAAGATGTCAGCTACCGGCCTCTTTCTGGCTTGGACAGGCTCAAACTTTAGTTGTTCTCAGGATTATACTTTAGCCTGCTGAATTTACTCATCAGTAGCTGAAGTTGGTGCCCAGCTGTCTCTTCCTCCCCTGTTTTGGGGAAGTGGAGCTTTCAGTTCCAGCCGCGGAACAGCTCCTGAGGCGGCTTGTCCCTGCAGTGGAGGATGGGCACCGACCTCTAGCGCGTGGAGCACTGTGCTTATGAATCTTCTCTGCAAATGGGCAGTCTCCTCCTGCCATTCCTTTAAGGATTTTACAGGATGCTCTTCTGGTCTCCTGGAGCCCCCAAACAGGTACTTATCTCCAGATACCTCTGGGTGTTTACTAACTTCCCTATGGCAGTAGCCAACTCTAGGAGCTCCTTACTCCACCGCCTTCCTACTGTTTCCTTCTTCATAAATCATTTTTGTCATGCCAGCACCTATCCAATGTCTGGCATGTTTCAGGGGGTTATTTAAGGTTATTCCAGCTGTCGTTAACATGTAAACCTCAAATTCTTAGTAGCTTAACGTAATATTTTATTTCTTGATCATGTCAGGTCCATTCAAAAGTAGGGCAGAGCGATGTTCTGGTCTGCTTAGTCATTCAGAAGATCTGAATTGTATTCAAAATGTGCCTTTCCAGGTTGATGAGGGCACCAACATGCAGCCTGGCTTGGAAGGAAGAAAGGATTGTTTGTGATAGTTTTTTAAGCTCAGATTCCATTGGCTAGAACTCAGTTACATGACTAACTGTGACTGCAAAGGGAGATTTAGAAATTTAGTCCAGCTGGGGGCCAAGGAAGAAGAAACAAGTTTTGTCATTTTGCAGGCAGTCTGCCACAGCATATGTAGTCTAAATGTGTGTTGAATGTATGAGAGAATGTCATGGTGTAGAGAGAGATGAGAATCAAGTATCTGATTGGAAATGTTTTGCCTTTACTGTAAAAGTCATAGACTGATACAACATTTTTTTTGTTCTTTTAATTAGTATGAAGACTATATCCCAGTGCATGCACCTCTTCCACCTGTATCTCCTCAGCCACCTGAGGATCCTCCTTTGCCAGATGAGGATGAGGAATTATCTAGTAAAGAATCAGAATATGAAAGCAGTGATGATGAGGACCGACAGAGGTTTGTATTATCAAAAAATAATTTGTTTAGAATCCAAGAAACATAGATTGAGGGAAAGGAACTCTCTTGTTCTTCTTAAACTTTGCATATAATTATTAATAATTTGGGGTCATTAGAATTTGTCTGTGCCCAGACCTCAGCCACTCAAGCATATGTAGTAGCTGTAGATTAAGATTTTGATTAGATAACAAGACCTAAGGGAATGTTTTTCTATTATGCATTATTTTTAGATGATTATGATATTATAAATTATTCATATTTTCATAGCTTGTTCTCCTGGATTGTATTCCATCAAAATAATTTCTAGAGTGATTCTGTAAGTTTTTATGTTAAACTATTCACAATAACTTCTGCAGATAAGTTATTGTTATTTATTCGTTGTTTTTGACTATATGTTTTATTTATAGATTCTGGTAAACAGCAGTAAGTTGTTAATGTCCAGGTATATAATCCATGGCATAACCAGAACAGGAGCTGGCAAATACTTTGGATGCAATAGTAATTTTTTAATTTTTTATTTCTTACTTGTAGGTCGGTGGTCTCTGCTATAACTACTCAGTTCAGCTTTTGTATGAAAGCAGACATAGATAGTATCTAAATGAATGGGTGTGGCATTGTTTCAGTAAAGTTCTCTGTGTGAAAACAGCTGGCCATATGTGATCCTTGGGCTGTAATTTACCAATCCCTAGCCTAAATGATTGGTATGGGACATATGGTGGGAATATTGGTTAACTGTGCACAAAAGAATCAGGTACAAAAGAAATGGTTGACATGAGTTAGTGCCCAAGCAGAGACCGGGTAGCATATACAAATATTCAACAATAATTTGACCATTATCGAGTCGTTGTACACTTAAGTAGTGGCTCAATATATATTCTCTTTCCAGGGAAGGAGTTAAAATCAAAGTTTAGGTGGGGCTGAAACTTAAAAAGGGGGGTAAATAGACAAATCTGTCTTGTATGGAGACATTTAGCAAGGATGGCCGGCAATTCCTGATTCAAGGTAACTCTTGTTGCTAAATTATGGTCAGTAAAGTAATGCACGGGACTAGTTATTTAACCTCTGTGAACTTTACTTTATAGAAATTCAACATGCCGTATGTAAATTGGCAACAACCTTTTATTTTACATTGTTTAGTTATTTAGATTTCTATGGATATAGTGTGGAATTGCTGTAATTTATATTAAATCGTGAGAACAAATCATATTTGTATGAACCCACCTCTGGTTACAGATTTCTCACAAACTACATGCTTCTCTATTTTTTCTGGAATTGTAAAATAAATGGTACATATTTTTTTATTCAGCCAGTATTCGTTGATTACCTAATATATGCCAGTCACTGTTAAAGAAGTGTGGCATGCTTTGGGTGAACAATTTATGAAAACAGACCTGCTTTGTATAACTGGATTTGATCATTAAAATTTTGGTGAACCATGGTTGTTAAGAGACATTAAAAATTTATAACATGTTTTCATTTTTCCCCACTTGAAAAAAAAAAGGTTTAAACTTATTTTGCCCAACCTCTTTCTTCTCTTCACACCCCCACCCTTGCACCTAGGTTTATTTATATATTTGTGTGTGTGTGTATATTTTACTTTTAAATTTCACAAGTGTAACCTTGGGGAGATAGAGCTGTGACTAAAGGTTTTTACCTCTTGTTCTGTGGAAATACTATGCCTGATCCTGTGGAAGGTACACAAAAATGCCTAGATAGGATCCACTCTAAATACTCTTATGTTTTGATACAGCTGTACATGATACCACCTGTCACTCCTTAAATGTTATTTATTGACTATTTCAGTACAGTATTTAAAACTTTTATTTTCAAGTAAATTATCTTGTTTATATAATTAACTTACCACATTATATTCCAGATATTTTTAAAGAAAAAAAAAATACTTCAGTCTGTCTTTAATTAGAATATGAATCAAAAGAAGTTGTGTTTATAAGGTCTTTTTGAATCAGTCAAGAAAAGAATAATGAAGTTATGGAGATTGTTTAGTGTATCTATCCTGTTCAGCCATTTTGCAGGAAGGCCAGATATTTGGGCAACAGTAATGTTTATAATGAAACTTATCTTTGAAACTTGCTGAATTGCAATGAATTAAATTCCTAATTCTTTAAGGTAAGATGAAATTTAAGGAAAGAGATTTAGAATTTGAGTTTTTGTTAAATTGATGAAATCTTTTTTTTTTAAAGATTTATTATTTATTTCCCTCCCCTTCCCCCCCCACCCCCCGTTGTCTGTTCTTTCTGTCCATTCACTGTGTGTTCTCTTTGTCCTCTTGTATTCTTGTCAGCCGCACCAGGAATCTGCGTCTCTGTTGCATCATCTTGCTGCATCAGCTCTCAGTGTGTGCAGCACCACTCCTGGACAGGCTGCGCTTTTTTGTGGGGGGCGGCTCTCCTTACAGGGTGCACTCCTTATGCATGGGGCTCCCCTATGCGGGGGACACCCCTGTGTGGCACGGCACTCCTTGTGCACATTAGCTCCTTGTGCACATTAGCGCTGCGCTTGGGCCGGCTCATCACATGGGTCAGGAGGCCCTAGGTTTTAACCCTGGGCCTCCCATGTAGTAGGCAGACGCGCTCTTATCTGTTGAGCCAAATCTGCTTCCCTGATTAAATCTTAATTGATGGCTTAGAAGATATTTATGCCACAAAAATCAGTTCATAAATTTTTGTATAGGCCCAAATAACAGATACAGTGGTAAATAGCTGTACTTCAGGTAAGGAAGTCTTTTTTTACCTTCCCTCCTCCCAATGTAGAATGACCAAACTAATGGAACTAGCAAATCTTCAGCCCAAAAGACCAAAAACAGTAAAGCAGCACCATGTGAGAAAAAAACGAAAAATAAAAGATATGTTGAATACACCTTCTGCTTTGAACAGGTAATTTTGTTTTGGATTATGATGTAAGGGTTGTCTGTATATACTTTGTTACGTGTTTAACTCGTTCCTCAATTTGGTGTTTCTTATAAGTCTATTTGGTTCACTGGTGGCTTCCATTTGCCAAATTTGCAAGTATTTATAGTTCTCTTAATCAGCATTTGATACTGTTTACTACCCAGGCCTGAAGATTGTCTAGGATTAATTTTACATTACCATTCTCTTTTTTTTAATCTCCCACCTTATTACCTGCCTTTCTTTATTCCTTCCTTCCTTTCAATTTTGAAACCTCTTCTTCATCTCTGCTATTTTAATATTAGGTTTCATATGCTTCTGTGCATGGTCTTTTTCTGTTCATTTATTTATCTTCCATGTTAATCTCACTCATTTTCATGATTTCAGCTTTTGAAACAAATCTCTTTTTCTAGATTTAACTTCTCTGCTGAGACCTAAAATCATGATTTCCAGCTTCCTGTTTGCATACTCAAAATATCTCATAGACACTTAAAATATTATCCAAAACAAAACTCATGTATCTTTCTCTCATTTATCTGCTTTTCCTCCTGCATATATAGTTTTGACAGTGGCATCATCAGGATGTTTATATGAATTATATTAATTCCTCCTAGCTCTAGTTCCTATTATTAAACATTTTTTGACTGCTAAGTACCAGATTAAAATACATACCTCAAAGCATGGCACACATGAGCCATCACAGTTCCCTTTAGTATTCATGGAATGGGTGGCAGGGTGCTCTGCTAAATACCGTGTGTGGTTTGGAGCATGCTTCCAAAGCTTACTGACATCTTTGCAGTTAATGAATTGTCTTAAAGGCAGTAAACCAAATGCACGAATTATTAATGCAATTATTGGCAATTATAATACATGACAAAAATATATAGACTAAGAATTGTAGGGCTTTTAGAAAAGAGATCGCAGTCTGTTAAGAAATGTAGTACCTACATTGTTAGAGTTTACTGACAATTCTTTGTGCAATTTCTATAGTGTAGCGTGAGCTATCAGTGTTAGTTTTTTTATACTTAAATTTGAAATAATTTTTACTCAGGATTTTGTTTACAATTGTAAACTAATGCTATGTCTGTACTTAAACAGTAATGTACATCCAGTGCTGTTACCTTCAGATGTATTTGACCAACCACAACCGGTAGGGAATAAAAAAATTGAATTCCATATATCTACCGACATGCCAGCTGCATTTAAGAAAGATTTAGAGAAGGAGCAAAATTGTGAGGAACAAAATTGTGGTAAGGATATTTTGGTTCTTTTATATGTTATGTAAAAATTCTTTTCAACCAGCTTTTTGTGTCAGAATTGTTTTTTTTTTGTATAAAGTTTCTGTATTTTAGTATATACACGAACTATATTTAAAATATGCAAGAACTATATTTAAAATAAGCAATCAGGTTCTTCCTCAATATCATTCAATAATATCTCTATTTAACTTCATAATATGAAATGAATGTTAAATGGCAAAATTACCCCTATTCCCTTTCATTATTAATAAACTCTAGGATTAAATTCAATGCAAAGTTTTCCTGATGTAACTACTTAAAATTATAATAGAGGAGTTTCTTTTTTTGGCTTAATTTTTCATAGCTTATTTAATGTTATATATTATGGTTTTCTTAGTGTAATTGGTTGGGACATAAGCGGTATGCCTATCCTGTAAGTTGTAAATTTCATGTAAATATTTTTTTATCCAAAAAACATGAAAGATGTTTACCAAAAATACTATTCTTAAGTTTAAAGATAATGTATTGAAATTAAAGGTATATTTTATTCTTTTTTTAGATATTAACGACATTATATTAGAACGGTGTTCCTTTGTTCCTTAAATCTTTTTTTAATTTCAGAAATAATACAAGCATATAGAAAATGTAATAAAAACAGAAGCATATAAAGTAAAAGGTTTTTAAAGTTAACACTCCAAAGCTCTTCCCCTCCCCATTCCCCTACCTAGAGGTAACCAAATATTAGTGTAAATATAAAATTTTTCCATACCTTATATTATACACATAGAAACACATTTTATGTTCTCATTTCTTTTTTTAAATGAGTGTCATGGTTTTTTTTTATTTTGTTTGTTTTAAAGATTGATTGATTGATTCCCGCCCCCCACCCCGTTGTCTGCTTTCTGTGTCCATTTGCTATATGTTCTTCTGTGTCCGCTTGTATTCTCATCAGGCGACACTGGGGATCTGTGTCTCTTTTGTTGCGTCATCTTGCTACATTAGCTTTCCGTGTATGTGTGGCACCGTTCCTGGGCAGGCTGTGGTTTCATGTGGGGTGGCTCTCCTTGCGCGGGGGCCACTTCTTGCATAGCGAGCACCCTTACATGGGGGCATCCCTGCGTGGACCGGCACTCCTTGTGTGCAGCAGCAGCAGTACTCTGCATGGGCCAGCTCACCACACAAGCCAGGAGGGCCTGGGTTTTGAACCCTTTGACCTCCGAAATGGTAGGCAGACGTTCTATCTGTTTAGCCACATCTTCTTCCCAATTCACCGTTTACTCAATATCAGCTCACATTTTTATGGTTGAATGGTACTCCACAGTATAGTTATATCAATCGTTAATCATACCCTGTTGATAGAAGTTAAGGTTTTTTTTTACCATTACAGAAAATACTGGAGTGTGCTTCTTTATACATATATCTTGAAAAACTTGTATGACTATAGAATAGCATTCTAGTAAGTATTGCAGATGTAGTGAGTGAAAAACTGGTTTTAATTCCTGTCTTTACAATGAGAATGCATTGCCTTTTCAGATAACTCCTTCGTAAACACTATTTATTTATATTTTTCTTTTTTAAGTTTTTCTTGTCTTATATCTCTTTGACACACGTTTTTATTTTTACTTAAGAACTTTACCTGTATGAGAGGGAGGACAGTCATCTTATTCTGCAACGAAGTAGTAGCGATGAAATAACTAGAAACAGTTTTAAAAGTTTTTCTTGTTACTGATGCTTTCAGGCCATAAGAGATCTGTTTGTACAGTGGTTTTTCTACATTATGAAGAGGTATTACAACCTTAAATATGCCATATTAATTGCATCATTTTCATAGCTTTTTGTCATCTTAGTATCCTTTAGAGGTTTTTTTAGGTAGTATAACTAGAATGTTCCAGTGAATATTTAACCCTAGCCTTCCCAACCCTCTTACCTAAAATCAGTTTAGTTGTTGCTGATGCTAAGATTCATGCTATATGTTGTCTAAAATTTAAAAATGACAATGTTTTTGAATTTTCCAACTTGAATAAGTAATTTATTAAATGTTCAAGCATTTGTTTTTATTTACTTCTTTTAGGCTCAGAATTAGGATGTGGAGGGTTTTGGGGTTTTTTTTTTTTGGTTTTGTTTTTTTAAAGCATACCCAAATTGAAGTGTCTTATTTTATGATGTTTATTACTTCCCATTTAATATGCTGGTTTTAGTCTTTTAATCATCTCTGTGAAGGTTGTTTTCACAATATTCTGATGAACATTTTTAAGTCTTTATACACATTATATAATCTTGAATTATCATATCCCATTAGCTGAATACCTTTGATAATTATATCACATTTCTTTAATTATTTTTTTGTTTATGCAATTATTAATAGTTTATAGTGAATTAATAGTTTACAGCAAAATACTGATTTTTTATTGTCTCTAAAACACACACATATCTATCTACCTACTGAACGTTTTCATAAGATGCCCCTTAGCACCTCAAACTGAATTAATTTTATTTCCACTTTGTAGACCCTTTAAATGGCACCGCTAAGTAACCAATGGCTGTTTAGATATTGTATATGGCTACTTCTGTGCTATAGTGGCAGAGTTGAGTATACATGACAGAAACCATATCGCCTGCAAATCCTAGAATATTTATAGTATTTTGTCCTTCTCAGAAAAGTGTGCCTGTCCTCTTCTAGAGCATTGAAAAAACACCAAAGAATTTTAGGGCCAAAGGTAATCTTAAAAGCAAAAAAACATAACTGTATGAAGGGAGGGATATTTTAATGACTAATGTTAATGTTGAACTCTTAGATTTACCTGCTACTGAAGTTGATGCATCAAATGTAGGATTTGGAAAAATCTTCCCTACACCTAATTTAAACATCACAGAAGAGATTAAAGAAGACGCTGATGAAATGCCATCAGAATGTATTTCTAGGAGGGAATTGGAAAAAGGCAGAATTTCTAGAGAAGGTAACTTTATGAAATAAACCAACATTTGTCATTTTACACTTCTTTGAGTCTACCAAAACAAAACAAAACTAATCCTTACTTCATGTTATATGAAGGTGCACACCACATAATCTCTCTCCAGTTAATGTTTTTAATCACCTTTTGGGGTTTTAATACCCATTCTCCATAGAAGGAAAGTACCTGTCAATAGTGTTTCAGTCTGTATTTGTATGGGAACAAATTTTCCTTCCCAAAAGTTATATAACATTTTAAACAAATTAATGTATCTCACAAGTCTGAAGTTATATATTCCAGTACACCTCTTTGTCCTCCTCTCTGCCTTCAGCACCTCCAATGGCCACTTTCTCCACATCAATGATATAATTTCTTCCATTGCTAGAATCACAATAAATCTATAGTAGAATATCAGTAAGTTCATTCTAGTCCATATTTTATTCCCCAGTCCTGAGGATTCTGGATGTTGAAGCCCACTCCACCTCTACTTGAGAGGGGATTCAGTCCCACACGACTCTGTTGCTTGCATTTGTAGACTCTCTAATGTGCTTGGTGTGGTAGTTGTCCATCCTCACCTCCTTGTTAGTTGTCCTGGGTCCTGATTATTTTTTGAGTACTTTATTTTTATATTTGAATATGGAAGTGGCTGTTGATTTCAAAAGTTTGCGCTAAGTAAAATACTTAATGATAATGTATTTAGTCTCTTTAATAAAGTAAAAGGATTTTTAGTAGTAAGACTTTATTAAACAAATTTTAGTTTTACATTTCTGAAAACTTTAAAACAAAAGTTGAGTTTTTTTTCATAATCAGTTCAGATTTTTAATGACTTTTTGGTAGGAGACTTAACTGTTGCTACTAGTTTTTACGGTTTTAATGTGATTATTTTGTCTATTTAATAGCTATGTTTTAATTCTGTTAAAATTTACATCTTTAAAAATTGATGGAAATATCTTAATTTTTTGCTTTTTTGTTATGTTTTGTTTTTTAATTAAGAAATGGAAACACTTTCAGTTTTCAGAAGTTATGAACCTGGTGAACCAAATTGTAGAATTTATGTAAAGAATTTGGCTAAACATGTACAAGAAAAGGTAAGCTGAAATGTATATGTTGATTTTTTATTTTACATTTCTTTCTTTCCTAGACTTCCTTATTTTATTTTTTTCTTGTTATACTCCAGGACCTTAAATTTATTTTTGGAAGATATGTTGACTTTTCATCAGAAACACAACGGATTATGTAAGTGGTAGTCAAAATCTTAAGTTATGTTTTGTCTGTGTCTGCTACCTTCTGCTTTCCCTAGCATTTTGTTTTAGAGAAAATGAAGTTGAAGTTGGTTTCATCTATTTAGTCTTTAATCTAGGTTAGGGGTTCAGCAGACTTTTTCTGCATATAGCTAGATAGTAAAAGTTAGTATTTTTATATTGTGGCCATATGGTATCTTTGCAACTACTCAGTTCGATTGTTGTAGCGTGAAAGCATCCATAACAATATATCATGAATATTCGTGGCTTTGATCCAGTAAAATTTAATTTACAGAAACAAGCCTCATGTGATTTCCCCCATCTCAGCTCCAGAGCAGTGGTTCTCAAACATGCATAAGAATCAGCTAGAAAGTTTGGTAAAACAGTTTCTTGGGCCCACCCCCAGAGATTCTGGTTTTCTAGGTTGGGATAGGGTCTATGAATTTGTGTTTCTAACAAGCTCATAGATGATGCTAGTCCAAATACTGTTCTTTGAAAACCACTGTTTTTGTGACTCATCCAGAAATATAAAGCCATGAGGCAAACTAGTAAATTCTTGCTCTTGCCGCAACTTCTTATGTTTTAATGCTGCATTAAGCTAGGCTCCCAAGAGAGCAAAAGAGAGCAATGTAATTTGTAAGTGATAAAAAGACTAATGTTTGGAGTTAGAATTTCATTCTCTAGTATTCCATATTTAATTAACTCCAAAGTAAGAAAGACCCTTGGTCATACAAATTACAAGACAGACAAGATAAGATGACAGTCTTTTGAGTAGAGATAAAATAGAAAAGTGACTCATAACTAGTTAGTTCTACTTGAAGATCAAAGAAAATTAGTATTTTTAAAAATCCAATCTCGCCTATGTGTCTTTTTAGATGTGGTTTGTGTAGGTAGTACCATAACTTAAAATTCTCTGTTTATACTCAGTGTAGTGGCAGAAAACCCTTCTTAAAAAGATACCAAAAGTTTCCTTTGATGACCATGTAAAAAGTTCTGATCCTTTTTCTTTGTTACTGCCTTCATTGGTCATAAGAAAAAGACAAGCAAACTACATACATTCTTTCTATACCAGTATTTTTTGGAGTCTGAGGTGGGGAAAGGTACTACAGATTGAACCTAGGACCTCATACATGGAAAGCAGGTACTTAACCACTGAGCTACACATGCTCCCCTATTTCCAGTATTTGTTAGAATTTGAGGGAAAAATGCCTATACCCAGAAAACTTTAAACATTAAAATGATGAATTAATAATAATTTCCCATGGGAGTAGTATGATTTTTTTTTAAAACATTTCACTACATTTTTTATTTGATACTTTTTTAAAATGCAAAGTTTGTTTTAAAAATGTTTTACATGCTTTCATTGGTCCCATAAACTGTGTAAGTCGTACCCACTATTTTCCTTGTAATTACTATCTGGTTTTCTTAAGTAGGCTTTGAGTATACTATGGAATAATAGAACACTATATTGGAAATGAAAAAAATCTGGTTTGTAGTTCTGATTTTGAAGGTAATTATCTTTGTGACCTAGAAGTCACTTTGTCTAGAGTAGGCAGTCAACTGTAAAATGATGGTTTTGACTAAATAATCATAGCGTCATTGACTAGTATTGGCTTTTACAGTGGTAGTAATATAATTTTACAGTGGTAGTAATTTTAAAACACAAACACACTTTAAAATAGTTTAAGGGAGAATAAAGCACATCATTAAATTCATTACCTTCTTGTAGAATCAGTTTTAGAATAGATATATAAGTATAATTTTAAAAGACCTGCCTAATATGTGCTAATCAAACAGAATAGTCATTTTTACTCTATGAAATAGCAGAAGTTTATATCATCCAACACATTCCCAATCACTTCATCAAAATTTTTTGACGTTTTGAATCAAAACCACTTTTTCTTGACTTTCTAGGTTTGATATACGCTTGATGAAAGAAGGTCGCATGAAAGGTCAAGCTTTCATTGGACTTCCAAATGAAAAAGCAGCAGCAAAAGCCTTAAAGGAAGCTAATGGATATGTTCTTTTTGGAAAACCCATGGTGGTTGTATCCTTTAAGTCTGTTTCAAGACTATGTTGCTTTTAGAAGGCTATAACTGAAACTAACTTACATATTATTTAAAATACCAATAACTGGCATTCTAGCTTGAGATCATTTAGTTACTGTTAAACATTATGTGCGGTGAGTTGGATGACAGTGCTACTGAGATTTTTATTGAAAAAAAAAGGAATTTCAGCAGCATGAGGTTAGTAAAATTTTAGCCAAGTCTAAACCTGTCACTTATACAGCTCAAAAATGCATATTCATGCTAAGCCTAAGAGACTACAGTATCCAGAAATGCATTTGGAGTCATTAAAGAAAAATATAGTTCATTGTAATTCTGTTGTTTTGTATTTTATTGTAGTGTAATTCACATTTTTATTTGAGAAATCTGCTTTTTTGGTTAATGCAATTGGCAAACTAGAAACCAATGGTATAGATGGAGCAAACGTCCAGGTATAAAAATTAATGACTGTAAAAGTTCATTTTTTTTACCTCCCAAATGTCTAGAATAGTTATAAAGAACAGGTAGGAAGCACTAAAAATACATTTTTGTCTAGCTGAGAGTAGGAAGACAAGTTTAAGAGATGGATTAAACTTTATTCCTACCCTACGTTTGTGAGTTCTTGATTATTATTTAGACAAGATTACTTTTCATGTTTGTGAAGGAAACCTTAATGTAATAATTCTAGCAATTTGCTCGATCAGCTAGACCAAAACAAGATTCTAAAGAAGGAAAAAGAAAATGTTAAAAATTAGTAAAGGTAAGTATGGATATAACATAAAAGGACAAGCCTATTTCTTAAAATTAAGAAATAATTCCTTAAAATTAGGGAAGCTTAAAAGCCTTTTAGTGTAGTAATTCACTTTTCTCCTAAGATTTTTCAAGGATTGATTGATCAATTTTTGTAGTTACTCACCATTAAATTTCAAAATTATAACTAGAGAATAAAGCCCCATTTGTATTTAAAAATTAAATGTGGAGATTTAGTTTTGTAAGGAAACAGTATCTTTATTTGTCTTAAACTTTTCTGCCTAGGGTAATGCAGTGGTTCTTAAACTTCAACAAGTATTAGAATCACCTAGTGGGCTTGATAATACAGATCACTGGCCTCCACCCCCAGAATTTCTGATTCATTGGATCTAGGCTTCTGGCCTAGTGTGACCAACCATCCCTGTTTGCCTTTCACTGAGCTGTTTCCCAGGACACCATACTTTCATTGTTAAAATGGCAGAGTGTTGCAGAAGCCAGGACAAGTTGGTCACCCTAGGTAGGGCCAGAGAATTTGCCTTACTGAGTTTCCAGGTAATGAGTCACTGGTCCAAGGACCACACTGAGGATTTCTGAAGTAAGCACTTAAAGCTAAATTTTCTACACTTAAAATTTTAAAGTTTTGAGTATATAAATTTAATTGATTGTTAACATACTTCACACAAATGCATGTGAAAAGGCATAGTTTGTGCTTCAAGTAATGTTACTGCATTCTTAAGTAGTTTAAGGATTTTAAAAAAATAGAATTAAGTATTTTGCGTTCTAAAGCTTGTGCTCTAAAGATATTTGAAGACATTAAGTGGAAATAATCTTATTTTTTTATTTTAAATTTTTGTGCCTCTGTAAACTGGAAGAACAAGAAGTAAATGGTTCAAAATTACTCATATTTCACTGAAAAACATCATTAAATAAGAAAATTTTGCTTTAATGTTTTTTCTCCCTGTGAGAGGTCTTAAATATTTGAATTTTGTTATAAAGTATCTATAATGATGTAGTCAGCAGTCTTATAAGTACCTTAGAGGAAAAATGAAAAACAGTTTTCCGTGTGTGAGTTTAAAAAATCATTTATTTGTAAATAATGCTGAAAAATAAGAAAATTAAACTACATTCTGCTGTTCTTCTTCAGAAGCATTCCTGCGTAAATACTGCTGTAATACTGTCATGCAAAAGTGTATCCTTTCTTGTTGTATCCTTTTTGGGGCAGTGTTTTGTTTTTTTGTTTTTTGTTTTTCCCTAGAAATGTCTCGTTGCTCGCCTATTCATTGATCCAGATTGAGCAATAATTTTTTACAATTTGTTCAAATGAATGAATTTCTAAAAGTATCTGTGTAGATTGAGGAAACCTCTTAGGCATTTTTTAGATTTGTTGTTGAATTTTTTAGCTGTCCTTTAAATTATGTAACTTTGCCAGGGAAAGTTAGTGAATCAGGTCAACTTACTTACTCTGTATACATTTGCTGTACCACTGAATGTAGTTTTGCTTCCTCTACTTGTGCAATTCTTAAATCTAACTCAATAACTTATGCTTTTTGTTTTATGACTTCTCTGGTTTAGGTGTTCTATATAACATGTAAAATTTGATTGGGGAAATAATTACTTTTCTCTTAAAAATTACATATTTTGAAAATTAAATGGATTTCTATGTATATTACAAATAAGAGTAGCACAGCTCACATTTGAAGTCTGTTGAATTCCCTTTTGAGATATAGATAGCAAATGGAAGTTTCATCCCTCTTTTCATTCTTTTTCTAAACAAAATGAAGCAAAAAAATGTTTTAAAAAAGAAGCAACAACAAAAAGGAGAAGACATTATTAACTCAAGGTAGCATATTAAGTGAAAAGAAACAATGCTAGTGCATATGTAAGAACAGTGGTTTCCAAACTGGTTGATAACCAGAATCACCTAGAACAGTGGTCCTCAGTCTTTGCTGTGCATTGGAATGATCTGGGGAATTTTTATTAAAAAACAATTATTTAAAAAAAAACCTTTAAAAAAATATACTGATTCCCAGAGTTTTGATTTAATCCATCTGGAGTGCAGATGAGACATCAGAATTTTTAAAACCCCTCAAAGTGATTATAATGGATAACTGAGGTTTGAAAAGCACTGAGAAGGATTTTTACACATAAAGATTCCTGGAGACTACCATAGAACTTATAAATCAGAATCTGGAAATGGAGTCCAAGAATTTAATTTGAAAAGATTCCCCTAGTAATTCTGACAACAGACCAATTTGTATACTACTACTTCAAAGTAAAATAGGCACCTAATACCAGCCTAGCCATCCAACCTTTTAGGATAGGAAAATAGAGGGTTGGAGTGATCTGCATTGCTTTCTTGCAAATTCTGGTATTATTAGTACTGTAAAAAATAATCAAAAATTCTGTTAATGATCATTATCACCCTAAGAGTTCATGAAAGCAATAGTTACTGAAATTGCAATTGTTTTTTCTATAGGGACATTAAATGTTTTATTTTTTATTGTTGTAAATTATAGTTTATAAGCTATTTACTTAAATATTTTAAAATTTTGTTATACTGACTTGATTCACTAATTTTCTAAGTATAAATTTTAGCCTTTAGTTATTTTGAAAAAATGAACTTTTATAATCATGATTATTATTGATTGCTTTTATCATGTTTTAGGTTCCTTTTGAATTCCGTATCGTTCAAGCATTTTCCAAGTTTGAGGAGAAGAAATGGCCACCTGGACTATGGAACAGTGCGTAACAACTTTTAAAGTGTATTTAAAAATTAAATCTATATGCATTTAAAATAGTTTATTGGAGATATATTACATGTGTTTTAATCATCTTCCTCATAGATAATAAATTATTTTCTTCCCAATGAGATAGTGTTTTTAATTTTTTTTATATATGTTTTTTTATGCATCCAAGAAAGTATAACAGGATCTAGGAAAGTATAACTTGATAATTATATACATTTTAAAGGTAATTTTATGATTGCAGATATTAATTTTCTATTATCATTACAAATATTGCTATTTTTGAATCTTGAGTACCATGTACTCACACATTTTTTTTTAACATAATCTTAAATCTGAGTTATAGTTACTTGAGTAGTTTAGTTTGCATTTGAGGTTTTGGTTTTTTTCCTTCTTTTTTTTTTTCTTTTTTTTTGGTACCTGAGAGGTTTCTCAAAGTTTAGGGAATTTGTATCTTTGCCCTATGTTAATATACCATATTTGTATCACCAGATCAAATTATCACTCCTGAAAATGTTTCCCGTAAAAAAATTATTCTTATTTATAAGTAGGAAAATTTCAATATTTTTTTACTTGTTCTTACTGATATTGTCCTATGAATATGTGCTAACAGCTTTATCTTAGAGTTACTCCTCAAAGGCTCAAGTCTCCTTGTGGAAAGCTGTTCAGAATCACACCTTCCCTTTTACTCATTGCTTCACAATGTGAAGAGAGTAAGAACATTAAAAATAGAAATTAGAAGTATGGAGAAGTAAATCTTGGAACATGCTAATGTTTAGGTGTGAAGTCAGTAAGGAACTATTAAAGAAGACTGAAGAGGAGTAGGTGGAAGCCAAGAAGAAAAAGTATCTCAAGCAGGAATGGTTATCAAATCTTGATGATCCAAGTAAGATGATTTCTAAGGGTTGAACATTAGGTTTAGCAATATTTGACATTTAAACCTTAACAACCTGGTTTGATTGATAGAACCAGGGAAGTGAAGTGAAATACTCAAGAAAATGGTAGAAAGGAATTGAATTAAGTGAGAATTGAAGACAATTCTTTTAAGGAGTCTGGCTTTAAAGGGGAAATGGAGATTTGGCTTGTAAGTGGAAGGCATTGTAGTATCAAGAGGACTTTTTTTGTTTGTTTTTTTTTTAAGAATGAAGATATAGCAACTTTGTATGCTAAAGGGACTGATCCAGTAGGAGAGAGAAATTACTGGAGCCATAAATCTGTTTTACATGCATATAGCTCACAGTAAAATAGAAGAAGGGCAGATTATATAGCTCTTGAGGTTATAGTTTGGTAGAAATAATAGGTACATGTAAAAGTTTTCTTATATATTTTCAGCGAACTAGGAAACGAAGTCATGAAGAAAAGAGTAAGTATTGGAGGGTTTTGTCAAGAAAAGAAGGTGTAAAATGGACATCTAGGAAAGTGGAAGAGTGAACAGACTCTTAAAAGGATTGCCAGGCAGTGCCTAAGTGCTCAGTTGAAGATTGTGGTTGTCAACTAAAAATGAGACTAGTCTACATAGTTTTTGCTCAGTATGGATGCTATCAATAAGTAAATGCAGAGTTGGATTTAACCCAGGTTGGAAGGTTCCCAGATGAACATAACAAAGGGGGAGAGTGGCAAACGTGCTGAAGATGTATGCAAAGGAATGAATGATTATGAAGAAGGAACTTGGGTAAGGAGCAAAGTGAGAAAATGTGGAGGTTAAGGACAGTGGAAAAATAGTATAATCAATTGTAAATTGCAGTAGGATTGAAGATATGTTGTGCTTATTTATATTAGAGATAGGAACCAGAAATTTGGGAGGTTGAAAAAGAGAGTGGGGTGACTAAAATTGCTAATATTATAGGGAGTCCAGTACTTAGTGACTAGTAAAGTCTAGGATATGAACATAGTAGAGTAGAGGGTCATGGAAAGGGATGGATTCAAAAAATTGAAAAGCAAAGGTATTGAAAGGATCATCTAAGTGGATTTTGAAATTATCTATAATTATGACAGGAGTAGTGAACAAGATATAAGTAAAAATTGTTCCTTAGAAAGTGTAAGTCTGTAAAAATTAAAATACATATATATATTTATTATATATATATATTATATATATATATATTTTTAATCAACATAAATAAAACTGAGGTTCCCCAACCTGTCATGGTGACAAGAAATTCATTTTCATTTGCTAAGAAACAGTATTGTGGGTTTACATGCATAGGTTCTAGATTTAAGTGTTGTGTATATGACTTAAATGCTTTATGGCCTTGGGCAAGTTCTATAGTCTTTGTGTCTCTGTTTCTGTGGGTATAATATTAATAATAGTATCTACTTTTGGGTTGTTGTGAAGATGATTTGATAAATATTAATTACTGACAACTATGTCTGATATATAAATTCTAAATAAAGATTAGCTCTTTATGTAGTAGTTCTGAACCCATCCCAATCCCCAGGATTACATAAAAATTCTTAGATCTTAGACAGAACTTCAGTCATCCAACCACTTCATCACTGAGATTCCCTTGTTCTAGTCCTCATGATTCTTTTACTTCTGTTGCTTCTTTACCACTCTTGGAGAATGGGTATATTTGGCAAGTTTAAGAACTTAGGTATCTAGGATTTAACCTCCTTTTGGCTAACCATTAACCATCCCAACCTCATGTCTGTTTCGTGAGGTTGTATTAAGGTGAATGTGCATGTAAAAACCACTTAGAATAATGCCTGGGTATTACTATTGTTTATATTATCATTCATTCTTAGGTCTTAATGCTTTCCTGCTATATACTATTTCCATGTGGTAGGCTATTTTGTGAAATATATTGTCTATTTTCCAGCCTGAAAGCCTATTTAAAAAAATTGTTCTTCCATGTTTAACAGTATTTTTATCTATTACTAAAGAAATCTTTAAGTTTTTAGTTTAGAATTTCTCTGTCCAGATTACATTTGATTAAACAATCTTAGTTGTAATCCTTCCCTACTGAGGAAGGTAAATTTCAGCTTCCTACTTGCAGAAACAGAATTAGAATATAAATATACCTAAATCTGAAATCTTTGCTAATCTACTACTTTCTTTTGAATAGTACGCTTCCACATGAAACAATTGTTTTCTAGTCAATGTTTTTTTTTTTAATTTATAAAATGCAAACAGCTTTACTAGTCAGATCTCCAGAGAAACATCACAACATTAACATTTCTTAATTCCTTTTTATGATTTTTAAGAATGTTAATATACTATAGCCTCAATTTTAGCTTTATATGCCCCTTTTTTACTCTAACTCTACTGGATTATTCATAATTCTTCAGCCCTCACACTGTTTACCATCCTCCTTTCTCTGTTTTTCTGAGGCCAATTCTTCTACCTAGAATGTACTTCTCTTGCAGCTCTGCTGAGACTTCTATTCTGCTTTGATATTTGGTTATGAACGTTCTCTGGCCTGTCCCTCCCAAATTTCCTAATTACATTAATATATATCTCTTTTTGCTATAGCATTTTGTAGCTTGTATCTCACATATTTGACTTTGTATCTTTGTGTAGTTGTTACATACATATCACCTTTCAAACTAGATAGTACTTTTACTAGAGGAACTATGTCATATTCATCTTTATATCTTATACTGTCTTGAAGATGAACTAGAGACTCAGTGAATATTAAACTGAATTAAATATAAATTCTCTCCATGGAATAATTGTGGACATAATCTGCTACTGCTTTGTGAAACAAGATTTCACAGAATTTTTAAATACCAAAGTGGCCCTATATTGGTTTCAGAAGCAATATTTTTGCTGTATCTTTAGTTTCTCCTTTCTCATTTTTGCCTAAAGCACTGTCTTATACTTGAAGATCTGTAAATCTCTGCAGACCCTAGAGGATTTATGGATCCCAGTTTGAGAAATTTTACATTAAAAGTTAAAACTCTTCAGGGAACGGATGTGGCTGAAGTGATTGGGTGCCTGCTTCCCACCTGGGAAGTCCTGGGTTTGATCTCTCTTGCCTCCTAGAGAACAGAAAGACAAACAACAAGCAAACAGACAACAATATTAACCAAAAAAAACCACGTCAGGGGAGTTGATATGGCTCAATAGTTGAGCACTGGCTTCCCACATGTGAGGTCCAGGCTCAATCCCCTGCCCTGGTACCTTAAATAAAAACAAAAAGGTTATAACTCTTAGCTGTTAAGCTGTTAATGTGAGTATTGAAACCTTATAAGGTGGTCATCCAGATAATCCACACACTGTCAGATACAGAACACTTTCAAAATTATCATTGAACTCAAAAAGCCACAAGAATCTGATCAACAAGCAAACTACAACTTTAACAAGAAAACCATCTCAGGGGAGTTGATGTGGCTCAGTAGTTGAGTGCCGGCTCCCCACATGTGAGGTCCGGGCTCAGTCCCCTGCCCTGGTACCTTAGAAATAAAAAAAAAAGGTTAAAACTCTTAGCTGTTCAAGTTGTTATGTGAGCATTGAATATAATGTGGTCATCCAGATGATCCACTCTATATCAGATACAGAACACTTTTAAAATTATCATTGAACTCAAAAAGCCACTAGACTCTGATCAGTATTCCCCGTAGTGGAACTGGTATTAAGCAAAGTACATGTTTTTTAGAATTGTTTTCTTTATCCCTTTTTACTCTATTCTCTAACCAAACTGGATTATTTGTTGCCACTTACTATACAACATAAACTACATACTGTAAAGTAGTTAGTTGGCTTCTCTAAGTATATTTCTTTATATGTAAAATGGGAATAATAACACCTGTCTCAGGAGTTTTGAGAAATAAGATGTATGCATTTCTCATCACTCTTTCAGTTGCTTGTGACAGAAATTCTTGCTAAATACTGCTTGTTATTTTTTGAAAAGGGGGGAAGAAGAATTATTGATTAAAGTAGCTGAAAAATTCATTTGTAGAATAGCTGTTATAAAAGGCTTTGGGTGCAGGCTCAAGTTATATTATGATTTCTTCATCTCCATGTTGATGCCTTTTAGACTTCCTCAACTTTCAGACCAGCCACTGCACCTGAAGGGATTTGGCACTCCTAACTGGCCAGGTGTGAGCCACATGTTCCAACTCTGAGTAAGGAGCAAAGTTTCATTCAAACACATGGAATGAGAGTGGGTGAGGTACTCATTCTCAAAAGCAAAACATAATATTGTTATCTTGAGATAGCAAACTAGGCACTATGCAGCAAAAAAAGATGTTTTATTACAATATATAAAACTCCTACCAATGTGTGGTTATTTTCCATTTATGCCTCCTACCAGGGCTGGGACTAGGTAAGATGATTGAGGCAGTGAGGGTACAAATTTAAAGAAGCACTCAGACTCAGGGTGATGGGCAAGTGCTCCTACCTTACCTCACCCATAGTCATGGTCTTGCCTCCTTTTATTAGTAACATGAACAAAATCAGCATAATATCAGGAAAATCAAAAGGCAGTAGCATTCATTTTGCTTTAGATGATTTGGAAAGTAATTTGCTTATACACTACTATAAGACTCCAAAATCAAAGTCAATAGATATCTTTAGGCTTTTCAAAAGAAGTGAATCATTACTTACTAGACACTTAAAACTCAAAAGGTACTGTGTTGAGTACTTAACTACTGTAATTATTTGATCTTCACTCTTAGATAAGAGAACACTTCCTTTTGTGAGTAATAGGGAAGTTTCTCCACTGTAAGTCAATAAGACCCTTTCTTATATTTACTTACCTTTACTAATTAAAAAACAAATAGTGACCTCAGGAGGATTGATCAGTGAAGTTGGAAGGTAACTGCATGTGTTAGGGCCATAAGAGGTATAACTGATGATTCCAAGGAATCATAAGAGTTCCTACCCCAAGAACTTAAGCTAGGGTGTATCCTGTGTTCACACTATCTGGAAGCAAACTGTAGTAGAGGAACAGCATCACATAATGCCTAGTTGGGAATTTGCAGTATACAACCAAAACACACCAAACATTGAATACTCAAACCAACTACAGGAAACAATCTGCTGTGGAAGAGAATCATAGAGGAGAGGGATCGAGGGTGGGTGGGCAGCTATGCCTTTCTTTAAAAAAAAAGATTGAAGAGTTTGTGGCAAAATCTTAATATCTGTTAAATGTGGGTCTTCAGTACTTGTAGCCTTATGTTTTTTACACTTTTCTGTATGGCAAATATATCACAATTTAAGTGAAAATAAAAATAGTGGAATACCTCTAATTCTGTTTCTATTTTTTCACTATTTCCTCCTAAGAAACATTTTCAGACACTTCCTTAATTGTCCCCCTGATGCACATTTACTACTATATGCTGTTTTTGTATTGTATGACTATCCGCTTTTTGGATAAAAAAAGATATCTGTCCCCAGCTCCCACCTTCCTTCCAAGAACCAAACTAAATCATCAGGACAGTAAACTTTAACCAATTCAAAACTTTATATAAATCATATAAAGTATATTCTCTGATAAGAGCTGAATTAAATTAGAAATCAGTAACAAGATTTTGATAACCATTTAAGAAAGCACCAATTCTACACAAACCCTTCAGGAAAATAGAATACTCCCAAACTCACTTTATGAGGCTTGTATTGCCCTGATACTATAACAAAACAAGGTACAAGAAAACTACAGACCACTTTCTCATGAGTATAGATGTAAAAATCATTGACAGAATGTTAGCAAGTTGAATCAAATATTAAATATTAAAAAGTTTATAAATCATGGCCAAGTGGGGTTTAATCTCAAGAACTGTGGACTGGCTCAACCTTTGAAAATTAATATAAGTCATCATAGCAACATACTAAGCAAGAAAAAGCACATGGTCATCTTAACTAAGAAAACATCTGACAGAAGTAAACATCTATTTTAAATACTCTCAGCAAACTAAATAGAAGAGAACTTCTGAGTGTCTACAAAACTTAGAACTATGCTAATATTTAACAGGGGAGGGCTAAATGCTTTTCCCCTAAGGTCTGTAACAGTCCCTATTCAACATCTTACTCATGGTCATAGCCGGGGCAAATAGGTAAGAATAAAAAAGGTCACACAAATTGGAGATGAAAAATAAAATTTTCCTTGTTCAGAGATGCTATTTCTTACCCAAGGGTAACAAAAACTATATTCACACGAAAACTTGTACATGAATGTTTATAGTTCCTATATTCATCATACCCCGAAATAGAAACAACACTAACGTCCTTCAACTGATGTAGTGAATTTGTATACAGTATTGATGATGGATGCATGTAGCATGAATTTATCACAAATGCATTTATCTCAAACAACCATGCTATATAAAAGAAGCCAGACTCAATGACATACTATATGATTCAGTTTTCATGAGTTTATGTATAAAGAAAAGCTAGTGACAGAGCAGATGATTGGGGGCCAGGGGTGGGTAGGCAACCTAACTACAAATAGGCACAGGGAAATTTGGGGCATGGTGAGGGTACTTATATAGTACATGCATTTGTCAAAACTCACAAATATGTACATCAAAACATGAATTTAACTGAGACACCATCAAGCATATCCCCGTACATGTAATGGAAGTCCCAAAGGAGCAAAAAGAGCTAAGGGGGCAGAAAAATATTTGAAGAAATAATGGCCCAAAACTTCCAAATCCAATGAAAATTAGTTTGATCTACAGGAAGGCAAGAAGAGCATGGGAAATGGTAAATAAGTGGACAAATATAATGTTTTCTTATTATTTAAAAGATAAAGCAAAATATTAACATTGTAAAGCAGGGTTTATAACGTTTATGGAAGCAGAAGATTGGAAAACCATTACAAGTGAGCAAGGAGTAATTAAATCGAGCTAAACTAAGGTTATTAAATTTTTGAAGAGGGAAGTGGGAAGAGAAAATTAGGATGTTTCACCTGTTAGAATCTGACACTATGTAGGTTCTGGTAAGAATGCAAAATTTTAGCCCTAGGATAACTAATAAAAACAAGACTTAAGGTTAGTCCTCTAGAGGAAAAAAAGGAATCCTAAAAAATATTAGATAAATGCAAAAGAAGATAATATAAATGAGCAAAAGAACAAAAAATAGGCAACTGGGAATGGTACACTTAATCATATCAATAATTACATTAAATGTTAATGGACTGGCTAAACAAAAGGAAGACTCAACAACATGCTGTATAGTCCGGTTAACTTGTGAAAATCATTGCGCTGTACATTGAAAGTGTGAAATTTAATGCAACTAATTGTAACTCACTACAGTCAATAAGACACTTGTAACAGCAGATTAGAACCAAATGAAGAGTTAGTAAATTGAAAGATATCAAAGAAATTATGCAGAATGCAGCTGAGAGGAAAATAACAGGAGCAAGATTAAGAGACAGTGAATAGAGGATATCCTGATTTGCCTTGTGAATCTCTGGAAATTATGTTCTTAACCTGTTCCTGTGCATGAAAGCCTTTGGTGTATCGGGGCTTTTGGTTAAATTCACTTAAGAGAACCTTTGACTGCATTAGACTCAGGTAAGGGATCTTGATTAGATCACTTTTGATTGGGCTTACATCAGAGAAAAGTGACTCAGGTTGGACTTCTGTCATCTTGCTGTGTCTTATATAAACTAAGAACAGAGAGAAAGGGAGTGCTGCCATTTTTGACCCAGCTGTGTGAGAGAGGACTTGAGGATCACTACTAGCTGAAGCTGAAACATGAAGCTCCAAAGAGATTGGGCTTATAGAGTAGTTCAAGGCTGAGGAGGAGAACCTTATGCCTGATTGCCCACTGCTGGGCACAGGGAGAAAACAAAAAAAGCCAAGAGTGAGGAAGGAGGCCTGGAAAGAAGCAAGCCAATGCCTGATGACCCACAACTGAGCTCTGGGAGTTTGTGAGACTTGAGGGGAAGGCAGGGATCTATGCAGAGTTTTGGTGGCCATCTTGTCTTACCACATGACAGGATGCCAGGATAACTGACAAGAAAGCATCTCTGATGGTGCCTTGAGTTGGACATTTTCACAACCTCAGGATTATAAGCTTTTTCCTTAATAAAGTCCCCATTATACAAACCAATTCATTTCTGGTGTTTTCATTGGCAGCTCTATGGCAAACTAAGAGTATAACTATTACTTATTTAATTGTAGCTCCAGAAGAAGCAGAAAAAGCAAATGAATCAGACAGATTAAAAATATATGCCTTAAAATTTTCTAATTCCAATGAAAGCAGAATAAATAAATGGAAATGCACATTTAGACATAGCATAGTAAAATTACCTAATAATAAAAACAAGAATACTTTAAAACTAATAAAAGGGGGAAAAAAGATTCTCTTCAAAGGAATGGCAATTAGATTGACTTCTCATCAACAAAAGTGGAAGCCAGATGTCCTTAGAATATCCTCAAAGTGCTCAAAGAAAATAACTTTTATCCTATGATTACACCTAGAGAAAATAGTTCTAAAGAATGTAAATTAAAACATCTTCAGACTAAAGAGAGTAGGTTCTCAGCTAATATTCAACAAAGGAAATTAAAAAGGAAATACTTTAGGCATGCAGAGTAATTATAGGTAGAAGTTCTGGTAATGTAAGAATAGGAAGGAGCAAAGTAAGTTAAATATCTGGGTAAATCTAAATGAACTCTTTAAAAATCAATGCTGTCTTGCAGGATTAAAAAGTATGAAACATTAAAAAATTAGAACAGAGAGGCAGATGTGGCTCAATCAGATGGGTGCCAACCTCCCACATGGGAGGTTCTGGTACCTCCTAAAGAAGAGGAGTAGACACTGCATCCACTGCAGTGAGCAGACACCTCAACAGGCACATGCCACAAGCCAACAGATGCCACAGCCCATGGAGAGTAGATGTGGCTCAGGCCATTGGGCACTCGCTTCTCATGAGGTCCCAGGTTCAGTCCTCAATGCCTCCTGGAGAAGGTGAGCAATCAGTGAGCAGATGAGAAAACCATCCGTGGGGATGGGGGAAATTTTTTTTTTTTTTTAATGAGAACAATGACTATTCCCTGGTATAACATATTCCTTAGTTTGCCAAAGGGCTGCCATTGCAAAGTACCAGAAATGGGTTGGCTTTTGTACAGAGGATTTTATTTGGGGTAAAAGCCTACAGTTCCAAGGCCATGAAAAGTCTAAACTAAGGCACCATCAGAAATGCCTACTCACCCAAGTAAGTTGTGTTGAAGCAAGATGGCCACTGAGCTCTGCCAAAGTTTGAGCTCAGCTGAGGGCAACCAGGCATAAGGACTGTCTCTTTCCAGATCTCCTATATCAGTCTCAGCAGTTCCACTTTCTTTCTGAATCTAGTTGTAAGTTACCAGGTGTATAACAGGGTTTGTCTCTTGAGTGGCTCTATGGGCCCAGCCTCTTGATGCATTGCTTAAGTGATCCTCTAGTCCTCTCTCTTAGATGGCAGGATCAAACATGGCAGCTTCCATTTCCTGTGTCTGTGTCTGTGTGTGTATGCATGTCTTCATTTTTGTCAGACTCAGCAAGAGGGCATAGACTCAACATGAATCATGCCCCACTGACAATCAACAGCCCAAAAGTGATCTTATCATGTAGTCTAATCAAAGCCCTCAATGGAATTGAATACAATCAAAAGGTATCACACTCACAGGAATAGATTAGTTTAAAAGCATAGTATTTCTTTTTTGGAGATTCATAAAATGATTTCAAACTGCCACACTCCACACACTGAATCCCAAAAAGACATGTCTTTCCTTATGCAAAATATATTCATGACATCACAGTATTTCAGAAGCCTTAAATCATTTCAGTAGCAATGCCAAGTACAAAAATCATCAAAATCAGTTTTAGGAATACTGTTAGTCTTGGGGCAAAATTCCCCTCTGGCTGTAGACCTGTGGACCTTAGAAAATACATTATCTTTTTCCGATATACGAAGGAGGGACATACAAAGGATAAATATTTGCATTACCATAAGGAGAATTTAGGAGGGAAACATGCATCACAAGTCCCCAGCATTTCTGCAAAACTGCATGGCATACTCCATTAGATTACAAAATCTGAGAATCATCCTTAAAATGAAGGTTTCTTCTCCTCAGGGCCCGGTGGGGGCCACCCTTTACACAGGCTTGCCCAATGGCCATAGATTCACTTCCACCTTCCTGAAGCATCTGCTTGGCAAACAAGCCCCCAGAGCTCACCCTCCATGAACACTGGGATGATGTCTCTGGGGGACAGTTTCAACCCCTTTAGTACAGAGAGGTAGCAGGAACATTCTCCCTAATCTCCTATAACAGAACAGAGTGGTGACCTGACTCTCCCCAGTCTATCAGGACTAGGGCCAACCTGCACAGGCAGTGGGGTGGTGACGTAACTCTCCCCAGTCTATGGGGAACAGCCCCACCCCCTTCAGAGCCAACCACCAGGGAATGTGGTGGTTGGCTCTGTAATCATGGGAGGTCAAACTCCCTGAACAGTGGCCTAGAAAATCCACCCTCTTCAAATTCAGGAGCAAAATCACCCTTTCTGTGCTTTTTTGAGGGGTACCTCTCTTGGCACAAGTAGATGTCTTTTTAAAGAAGCTTTAGATTACATAAGTGTTGAATCAAAAATATAGGGGATTCCCATATGCCCCAACTCTCGCCCTTGCACATTTCCCACTTTAACAACATCTTTCTTTAGTATGGTACGTTTGCTACAATTGAAGATTATATCAAAGTATTGCTACCAACCATGTACTATAGTTTGCATTATAGTTTACACTCTGCCCTACACAATTTTAGAGGTTTTCTCAAAAGGTAAAATTACCTGTATCCATCATTACAATGTCATGAGGGACAATTTCAATGTCCCAAAAATATACCCATATTACACCTATTTATCCCTCTCCCTTCTCTCAGAACCTCCAGTAGCCACTGCCTCCACATCAATGATACAAGCTCTTCATTGCTAGAATAATAATAGAATAACAAGTCTACTTTAGTCCATTGTTCATTCTCCAATCTTGAGGATATGGAGATGGTGATGCCCACTCATTTCTAACTGAGAGGGGTCTTAGATCCCATGGAGCAGATGGATAGAACTGTCTTTCTTGCAGTTGTAGACACTCTGTGTTCCTTGGGATGGGTCATCCCAAGTAGATGTCCTAATTTAAGACCTCAGCTTCCATGGAATTCCTCTTAAAGCCATTTTCCATTCAATCTCTCCCCACTCCATCCTTTTAAGTCCGGGATGATTGTGGTTTTGTTCACAAAGATCTCACAAAAGGCATATTGGTTTAGCATGCAGGAAACAAGGGTCCATGCCATCAGATAGCAAGACTTTCCAAAAGTCCTTTCTCAATAACTGCATTTCTGATTTTGACTTACAAGTTGCAAGTTTAGTTAGTACTCACATAGGATACCATCCTCTAGGGGCTTGTTTTCTGGAGCTTGGCATTTCCTAAATTGGTCTCTGGTTTCTTTTTGTCTTGCAGTGTAGTTCGCGCCTTAGCCCTTTCCTCTTGCATTTTGCTACAAGCTTAAAGGAGAAGCCAGGCCACATTTTCTAGATTTACTTTGGAAATCTCTTCAGCTAAATGTCTAAGCTTGTCATTTTAAATTCTGTTTTCCATCTAACAGCAGGAGTCAGTTTTGCCAAGTTTTCTGCAAGAATTGCCTATCCTCCAGTTTCCAATAATAGTTTCATCATTTCCTTCTAAGAGCTCACCAAAAATAACTTTAGGGTCCATATTCCTATCAATAGCATCTTCAAAACAGTCTAGGTCTTTTCTATTAAGCATCTCACAAATATGCAAAAAATACCCCTTACCTATTTATAAAACTGTTCTGCATTTTTAGTAATTGCAGCAGCATGACCTCATTTTGCTGGAACTAATTTCTGCTTTAGTTTGCCAAAGGGCTGTCAATGCAAAGTATCAGAACTGGGTTGGATTTTATAAAGAGAATTTATTTGGGAGTAAAAGCTTACAGTTCAAAGCCATGAAAAGTCCAAACAGAGGCACAATCAGAGGTGTCCTCTCACCAATGTAAGTTGCCATGTATTGAAGCAAGAGGGCCACTGATCTCTGCCAAAGTTTGAGCTCAGCTGAGGGCAAGCAGGCATAGGGCTTGTCTCTTTCTGGATCTTATATGTCAGTCTCAGCTCTTCCACTTTCTTCCTGAGTCCAGGTGTAAGCTATCAGGCATACAGCAGGGTTTGTATCCTTTTGAGATGCTCCATGGGCCCAGCTTCTTGAGGCTTTGCTAAAGTGATCCTGTAGTCCTCTCTCTTACACATATGTAGAGTGGACGTGTTCTAAGATGGTATTATTGTCTTTGGCAATGGGCATAGATATTAAGTAACTTTGAACTTGAAAATATGCATGATTGTTATTTCTGTTAACCAGAATACGTAATTTTTACTGTGGTAATTTCTACTGTGGTAGAGATTAAAATGTATATTCACAAACAATATTTTAATAGAAGGGAAGAAAGATGAAAACACAAGGAATCAATGAGGCAATAAGATGTTGAATTCAAACCAAAATATGTCAATAGTTCTATTAAATATAAACAGATAAAGATTTCGATGGGATTTAAAAATTCAGGTAGAGAAACGTAAAGACTAGAACAAGATATACCAGGCAAATTCTAACCAAAGGAAGCTAGTGCCATTTTATTAGTATCACACAATATAGATTTCAGGCTAATTCAGTGCCAAAGGTAAAATGTTTGACTATCTGACTAGAAAATCAGCAAGTGTAAGTTTTATGTGTTTTATTTTAACCTCAAAATAGCTAAAACCAAAAAACTGTAGAAAATCCTAAATTTTAATGAGGCTTTTAACAAATCTTACTTAAGTTTTACAATAAGTAGATTTGAACAAGTTTTAATTAACTTTAGCAGATGCATGTATAGAGAGCACATTACTTTTTCAGAAGCTTTCTACATTTTAGGATTTAAGATAAGTCTTAAAAATTAAAGGATAATAATACAAAAGTATTAATTGGACTAAGAGTTTATCAAATGGCCATGTAGAATTAATTGCTGCATATTCTGGGAAGTATTTTCCCATTTAAAAATATTATTACATACATATTAATGTATATTTTTCTTGTTAAAATTGTCTAAACATTATATATTAGACTTAAATTCCTATTGACCACAACCCCTAATCCTGATTCAACCTGTACGTCCTCATACACAACCTGCTTTTTCTTATGTGAGCTTACAGCAATTTTCTTTTTATTTACACACATTCATGTACCCATATGAAATGTACAACTGTTTTGGGGGTGACTTTTTTTTTTTCTTTATATGAATGGAATGATGCTATGAATTGTTTTTGCACTGATGATTTTTCCTGCTATTACACATAAATCTGCTTTTTTTTAAAAAAAACAACAACACTGTACATTTATTCCAATAAATGAATATTTATTTCCAAAGATTTTGCTATTAAAAGAAATGTTACAGTGAACATTTGTGTATCTGTTTTCCTGTGGTTGTGTGAGGCTAGGATGAATAGAGGGATTGAGAGGTGACTGCTAAGTGATATGGAGTTTTTCTTTATGGAGTAATGAAACTTCTAAAATTTTTTGTTGTGATGAATGCACTGCACTGTGATTATGCTAAAAGCCATCAGTGTACACTTTGGATAGATTGTATGGTATGTGAATATATCTCAATAAAACTTCTTTTAAAAAAAGACATGTTATAATGAACATCTGTGCACCTTTTTCCCTGTCTTCATGGGTGAATATTTCTGTAGGCTAGGTTTGACAGTTTGAATTTTTTTTTGTGGATCTCAGAAAAAATCATGTTCTTAAAACTAATCTATTCCTGTGGTTGTGAGTTTCATTGATTGCATTAAATTCACTTCGGGGTCCTTAGATCACATTAGGGCCTTTGACTGGGCTATGTCAATGAAGCATGACCCAGGTTGGGTCTCTGCCCTCTTTTGGAGTCTTCTATAAACTAAGAATTAAAAGTAGAAACACACAGAGAAAGATAGCCACCATTTTGCCACCACATTTGAGAGGACTTCAGGAAGACAGTGAAGGAGAGATGCTGACAGAAGGCTGAAAGCAACCCTGGGAGGCTGAAAGAAAGGCTGTAGGCTGGAATCAGCAAAGCATGCCCAAAGCAAGAAGCCACAATTTTGCTTTGTCACATGGCAGGAGCCCAGGATTGACCTTTGGTGAGAAAGCATCTCTAATGATGCCTTATTGGGACATATTTGCCTCTTTGGAAATGTAAGCTTTTATCCTAATAAATTCTCATTATAAAAGCCAATACATTTTTGGTATTTTGTATTGCTAGCCTTTGGCAAACTGAAATGCTTGGTGAGTAGAAATGGAATAATAAACACACTTTTACATTTTAATATAATGCAAAATTGCCATTAGAAAGATACCAGTTTTTATTATCCCTAGTATTATATCCACAGTATCTTTTATCATATTCTCACAAAAAATATTATCAAGCCTTGGGTTTTTGCATTTTTAATAGTTGAAAAATTATTTCTCATTTTAATTTGCATTTCCTAGTTTACTAGCAAGAATAAGCATGTTTTATTTTTTATTATAATATACTTTATTTTTAGTGAAATTTTAGATTACAGGATTACAGAAAAGTTACATAGAAAGTATAGAGGATTCCATATAACCCAATCCTTCGCCTCCCATATCTTCCCCTATTAATAACATCTTACATTCGTGTGGTACATTTGTTACAATTGATTAACTAATATTGAAGCATTGCTGCTAATGAAGGTCTATAGTTTACACTATGGTTTTATACGTTTTGGCAAAATGTATAATGGCCTGTATTGATCATTGCAGTATCATGCAGAACAATTCCAATGCCCTAAAAATGCCTTGTGCTCCATCTTTTCTCCTTTCCCCCACCCCTCAGAACCTCTGGTAAGCACTATCTTTATATCAGTGTTACAAATTCTTCTGTTATTATGATAACAATTGGTCTACTTTAGTCTGTTCGCATTCCCCTTTATGTTTGTTCATCCCACAGTCTTGAGGAATTTGGGATGATGATGCACACTCTGCTTCAAACTGAGAGGGGTCTTAAATCTTATGGGACAGATGGAAGGAATTGTTTTGTTTGCAGTTGTAGATACTCTTTGTTCTTTGGGAGGGGACTTGTCCATCATCATCATTTTGTCAGTCATCCTGGATCAGTTCACAGAACTGAAGTGTAGGAGTTGGTTGCATTTCTGCTGAGATTCAGGACTCAACCAGAATATGAACAAACTGATGATTTGAGTCTCTGGGGAATATATTTAATGGGTATAGTACTAATTATAGGTTCAAATCACAGGGGTGGAAGAGTCATGTGTAAGGAAAGAATAGATCTAATTCTATTATATTGGGGAAATAGATAATCATATAACGCAAGATAAGGCCTGGCAATGGAATGCTGATTTCATGGGGTTGTGCACTTTGCCCATAGTGTCTGGATATCCCTAGAGCCATTGGGAGCACCCTTATTTGAGGCTTTGTTTACTGTGGCAGTGAGATGTGCATTAGTGTAACTTCTGAAATGAGCTCCTGACTCCCTTGAAATCTCTTGGTCATATGGCTTTTGTATTTCATGTTTCCCCCTTTTAGCCAAGGTCTTTTTCTAAATGCATCACTGGTTGGCACTTGTTAGTAATCCCTTGGTGCCAGGGAGGCTTATCTGGGGGAGTTATATCCACACTGGGGGAGGGGAGGAGGGAATAGTGAGTTTATTTGCAGAGTTTGGCTTACAGAGAGGCCACATTTGAGTACCAAGGAGGTTTTCAAGTGGTAGGTCTTAGGCATTAGTTATTAAAAGGCTAAGTTTCAATTTTACAGGATGAGGTTCATAAGGATAAGCATTAATATTGAAGTCTTGGCATATTGGCCTATTTTCTTTTATTAGGTGCTGCCTATATACTAGAGAGATGTTTGCTACTCTATTTGAGAAAATAGCAGGACTCTTCGAGATGGGAGTTTAATATTTTGTTGGTTACTGTGTGGGTCTCTACCCACTGATAAAATACCCTATGACAACACAAACACATTCATATCCCATAGAAGCATGCCCAGATGCACCCTTCCCCACATAACCCCCCACCACTGACACCCTAGAATGACTATCTTTTCATTTGCTTTTTGGCTGCTTGGGTTTCCTCTTTTGAGGTTTCCTGGTTCCTTTTACCATCTATTTTAGTTTTTAAATATTTCTTCTTTTTGAGTACTTGTATTTTTATGTTCATGTTATTGCTTTATATATATATTAATATATTTTTCAAGTAAACCACTTGTTTTTAACTTTGTTAATAGAATTTTTATTACTCATAAGTTTTCATTTTTGATGTTGTTAAAAATTTCCTTTGTTTGATGTAAACAAATAATATTCTTTATTTCCCCAGGTCTAGTGTACTAAGAGACCTAAAAATTATTTAGCATTAACTAAGAGGCAGGCAATATTCCAAGAGCTTTACATGTGCCCCAGACTCATAAAATAGAATGTAATTATTTTAATCCTGTCAGCTACTTTTTGAGGTAATAAGTATTTTGTTGTTGTTGTTTTTAAACTCACTGATGACAAAACAAAAATTTTAACTTGCTCATGGTCATACTTCTTGTAGGAAGAGGTAAGAAGAAATAAAAACAAGGGATTGACTTCAGAAGCTAGACGCCATTATTAAGTTCTACTTCCCTTATCTTCCACACTCCAGTGTCATAGCATTCTATAGTTTGTTCTCATTTTATACTGCTCTTGGTATGTTTTAATTCCTCTGATAAAGTTCTATATGAAATACTTCTTTTAGGATTTAGTTCTAGAAAAAGCTTTGCTCTTACTAAAGACTGCTATTCTTTCTCCTAATAATAAAATGCATATAACAGATGCTTTCTTATGTTTTCTTTGAGAGAGAAAGAGAGAGAGAGAGAGAGTTGTTGTTTGTTGTTATCTGGGCATTTGTGTTTTTCTGTATGGGTTTTGTTTTCCTAGTTCTAGTTTTATTATTTTCTGGTCAACTTCCTCATTCTACTTTTATTTTAAAAGTATTATTACAATAGATTTGGTTTGGTTGCAAACTAATATATACTATTATTGGTGAAATATGTGTAAATAAAATTAATGAGGCTTCTCAAAAGAAGAAATCCAATGAACTTATGTGAAAAGATGCTCAGACTTGCTATTAATCTGGGAAATGCAAATTATGAGAAATCACTTTTCAACTATTAAAAAGGCAAAATTAAAATTCTTGTTAATATCAGTTTTTGGTAAGAATATAATGAAAGGTACTCTGATGTACTGTTACCCCACCAGAAAAAGTACATTGGTACCATTGTAAAGGCAATTTTGCATAATGTTAAAAATATGCTTTACCTCAATTTTATTTTTCAAAATAGCAGAATAGTTAAGAGCACAGACTGAAATGAGTTCATTTCCCAGCTGAATTACTTACCCATGTAACCAAATTTACTTAATTTTTCTAGCCTCAATTTTCTCACTTGAACAATGAGGCTATTGATAATAAAAACAACAATAGTAGTGCTTACCTAATAGAGCTATTGTGGGTAATACATGAAAAATGTATGTTAATATAGTGTAGAGGACATTGAACTCAGTAAGTGTTAGCTATTATCATTTATTTCATTATTATTTTACTACCCCTAGATAATCATGTGGAAGATCTCTCCCTCCAAAAAAAGAAATGGAAATATTTTTCTTGTAGAAAGATACTTGGTAATATTATTTTTAAGTGATGTGGTTCTTGAGTAGATGTGTTACATACCACTTATTTCCAGAAGGAGCAAGTCCTTTATATCAATCACCTTATAAACAAAAATTCCTATACTTCAAAAACTTTTGTACAAATTTGAATAGTTCACTTTAATATTATTCAACTGGTATACTCATGAAACAATTAGACTTTGGATTTTGAAGTTACCACATTCGAGATGTCTCTACAGAATGCAAGTTTTAGAATTAGACACTATGCAAGCATCTTATAATGATCTCCTTTTTTTTTTTTTTTATGGTACAAATATAGCATATCAGCATAAGGTTTAAAAAGGCTTAAAACCTTTCTCTGAGGAAAATAATGATTTAAATTTATTTCTTCTGTTGTCTAAAGGTTGTGAAATTAGATTTGTAGTCTTCTGGTTGACAGTACAAATTCAGCACTAGACTTCCAGTTCCAATAATGATGAACTAGGTAATTAAGACCAAACCTCACATAGAATGAATGAATTAATTAATGGATAAATAAAGAAATAAATGCATATTTTCTTTAAATCTTCAGCAAAAACATTTACATGACAGTAGAAATTACCTAGCCAAAACCTAGAAGAAGGCAATAATCCAACAGAAAGCTAAACCCAGTTATCAGTTACTTTTGCCTTTAGGGGGTTGCCAGTTTAAAAAAAAAAAGAGCAGCAAGAAAGAGCTGGATATTTGGTACCTCATAGGTGTCAAAACCTCAAACTGCCTAAGGTATGGAATGTGATACTGCCTCTGAACTCCCCCCATCTCCACCCCCTACACACATACAGGACTATTTTTTCAAGATACATTCTTACTCATGCTTACAGCCCAGGTTTGTGGCACTTGTATAGTCCAGGGAACCTCAGTTTTTGTTATAGGTTCTATCTCACCAAGTTCGCAATAATTAACAAGTTGTGACTCAGTTCCCCCTGACATGCATTGGGGAAAGGCAAACCTCCTCCCCTGTGTCTTAGGGCATGGAACTTCCCCACAGGTTAAACAAAGAAACCATGTAGAGACAGGAGTAAAGGGAAATGGAGACCTTCCCTACCTGCAGATCAGAGAAACTTTTAATCTCAATAGATCAAAGAAATATCTGCTCCAACAGTATTCCAAGAAAGCATAATTCCCTAACCCACTACCTTCTAGCCATATCAGGGAAAATTTTCACGTCTAGGGCTTTCTCTTGGTCCCCACACCTTACTCAGATCTTCAACCCCCTCCCACCAACTATCATTTCCCCACCTAGGAAAGTTCTGTATAAATGCAAATCCCCCCCTTCCAGGAGTGGGCTGAAGTCTCTCTTCAGACCCCCTCCACTGGGAGAGCTTCTCAATAAATTCTCTGCCTGTGGTCATAACCGTCTCTTTGTCCCTGTGAATGCCGTTTTTCTCCAACACCTTTGAAGCTTATAATAAGTGGTCCCAGACTAGTAGTGCCCTCAAGATCCTGCTAGATTAAAAATGAAAATCCTCTTTGGAAAAAGATACGTTATAATAAACATAGAATTATTCCTCCCAATAATTTTTCAAATGCATTGTCTAGCTCAGTCTTTGAAAAGTTGAAAGCAGGAGAGCCACATAAGTAGATCTTTAAAAGTATCACTCTACTTTCACTGCCAGGAATGAATCAGTGTGGAATAAGATCTTAATCAGAGGGACCAGTGATGAGCATATTGCAGTAGGCCTTATGAAAAATGATGGGTCTCTCAACTTCATTGCTCCTTAATTTTATAGCTCTGGGAATGAAATGGCAGGAATTGATTAGAAAAAAAGAAAAATGTCTTCAAAAGGAAGAAGAGCATTATTTTTACTCTTAAAATAGGAAAGGATGGGTGTTTGTATGCAAAGTGGCAGAGTATCTGAAGATCTGCCTTTACTCCGTGAGTCAGAAGAGGTCATCTCTTTTTTTTTTTTTTTTTTTTTTTTTAATTTTTTTATTTTTTATTGACTTTGTAATAATATTACATTAAAAATATATATGTGAGGTCCCATTCAACCCCACCCCCCCACCCCCCCTCTCCCCCCCCCCCAACAACACTCGTTCCCATCATCATGACACATCTATTGGATTTGGTAAGTACATCTTTGGGCACCTCTGCACCTCATATACATTGGTTCACATCATGGCCCATACTCTCCTCTATTCCATCATGTAGGCCCTGTGAGGATTTACAATGTCCGGTGATTACCTCTGAAGCACCATCCAGGGCAGCTCCATGTCCCGAAGACGCCTCCACCTCTCATCTCTTCCTGCCTTTCCCCATATCCTTTGTCCATTATGTCCACTTTTCCCAATCCAATGCCACCTCTTCTATGTGGACACTGGATTGGTTGTGTCCATTGCACCTTTATGTCAAGAGGAGGCTCAGATTCCACCTGGATGCTGGATGCAATCCTCCCATTTTCAGTTGTAATCACTCTAGGCTCCATGGTGTGGTGGTTGTCCTTCTTCACCTCCATCTTAGCTGAGTGTGGTAAGTCCAGTAAATCAGATTGTAGGTGCTGGAGTCTGTTGAGGCTCAGGATCTGGCTATCACATTGTCAGTCCAGAGATTCAAATCCCCTAAATATATCTTAAACCCCAACATTAACTGCACCTCCAGCACATTAGCATGAAAGTCTTATGAAGGGAGATCCCATCTGAGTCCAGATTCATCACACATAAACACCATTTCCAAAGAGGGGCCATCTGCCCTGGTAGTTAACCCCATCGGCCATGACCATAACTCCCATGGGTCTCTTTAGCCCTCAAAGGAACCAATATCTGGGGGTTGTATCTGCTTTATCTGTCTCTCTGAAGGAGGTCATCTCTTTGAGTGTGAGGATAAAATAGAGGTACACAAGATTGCCCTGGCATGATTTTGAAAAGAGTAGAGACTATCTTACATCATCTCTGTAACCACAAGACTGGAATAATGATTGATTGGGATCCAGTTGGCATGAAATGTCTGGTTAGAATTTGTTTTTTTCCCCCTCTAGAAGCACTCAGCAATTTGGTGGAGGAACATGAAGAAAACAAAAAACAAGATATCAGTTTAACACTTGATTTTTATCAGATAAGACCTGTGCAAAAGATGAACAACTGCCACAAAGGAAATTAAAGATGTTGTCAGTAAGTAGTTGAAATGCTCAACTCTAGAAAAGAGCTGTCCGATATGATAGCCACTGTAGCCACATGTGACTATACAGCTTGAAATGCAATTAGTCAATAAAATATAACTGGATTTTAAAGATTTATTATGAAAAAATATTAATATATTTTAGATATATTGGGCTAAAAAAATATATTACCAAATTAATTTCATTACTTTTTATTTATTTAAATATGCTTACTAGGAAATTCAAAATTTTGTATATGGCTCACATTAAATTTCTGTTGTGCAGTGTTGCTCAATAGTTTGCTAGGGAGGAAAATGAAAAAAGCAGAAAGAAGATAAACCCAGAAAAATAGAGGGAATAAGGAACTGGGAATCTTCATAAATGGTATTAGCTGAGGAATAATTTAAAAAGTAGAAAATTGTGATCAGACTATAAAAATATGAACTTAAGATTTCAGAAGTGGGAACTTATGAACTGTCAGGAAGTCCAGTAGAAGTGGATATTGGGGTTAAGAAATCTGAGCACTTAGGAGTTGAATAGGCTGCCCAGTGAAAACTTAAGTAATCATAGATATTAGTATGAATTATAGTAAAGAAAAACCCAAACTATCCCTGTATTATTATTTTTCAATTATTTTCCATGAAAAAAATGGTTTTATTTATTAAAAACAAAGTTTGTTTAATTTTGTTTAATTGCATTGTTTAATGTAAATGCTATTTATTTCATTCCTGGGTCTTGTATTCCACATCAATAAAATAAGATTAGACTTAGATAAGTGGTTTCAAATGCCAAAAAAAAAAAAAAAAAAAATGACAAGGACAATGCATTAATGGTAGAGTTTTTATAAGGTTAAACTTAATAACTATTCTATATTAAAATATATTTTTATGAAATATTTGGAAATTTTACCATTTACTTAGAACTCAGTTTGGAAACCACTGGTTAGTTTATTGTAATAGTCTCTTCATTGCTAACATTCTCCAACATTCTTGTTTAGTTTTCCCTTAGATTTTTTACATTCCAGGGGAAAGCAAATCTCATATAGAAGGTCTTATGAATGAAAACATTTAAAGGGACTTTTAGTGGTTGTATCAATCAGGATAGAATAAGTTATGCCACTGTAACAAAAACTGAAAATATCTCAGTGGCATATAATAACCAAGCTTACTTCTCATGTCATCCCAGGTCAATAAGGGGCCTCTTCAATCAGTCATTTTGCAATATGTCACAGAGACTTCATCTTGATCATGCTTTAACAAATAGTCTCCAATGTAAAACATATTATTTCTGTTTGCATTTCATTTCCAAAGCAAATCACATTAATACTCCTGAGTTCAACAGGATAGAGGTGTATGCAGGTAAAACAATCAGATATTTGTGAACAATAATACTTTCTGTGAGTGAATATGGGATCAGGAATACAAACTGTCAACAGAAAAATATTTTTACTTAGAGTGAAATTTGAAAAACAAGAAATATGAGAATAACCCTTACTTCTTCTGTAATCTTTTATATGTAGTAATATTAGCTAAATTGAACTTCCCAGATCTCAAAATCTTTTCAAATACAATATTTTATTTGATTTTCATAACAACTCATTGAGGTAGACAGGACTGAGCAGTGGATAAGAGCTCATTGTAAAGTTAGACTCGTTTTGAATTTCAGTCCAACATTACTAGCACTGTGAACATGGACAAATTACATCACTTAATTTGTTATGTCTCAGGTTCCTCATTTTAAAAATGAGGATAATCACAATTCTGTCCTGCAGGATTTGCATGTGTGAGAGAAGAGTTAAAGTGGCAATGCATGGTAATGGCATATAGCAATCATATGAATTCTTATGATCAGTAGATATTTTATTATAAATTTATCATTTCCATCAACAATACATTTATGCCCTTTTTCTAAATGAGACCCTAAATGTAATCCTTAAAATTAATTTTTTTCTCACATACTTAGCAAAGCTTGGATTCAACATTAGATTTTTTTTCTGATTTGGAAACTTTGTTTACCTTTCTAGTTACTTTTTTTTTTTTTGACCTGATCATATGCTAATCTGTTTCTCTAAGGCTTTTTCACAATATTGTTCCCCTATATATTAACATAAATGATTCAGTAAAAGAAAGATCAGTAGAGACTGGAGAGGAATTTATAGAAAGAGAAAGGAATGCAAAGAGAAAACAAGCAGCTGAAGATGTACACTGTAATTAGAAGAGGTGGCAGGGCAGCAGATTGAGAATTAAAGGAAAGACAGTGGTACACTCAGAAAACAGGAGTCATAGTGACCAATCTGGTGCCACTGTGGAACTCAGATTAGACTCTTTGTATGAAGTAGATTTGGAGAATTGCAGTAGGGCTATAGGAGCAATAGTAAAAGGAAGAAGGTAATAGAAAAATCTATAAAGTCCTAAATCCAGCATCTTTTTTTTCCAACTAAGATAAAGCAATACTAAAACTGCAGGATTTATTTTTTGTTTGTTTCGTAACTGAAGAACACTGAATGTGGTATGAGAGATTGCTGATTTAAAGAACTTGATGTGGTAAGTAATTTTAAATTTTTTTTTTTGTAGTATCACATAGCTCCCCCTTTTTATTCTTGGAATAAGTGGCTTCAGTCATATGACTTAATATAGTTCAAGTTTCATAGTCTATTTTTGGTTTGTTGATGACTGAAATTTCAGTGTCTAGCAGCACAAAATGTCCTATTTATTTTGAAGTGTGTCTGACTCAGGTCAAAATGTTTCTCTGATTTCAGAAATCTGGTATGCAAACTCCTTTTCCTTTTCTTCCCTGACTTTCATATGTAACTTATCCTGAGCTGTTTCCTTTTTCTTTTTCTTTATTGTTGGGAGGATTAGTGGAGCAAAGGGAGCCTCAGGAGAAAAGAGGCTGCTTTCGCTCTTGGTCCTCATCACTAATCCTCCCAACAATAAAGACAGCAAAAAATGGGGGGGGGGGCATAAATAAATCTTAAGAGGGAGGGAGGGAGGGAGGAAGGAAGTTAATTCCTGAGACGTCAAGTCTTCATTGAGAGGAAAGCTTTACTTGATGAGCAAGCACAGCAGGTCAGTTGCCTTAAACAGCCTCAAAACTACCTCTCTGGTTGACAGAAATTCTAATATTGTATAATATCAGGTGCTAATGAAAAATTGGGATGGAGCTGGACACAGGTTCCTTCATTAACAAATATTAAGAGGTTGAACAGCCTGGGAGTGAACCCCAAACCAGGGGTATTAAAAAATTACAATAATTTTCAAAGACCAAGTTTCTGGTATAGGAAAAGTATCAAGAAGGGGTCAGTGACAAGGTTTTCCATATGGACATTAAACAGAGGAGGGTGGAGTGGTTACCCTCCCAATTGTAAGCACACACAAGGCTGAGCTCAATCCACAATTACCATCACAATAGCAAGCTTAAACAGGGTGAGGTTAAGCCTAGAGTAAGCTGGCTAGAGGGCTGGAACCACTCTAACCAGCTTCACTAATTTCCTTAACTTTCGTTATTTTATAACATAAATATAATTAAATATAAAACTATGATTTAGTAATCATAGTTGTTCATTCTTAACCTTTGGTTAGGTGTGAGGAGATATTGTTCTGAGAAATCCTTACATAATTCAATGTAAAATTCAGAGGGGTTATGATTTTTTTTTCAGTAAGAGAAACCACTAACTTGACCAAATCTTATACTAATAATACTGTGTGAAGTTCTAGAAAATTGAAAAATGGAGAAATAGAAAAATAAAATAAATAAAAAGTCAAGACTTGGAAGTAATAAGTCATAAAATAACATGCATAGATGTGACTTTAAATGAATTTCCATTAAAATTTTTAGTGATGCTTCTATTGTTATTAGCTCTAAAGATATTTAACCATGAGGCATCTAGGCTAAGAACTACAAATGGCAAGAGTCATTTCATGTAGAGAAGTGGGGTGTGCATGGAATTGAAGGCCAGGACACGAGAACTCTGAGAAGGAAGTTGTTTTATTTCCACCAGCTGGACTCAGCGGACTCTTGTCCTAATAGTAACCGAGCCCCAAATAGCATTTTTCCGTCCCTTTTATACAGAGGTTTAAGATTAGGGAGACAAAGGGTGATGGTATGCAAACAGACCTTTGGTTAGTTTCGTCAGTGTTTGAGCGGAGTATCAGATAGGTTATTTCCTCCAGGTGGTTGCATATTCCCCACATTCCAAGCCAGCTTGGATTTAGCATATCTTCCACATTCCATCTGGATGCAACCTTGAATACACCTTCAGTCTTACATCCTTTCTGAACATTCAAAGACTGTAGGGCCTATATTACTTATTTGGACTTTTAGGGATTAGGTACACTTGGAAACAATTTTGAATTTACGCACAGGCTATATCAATTTAACCTGTCTCTTCTTGGCCAACACTAATTTATTTGCATGTTAAAAAGCTTAGTTTCTGGCCCAGATCCAAGGTTATTTTGGATAGCTCGGGAGGTGAGGGGGGACATCTTTGTAAATAACTGATATTTACATAGATAGAAAGGAAGTTATAGCAAGATACAAGTTTCTTGGAGAGTATTGCTTTTGCTTAATATCTTAACTGCTTCATTTTATATAAGTCATGGCTTTGATGTGATTTATGTAGACTTTAAGCTAAATCACTAAATTTATGGCACTTGATGATTTAAGAGAAATCCTAATCTATACCGGAGCCTTTCTCTAATAATGTCATTTGTTAGATGTCGGAGTGAGACAATTGGGACGTAGAGACCAGTGATTGCAGGCAAGGATTTATTGGGAAGCTCTCCCAACAGAGAGTGTCTGAAGAATAAACTTTAACTCCACCCCACACCAGCATGGCTGGGGTCTGAAGAGAAACTTCAGTCCACCCCTGGCAGAGGCAGTCATGAATTTATACAGTACCTCTATAAGCGGGAACATGCTTAGTCAGTGGGAGTGGGTTTGGGTTTGGGTAAGACCCAAGGGCCTATAGGGATGGCTAGGCAGCAGTGGGCTAGGGGCAGTGAATTCTAGGGGTGTGAGAGGGTTGGTGGGGTCATGTGGCTTGAGGAAATGAACTGTATCTGACTCATAGTCTCTGGATGGGGGGCTGTTCTATGTCACGGGACGTGGCTCCTGAGTAAACGGCTGGTCGCCCGTCCACAATGGGGCAGGTTAATAAACTTGCAGCTTCTGCAAGTCATGGCTGTTATTTCAGTCAGGGGCTATGAATGGGACCTAGACCTATCATTCATATTGTGAACATTAAATAAAATAATGAATCCCAGATATATAGTAAGTACATAATCAGCATCGTTCAGGGGAAAAACACTACTGAGAACATCAGAAGCAGAACAACCTTGTGGATATGGCAGAGTTAACAGGTTTTCTTTTTCTGTCATACTGACATTCTATTTACCTGCACACACACATCTTTAAGGAATGTTACTTCATAGTTAGAATATTATCAAATGTCCTTTTTCATAGCTTTAAGGAATTCCTAAGACATCTCGTTTGGCACGTTATAGTAGCCATTAGAGCTTTAGAGTTAAAGGAAACTTCCTTTCTGTAGCATGATCCAGGAAATAAGAGAGGTTGGCAACAGAATATTGATGTGAATATTAAATTGTTTTACTACCTCTCCTATGGGGTTTATAGCTCTTTAGATTGGTTGTTTGATATGAAAATTAAATTAAATGAGAAAATGTATGACAATGATGGCCCTTAATAGAAACTTATTATGTTTTTTAATTTCCACCTATGCTGGAACTCTTTATCTAATAAAATTTCCAAAATTATGCCCTCAAGTTTCTCATTATTTCAATAACATCCTAAAGTGCATTGAGAAAAATACTGATCTGTTATTAAAAGTTGAGGAGTTAACTGATGAAGCAATGATAAGTATATTTCAAAACCCACAGAAATCCTAAAAAGGTCTAAAAATCATAAACATGGAAAATATTGCCAGTTCCTTCTTATTTCCATTTCTATTCTTCTGGAGAAATATGAAAATACATCTGAGAAGTGAAAAATATTATTAACAATTGGGAACAGTGAAAAAGAAAAAGAATGTCCAAGATATAATAGTGCAAAGACGGGAAGTGGGAATGTATTCCAACAGTTGTAAAAGCACAATAAAAATAACGATATACCAATAACTGCAACATTATAGCAACCAAATATATTGAGATTTTACTGTGTCCATACACTAGCATAACAACTTTATTTGTATTATTTCATTTAATTGTCAGAACTCGATTAGTTAAATATTACTTTTTCTAGTTCATGGATAAATACATTTAAAGGATTCTTTATTTGCCAGGGTCACACAGTTGATAAATGGCAAGGTCAAGATTTAAACTATGATTTTTCTCATTTCTAAAGTCATGTTCTTAACCACTACAATTTAACATTTGGAACCTTGAGTCAAGAATCAAGTTCTAATGATGCCTCTCCTCTCAAATTCTCAACTCAACCACCATCAGTCCTTTATTATCCATGATCTAGGGTACAAAATAGTGTACTCCCTATTCTTTTTCCAATAGTTAGCCACCTTCTGTAAGTCATCCTCCTTGCCAAATTACCTTCTTGTTTGTTTTTGTAAACCTTCCTCTGGTGATGAAACTCCTCAGCCTAATTTGAAGGCACATTTTTACCACCGACCATTTATATTAATATTTACTGATGAGCTTTACCCAAAATTGTGACTTTGTATTCAACATCTCACTTGGAACCTTGTAAGAGTCCAATGATCCTTCTCTCCAAGCCTGATGATTCAGGCAGTGTGCATTGGTCTGTATATACTAATTGCTTATGGATGGCTTTCTGATCTGTTCTGACTTGTGTGTCTTGTTAAATTGGTTGTTAAATATTTCACCTATCACTTCTGAAACTATCACTGTTGATTGAAAACTCCCAAACCTCTCGACTTCTTTCTTTCTATCCATTGCATTTTTAGTGATTTTATACTTCCATTTGGGTTTAAAAGTGTTCCCTCTAACTCAGTAGTAGCTCTTCAGTTTATCAGAATCAAATCTGCCTTTAGATTGTTATTAGGGATAATGGCATTATCATTCTTCTATTCACCAAAACTTTAAATTGCAGAGTCCCATTTGACTCTTCTTTCTGTTTTCCTGCATTGAACATGTCCTGTAGAGTCAGTCACCACCAAATCTATTGCACCTCTCCCCTCTGTATTAGTTAATTTCATTGAATAACAGTGATTTATGACTCACAATTCTATGGATTGACTTCTGCTATTTTAGCCCTGATACAATCATTCAGCACAGTAGGTTGATGGGTCAATTCAAATGGCTAGAATGGCTAGAGACAAATGAACTTTTCCATGTGGTCTTTTGTCCAAGGTTTACTCACAGTTCTAGGGTCTCATCAAACTGCAAGCCCTGCCACCAGTGCCTCACCTGTCCCTTTTAGGGCAACATATTTAAAAAGTAAGCTATACCCAGGAGCCCAAAGGAGAGCACCTGACTCCAGAGGGAAACTGGCTACTCCCAGATGGCCAAGTCTTCATCCCAAAGGAGATGACCTACACCACCAGCTCAGCCAACTGAAAAGAACTGCTTTAAAAGCCCTACTTTGTGGGCTTGCTATTTTAAGTTAGCAACCCACGAGGACCGGGCGGGCTTCCACGGCTCGGCGGTGAGCCCCTAGGCCAGCGCATAGGCCTAGGTTCTCCAGGTGTGGGGGACGCGCGGTAAAAACCACGGAGACAGCCTGTGAGAGTGAGCTAGTCCACTTTATTGTGGAAATACACTTGATTATATAAGGTCGGGTCAAGGGAGGGGTAGGAACGGGGGCGGATTAACTACGGGGCGGTAGTGGATAGGCGGAGCTGTGCAGGCAGCTATGAGGTAGGCGGTGAAGGATAGCAACGGCTGGAAAAGGGAGATAACAAAGGCTAGGAGGAGGGGTGAAGGGAGGCAGCAACAATTGCTCCTTTTGTTTTATAAAAAAAAAGGGCGTGAGAGAGTAGGGGGATGGGCTGTGGAGGGTGAGAGAAAAAGGGGGTAGAAATGACTGGCGATGGGCAAATGACATATCATTTGGCCAGAATGTATGCATAGCCCTTAGGGTCGGTGCGTGCCGGTGCTAGACGAAATATCTAACATGATGTTGCGCACGCTTTTTTGGGGTGGATAGCGCTATGGCTGGCTTAACCGCGAAGGACTCTCAGACGTATAGCAATAAAGGGGGGCGGAGGGTGCACCCAAGCCCTTTACGCCGAGGGAAACAAACCCGTGCCGGCGGCTAAGGTCAGGGAGTTTCACAGCAAGCAGCTTCACAGGCGGGAAGTACGGTGGGAAGGGGGGCGAGGACAAGGGCGAGATTGAGGAGCGAGATCAGAGGTAGCAAGACGGTGGTAATGGATTTGAACAAACAAGGAAAATGCACTGTCAGCGTGATCTTTGGCAAGGCGGATGATTCGTCGAATGGCCCAAGGACCAATGCTGAGACCTAGGATGATGAGCAGAACTGGGGTTATTAGCGGGAGGAGATAGGGGAGGAGGGGCTGCAGGAAGCCCCAGGAACCAGCAGTTTGGGCTCATTCAAGTCGGCGTTGGTTGAGACCTTTTTCAAGTTCTTTTAAGCTGGAGTCTACTAAACCGGTATAGTTGGCATAGACACAGCATTCTTCTCCCAGAGCTGCACATAGGCCACCTTCTTTGAGGCCTCGGCGGTTTTGCAGGACAACTTCTGAAAGGGAATTGAGGGAGTCTTTAAGATATTTGACTGCATCTCGGAGGTAGATGATATCAGAGTCTACTGCTTGTCTGAGGTTTTGGAGGGCGGAGGCTTGTGTGGCTAGGGCTGCAACACCTGTGGCAGCTCCAGCTGTAGCTAGGAGGGAAGTGACAGTGAGTACAGCAGTAATAGGTTCGCGTTTGTGGAGGTAAATAGCTTCTTGAGTGTGGTCAAAGGCTTCAAAGAAATGTAGAGGAGTGTGATAGATGACTCGAGGCGTGAGGAGGATGAGAACACACGTTTCTTTGGTCTTGTTAAGTGTGGCAACAGATAAGCATGGGGTAAGTCCGGTGGAAGAGCAGAGCCATTGGGTGGTGTTTAGGGGAACTAAGTATTTGGCAGAGATGTTTGGGGAGGTATAGTTGGTACAGGCAGTAAGGCTAGGAGTGTGGGAAGAACGGGGGTGAATGCATAAACCTTTGGAAGAGATGTGCGTAAAAGTGACTGGGACATGAGTAGATTGATTCCAATTGCAGGAAGAGGGGGAATCGTCGGTGGAGGAAGTAAAGAGTGGTGAAGGGATAGCAAGTGGATCATAGAGGGGGAGGCTGGGGGAAAGACACAACCAGCAAGAGCGAGTGAGGTTGGGGTGGGAGGCGTTGAGAGAGGAATAGGAGGCGTTCAGGAGTTTGAAGTAGGGACTAGAGGGGATGAGAGGATGTGGTTGTATACCTGAAGCGGGGGGGGGGGGGGAAGTGGGGCTTGTAGAAGGGACGACGGCGGCCGAGGTGGAAGAGATTTTGAGGGGGGTAGATGAGGATGGAAGAAGGTGAACAGTGGGTGAGGGAGGAGGGTTAAGGATGTGGTTGGGACCAATAGCAGAGGGTGGGGCGGAGACAACACGCTTTTGGATTTCAAACAAAGCGCCACGATCATAGTTGCTCATATACAACCGGAGTCCATAGGGGCGAGCGGCCAGCCATGTATCGTCGTTTGGGTTTTTTACTGTCAGCCAAATGAAGTCCCAACGGGAATTGTTGGCTACTTGGAGAGAGAGATATGGGTCTCTGTTGGGGGCGCCGGACCATCCATGGGCCATGGTCACACATCCCCAAGAGGGGCAGTAGAAGTGTGATGGGTCATGACAACCTCGAGCACTAGCAGGACAGATGTAAAAACCAGACACAGGGTTGAATTGAGGGCCAAGGAGACGGTTGTTTCGAGAAAGCAGGCATGCTGTATTCCCGCCTCGACAGGATGAGGAGGAGTGGTGGCCTACTTTCGCTTTTCTGGTGTTGCTTACTTGGCATTCGGGACGGAAGGAAATTCCAGCAAGAGGGCAGACGTGTGTGAGAAAGGAGGGAGCGACACTAGTAACATTATAAGCGAGAATGCGTTTTTCCGGGAATGTCTGCAAGGTCAAGTTGAATGGCTGATGGGATGAGGAGCTTTGGGCAGAGGAGACTAGAGACAACATGAGAATGAGGAGATGGATGAGGTAGGGAAGGGTAGGGGAACAGGAGGCGGGGGTGTGAACAGAGCGGGCCTATCGGAGGAGCTGGAGAACTTGGCGCTCGATGGGGTCATCATCTTCAAGGGAAAGACGGCTTAAGCGGCGGGCAAGGAAGCGTTGTCGACGTCGTTCGCGGCGAGAAGGAGCTGGTGTGGTTCTCACGGACGGTGGTGTTGGAGAGGTAGGCTCGAGTGAATTTACTTGGGGGCGCATGGTGGTCATGGGAGGAGGGCGACGAGGGAGGTGAAAACGCCGATTAGAAGTAGAAAGGCGACAGCAAGGAGAAAGCGTTGGCGGAGGTTCCAATCTGCTGGGGCTGTAGCCGCGAGACAGACAGCTGAAAAGATTGTTAAAAAAATGAAGACTATAAAAAAGAAGTATAAAAGTGGGTGAGGGTGCGAGGGGAGTGGGAAGAGCATCTGCACTGAGAGTTCTTCTCTGATAAGTTGTAAGGCACGTTTCGGTGGAGGTTAGGCACTTGTCAGCAGCAGGTTGTAGAGGCAGCAATAAGGCTCTTCTTGTAGACTGTGCAGAGGTGAGTCCTTTTGGGGAATCTGTAAAGACAAAGAAAGGAGAAGAGAGCCCTCATAGGGGAGGGACAATCAGCAGAAGGAAACTCGGAGAGAGCACTTATCTAATATAAACATTTCAGGGAGGGGCTGGTTGGTGCTGGATTTGAGCGAATGGGGCGACATCTGGGCCTCCGCAGCCAATGTTGTCTCTTACGGAGGGCATAGTGTGTTCATCATTCGGTGGAACTTTGGGGTCGGTGGCAGGCCGGATGTAGCGCCCAGGAACCCAGAGCGGTTGTGGCTCGGAGTCTGGGAAGACACAAGCAAAACCTCTCCCCTGTGCTAGCAAGGGAGCTGGATCTTGCCAAAGGTTTGTGGCGGGGTCTTTCCAATGAACAAGGGGAACTTGCGAAGGTTGCCACATGGGTCCCCAATGTTTATGGGTTGGGGAGAGTCCTTTGTCATCGAAGGTCAGGAGATTGTGATGGATAAGGCAGGCAGTAATGACGTCGGCAGGGGCCTTGTGGGGAGAGGAAGCTTTTTCCTTTTGAATGAGTAGCTTGAGCTGCTGGTGAGTACGCTCAATAATTCCTTGCCCTTGCGGGTTGTAGGGGATGCTGAAATGATGTGTGATGTGGTACATCTGCACAAAGCTGGCAAAGGTGGCACTGCGATAGGCTGGTCCATTGTCGGTTTTGAGATCCCAGGGAATTCCCATGAATAGAATGGCTTGCCGAAGCGCTTTGATGCAATGTTTGGCACTCTCTCCTGTGAGGGGCATGGCATAGCATAGGTGCGAGAAGGTATCAACTGCAACATGAAGATATTTAAGGCGCCCAAAAGCACTAACATGGGTGACGTCTAGCTGCCAGCGGGAGTTAGGCCGCAGGCCGTGGGGATTAGCTCCGCGGGGCTGCAAGGGTCCAAGGGGTAGCAAAGGTGCACATGTTCGGCGGGAACGCACAAGATGTTTGCATGTTTCGATGGGGAGGTCTGGAAAGAGCCTCTGGATAGATCGTGCAGAGAAGTGGAATTGAGAGTGTAAAAGTTTGGCTTGGTTGACGAAGTCTCCTAGTCTTGTTTTGTCAATGGAATCTTCTCGAATGGCAGCTGGGTATACATGGCGGCCGGACGCTAGGGCGTCAGCAAGGGCATTTCCTTGAGTTAGTGGTCCTGGCAGGCCAGAGTGACTTCTGATATGAGCGATGAACCAGGGTTGTTGCCTTTCTTCAAGCAGTCGCTGTACAAAGGCGAGTGCTTGGTCTATAGATGAGTCGCTGGGTAGAAAGGTAGCAAGTGGGAGGCTGCGACATACCTGTAAGGTGTACAAGCTGTCTGTAAAGATGTTGAGAGGCTGGTCTGGGTAAAGATTGAGGACTGCAGCGACAGCTAAGAGTTCACCCACTTGAACAGAAAGGTGATTGGCAAACATCAACTGTCGTGGCTCAAGCTTTCCTGGCACATATATGACAGCAGCGAAGCCCCTTTTTGAGGCATCAGTGAAAGCAGTGATGGCAAAGGGGATTGGCTTTCTTGCGGGCAGCGGACGGAACGGGTTGAAAAATGCTAATTGAGATACACCTTGCAGCAGTGGATGATGAGGATAGTGGTTGTCGAAGGAGCCACGAAAGAACTCTATCAGGCTCTGCATTTGAGCATTATTCATGATAAGGGAAGTAACTTCTTTTGCATCAAAGGGCCAAACAATGGTGTGTGGCGGGACGCCGTACGTTTGTATGGAGAGAAGTACTAAGTCAGTGGCTAATGTGATCCAAGCCCTTGTAAATGGGCAGATTTTTGGGAGTTTACTTTTTGACATGTGTAGAAAGAGAAGAGGACCATCTTGCCATAGGAGACCCATTGGGGTGCCTGGTGTTGGCAAAACTAAGGCAAGGATTGGGAGATCGGGAGAGAATCGCTCTAGGCGGCATTGCTGGAGTGCAGCATTTACTTGTTGGATGGCTTCTTTGGCAGCTGGGGTGATGGTGATGGGGCGAACGACTGCAGCGGATGGACTGCACTTAGTCTGCAGGAGCTCGAAAAGGGGTTGCATTTGCGCTGTTGTGATGGGGAGTGCTGATCGAAGCCAATTGATTTGTCCGCAAAGCCGTTGGAGCTCAGTCAGCGTCATGTGATCAGAAACATGGATTTGCGGGCTGGTGGGCCGAATATATTGATGAAAATGAAAGCCTAAGAACTGGAAAGGTGGCTGGGGGTTGACCTTGTCAGGTTGCACTATTAATTCAAGACTTGAGAGGTTCGTCATAACTGCAGAAAGAAAATCATTGAGAAGTGTGTTAGAACTTGCTGCTAAAAGAAGGTCATCCATATAGTGGATGATGTATGTGTGCTCTGGATGGAACTTAGAGCGTAGCGGCTCAATGGCATGATTGACATAGAGCTGACATATAGTTGGACTGTTCCGCATGCCTTGTGGTAGTACTCGCCATTGGAATTGGAGTGCTGCTCCTTGATTGTTGGTACGCGGGACTGTAAACGCAAACCGTGGACAGTCTCGCGGGTGAAGAGGAATGGAGAAAAAGCAATCTTTGATGTCAATAGTGGCTGCATAAAAATGCTGGGGGACTGCAGTGGGATGCGGGCAACCAGGCTGAGGTGACCCCATTGGCTTAATATGCTTGTTAATTTCTCGAAGGTCGTGGAGGAGGCGAAACTTACTTGTGTTCTTTTTGTTGATGACAAAAACTGGCGAGTTATAGGGACTGGTAGACGGCTCAATATGCCCTGCCTGTAGTTGCTCTTCAACGAGGGCAGAGAGAGCTTGTAGTTTGTGAGTTGGCAAGGGCCACTGCTCGACCCAGATGGGCTCCTCTGTGTCCCATTCCAGAGGGATAGGGTCAGGTTTTGAAACAGGAGCAGTGGCCCCTATAAGGGGGGGGGGGGCGGCGCAGCTAAGAAGGCTTCTGTGGTGATTCGAGCTTTTAGCTGGCTGAGTACATCTCTTCCCCACAGGATGGTTTGGACTGAAGAGAGGACGAGTGGACGAATTTGACCTTCGTTACCCTCTCGGTCGCTCCAATGCAGAGGCTGAGATGTTTTCCAAGAAGTAGCAGCTCCTGTGGTGCCGATGACTTGAGGGCCAGTTTCGAGGGGCCAGTGATTAAAAGCGGCGATTTCGAAGGGAATACAAGAGATTTCGGCACCCGAGTCTAAGAGTCCGTCAAGCCATTGTCCCTCTATTTTAAGTTCTAGTGAAGGTTTTTGGTGACGTTTGATAGGCATGGTCCACATTAGGGTTTTGGAGCTTTGTGGAGGGCCTCTTGGGGGAGGGGCTGAGGCCTGCCCCACTGGAAGTTTAAAGGCTGAGAAAAACGTTGCGCTGAGCGGCAGTCGCGGGCCCAGTGATACCCTTTACCACAGCGCGGGCATGGCGTGGGGGGACCTCTTGGTCTGTGCAGTGCTACGGCAGGGCAGGGAGCTGCCGGTTGAGGGCACTCGCGAACAAAATGACCGGGCTGACCGCATCGAAAGCAGGCAGAAGTGAAGGCAGATGAGACAGCCATGGCGGAAGCGAAGGCAGCAGTAAGTGCTTTAGTCTGTGGGTCAATGTCTCGACAAGCTAGGACCCATTCGTGCATCGGCTTGTCGCGGATAGGAAGGATGACAGCTCGGAAGGGTGCGAGGCACCCATCGAGAATGAGTTCTTTTGCTAACGCAAACTGAGCATCTTCGTTAGTAATTTTACGTTGGCATGCTTCGATAACATGGGCGACAAATGCCGGAAAGGTTTCTTGCGAGTCTTGAAGCATTTGCGCGAACTTGGTGGATTGTTTGGTGGAAATTAAAGAGAATGACCGCTGAACGAGAACTTTCACTCGGAGCCAAAACCCTGGGTCTATGTTCACATAGGAACGAGGGTCAGCATAGTTGTTAACCCCTGTGTAGGCATCAGCTGGATCTTGGACACCCGCTCGAACATTTTCCACTACTTGTTGATCAACAGCTACTTGATAGTGAGCGCGCCATTCAAGGAACTGGCCTGGCTGAAGGATGGAACGAGCTAGAGAAATCCAATCATAGGGAAGAACAAGCTGAACCCCCAACTGTTCTATTAGTTGTTGAACATATGGGCTATCAATGCCGTCTTCTTTAACGGCTTTACGAAGAGTTTTAACTTCTGCTGTGAAGGGAAGCCAAGTTTGAGGGCGTTCCTGCGTGGGCAGCGGGTTGAGCGGGTATAGCTGGGGGGCGGGAGAATGTGCTTCGCTAGAAGCAGGTGGGGGCTGCTGCCATACGGTGGTGGCAAGGGACGAACGGTAGCAGGAAACAGATGAGAGAATGATGGCTTAGCAGCGTCAAGGCAGCAACAAACTGGCGGCGGGATATTTTTGGGCGCTGGACAAGATGGCGGAGCGGCTACATCACTTCCGGGCGCCTGCCAAGATGGCGGTGTAGTTACGTCATTTCCGGGCGCCGGCCAGGGTGGCGGCGAAGTCGCGTCATTTCCGGGCGCCGGCCAAGATGGCGGCTGCATTATTTCCGGGGCAGGGCCGGAAGATGACGGGACAGGGAGGGGCGGGTAAAGGTGAGAGGAAGCGCCTTTGTTCCCACTGGCGGGCTCGGATATAGGTGAAGAAGAAGCCGGAAGTGCACCATTTTGGGCAGAGGTGGAAGAAGAGGGAGAAAGTCAGCTATTTTGAGGAGCTACTGAAGTGGCTTCTGCGGGTCGTGGGGAGCGCGGGCGGGGAGGTTCGCACTCGAGAGCGGTGGCGAGCTGGTCAGACAGAGAATTTGTGTCACCAGGATCATCGGGCTCATAGTCATTGGGTTGCTTAACCGATTTGTCTCGGATGGCTTCTGACGGCGCACCAAGGAGACAGGCGCGTATGGCTACTAGAGCAGGCAGCAGGCCAGGCGGAAAAGACCGCTTTTCATGCTCTATGGCGGAGGTGACTCGGTCTATGAGTCGAGAGTATGTGTCTGGGCTCCAGAGCTGGCAGGTGGCGAGCCACAGATTAAAAGGGAGTAGCAGGTCCCAGTATTTTTGGAGCTGTTTCAGGGAAACGCGGACTCCATTGGTATCAAGCAGGGCGGCTAAAAGCCGAACCTGAGGGGTATGGTGTGAGGAGAGAGAGGTGCCCATAGTGGGAGAAGAAAAGACGGCGATGGGGTCCCTACCTGGAGAGCTGAAATGATCGCCTGTAGACAGCAGCAGCAGCAGCAGAGAGGGGCCGGAGGGCGGTGGAAGGAAAGGATCCCGGACGAGCCCCCTGCTGTGGGCTTGCTATTTTAACTTAGCAACCCACGAGGACCGGGCGGGCTTCCACGGCTCGGCGGTGAGCCCCTAGGCCAGCGCGTAGGCCTAGGTTCTCCAGGTGTGGGGGACGCGCGGTAAAAACCACGGAGACAGCCTGTGAGAGTGAGCTAGTCCACTTTATTGCGGAAATACACTTGATTATATAAGGTCGGGTCAAGGGAGGGGTAGGAACAGGGGCGGATTAACTACAGGGCGGTAGTGGATAGGCGGAGCTGTGCAGGCAGCTATGAGGTAGGCAGTGAAGGATAGCAACGGCTGGAAAAGGGAGATAATAAAGGCTAGGAGGAGGGGTGAAGGGAGGCAGCAACACTACTTGGAAAATATTACTATATTGCCTGGATGGCCTTACTCTGCATCACCGTTAGTAGCCAATACCAAACCCACACTAAAAACAACCACTCCCAAGGTCCCCAGGCCCCAGCTGGCATCCACTACACAGAAACTACCCCTTTTGGAAACTTAACAATGGACTTTACAAAGATAAAACAAAATCGAGGGTATAGGTACTAAACAGTAATAATATTCACCTTCTATGGCTGGGTCAAAGCCTTTCCCAGCCATACTAAAAAGCAAGAAAAGTAACTAAAGCTCTGCTCTGAAATAATTCCCCAGCATGGGATACCCTTAAAGCTCCACAGAGCATATAGGTCCCAGAGTTCAGGGAAAGTGAAACACATAAATCAAACCCTCAAAACCACCCTAGCCAAGTTCTGTAAAAAACTAGCCTCCCATGAGTAAATCTACTCCCATTAGCCCTCCTTAGAGTCAGATGCATCCCTGGACCCCCAGCTTTTGAAATTCTGTTTAAACAACCACCCTTGATTATTCAAACCTATAGGGGAAATCTCAGGCTTCCAGGAAAAACTGACCCGGATTCTGCCTTCCAGCAGTTATTAAAAAACCTAGCCCAAATACACAAAACTGTCCTGTCTTGGGATCTCGTCCTATTAGGCCACCCAGTACACCCACACTTACCTGGAGACCTAGTTTGGGTAAAAAGAAACTGAAAGAAGAAGCCTTTCCAGCCCACCTGGATGGACCCCACATACTGTTACCCTTGTAACCCCCACTACTCTCAAAGTTTCAGGTATTGCCCCTTGGATTCATCATACTAGAGTTAAAAGAGCACATGCCAATGAAAAACAAGATGATGGACAATTCACCCTGTACCTGACTGTCCCTTGAAAATCCAAATTGCCTGGAGCCACTGAGAATTGCCATTACCTGACTAGATAAACTCCTGTTCCCTGTAGTTCCTGCTCCCCTTCAAACTACTCGGATTACTGTTAGGAACTGAACTAACAGCTACAGCTCCCCAAAACAGAAATATAGTTTAAAATACTAATCTTAATAACGTACTTGTGTTTTGTAAAATGCTTTACTACCTTAAGTTGTTTTTGCACTTAGCTCAAGTAACACCCTATAAAAATTATAATGGCATTAAAGGGAGGAATTGTTGAGAAATAAAAAGCATAGCCTTGCAGAAAAAATATCTAATAAGCCACTCTTGTCCCTGCTTCTGTAAATTAGCCTGTAAGAATATGGCCTTGCAGGGGAATATCAAATGAATGACTCCTGGCCCCCACTTCTATAATCAAACAAACCACTCTGGCCCCCCGCTTCTGTAAATCAGCCCACAGCCTTGCATCTGCCTTATGCTTCTATAACCCCACTTGCAAAATTTCACGTAGCAACATGTTAGCCAATAAGCAAAAGTCATGCTGATCTCATATAAAATCCTATATAAACCCATGAAAACTGAAAAATAGGGCTCAGAATTTGGAGATTGACTCTTCTCTGGTCCCATGCATAATAAATCTGTTCCTCCACCTTCCAAGTGCTGTCTTGGGTTTCTCTGCCATTCAGAACTCCTGGCTTTGCTGCAACAATAATACTAGTTCAGATTTCCATCACTGCTCTGTTGACTACTACACACACTTCTTATTGGCTCTCAGTTCTCTCTGACTTCCATTCAAAATGATATACTCCAAAATCTCTATCATATTACTTCTCTGTTTAAAAACTAACTAACAAAAAACCTTCAACAACTCTCTATAGCTTTCAGAAGAAACTCCATTTTCCTATCATGATTTTAAGATTCTGCAATGTACCTTTCCTGTTTTAACTCCTACAGCTCCTGCATATCTAATTTATTGTTCTGCAAAATTATGTTAGGAGGCTTCCAAGAAGGTGGTGGACTAGAAACACATGAGACTCTCTTCTCTCCTAGGAAAATAGCTAAAAGACAGTGAGAATCAACCTGGGAAAAAATCTTCTAGGATTTAGAACACCAAGGGAAGGAGGGACACTGCCCAGAAGAGAGAAGGATAAAGGAAAATGATCACAATGGCAGAAGTATGAATTAAAAGCTGTGGCTGACACTGCAGCCAGTACCCACTCCCACACGGAAGACACACTTGAATTCTCAGGCCTCTGGGTTGGCAGTGGCTGCAGACAAGGGGGGCCCAGGGTTCCACCTCCCCAGGAAAGGGGAGAGAGAGGGACATAGCCTAATGCTCACTCCACTTCTGACCACAAATTTGGTGTGCTATATTTCATAAGCCCTTCCAGGCTGCATGGGAACACACCATTTTTTGCCTTGGGAGCCAACCAAGGACTAAAGAGTTCCAGGACTAAAGAGATCCAACCCTCTCAAACTCCCTCTCTACTGACCAGGACTGGTTGTTGAGGATGTGGAAGGGGATATAATTATTTCCTACCTGGGAAAAGGGAGAAGGCTGCCAGTGCAGTTTGGAGAACTATCTCTGAGAAAGTTTGAGCTGCAAGGCTCTTAGCCTCCAGGCAGAATCTTCTACCACACTGATCTGTCCATGTTGCAGCACACACACTAACCAGGCATTGAACTGAGAGGGCTGCCAAAGCACACCATCTGCTGGCAGACCAAAGCAGTACACATGAGAAAATAAAAAGTAAATAAAAGAGGCTTTTTCTGGTCTTCATAGCCTCCCACCCTAAGAACCCAGAAAGTGAGTCTGCAACTCATTACAAGGTCTGAGGCCCAGTTTTAAACAATTAACAGGAACAATCTTAAAGACTCAGGTTTAAACAAGAATTAAAGAACAGCAGCAACACACCACCTCCTATCACTAAGCCCCTATGAAAGAGAGAAACTGGACATCAGAGTAAACTCACTATCCTAATCAGATGCCTAGACAGCAGCAAAAAATTATGAGCCATACTAGGAAAATGGAAGACATGGCCCCAAAAAAGGAATATATCAAAGCACCAGAAGAGGCTCAGAGTTTGAGGCAATGAGATGCATGCAAATTTCCAAAATCAAATTAATGAGGTAAAAGCAATACAGCTAAAGGAATAATGATAATGACTTCAAGAAGACATTCATCAAGCACAAAGAAGGATTTGAAAACCTGAATAGAAAACTAACAGAGCTCATCGGAATGCAAGATATAAGAGGTTAAATCAAAAGCACCTTAGAATTGAGAAGGTTGAGCTCCTGCTTCCCATGAATGCATTCCTAGGTTTAATCCCCAGTACCTCCTAAACACACACACACACATATTAGAGGCCTACAACAGACTCAAAATGGCAGAAGAAAGAAGTGCTATTGAAGACAGACCAGATGAAACTGAAGAAAGAAAAGAATGAAAAAAAATTGACAGGGGTTCAGAGAGTTGAATGATGTGAAACTCAGCAACATATGTATTATGGGAGTTCTAGAAGGAGAAGAGAAGGGAAAGAGGCAGAAAGAGTATTTGAGGAAATATTAGCAGATAATTTCCCAACTCTCATGAGAGAAATGAATTTATATGTCCAAAAAGTGCAGCATAACCCAATAAGAATAAATCCAAATAGTCCTATTCCAAGACACAAAACGCTCAGAATGTCAAATGTCAAAGATAAAAAGAAAATTCTGAGAGCAGCAAAGAAGAAGCAAACCATCACATACAAGGGATGCCCAGTAAGACAGTGCCAATTACACATCAGAAACCATGGAGGTGAGAAGATAGTGGTATGATACAAATAGGATACTAAAAGAGAAAAACTGCCAGCCAAGAATTCTTTATACAGCAAAACTGTCCTTCAGATATGAAGATGAGTATGAAATATTCACAAACAAACAGAAACTAAGACAGTTTCTAAAAAAGAATCCACCTTTGCAGGAAATATTAAAGGAAGTCTTAGAGCCTGAAAGAAAAAAAGAAAGAAAAGAAAAGAAAGAAAAGAGAGAGAGACTTGGAGGAGAGTATAGAAGAAAGAATAGTACAAAAGATAACAAAAAGAGTAAAAAGACAAACGAAGATAAGATATGACATGTGAAATACAAAGAATAAAATGATGGAAGTAAATAATGCATTTACAGTAATATCATTGAATGTGAATGGATCAAATTCCCCAATCAAAATATATAGGCTGATAGAATGGATACAAAAACATGAGTCATCCATATGCTGTTTACAAAAGACTCATCATAGACCCAGAGACACAAACTAGCTGAAAGTGAAAGGTTGCAAAAAGATACTCCATGCAAATAGTAACCAAAAAAGAGCAGGAGTAGCTATACTAATATTTGACAAAACAGACTTTAAATGCAGAAAGTTATAAAATATACAGAAGGCCATTATATATTAATAAAAGGGACAATCCACCAGGAAGATAAACAGTCATAAATATCTATACACCCAACCAGAGTGCCCCAACATACATGAGGCAAACCCTGGCAGAACTTAAGGAAGAAATAGGCATCTCTATAATCATTGTTGGGGACTTCAAACACACCACTCACATCATTAGACAGAACAACTAGAGAGTAGATCAACAAGGAAACAGAGAACTTGAACAGTATGGTAATGGAGTTAGACCTAATAGACATATACAGAATCTTGCACCCAAACTCAGCAGGTTATACATTCTCCTCAATTGCTTGTGGATCTTTTTCCAGGATAGGCCACATGATATGTCACAATGCAGTGCTCAATAAATATAAAAAGATTGAAAATATGCTAAGCACCTTCTCAAATCATAATAGAATGAAACTGGAAATCAATAATACATAGGAAAGGGGTAAATTTGCAAATATGTGGAGGGACAAACAACACACTTCTAAATAATCAGTGGGTTAAAGAAGAAATTGCAAGTGAAATAAGTAAATGTATTGAGACAAATGAAAATGAAAACACAACTTATCAAAATTATGGCATAGAGTGAAGGCAGTCTTGAAAAGGAAATTTATAGCCCTAAACACCTATATTAAAAAAGAAGGGAGACAAATTGTAAACTATAAAGTAAAATATAATCCATGGTTAGTAGAAATGCTTCAATATGTATTCATCAATTGTAACAAATGTGCCACACTAATGAAGGATGTTGTTGATGTGGGATAGTGTGGGAGGCAGAGGGAGTTGGGCATATGGGAATCCCTTATTTTTAACATAACATTTATGCACTCTAAAGCTTCTTTAAAAATAAAAAATATATATATTAAAAATTATCTTTTGAACCTAAAAAATAAAAGGGAGAATCAGCAATATGACAGTGGATTAAGGAACTCCTAGAGTCAGCTCCTGCTACAGAGTAGTTAGCAAGCACCCAGAGCTCTCCAGAGCTGGCTGAAGCACCTATTTGGGGGTTCCAGGAGAGCAGAAGAGCATCCTGCAACATCCTTGAAGGAGTGGAGGGATAAGTCTGCCCATCTGCAGAGAAGACTCCTAAATAGAGTGCTCCACATCCCAGAGGATGGTGCCCATCCTCCACTAGAGGCACAGACCACCTGAGGACTGTTCCACAGCTGGAAATGAAAGTTCCAGTTCTCCAAAACTGGGGAGGAAAAGACAGTTGGGCATTTCCATTACAGATGAGTAAATTCAGTGGGCTACAGTAGAATTCTGAGAACAGCTAAAGTTTGAGCCTGTCAAAGTCAGAAAGAGGCCAGGAGCTTCCATCTTAACTCCTTGCCTGGCATGAGGGGAAGCAGGGCAGACTGAAATTCACAGAGCTGGTGGGGACTGGCTTCTTTTCATCCAGGTCAGATTGAAGTTCTAGGCTAGGCCCAAGTGCCACCTCCAGCAGGGAGGAAGCTGCAGGTACCTCTGCCAGCCTCTCTGGGAAATTACTGGCCAAGCCATGGAAACCAATGATTATTCTACTCTGGCAGCATGAGCAGCCCCAGGAGTTATTCTGTGGCTGGAATTGAAAGCTCCATTTCCCAGAAACAGTAGGAGGAGACAGTTGGCTGCCAATTTTGGCTACTGATTGGTAGACTTGGTTGGCTAAGATATAACCCTGGGAACAGCTGGGGTGTGAACCAGCCCAAGTCAGAAAGAGGCCAGTAACCACCATTTTGACTGTCCCCAGCCTGAGGGGAAGTCAGCCTGAGGGGAAACTCTCAGTGTTGGCAGAAACCAGTTTCTCTCACACAGATCAGCTTGCAACCCTAGCCTAGGCTTCACCCTGCTTTTGGTGGGGAGGGGGCTGAGGAGTGCTGTACCAGCCTATACAGGTAACTGCAGGTAACTTTGACTGGCATAGACTGAAAATCAGAAGTCTACCAGGGCAACTGCAGTCATCTTGGACCTGAACTGCATAGACTGCTGCCCAAACCTGCAGCTCCATCCCTGCCCCAAACAGGGAAGAAAGGAATGTGAAGCTTCATCAGTCTCTCTGGGCAACTACAGTCTAGGCCTGCATGACTTGGATTATTCCACACAGCTGTGACTCTGTCCCTACCCCTGGCAAAGGATAAAGTTGACAGAAACTTCATTGGTCCCTGGGGCAATGAAGGCAGCTTGAGCCTCCACAGCTTACAGCACCAACTGAATGCTTGGCTCCTATTGCACAACCAGCAAGGGAGAAAGAAAAGGAAGCCCTAAACTAAAGAGAAAACCTGCACCCAGAAAAAATACTCAAGTAAGCCAGATGCGAAGACACTAAAAAAATTACAATCCACACCAAGAAACAGGAGTGCCAACCCAGTTAAAGGAACAAGATAAACACTAACTACAGCCCATATGTCACTCTACCTGTATTTTTCCCATGCTTCTCCACATTTCCAGCATGATTGTTTTATAAGTTTACAACTTCTGTCATAAAAAAAAAATTTTTTAAATGATAATTGGGTGAGTTGGGCAAAAAACACACCAAATGTAGGATAAGAACTGTGATTTGTAGTAAGATTTTACAGTGTTCTTTCATAGTTTGTAAAAAACATCTCATGACAATGCAAAGAGTTGGTGGAGGGTTAATGTATGGGACCCCTGTATGATGTTATGTATGCTTACTTTATAAGTTCACAACTTTTATTATACACTTAATCGTTTATGTATATTCATATATAAATGATATAAAGATAATAATCAGATTGGTTAGAGGAAAATACTTTGTTTAGTAGTAATATTTTGACAATGCTCTTTAATCGTTAATTAAAAAGGTTTAAAAACAATGTAAGTTTTAGTGGTAGGGTGAGATGTTATATATGTTTGTTTTGTAAGTTCACAACTATTATACATTTATTGTTTATGTATGTTTATTATGAATGATATAATTCAATAAATTTTTTAAAAAAGGAAAAAGATAAGTCTCCAGATGTCATAAGGGAGTTGAGACAACTAATTATAGATGTTCAAACAAATCTCCTTAATAAATTCAATAAGATGCCTGAAGAGATTAAGGTGATTAAGAAGACATTGGATGAGCAGAAAGAAGAATTTGAAAGCGTACATAGAAAAATAGTAGATCTTATGGGAATGAAAGTTGCCATCAATGAAATTAAAAAAAACATTGGAATCATATAATAGCAGATTTGAGGAGGCAGAAGAAAGGATTGCTGAACTTGAGGAAATGGTCTCTGAAAGTGAACATACAAAAGAACAAATGAAAAAAAGAATGGAAAAAAATGAACAAAGTCTCAGGGAAATAAATGGCAGCAAAAGGTGTGCAAACATACCTGTAATGGGTGTCCCAGAGGATGAAGAGAGAGAAACAGGGCAGAAAGAACACTTAAAGAAATAATGGTAGAAAATTTCCCAACCCTATTGAAGGACATAGATATCCCTGTCCAAGAAGCACAGCAAACTCCCATCAGAAAAAATCCGACAGAGCAACTTCAAGACACATACTCATCAGAATGACAAAGGCCAAAGACAGAATTCTGAGAGCAGCAAGAGAAAAGCAATGCATAACATATAAAAGATATCCAATAAGTGCTGATTTTTCACCAGAAGCCATGGAGGCAAGAAGACTATATTTAAGATACTACAAGAGAAAAACTTCCAGCCAAGAATCTTATATCCAGCAAGACCGTCTTTCAAAAATGAGGGTGAAATTAGAATATTCACAGATAAACAGAAACTGAGAGAATTTCTACAGAAGAGACCAGATTTTCAGGAAATACTAAAGGGTGTGCTAGAGCATAAAAAGAAAAGACAGGAGAGAGGGTCTGGAAGAGAGTCTAGAAATGAAGATTATATCAATAAAAGTAACTATAAGTGTCAAAAGAGTGGTGAAAATAAAATATGACAGATAAAACTCAGTCAGGAATAAACTTAATGATGTAAAGCACTTGTATTTAGAAAACTGCAATTCAATGTTAAAACAAATTTAAAAAGCCCTAAATAACTGGAAGAACATTCCATCCTCATGGATTGGAAGACTAAATATCATTAAGATGTCAATTGTACTCAAATTGATATACAGATTTAATGCAATACTGATAAAATTCCACCAGTTTTTTTTCAAAAAATTGAAAACTTGATCATTAAATTTATTTGGAAGGGTAAGGAGTCCTGAATAGCCAGAAACATCATCAAAAGGAAAAAAAGTGAACCCTCATCTTCATATTTTAAATCATAATACCTACCTATAGTGGTAAAAACAGCATGGTACTGGTCTAAAGACAGACACAGTAGACCAATGGAATCAAATTTATGGTTCAGAAACAGACCCTTACAGTTATGGCCAAGTGATTTTTGACTAGCCTGTCAAACTCACACAGCTCAGGCAGAATAATCCATTCAACAAATGGTGCTGAAAGAACTGGACATTCACAGCTGAAAGAAGGAAGGAGGACCCCTATCTCACACCTTATCCAAAAACTAACTCAAAATGGATAAGAAACTAAAAATAAAAGCAAGAACCATTAAACTTCTAATAGAAATTATTGGAAAAGATCATCAAGACCTGGTGGTAGGTGGAGGATTCTTAATGGAGATGAGAGAAGGTCTGAGTGGACTACTGATGCTTAATGTATGCAGGAGTTTTAATTAGCTTTACCATAAAAGAGTGGAAATGTATAGAGTGGATGGTAACACATAGTAAAAGCTAGTTTATAAATGGGAATGTGACTGAAAATGGTAGTCTAGATATGTAAATGTCAATTGACAGAATGCTTGAGAATAATCTAGGAACTGGATAGCACAGCAAACCAAGAGGTGAGTGAGAATTGTGGTTGATGGTACAGATGCAAGAGTGTCTTCTGTTAGCTAAAACAAATGTATACCACTACTGCAGGGTTTTGGGAATGTGGAGAAGCGTGGGAAAAATACAGCTGGAGTGACCTATGGACTGTGGTTAGTAGTAATAATATAATGTTCTTGCATCTATGTAAAAGATGTACTCTGTTGATACCGAAGCAGTATGGAAAATGTGAGCCTAATGTACACTATGGACATGAAAATAATCAGTTGACATTATTTTATCTGTAGCAAATGACACACCACATTGTGGTGTGTTGATGGAGGGGTATTGTTTGGGAATTCTGCACTTGTGCATGATTGTTTTATAAGTTTACAACTTTTGTCATAAAAATATTTAAAAAATAATAATAGGGTGGGTTGGGGGAAAACACACCAAATGTAAGTAAGAACTATGATTGGTAGTATGAGTTTGACAGTGTTCTTTCACAGTTTGCAACAAACATCTCATGACAATGCAAGGTGTTGGTGGAGGATTGATGTTTGGGACCCCTGTATGATGTTATGCATATTTGCTTTGTAAGTTCACAACTTTTACTGTACACTTAATTGTTTATGTATGTTCATATATAAATGATATAAAGATAATAATCAGATTAGTTAGGGGAAAATACTTTGTTTAGTAGTAATATTTTGACAATAATCAGTTAAAAAGGTTTAAAAACAATGCAGGTTTTAGTGGTAGTGAGATGTTATATATGTTTGTTTTGTAAGTTCACAACTATTATACATTTATTGTTTATGTATATGTATGAATGATATAGTTCAATAAATTAAAAAATACATAAAATACATTAAGGAAGAGTTAAGATGGTGTCAGATTAAGCACACACTCTTCATCTCTCTCACAGAAAACAGCTGAGTGGGGTCAAAATCCTGCCTGAATGAGCTGTTTTGGGAACCCAAACAGTAGGAGGCTTCAGGTCATGGATCTGGAGAGAGCATGACAAAGAGATTGCTCAAGATAAAACCAAGAGTTTCTAGTGCTCGAGGCTGGAGCTGTGGGGTGGCTAAGCCCCACCCTCTAGGCAGGAAGCTGTGGTGAGGCCCACCTCCTGCTGATCACCCTGCTGGAGGAGGCATTCTCTGAGAATGGGAGGGTTCTGGTGAAAGGTGGACAGGAGTTTCCCTTCTGTGGGTTAGATTGTCTGGATCCCCTTTTTGAGCTTTAAGGAGCATATCAGCTGGCTCAAGGTGACACCAGGAAGAAGGGAGAGGTGATTCTTCTGAGGCAGCCTGATTTACCTAACCACCCTGGGATGGGGGAAATTGACCTGGGAGAAGGTATAACTATAAAATATTTCAACTCACCTAATGGAAGCTGGTAATAGGAAGCACTTAATAAGTTTCCAAGAGAGTATTTAGGGCTAACTGGGAGGAGTGGGTGCTCTTGAAGTAGGTTGAGACTCATTTTTTTTCTGTGGTGAGTTAAATCACCAGGGTCCCCTTTGAATTTCAAAAGGGAACTCTCACACAGGCGATTGCATCCTGCTGCCCTGGGAGAGAAAGCAATAATATTAGAAAGGGAGTGAGGACATATTCCTAATCAGCAGGGATTTATCCAATTACAAAGAGTCAAAACTGTCCAAGGTAAAGTGACTAGATAGCTTTCTGAAGAGCTAATGAGAAAGTTTAGCTCGGTGGATGAGTTTCCACTTTGAATATACAAGGTCCTTCAATAAATTCCTGGCTCCTCTTAGAGTAGTAACCCACAGGGATACTAAACATCCAGCTGATCTTTTAGGACAGGAAAACATAGACATTATTCTCATATTAGCTTCTCTTGGGTCCCTTATTTTTCCTAAAAAAAAAAAAAACAAAACATTAGTTTTGTTTTAAAATTTAGCCTGGTTTACTCACTAAAACCTGTTTCAAAACCTAGACTGTGAAGGCTGCAGGGTAATTCATTGATAAACACTTAAACAGCCTGAGAAGCTCCACAGGGTCCAAGATGGAAGGCTGTTTTTCCTGAATTTTTGCTTAACTGCTTGCTTGTGGACTTTTTTTTCTTGCTTGTGGGTTTTCCTCCTTCTCCCCCTTCCTCCATTTTTAAAAATTAGGTGCAGCTGCCTTTTTTATTGTTTGCTTTGTTTCCTCTTCCTTGATTTCCTCTTTTCTGTGTATACTGATTTTCACTACCAATGTTATCTCTTTTCCTTCTTACATCTTTCTATCTTCTGCATTCTGTGGTTGTTCTTACATAATACCTCTCTTTGTTTAGTCCCCAATTTTTCTGCTCTTTTAATTCTAACTCTTCTATCTGTTTCCTTTCTTTTAGGAAACTTTTGTCTTTTTGTCCATTCCTTACTCTTTCCCTCTCTCTCTTCATCAATTTTGGCCTTTTACTTCATTGTATATGCTTCTTTTTTTTTTTTAAATTTAATTTAATTTTATTTTATTTTATTTATTTTTTTTAAATATTTATTTATTATTATTATTTTTAATTACATTAAAAAAAATATATGAGGTCCCATTCAACCCCACCGCCCCCGCCCCCCACTCCCCCCACAGCAACACTCTCTCCCATCATCGTGATACATCCGTTGCACCTGGTAAGTTCATCTCTGAGCATCACTGCACCCCATAGTCAATAGTCCACATCATAGCCCAGACTCTCTCACGTTCCATCCAGTGGGCCCTGGGGGGATCTACAGTGTCCCGTAATTGTCCGTGAAGCACTATCCAGGACAACTCCACGTCCCGAAAACGCCTCCACATCTCATCTCTTCCTCCCGTTCCCCACACCCAGCAGCCCCCATGGCTACCGTTCCCACACCCATTCCACATTTTCTCTGTGGACATTGGATTGGTTGTGTCCATTGCACACCTATGTCAAGTGAGGGCTTAGATTGCACATGGGTACTGGATGCACTCTTCCCGCTTCTAGTTGTAGACACTCTAGGCTCCATGTTGTGGTGGTTGACCTTCTTCAACTCCATGTTAGCTGAGTGGAGTAAGTCCAATAAGTCAAAGTGTAGGAGCTGAAGTCTGTTGAGGCTCTGGGCCTGGGTGTCATATTATCAGTCCAGAGATTCAAATCCCCTACATATATCTTAAACCCAGCACCAACTACAATTCCAATAAAGTAGCATGCAAGTCTTGTGAAAAGAGATCCCCTCTGAGTCCATTTCCATCACGCAGAAACACCAGCTCCAAAGAAGGGCCATCTGTCATGGCAGTGAATCCCTTCTGCCATGACCATAGAACCCGTGGGTCTCTTTATCCCTCAAAAGAACCAATACCTGGGGTTGTATCTACCTTATCTGTCTCTTAGACTCTGTTCAGTTGTACATAGGGGTATTCCTTCTGACAACCTCCAGACTCTTTTTTAGAGACTCACAGCCTTATAATCTCATTTCTCCTTTCCATTTCCCCCTTACATTAGGTCAAACCGCTTCCCGAAGTCATGTTATTATATGTAGACAGGTATATTCTGCTGTTCCGCATTGAATCTTTAATTCAAGGTCATTTTCTAGTTGCTTCTTCAGCTGGTATGTGGTAGTGATCCCTCGGTGCCAGGGAGGCTCATCCCCGGGTGTCATGTCCCACGCTGGGGGGAATGCATCACATCTACACGCTGAGTTTGGCTGTGAGAGTGGCCACATTTGAGTAACATGAAGGCTGTCAGGAGGAAACCCCCAGGCACAATGCTACTCTAGGTCTTGTTCTTATTGCAGGTGCATAGGCTCAAAAGTGTAGCCATTAGTATCAAGAGCCCACTGTTGGGCCCTCCTTCCTTCCTGGTTCTTGCCGTTGCACCTGGAGGATTGCCGCTGCTCTCCCAGGGCCCACAACAGTGACCCCCCAGCCAGGAGCCCAGTACCCCCCCAGCTGTTGTTTTTAATTGTTTCCACTATGAGTATATATAGACATTACCATATACCCTGGGCATATGTATATGCTTCTTTTTATTCAGTTTCCCATTTCATTGTAGGTACTTCACTTTTTATTCCTATTACTCTACATGGCATGCATGAGTTAAATATTCATTTTCCTAGGTCTTATACAGTCTCTTTGCTAACTTTTACTATCAATATCATTGTTATCCTTTTTCTTTTCTTAACTTTTTTGCTTTCTCTGGCCCTAATCTTTTTCCTTCAAAGGAACATAGACAACAACAAGGAAATAGAACAAGATGAACAAAGTGTAAAAGAGAAAACTTAACACACATACAAAAACAACAACTAAAACCATAGAGGGAGAAGCTAATCAACTGAATAAACCCAACAAGATAAAAAGATAACCAGACAGCAACAAAAAATTACAAACCATAGGAAGACAATGCCCAGTCCAATGAACAAAACAAAAACCAGGAAGAGAAGCAGAACATTGAACAATTAATCAAAGCTTTCCAAACAAATATGGACCAACTTAATGAAGTGAAGGTAGAGATTAAGGATATTAAGAAGACACTGGGATAACATACTGAATAAATTATAAACATGCATAAAAATGTAATAGATATGAAGGTGATGAATGGCACAAACCAAGAAATCAAAAATACACTGGAAGCACATGACAGAAGATTTGAACAGGCAGCAGAAAGAATTTGTGAAGTGAAAGATGGTACATCTGAAATCAAACAAATAGAACAGAAAGATAAAAAGATTTTTAAAATCCAGCAGGGACTTGGGGATTTGAACAACAACAAAAAAGGTACTACATATTCGTTATAGGCATCCCAGAGGAAGAAGAGAAGGGAAAGGGGGCAGAACAGGTGTTGGAGGAAATAATGGCTGAAAACTTCCCAACCCTATTGAGAGAGGTGTATGTACATGTCCAGGAAGTGCAGTGTACCACAAACAGTATAAATCCCAACAGGCCTACTCCAAGACATATACTTGTCAAATTATCCAATGCCCAAGACAAGGAGAAAATACTGAAGGAAGCAAGGAAAAAGAGAACCGTCACATGCAAGGGAAGCTAAATAAGAATAAATGCTGATTTCTCATCTGAAACTATGGAAGCAAGAAGGCAGTGGTATGACATAGTCAAGGTATTAAAAGAAAAAACTTTCAGCCAAGAAATCTTTATCCAACAAAGTTGTCATTCAAAAATGATGAAAAATTCAAAATATTCACAGATAAAGAGAAACTAAGAGAGTATGCCAATAAGAAACCTGCCCTTCAAGAAATACTAAAGGGAATTCTGTAGGTTGAAAGGTAAAAACAAGAGAGAGAGACAGATGGAAGAGAGTGTAAGAGCAATTAAAAAGACAAAAAGAGGAATAAAAACAACATATGACATGCATAAACCAAAGAAAATATGGCTAATGTAAATAATTCTTTGAGAGTAATAACACTGAATGTTATGGAAGAAACTCACCAGTCAAGAGACACAGATTGGCAGAATGGATAAGAAAATATGACCCAGCTATATGCTGTCTACAAGAAACCCACCTTAGACCCAGGAATTCAAGAAGGTTAAAAGTGAATGGCTAGAAAACAATCTTACAAGCAAACAATAAACTAAAAGGATGGGAGTAGCTATGCTAATACTGGACAAAATAGACTTTAAATGCAAAACTATTGCAAGAGACAAAGATGGACACTCTATATTAGTAAAAGTGGAAATCATTCAAGAAGAAAGAACAATCATAATCATTTATGCACCTAACCAAAGCACCTCAAAAAACATGAGGCAAACACTGGAAAAACTAAGTGGAGAAATAGATGCTTCTACACTTATAATGGGGGAATTTAATACACCATTATCACCATTAGACAGAACATCTTAACAGAGAATTAATAAAGAAACAAAGACTTTGAATAATACATTAGAGGATATGGACCTAATAGACAAATATAGAACACTACACCCAAATGCAGCAGGATATACACTCTTCTAGTGTGCACATGGTCCATTCTCTAATATAGACCACAGTCTAGGCCATAGAGAAAGTCTCAATGAAATCAGAAAGATTGAAATGATGCAAAGTAATTTATCTCACCACATTGGAATGAAGCTGGAAATCTGCAAGGGTCAGAGAACTGGATTAGGCACAAAGATATGGAATTTAAACAACACACTCTTAGACAAAAAGTGGGTCATGGAGGAAATTTCAAAAGAAAGAGGTAACCACCTTGAAATGAAAATGACAACACAACATATCAAAACCTATGGAATGCAGCAAAAGGTGTACTGAGAGGGACATTCATAGCCATAAATTCATATATCAAGAAAGAAGAGCTAAAATCGAAGGCCTAACTGCACATTTGAAGGAATTAGAAAAAGAACAACAAATAAACCTCAAGAGAAGTAGAAAGAAAGAAATAAGTAAGATCAGAAGAGAACTAAATGAAAAAGAAAATAAGAAAATAGAAAAAAACAAAACCAAAATCTGGTTCTTTGAAAATATCAATAAAATTGACAAACGCTTAGCTAGACTAACAAAGAAAAACAGAAGTAAGATGCAAATACACAAAATAAGAAATGAGGAAGTGGTATCACCACTGACCACACAGAAATAAAGAATATCATAAAAGGATACTTTGAAAAATTATCAACCAAAAAGAAGGACAATTTAAAGGAAATGTACAAATTCCTAGAAACAGACAAGCTGCCTACATTGATGAAAGAAGAAATTGATGAGCTCAAGAGACCAACTGCAAGTAAAGAGATAGACTCAGTCATTAAAACCCTCCCAAAAAGATGAAACCAAAAACAGATGGCTTCACAGGTGATTTCTACCAAACATTCCGGAAAGATCTAACACCAGTCTTGTGTAAATACTTCCATAAGAATAGAAGTAGAAGGAACATTGCCAACTCAATCTATGATGCCAACTTCACCCTAATACTAAAGCCAAACAAAGATGTCCCAGGAAAGGAAAATTACAGTCCAATCTCTCTAATGAACCTAAATGCTAAAATCCTCAACAAAATACTTGCTAATCATATTCAAGAATACATCAAGTGAATTATACACCATGACCAAGTGGGATTCATCCTGGGTATGCAAGGATGGTTCAACATAAGAAAATCAATGTAATACACCAAATAAATTGATCAAAAGGAAAAAAAAACCCACATGATCATCTCTTTAGATGCAGAAAAAGCATTAGACAAAATATAGCACCCTTTCCTGATAAAAACACTGCAAAAGGTAGGAACAGAAGGAAACTTTCTGAACATGATAAAAGGTATATTTGAAAGACACACAACTAACATCATATACAATGGTGAAATCCTAAATGCTTTCCCTCTAAGTTTGGGAAACAAGACAAGGATGCCCACTATCACCACTCCTATTTAACATTGTGTTAGAAGCACTTGCTCAGGCACTGGGTAAGAAAAAGATATAAAAGGCATCCAGATTGGAAAGGAAGAAATAAAAATTTCACTATTTGCAATGACATGGTCCTATACATAGAAAGGCTGAGAAATCTACATCAAAGCTTCTAGAACTTATAAATGAGTTCTGTAAAGTAGCTTATTTTAAGATCAGTATGCAAAAATCAGTAGCATTTCAGTACAACAATAATAAGCAATCTGAGGAGGAAATCTAGAAAAAAATAACATTTACAAAAGTAACTAAAAAACCAAATACGTAGGAATAAATTTAACTAAAGATGGAAATGACTTATACACAGAAAACTACATAACACTGTTAAAGGAAATCAAAGATGACTTAAATAAATGGAAGAGTATTCCCAGTTCATGGATAGGAAGACTAAATATCAATAAGTTGTCTATTTTACCCAAACTAATCTACAGAATTAATACAATCCCAATACAAAATCAACAAGGCTTTTTTTTTTATTGAATTAAAAAAGCTAACTATGAAATTTATCTGGAAGGGCAAGAGGTCCAAGTAGCCAAAGAAATACTGGGAAAGGGTGGGGGATATATGGGGACCTCATGTTTTTTTTAATGTAACACACACACACACAAATAAAGACAAAAAAAGAAATACTGGGAAAAAATGGGAGGAATCACAGTTTCTGACTTTATTTATTTTTTTAAATTGTAACGGTTTTCTTTTTTTTTTAAGATTTATTTATTTATTTTTCTCCCCCCCCACCCCAGTTGTCTGTTCTCTGTGTCTATTTGCTGCGTCTTCTTTGTCTGCGTCTGTTATTGTCAGCGGCATGGGAATCTGTGTCTCTTTTTGTTGCATCATCTTACTGTGTCAGCTCTCCGTGTGTGTGGTGCCATTCTTGGGTAGGCTGCACTTTCTTTTGTGCTGGGTGGCTCTCCTTACAGGGTGCACTCTTTGCACGTGGGGCTCCCCTATGTGGGAACACCCCTGCGTGGCATGGCACTCCTTGCATGCATCAGCACAGCACGTGGGTCAGCTCCACATGGGTCAAGGAGGCCTGGGGTCTGAACCATGGACCTCCCATGTGGTAGATGGATGCCCTAACCACTGGGTTAAACCCACCACCAGTTTCTGACTTTAAAACATACTACAAAGCTACAGTGATCAAAACTGAATGGTATTGGCACAAGGATAGAAATACAGACCTATGGAGCCAAATAGAGAGTTCTGATATAGATCCTCACATACACAGTCACCAGATATTTTACAAGACCACCAAGCCCACTCAACTGGGAGAGAATGACTTCTTCATCAAATGGTGCTTGGAGAACTAGATAGCTATATCCAAAAGAATGACAAAAAAAAAAAAAAAAACCCCACATCATCTCATGCCTTACACAAAAATCAACTCAAGATGAATCAAAGATCTAAATATGAGAACCAAGACCATAAAGACCTTGGAAAATAATGTAGGGAAGCATTTATAGGACCTTGTAGCAGGAAATGACTTCATGAACTTCATACCCAGACCATGAGCAGCAAAAGAAAAAATAGATAAATGAGACCTCCTGAAAATTAAAACCTTTTGCAATTCAAAGGAGTTTGTCAAGAAAGTGGAAAGACAGCCTACCCAATGGGAGAAAATAGTTGGTAGCCATATATCTAATGGGAGCCTAATATCCAGCATATATAAAGAAATCATATATCTTGAAAATAAAAAGACAAACAACCCATTTAAAAAGTGGGCAAGTGGGAGGGCAGGGCAAGATGGTGATTGAGTGAGTGCACCTGATAGTCTCTCCTGCAAGGAAGCAGCTGGGCAGCATTAGAAATTCTTCGGGACCAGGCTGTTTCGGGATTTTGCAGGGCAGGAGGTGTCAGGACATCGATTTCGTGGGAAGCTAACATGGAGTTGAAGAATGTCAGCCACCACACCATGGAGCCTAGAGTGCCTACAACTGAAAGCAGGAGGCTTGCATCCAGTATCCATGTGGAATCTAAGCCCCTCTTGACATAGATGTGGAATGGACACAACCAAGCCAAGGTCCATAGGAAGGAGGAATACAGTATGATCAGAGTGTGCGGCGGCTTGCTCAGTCAGTGGCGGTAGGGGTGCTCTGCCCCACGTTGGGCGCCAGCTGCGGCGGCTTGCTCGGTCGGTAGAGGTGGGGTCTGGCTGCGGACGAGGGGTCGGTCCAGCTCTGGACGAGGGGTCGGTCCCGCTTGGGATGAGGGGTCGGTCCCACTTGGGATGAGGGGTCGGTCTGGCAGCAGACGAGGGATCGGTCTCACAAGGGGTTGCGCGGTTCGGCTGACGGGGTCGCCCGGCGAAGCCGGCGACAAAGGGGTCGCCCGGAGAAGCGGGCAACGAACTGGGGACAAGGGAGGCCAGGCCCTTGTCGGGGGCTCTCAGGACTGGAGGGCGCATGGCAGAAGAACTACCGCGGAGACAAGGTAAACACGCAAGTCCACTTTACTGAGGGAGAGGCAACAGTTTTATAGGGGCTGGGGAAGGCTGATTGGTCGAAGTCACGCCCTGTTCTGATTGGTTGCCGGCAAAAGGTCAGTGGGCGGTACTGGATGGGGGAGGGGTGGTGGTTAGGGATTGGCTGTCGCTGTTGCTGGGGGAAGGGGCAGGGTTTAGGGATTGGTGGCTGCTGTTGCTGGGGTGGAGGGCAGACTTGAGTTTCCCACCCACGCCTGGCTGTTGCTGCTGTCGGGGGAAGGGAAAAGGGCGGGCTGGATTTTTCCACCCACACCTGGCTGTTGCTGCTGTCGGGGGAGGGGAAAAGGGAGGGCTGGATTTTTCCGCCCACACCTGGCTGTTGTTGCTGTCGGGGGAGGGGAAAAGGGCAGACTGGAATTTTCTGCCCTGCGCCTGCACAGGGAGAAGGAAGAAGAAGGGTGCCGCCCCACAAGGCATCGGGTGGCGCCATCTGGGAGGAGGGGCGGCCGCGGAAGCATGGCTGCCGAGAAGGGGAGACCCGAGGGCACTCTGCGCCCATGCCGAGCTTCCTTCAGGGGTGGCGGTGAGTCTGACCAGCCACCCTATTATGGGGGCAGCGGAATTAGGCCTACCGCGGCCGCTCCCCTGCCAGGCCAGCAAACCACACTTCAGCCTGAGGGGTGACCGCAAGAGTGGACTTAATGATATCCTATTCATGAACTATTGTGGTTAATAACTGAGAAAATGTGGCATTGGTGTGGAAAAAGTGGCCATGGTGGCTGCTGGGTATGGGGAATGGGAGGAAGAGATGAGATGTCGAGGCATTTTCGGGACTTGGAGTTGTCCTGGGTGGTGCTCCAGGGACAATTGCCAGATATTGTATGTCCTCCCATGGCCCACTGGATGGAACGTGGGAGAGTGTGGGCTATGGTGTGGACCACAAGCCATGGGGTGCAGCGATGCCCAGAGATGTACTCACCAGATGCAATGGATGTGTCATGATCAGGGGGGAGAGTGTTACTGTGGGGGGAGTGGTGGGGTGGGGGTGGTGGGGGTGAATGGGGACCTCATATATTTTTAATGTAATATTTTTTAAAAAATGAATAAATAAAATAAAATAATAAAAAAAATGTGGGCAAGTGACTTAAACAGACACTTTCCAAAAAAAAATTCAAATAGCTAAAAAGCACATGAAAAGATGCTCAACATCACTAGCTATTAGTTAAATGCAAATTCAAACTACAAGAGATACCATCTTAAACCCATTAGATTGGCAGCTATTAGGAAAACAGAGGACTACATGTGTTGGAGAGGATGTGGAGGAAAGGGAACCCTTATTCACTGCTGGTGGGAATGTAGAATGGTCCAGCCATTGTGGAACACAGTTTGGCAATCACTCAAAAAACTAAATATAGATCTGCCGTATGACCTAGCAATTACATAGTTGAGTATATACAGGAGAATTGAAGATAAGGACATGAACAGATATATGCACACCAATGTTCATAGCAGCATTATTCACTATTGCCAAAAATTGGAATCAACCCACATGCTCATCAACAGATGAATGGATAAACAAAATGGGTTATATACCCACAATGTAACACTACTAAGCTGTAAGAAGTAATACAGTACTAACACATGGGATAACATGGATGAATCTTGAGGAACTTATGTTGAATGAAGTAAGCCAGGCATTGAAGGGCAAATACTACATGAACTCTCTGATATGAATTAAGCAAATCAAGCCATCTCAGATAGCTAGAGTCAGGAAAATAAGTTTACAGGAAATAGAAAGGGAGATGAAGTTTGTGAGCCAATGCCCATATATGAAATCTTTGATAAGTTGTAACGGAGTAGTTGTGCAGTGAAAGGTATGACGGGTTTAGGGATACTATTGGGTTGGGTGGTGCAATCTTGATGGGGCTAGGGTGGGGAGGATAGTTTGGATAGTCTATGGAACTGGGGAGAGGGTTGGGGGAAGGAGCTGGTGAACATGGGGGATTGGTGGGTTGAAAGTACAATGTTGAAAAAACTTTTGGCAATATGACAAGGAAGGGTTAATGGCTTAGGGTTTTGGATTGGGGGTTTTCAGCAAAGGGCGCACCCAGGGTAGGCTTCTAGGGAGTGTGTGAGTGTTCATCTTGTCATGGAGTGTTACATCATGGTTGGAGACCAATAGAATGAGTGGGAATGTGTTGTACTCCCATCCTGAGGAGGCCTGATATGCCCTCAAACAGAGGGGATGGTGTTTCTCAAGATTATGAGTGGTTCCTAAGAGGGGAGGACAGACTAGTATGTCAATCCCTCAGCATTGTTGCAAGTATCTATGAATCTTGTCTTCAAGCAGTAAAGCCTGGTGGTCACTGTGGGCCCTGAGGAGAGGGGGAGGGAGGTATAGAATAGATGGAAAAGAGGGTAGTTAGGGGGTAATGGAAGTGTTCTGCATGATCTTGCAATGATGGATACAGGCCATGTTAAATTTCACCAAAAACTTATAAATGTTCATGTTCTAAAATGTAAACCATAATGTACTGACCATGGTTAATAGTATGTTTCAATATTTGTACATCAATTGTAAAAAAATACCATCCACGTGTAAAAGATCATTAATAGAGAAGGGGGAAAAGGGGAAGGATTTGGGGTATATGGGAATCCCCTATATTCTGTATGTACTTTTCTGTCACCTAAAACATCTTTGAAGACATAATGGGAAAAAAAAAGTAAGACTGAGGATGAAAAGGAATAAATTGCCCTTGTATATACAGGACAAGTTATTACAGCAATGAAAGGCAAAACATCAAAAAAATTAGTATTTTTCTTTTTTTAATACCCCAATTTTTTTTTTACTTTATTTTAGTTTTTCTAAATTATTATGTATTTTATTCTTATGTTTAAACTATACTACTATCAATTTTCCTATTAACAGAATTTGGCAATATATTTGCCTTCATTTTTGAAGAAGTTTTGGACCACAGAGGGAGGGTTTTAACTATGGCAGGGGAGGAGCATTGGTGTGGGGTGTCAAAGATGGGGAATTCATGGGAGTGAGTTTGCCTGGGCGTGCATACAGGGTACATAGTTATGCTTGGATGTTCATTGGGTATTGCCACAGTGGGTAGAGATTCATGTGACAACTGAGGGAGTGCTGGGTTCCTGTATGGATCAGCAACAATCCCCCAAGTGCAGGGGAAATGGCCAGTGAATAAGGATAGACCATTGATAATGGGCCCTTGATACTGATGACTATGCTTTTGAGGCTTTTACACTTGAAATTTCAACTTGGTCTAGTATTGCAGAGTGCCTAAGAGTTATCTACTGAGAGCCTCCATGTTGCTCAAATATGACCACTTTCTAAGTCAAATTCAGCATATAGATGCATTGCCTTCCCTCCAGCATGTTGCATAACTCCCAGGGATGAGTCCCTGGCACCGAAGGATTGCTACGAAGTACTGGCTGGTGATGCAACTGGAAAAAGACCTTGAATAAAAGGGGAAATGGTAAAGACAAATGAGTTTATATGGCTAAGAAACTTCAGAATGAGCCAGGAGGTCATCAGAGGGGTGGCACTTATGCATGCCTTAGCAGGATCTCATAGCCACAGTAGATACTACACAATATAGTGGGGCTCCTGAGGGCTATGGAGACACCCAGGTTTTACAGTCTTGTCAGATGGCTCCAGAGTTTGGTGCCTTGCTAGTGGGCCCTACTTTGGAGTTTGTGTTCCCAAGTGTGATGGAGTTGTACTCAGCTGTGACTTCTCTCTTTTGTCCCTTTTATTGAACCTGTGGTTGGTGCTGGGTTTGGTAAGTATATATCCAGGAGACTTGAATCTATGGGCTGGCCTTGTGCCAAATGATCCCTGAGCCTCAGTGGAGTTGCAACACCTACACTGCAGTTCGTTGGTCTCACCCAGGACAGCTAACAAGGAGGTGAGGATGGAAAACCACCATACTAAGGAACCGAGAGAGTCTACAACTGCAAGCAGGAGAATCCTGTCTATCTGCCATGTGGGATCAAAGCCCCATCTCAATCAAGTGGTGGAGTGGGCATCATCATCTCAGAGTCCTCAGGATTGGGGGATAAAATATGGACTAGAGTGAATATTCTGATATTCTACTATAGACTTATTGTGATTCCAGCAATGGAAGAAATTATATCATTGATGTGAAGACAGTGGCCACTGGAGTTGCTGAAGGCAGGAGAGGGAAAAAGAGGTATAATATGGGGGCATTTTTAGGACTCAGAGTTGTCTTGAATGACATTGCAGGTACAGATGCAGGACAGTGTATATCCTGCCATAACCTACAGGATGGACTGGGAGAGAGTGTAAACTTCAATGTAAAGTATAATCCATGCTGTGTAGCAGTGTTCCAAAATGTGTTCATCAATTTCAATGAATGTACTACACTAATGAAAGAAGTTGTTGATGTGGGAAAAGTTGGGAGAGTGGGGAGTGGGGCATATGGGAATCCATTACATTTTTAAATGTAACATTTTGTGCAATCTATCTTTTAAAAATAAATAAAACATATATATATATTTAAAAACAGATAATACTCAACATTTCCAATAAAAAACACATTAGAGGCACAGAAAGGCAGATTTGAACTGTTTGAAGACAGAATTACCTATTTTGAAAATAGAACATCTGAACTGGAAAAAAAGAGAACAGAAAGAGAAGAGAATGGAAAAAAATGGGACAGGGTCTCGGAATTTAATGACAACATGAAATGCAAAAACGTATGCTTTATTGGAATTCCAGAAGAAGAAGAAAATGGAAAAAGGGCAGGAAGAATATTTGAGGAAATAATGACTAAAAACTTTCCTACCCTTATGAAAGACATAGATCTCAATGTCCAAGAAGAACACCATCCAAACAGAATAAGCACAAATATACTCACTTTGAGACACCTACTATTCAGCATGGCAAATATCAGAGATAAAGAGAAGATTTTGAAAGCAGCAAGAGAAAAGCAAAGCATCACATACAAGGAAAACTTGATAAGATTAGTGCTGACCTCTCATCAGAAATCATTAAGGATTGAAGAAAGTAGTATGATATATTTAAGGTATATTTTTAATTAAAAAATTTTGTTTTCAAAGATTTATTTATTTTTTTCTCTCTCCTCCCCACCCCAGTTGTCTGTTCTCTGTGTCTATTTGCTGTGTCTTCTTTGTCTGCTTCTGTTGTTGTCAGCAGCGTGGGAATCTGTGTTTCTTTTTATTGCGTCATCTTGCTGTGTCATCTCTCCATGTGTGTGGCGCCATTCCTGGGCAGGCTGCACTTTCTTTCGTGCTGGGTGGCTCTCCTTATGGGGCGCACTCCTTGAGCATGGGGCTCCCCTACGTGGGGGCCACCCCTGCATGGCAGGGCACTCCTTGCGTGCATCAGCACTGTGCATGGGCCAGCTCCACATGGGTCAAGGAGGCCCAGGGCTTGAACCATGGACTTCCCATGTGGTAGATGGATGCCCTAACCACTGGGCCAAGTCCACTGTCTATTTAAGGTATTGAAAAAGAAAAACTGCCAGCCAAGAATACTGTATCCAGCAAAGATGTCCTTCAGAAATGAAAGGGAGTTCAAATTCTTCACAGACAAAATCTGATTGAATATGTTGCCAAAACACCAGAATTACAAGAGATACTAAAAGGAGTGATGCAGACTGAAAGGGAAAACCAGGGCAAGATATTTGGGGAAGAGTGTAGGAAAAAAGAATATTAGAAAAAGTAAAAAATATATATACTATAGTATGCTATGGCAACTGAAATCAAAGGTCAAAATAGATGAAGAAAGTAATGCCTTTACAGTTATAACATTGACTGTCAATGGCTTGAACTCCCCAATCAAAAGATAAAGACTGAAAGAATGGATTAAAAAATATGACCCATCTATATGTTGTCTACAAGAGACTCACCTCGGACATAAGAACACAACCAGGTTAAAAGTGAAAGGTTAGAAAAAGATATTCCATGGAAATAGTAACCAGAAAAGAGCTGGAGTAGCAATACTAACACCTGACAAAATAGATTTTAAATGCAAAACTCTTATAAGGAATAAAGAAATTCATTATATATTAATAAAAGGGGCAATTCAACAGGAAGAAATAACTATTCTAAATATTTATGCACCTAACATCAGTGCCTCAAGATACATGAGGCAAAGACTAGCAAAGTTGAAGGGAGAAATAGATGATCCTACAATAACAGTTGAAGATTTCAGTACAACACTCTCAGTATTGGGTAAAACATCAAACATAGGATCAATAAAGAAATGGAGAACTTGAATAATGTGATAAATGAACTAGACCTAATAGACATCTATAGAGCATTTCACCCAAAACAACAGAATATACATTCCTTTCAAGTGCTCATGGATCCTTTTGTAAGATAGACCATATGATGGGTCACAAGACAAGTCTCAATAAATATTAAAAGATTGAAATTATACAAAACACTTTCTCTGATCATAATGGAAGGAAGCTGGAAATCAATAATGGACAGAAAAAGGGAAAAGTCACAAATATATGGGGATTAAATAACACGCTCTTATGTCATCTTTGATTCTTGTGGCTCAAAGAAGAAATTGCAAGAGAATTCAGCAAATATCTTGAGATGAATGGAAATGAAAACAAAACATATCAAAACCTTTGGGATACCACGAAGGTAGTGCTGAGAAGGAAATTTATAGCCCTCAATGCTTCCATTAAAAAATAAAAAAGCTAAAGTTGATGATCTAAGTGCACACCTGGAAGAACTAGAAAGGGAATAGCAAACTAATCCCAAACCAAGCTGAAGAAAAGAAATAGTAAAGATCAGGGCAGAAATAAATGAAATTGAGAATAGAAAGCAATAGAGCAAATCAACAAAACCAAAAGCTGTTTTTTTGAGGAGATCAACAAAACCAACAAACCTTTAGCTAGACAGACAAAGAAAAAAAGAGAAAGGACACAAACAAAACCAGAAATGAGAGGGGGGACATTATGACTGACCCCATAGAAATATGAGTAATCATAAGAGGATACTAATAAGAACTGCATGCTAAAAAACTAGAAAATGTAGTTGAGATGGACAAATTCCTAGGAACACATGAACCACATACACTGACTTTAGGAGAAACAGAAGACCCCAACAAACCAATCACAAGTGAGGAAACTGTACCTGTCATCAAAAACCTCCCAGAGATGAAAAGCCTGGGACCAGAGGGCTTCACAGGTGAATTCTACCAATCATTCAAAGATGAACAATACTGATCTTGCTCAGGTTCTTCCAAAAAATTGAAGAAGGAACAATACTACCAAACTCATTCTATGAAGCCAACATCACCTTAATATCAAAACCAGATAAAGATACTACAAAAACAAAACTACAGACCAATATCTCTAATGAATGTAGATGTAAAAATCCTCTACAAAATACTTGCAAACATAATTCAAAAGCACATTAAAAGAATTATACACCATGATCAAGTGGGTTTTATCCCAGGTATGCAAGGATGGTTCAACACAAGAAAACAATTAGCATAATAAACCACATTGATAAATTGTAGAAGAAAAATCACATGACCTTTGCAATTAATGCAGTAAAGGCACTTGATAAAAAACAGCATCCTTTCTTGATAAATATACTTGAAAATATAGGAATAGAAGGAAAATTCCTCAATACTATAAAAAGCATATATGAAAAACTCAATGGGAAAAGGTTGAAAGTTTTCCCTCTAAGATCGGGAACAAGACAAGTATGCCCACTGTAACAATTGTTATTCAGTGTTGTGCTAGAAGTTCTAGCTAGAGCAATTAGGCTAGACAAAGAAATAAAAGGCACCCAAATAGGAAAGGAAGAAGTAAAACTTTTACTATTCCCTGATGAAATGATCCTATATCTAGAAAATCCTGAAAAAGCCACAATAAAGTTACTTGAGCTAATAAATGAGTTCAGTAAAGTCTTGGGATACAAGATCAACATTGAAAAATCAGTAATATTTTTTACACTAGTATTGAACCATATGAGGAGGAAATCAAGGAAAGAAATTCCATTTGTGACAGCAACATAAGACTCAAATACCTAGGAATCAATTTAACCAAGAAAGTATAGGACCTATATGCAGAAAACTACAAAACAATGTTAAAAGAAATTGGTGAAGACCTAAATAAATGGAAAGACATTCCATATTCATGGATTGGAAGACCAAATATCATGAAGATGTCAATCTTACCCAAACTAATTTATAGATTCAACATAATACCAATTAAATTTCCAACAGCCTACTTTACAGAAATAGAAAAGGCAATTACCAAATTCACTTGGAAGGTGTGATGATGGTTAGACTAATGTGTCAGCTCAGCCAGGTAATTTTGCACAGTTTTTGGTCAAGCAAGCACTGGGATAATTATAATACAAGGACTTTAATCATCACTGAGTTGATTGCATAGATGGCTGATTACATCTGCAACCAACCAAGGAGATTGCTATCAGCAATGAGTGGTATTTTATCCAATCAGTTGATTGCCTTAAAAGGGAAGTGATTTCAGTATTCAGAGAGAATTTTCCAGCTCAACTTTGGACAGCAAGTATCTCCTGGGAACTTATCAAGGAACTTCACTGGAGTCCCTGGTTTGCAGCTGCCTGTGGAATTTGGACTTGTGAAAGAATTTTATAAAATCTCATACTATTTACAGATATCTCCTGTTGATTCTGTTTCCCTAAAGAATCCTGACTAATACAGAAGGAAAGTACACCCAAATAGCCAAAAATATTCTAAAAAAGATGAGTGACATGGAAGGAATTTCACCTTACCTTGAAACATATTACAAAGCTACAATGGTCTAAACAGCATGGTGCTGACATAAAAATAGACATATCAATCAGTGGAATAGAATCAAGAGTCCAGAAATAAACTCTTATCTCCAAACCCAAATGGCTTTTGGCAAATCTACCAAGTCCATGTTAATGGGACAAAACAGTTTCCTCAACAAATGGTGCTGGGAGAACTGGATATCTATAATGAAATGAAAGAAAGAGGACTCCAATCTCAAACCTTATGCAAAAATTAACTCAAAATGGATCAATGACCTAAGTATAACAGTGACAACCATAAAACTGTTCAACATCACTAACAAATAGGGAAATTCAAATCAAAGCTACAATGAAATATCACTTAACACCTAACAGAATGGCCACTATTAAAAAGACAAAGAACTACAAGTGTTGAGGAGGATGTGGAGCTATAGGAACACTTATTCACTGTTGATGGGAATGTACTATGGTATAGTCACTGTGGACGACTATTTGGCAGTTTGTAATGAAGTTGAATATAGATTTGCCAAGTGACCCTGCAATACAACTAGTGGGTACATACCCAGAAAAACTGGGAGCAGTAACATAAATGGGCATCTGCACACCAATGTTCATTGCATCATTATTTACAATTGCCAAAAGGTGGAAACAACCTAGGGGTCCATCAACCAATGAATGGATAAACAAACTGTTTCTATTCATATGATTGAATATTATGAATTTGTAAGAAGAAATGAAGGTGTAAAGCACATGAAAACATGGATGAAACTGGAGGACATTAATTGAGTGAAGCAACCCAGACACAAAATGACAAATACTGAATGATTGCGCTATAATGATACAAAATATATTGTATAACATATTGTAAGATTCCATTTATATAAAATATAAATAATCTAATAAAGATGAAATTAGATTAGTGGTTATGTAGGGCTGTGCAAGCCATTCTAAGGGGTGTGGAGTTTTCCTTTTAGGAGTAGTGAAATGGTACTAAAATTTTTGTGGTGATGAATGGACAACATTGTGATTATACTAAAAGCCATTGATTATACAATTTCATTTGTACTTAATTGAAGTTACATTTTGTATTTTACTTTACAGGTCATTATCTTGAAGATTGCAAATTGGTCTTCCTGTTGACACATATTGTGATGTCATTTCTGGAGATAAAATTGGTGACAATTACACAGGAATTAAAATCTATGTTTCTGGAAATGGAAACACTCATTTCTCTATTAGTAATTCTGCTGAGGATCCATTTATTGCAATTAATGCTGATTCCAAATTATAAAATATGAATTAAAAGCAAATATCCAGAAAAATAATGATGTTTTTATTTTTTGGTATATATATAATTAATTTGCATAATTCTTTTCTGGTAAAAGTTATAAGTAATCAAATTGAGAAAACCATTAAAAATTAAATATAATTCCACAATATAATAAATTATAACTAACGTTTTGCCATATTATAGAAGACCCACTTTAACCTGTTTGTAAAAGGAATTTCTAAGAACTAAAAAGCATCTTGATGAATATGTATATTGTCATTAACACCATTTGTCCAGCCATGTATTTCTTTTTTTAAAATTTTTATTCAAATTTGTCATTCATACATGAACATCCATAAACAATAAATTTATAGTAAAAGTTGTGAACTTACAAAACAAACATGCATATCACCATAAAGGGCTCCCATACATTACCCCACCACCAACATACTGTATTGCTGTAAAACAATTTTTACAAACTATGAAAGCACATGGTCAAAATACAATTACTAACTATAACCAATATCTTATGTTTGGTGTATTTCTCTCCCAACCCACCCAATTACTGACACCCTGTATTAGTATTTTATACTTGTTATAGTTCATGAGAGAATGTTCTCATATCTGTTTGGCTAACCACAATCTATCTCCCACCACAGGATTCATTGTGTTAATCAATCCCATGCTTTATACAATCCATTTAAAGCTTATACTCAGTAGTTCTCATATTCATCACAGAGTTGTGTTGTCATCACCTAATTCAATTTTAGAATGTTTTATCAATTCAAATGGAAAAATCCTATGCCCTTTATTACCACCCACTGTTGTCCGATATCTTCATTGCCATTGCTGCAAAAATATTATGAAATTACTGTTAACTATAATCCATAAGTTATATTAGTTCTGATTTTCCAAAATCATCATATTCTTAACATTTTGTAAATGAAGAACATTCTTATACTATTAAACACAATCTTCATCTACCACAAAAATTGCTATGTTATACAGTCCCTGTATTTTCTCCTATCTTCCTTTCAGTGTAAATATTACATTCACAGACTACTCCTTTGGGGCAAAATCACATTTATAAATCAGCAGTGTTAGTTATACATACTTACTATAATGTATTGCCATCAACTCTATTAATATCCACACAATTGCAATAAAACTTATTAAAAATTCTACATACATTAAGCAGTAGCTCCCATTCTCAACCCACATTCAAATTTGTAACCTACCGGCTAGGGTTTACCCCCATGAGTTTATTCATCATTTTATTTCATCTTAGTGAGATCATACAATATTTGGCCTTTTGTGACAGACATTTCACTCAACACAATGTCCTCAAGGTTCATCTATGTTGTCATATGCATCCCAATTTCATTTCTTCTCATAGAAGAATAATACTCCATTGTATGTATATACCACATTTTGTTTAGCACCTCATTGATGTATGGACACTTGGGTTGTTTCCATATTTTATCAATTGTCAATAATGCCACTATAAATATACATGTGCAAATGTCAGTTCCTATCCTTGCTTTCAGTTCTTCTGAATATATGCCTAGTAATGGGATTGTTGGGCCATATGGCAGTTTTATATTTCATTTCTTGAAGAACCGCCAAACTATCTTCCACAAACTCTACATGGTTCTATAATCCCACCAACAATGAAGGTACATTCCCATTTAACTACATTCTCTCCAGCACTAGTAATTTTTTGTCTTAAAAAAAAAACAACACTGGGGGTTCTATACTGTCCAAAATATCTCAGCATATTTTTGATCTGCGTTTCCTAATAGCTAATGATGTTGAACATATTTTCGTGTATTTTGGCCTTTTGTATTTTTTCTTTGGAGAAATGTCTATTTACATCTTTTTTCCATTTTTTAAATTGGTTGCTTGATTTTTTTATTGTTGAATTATATGATGTATTTATATAACATGGATATCAAATCCTTATTGGATATGTGGTTTCCAAATATTTTCTCCCATTGAGTAGGCTGCCTTTTCACTTTCTTTACAAAGTCTTTTGAAGAACAAAAATGTTTAATTTTGAGGAGGTCCCATTTGTCTATTTTTTCTTTTCTTTTCTTTTTTTGTGCTCTAGGTTTAAGGTTTAAGAAACCACCACCTACTACAAGAGTTTGAAGATGTTTTCTTACATTTTTTTCTGGGAGTTTTAAGGTTGTAGCTTTTATATTTAGGTTTTTGATATATTTTGAGTTAATTTTTGTATAAGTTGTGAGACAGGGGCTTTCCTTTCTTTTGGATATGGATATCCAATTCTCCCAGCACCAGTTGTTGAATAGACTGTTCTGGCCTTTTTGGGTGAGCTTGACAGTCTTGTTTAAAATCACTCTCCAATAAATTTGAGTATCTACTATTGGACTCTCAAGTATATTCCATTGGACAACATATCTATCTTAATGCCAGTACCATGCTGTTTTAACCACAGTAGCTAAGTAATAGGTTTTAATGTCAGGAAGTGAGAATCCTCCATCTTTTTAAAGACTTTTTTGCTATTCTTGACCTATTGCCTTCTAAATAAATTTGGTAATTGGCTTTCTGATTCTGTAAAAAAGGCTTTGGAAGTTTTATTGGTCTTGTGTTGAATCTGTTGATAAATTTGCATAAACTGAAATCTTAAAGATATTTAGTGCTCCAATCCATGAACATGGGATGTCCTTCCATGTGTTTAGGCCTTCTTTGGTTTCTTTTAGCAATGTTTGGTAGTTTTGAATATACATGTCCTTTATATCTTTGGTTAAGTTTATTTCTAAATATTTGATTATTTTAGTCTCTATTGTAAATGTGATTTTTTCCCTGACTTCCTCCTCAGATTGCTCATTAATAGTGTATAGAAATGCTACCGATTTTTGCATATTAATCTTGTATCCTGACACTTTGCTCAATTCATCTATTAGTTCTAGTTGCTTTTTTTGTGGATTTTTTGGGATTTTCTAGATATAGGATCATGTCATCACCAAATAGTGAAGATTTTACATCTTTCTTTCCATTGGATGCCTTTTAACTCTCTTTCTTCCCTAATTGCTCTAGGAAGAACTTCTAGCACAATATTGAATAACAGTGCTGATAGTGTGCATCCTTATCTCATATCCAATCTCAGCAACAAACCTTTCAGTCTTTCTCCACGGAGTATGCTGCCTGCTCTGGGTCTGTCATATATGCACTTTATCATGTTGAGAACATTTCCTTTTATTCTTATCATTTGGAAAGTTTTCATCAAGAAAGGATGTTGCATTTTTTCAAATGCCTTTTGTGTGTCAATTGATATGACCATGTGATTTTTCTTCTTCAATTTAGTAATGTGATGTATTACATTGATTGATTTTCCAGGGTAGAACCAACCTTGCATACCTGAGATAAAACTGCTTGATCATGATGTATAATTCATTTAATGTGCTGCTGGATTTGATTAGCAAGTATTTTCTTGAGGATTTTTGCATTTATAGAAATTAAAGGAATTAGAGATTTGGTCAATACTTTTCTTTTTTCATTTTATCTTTTTCTGATTTTGGTGTTAGGATGATGTTGGCTTCATAGAGTGAGTTTTTAGCATTCCCTCCTATTCTATGTTTTAGAGGAGTTTGAGCAAGATTGCTATAATTCTGTTTCAGTGATTGTTAGAAATCACCTGTGAAACCATCTGTTCCTGGGCTTTTCATATTTGGAAGACTTTTGATCACTATTTCAATCTTTTTACTTTTCATTGAATTGTTGAGGTCTTCTATTTCTTCTAAGATCAGTGTAGGTTATATGCATGTCTAGGAATTTGTCCATTTTAACTACTTTGCCTAGTTTCTTGGCCAACAGCTGTTCATAGTATTCTCTTATGATCTTTTATTTCTGTGGGGTTAATAGTAATATCCCCACTTTCACTTTTTATTTTATTTATTCATATCTTCTTTTTTTCCTTGTCAGTCTAGTTAAGGGCTTGTTAATTTTATTGATCTTTTCACAGAACCAAGTTTAGTTTTGCTGATTCTATTGTTTTGTTTTTTTGATGTTGTTGTTGCTCTCAATTTCATTTATTCCTGCTCTACCTTTGTTATTTCTTCTCTTCTGCTTACTTTGGGAATAGTTTGCTGTTCTTTTTCTAACTCCTCTGGGTTTTTATTTAGGTCTTTGTTTTTACCTCTTCTTTTTTAAAGAAGCATTAAAGGTTATGTTTCCATCTCAGTACTGCCTTTGCTGCATACCTTAGAGTTTGATATATTGTGTTCTCATTTTTCATTTGTCTTGAGAGATTTGCTGATTTTCTTGCAATTTCTTCTTTGACTATGGATTATTTAAGAGTGTGTTGTTTAACCTCCACATATTTGTGGGCTTTCCCTTCCTCCACTTCATTCCATTATGGTCAGAGGTAGTTCTTTGTATAATTAAAAATTTTTTAAATTTATTGAAACTTGTTTTGTGACCTAACATATGGTATGCCCCGGATAAAGATCCATGAGCTCTTGAGAAAAGCGTATAACCTGCTGTTTTGGGGATGGATGTTCTATAAATGTCTGTGAGGTCTAATTCAGTTATCATATTATTCAAGTTCCCTATTTCCTTATTGATGTTTGTCCAGTTGTTCTATCCAAAGATGAGAATGTTGTATTGAAGGCTCCAACTGTTATTGTAGAGACATCTTTTCTCTCTTCAGTTTTGCAAGTATGTGTCTCATGTATTTTGGGGCACCCTGATTAGGTGCATATTTATTTTTGCTATTTTGTCTTGAATTTCTCCTTTTATTAATATATAATGTCCAACTTCATCTCCAAGTAACAGTTTTATATTTAAAGTCTATTCTGTCCAATATTAGTATCACTACTCCAGCTCTTTTTTTGATTATGGTTTGCAAGGAATATCTTTTTCTACTGATGTCCTTGATTGTAAGTGAGCCTCTTGTAGACAGTATATAGATGACTGGTATATTTATATCCATTTTGACATTCTGTGTCTTTTGTGAGTGTGTGTGTGGGTGTGTGTGTATGTGTGTGTGTGTGGAGGTGCTGGGGATTCAGGCAGGCACTCAGCCACTGAGCAACACCTTCCCCACATTTCTGGGTCTTTTGATGGGGAAGTTGAGTCCATTAATATTCAATGTTATTTCTGTAAATACATTACTTATTTCATCCACTATATCTTTTGACTTTCTATTGACCCACCTTACTAATATCTGCTTTTTACCCTTAACAATAATCTTAATTTCTATGCTCTTCTTCTAGCCCTGTCACCTGTTTTTTTCCTTTCAGGTTGCAGCACTTCCAATTGTATTTTTTTGTAACTCCATTCTCTGGGTGACATTCTCTCTTTTAGCTTTTGTTTTTCTGTGAGGACTTTAAATGCAACCTCAAGTTTGTGTGTGTGTGTGTGTTTTGGAAGATACTGGGAAATGAACCCAGAACTTTGTACTTGGGAAGTAAGCATTCGACCACTGGTTTATATCTGTGCCCTCACCATCAGTTTTAAAGAACAGTTTTTCCAGATAAAGAATTCCTGGCTGGCAATTTTTCTTTTTCAGAACATTTTAACACACTATACCACTGCCTTCTTGCTTCCATGGTTTTTGATGAGAAAAAGGGACTTAGTCTTATTGAGTGTCACTTTTATGTGGTGAATTGATTTTCTCACCGCTTTGAGAATTCTCTCTTATCTCTGGCATTTGCCATTCTGTATAGTAGTTGTCTTGGTATGGGACTGTTCAGGTTTATTCTGTTTGGGGTATGTTCTCCTTTTTCATATTGATATTTACATCTTTCATAAGGGTTAGGAAGTTTTTCATAATTATTTCCTCAGATATTTCTTCTGACCCTTTTCCATTCTTTTCTTATTCTGGGATACCTATAACACATAGATTTGTGTGTTTTGCATTGTTATTCAATTCCCCAACACCCTGTTCCATTTTATCCATTCTTTTCTCTTTCTGTTCTCTCATCTTTACAAAGTCACATGGTCCACCATCTCACTTATTCTGTTCTCAAGCAATTCAAATCTATCATATACCTCCAGTGTATTTTTAAACTCTTCAATTGTGTCTTTCATTCCCATAAAGATCTGTTACTTTTCTTGCAAATTTTCAAATTCTTCTTTGTGTTCAACTAGTGTCTTCTTAATATCCTTAATCTCCTAACTTACTATCTCATTGTATTTATTAAGGAGATTTGTTTAGATATCCATGATTAGGTGTCTCAATTACTGTGTTTTGTCTAAATGTTTAATTTGTTCTTTTGTCTGGGCCATATCTTCCTGTTTCCTAGTATGCCTCATATTTTTTCCTAGTGTATTGGCATATGATTTTTAAAATATATTTATTCTGTATTCAGTTTCTCTCTTTAGTCTATGGTTTTCTTATTGGTTGGATTTTTGCTAAAGCTTCCCCTGTTTTTCCTCTATGCAAGTTAGTCTATTCTGTTTGTTTTTTACTTGCCTTTGTATAATTCTTTAATACTCTTTTTTTCCTTCTTTTGCTGCTATTTCCAGGAGGGCTAATTTTTGTTAAACTGTCACCCTGGAGACAACCTTCCCACCTCTGATTTCCCAGTCAAAACAGACTCAGAGGATCTATGAAAGGAGTGTAGATCAATTCCAATGTGCTCTGGAGAAGAGACCCTAAAAGCCTCCAATCTTCTTTTTGATGTTACCCCAATCTAAGCTTTCCTAAAGTACCCAGGAGGTAGCACTCTTTGTCCAGTTGTTCCCTGCTGCCCTAAGGTTATTCTCTGCCATTAATTCCAAACTTAATTAACTCCTGATGTGGACATGGTTCAGAATAAGGTTGTCAACCTACCTGGGATGAAACTGTCACACAGTTTCCAGATCATCATATTTGAGTTCTCTATTTCCACCTTCTTGATGCCAGATTCCTCTAGGTTCTTGTCTATATTATGTGAAAGAATTTAAGAACATGTCCATTAAGTTAGGCCAGTAGTTAATTGAGTAAAAAAAGGAGAAGAGAATAGAAATGGGAGAAAATAACATGTTACACATCCCCCAGGTATAGATGTGTGCTGGTCTTTCCATCAGTGGGTTTCTTGTCAAGGTTCCATGGCCATGTATTTCATGACCATATTTTTCTGCCAGGTTTTAGACACATCTTCCCATTCCCTAAACTAGTTTGCCTCTACTCCCCCCTCAGTGGGTTTGCTTACTTATTCTTAAGAGGGTATTGAAGGAGGATTGTCATTCTTCTATAATTACTTCCTTCTGGTTAAAGGCATTAGGCCCTACCTGACAAGATGTGAAGACCTCTTACTACTGTATCATGGTTGGGGGAAGATGAGTCTGGCATCATGGGTAGAGCTAGATGAAATCCCCACATGGCTAATAAGGCATTGATTCTGGAAGAAATAAACTGAGTCAGAATTTTGAAGGTACACAGTCCCACTAAAAGTATATATACTGGACCATGAGCTTTGAAAGGTCAGGTGTTTTCAGAGGCTGCATTCTCCCAAAATTGATGGGAACAGTTTTTTTTTTTGTTTTTGTTTTTTGTTTTTTTTTAACATCTTTTATGCTGCCAGTTAACTCTAGGGAGAGATTGTGATAGCTAAGCTGGGCTTGTTATAAATTGTCAACCCCAGTTTTCCCATGGCAGTAGTTATTCTTAGGACAGCTAGGAGAGGTTTGCAGAGAGGCACTGCCCTAGACATAAACTTACAAAGACAGTACAGGCCACAACTAGACAAGCATATGGCAAGCAAAATAAAGGCAGTGCTTAAGAGAGCTATTCCTTTATCTTATAGGCACATTCATAACCTATTTATAAAATGAATGAATTTTATTCAGACTTTTAACATGTTCAATATCCTTCTGCATAAAATCTAGAATAGAAAAGAAGTTATCATATTCTATATACCAATATATCAGGTATATATGTGAAGTACTTAATACTAATCAATGCACAATTTCCTCTTCGAGTTGCAGTAATAGATCTAAAACCAGATTTGTAGTATCATGCATGTTTTCTCTCCATGAGAGCAGGCCATAATGCCAGTTGTGTTGGTTTAAGCTCTACTCATGGTACCTATAATCATTGCTCCACTTGGTATGCCCCTCACATAACCAGCATGCTGCAGCACTGTTGACCCTAGAGCGACTCAGAAAGAAAGATTCCAATGTTTCACTGGCCTAATGAATAGTGCCCTTCAGCACTATGAAATAGTGCCATTCTTGAGGCAATATCCATTGTACCTCTGGCCATACTGAGCCATCAACAGCTACTGTAGGAGTCTGAAACTGCAACTTATTCTCCATCCACTTCAGGAGCATAATCAGAGATGTAGTAGACATTTCTATTGTTTTAGGGGTCAGTGACCAACCTAGCCAATAACTCAAATGGAAAGGCATCATTCAAGGTAGTTGGGTCTGGCTTGAATTCACAAGAGAGGTTGACAATACTGAAATCTATCTCTTTTAATCTTTATATATTTTCTAAACACTTTCAATGCAATGTATAACTTATCAAATGAACTTATGTATTTTAGTATTTTGCTTTTTACTTCTATATCTTTACCATGATTAAATTAATTAACAAATATTTTACTTTAGCAGCATAGGAAAAACCACTCATTTTATTAAAACCTAAGATTACCAATGCAATCACAGTTACCTTTCTTTACCACCACTTCAAAATGCAGATTGAGGTTCCTCTGACAGGTTTCCCTGTTATGAAGTTAGTTTTTATTATTAGTATCAATTTAGATTTTTAATGACTTCCTGGAATTAGCCATTTAAATGCCTCAGTTTCGAAGATGGTTTTACAAACTCCTTGTAATTAACCATAGCCACGTAGACTGGTTATTTTACCTTAAAAACAAGCTTATTAAATTACAATTAGCAACCAATTAAATTGACTTTATCCACTTAAGAAAAGGCAGATCTACCTTTCTCTAACTTAATTTTGTAAGACATGAACTTAAAACTTTCATCATCTTAAAGATTTAATACATATACTGTTGATTTATTTCATTAGTATTCTATAAACCTAGAGAGATTACATCCACGCTAAATAAAATTGAAACTATGCATAGTCTTAAAAGCATACTGACTGCTATGTTCTGGAATAATTATAGTTGTTTAATTTGTTTTAAAAGATCTTTCTATAGCTTTCAAGAACTTTTGCTTTACTTATTGAAATTTGTTAATAAAAATATTAACCACCCTTACTTTAAAGCTGTTAAAGGTTTAAATTGGGGATTTTACAAGACAAACTATGGTTCTTAATTCCCCAGTCTAGAAAACAGAATTTTATTCTCATACCTAGCCCTTCCCCCACACCTCTTCCAAAGAAAAGACCATGGGGGTTTCATAGTTCAAAGAGATCAGGAAAAACATTTTCCCTTTCTCAATAGTTTCTATATCCAGATTTCTATATGATGCTTCCATCTTACTCAGCTTAATTTGGGCTTCAGTAATACCTATCCACATATATAAGTGCATATTTGATTTTACAATTTGAACACAGCTCTTGTAAGAATTTTCATTTGTTAATCTGATATCACCCTCTGGCTGTATGAAGTTATACACTGAACAAATAGGCAGATACAAATAGAGTTAGATACAGAAACACACAACTCACTAACGTTACTTATAATTTTCATTTGCTTACAAAATAAGTTTATGCATAAGATAAAATTTAAAGGATCTGTTTGAAACCTATTTCTAGTTAATCTGCACTGTAACCATGAAGTTTTGCACAATAATTTTGTTCTTTTATTATTGGTCTATATCCAAAATATCCTCATCCTTTAAAATACACTTTTCCTTTACTTCAGAACTTTCCTTATTTCCCATTTTGACTTTGGCAGACCTTGATTGAGAAACACTAATTCCATTATATGCTCAGTGAGGTCATTGAAGCCTCAGGGAAACTGGCTTCTCTCATGATTGCTGCTTTTAGGAATCCAAGTCCACTGCCCAGTCCTCAGAGATAACAGGATTACAGTAGCTGTTGGCCTGCAAGAGTGGATGTTCAACCCAGAGGGCCTAGAATTCCACCAGGGATCAAATTAGTCCACATGTGGAGTCATGAGAGAAAGCAGGGTTATTGGCACCAGTGGAAGGGCAGGAGACAGGGGTGTCTCGTTTGCTTTCCCTTAAGCTATTGGGAGCAGAAGTTGCCAGGCTGAAAACTGGAGAATAAAATAGTTACCATCACAAAAGTGAAGCCAGCCCTGACATAACCATAAGGAAAGTCAAACTCAGTTTAGAATTTCTTTACTAGAGTAGGTTCTAAGCATAGGTAAATTCAGTTTATAATTACCATTTACTATAGCTAAATCCACCCAGTTATAGCAATTTCAGATATTATCTTTCTGCTGTTTTACAATATAAAGGCATCTATAAAATGATCTTAATTCATAGTTACAGTTTCTATTAAGTTTTTAATTTAAAGCAAATTGGGCACTTTTATTAACTAAGCAAGTAAAACAATTTTATTAGTAACAACTTTGCTAAGTTTTTTCTGCTTTGCTAGCAATTGAATCAATTTCACTTGTGATTTAGTTATCAAATCCCGTTGTAAGTGGGTATTGGTATTTAAAGACTCATTTATAGGATACCTTTTACCATTATCCAGTTTGTAACAGATGAACCCCAAATCCAATTTCCTAGGCCCAAGAAGACTGACAGTTAAACACAGATTTAAAAATTAAACAAAAAATTAAGCACAGATTAGAACCAAAGAAAAATTTTATACTCTTAGCATAGAGAAAGTACTGATGGAAGCCATTTTCTAGGAAGTTTTTCATCTTAATTAATGGTGTATGAGGAGGTTCCTTATTTTACAGGAGAGAGGCTTACTAAATGGCATGACTAGGCTCCTTCCCTAGCCCCGATAAGAGCTGCAACTTGCAGAAGCCATAAGATTGTTATTAAACTTACCCTTTGTGATAGGGTGACCAAACGTTTACTCAGAAGAAATGGTGTCCTGTTGTTGTAGAATTTGAGAGAGGTTCAATTATTTGCATATAGAGAAGCCAGGACTCAGGAATGATTTTGAGAAGGAAAAATGATTTATTGACGGCTGGCCGGACTCGGGAACTTTCTGTTTGAGTCCCGAGTCCCGAAAAAGATTTTTGAATCCCTTTTATACAGAGAGGAAAGGCCAAATGGTCCCTTTGTTTCAGTTCTCAATAGGCTTCAATTAGCATATATATCTTCCACATCTTAGGTAAGCTTTTAGCATGGACTTCAGACATTCTAGGTAAGCTTTTAGCATATTTAGTTTGCATTTCCCCTAAATACTTAAAGTTTATAGACCTTGCACTGTTAAACTGTTTCCTGGGACTGGAGTCATAGCCATTGTTACCAAGGGCAGGACTGCAGCCTCTTACCATCACAATCACAAGTCAGAGAGCTTAGGTTATCTCTGAAGAGACAAAGAGCCTCCCACCCATATCCCACATCACTGTGACATAGAACTGCCCCTACATCCTGAGCCTATGAATCCAGATACATTTCATTTCCTCACAAGAATAGACAAAGAAGCCACATGACTTCACCAACCCCTCTGTGTACCCCTAGAATTCACCGTCCCTAGCCCACCACCCCCTAGCCATCCCTATAGGCCCTCAGGTCTTACCTAAGCCCAAAACCACTCCCACTGACTAAGCATGTTCCTGCATCTAGATGTACTATATAAATTCGCAATCGCCTCTGCCAGTGGTGGGCTGAAGCTTCTATCTTCAGACCCCTTCCTGTTGGATTTTCTCAATAAATCCTTGCCTGCAATCACTGGTCTCTGCATCCCAACTGTCTCACCCTGACATCTAACACAACCAAGTTTAGAAAGGCCTGAGTACAGACTAGGATGAAGTAATTGGCTCCTATGTTAAAATGTGAGTATATGACTACCACTACTTACACTCTCCATCTTGGCAACGTGGTCTCCATTGTTGAAAATGGAAAAGGCTGTTTCTAAAAGGGAGTTAATGGAAACTTGAGGGTCCAGGGGAAGTTTCTGCAGGTTTTTATGAATATCTGAGGCAAACTGGCTGGATTTCTAGGCTCTACCTCTTAATAATTTCTCTGAGCTTATTTAAAATTGACCAAGTTTGGTAGTACATTTCCTCATCTCTTTAAGGAGACATAACTACATGGTCTCTGGCACTCAAACCTACCTGTCTTCTCTTTTTCTCTTATGCAAGTTTAATTGGAATTCTGGGTTCCATGCAGATGCTACTCTTGGCCATACTGCAGACAAGTAGATAAGTTATCCTGATTCCTGAGAAGACATGCCTATGGGGAGTCTGCTGGAATGCTAGAGACCATGCCCATTATTCTAGGAGGAATGAGGAAGAGTTCCTTAACTGATCAGGTGTCCCAGAGTCCCAGGGTTATTATACTTTTACCCTCCAAACGGAAACCCCCAAAATAGGCTTTGGGAGACTTTTGGAGCCACTGCTCTGGTTCCAGCATACTGAGAATTCAGAGCCATGCTACTGGTATCCCTATGGCAGAATTAGGGCTTGGCAGATGCTTGAATCCAGATTTTGGACCAAAGTCACAAAGCCAGGATTGTGGGAGATGTTGGGAGTTAATATCCTCCAACTGAAGCTCCCAAAATACAGAATTCTTCCTAAGAAAAGGGGCTGACTTACCTATTAAGCAGCCTCATTTATGGCCCTACTTGGGAGTTTCACAGTTATACCAGACATTAAAGGTTCATTAAGAGCAATTGTTCCAAGCAGTAGCCTTGAGGGTCTTGAGGCAATGTCACAGCCTCCAGAGGGCTGCGGAAGCACAGAACCTCCCCACACCATAGGTGGGGCCAAAACCTCCTAGCAAATGCATTTTCAGTTTGTAAGACACTCCAAAGCATTTTACAAACCCAAAATAAGGAACTGAGTAGTAAGAAGATTAAATGTGGACTGTAGCTGAATTACAGATGCCTGTGACACCCCCTGGGAAAGGGAATGCATGCCACCCCATGGCATCCCACCTCAGCCCTGCCTGCCGCTGCTTCACACCCCATCCCAGACCAGGACCTGGGTGCGGTTGATAGGAAGGTGGCCTGGCAAGTTGCCAACACCTGCAGAGGCACAGTGCATATGGCTAGTTTCCCCTGAAAGAGTGAAAGCCCCTGTTTCTCCACCACCACAGCAGCTACCAGATGATGGCAGAAGAAGACGGTGGCAGCCAGAGCCAAGTGGGGGAGGGAGGTGACTTCCAGGACAGCCATGACTTTAGAGTGGGAATGTTGGAGAAGTTGAGAGAGGTTCAATTACTTGCGTATAGAATGGCCAGGACTCAGGAATGATTTTGGGAAGGAAAAAGATTTATTTAAGGTCGGCTGGACTCAGGAGCTTTCTGTTTCAAACCCTGAGCCTTGAACAAGATTTTCAAGTTCCTTTTATACTGGGTGGGGAGTCAAATTGTTGTAGAATTTGAGAGAAGTTCAATTACTTGAGTATAGAGAGGCCAGGACTCAGGAATGATTTTGAGAAGGAAAAATGGTTTATTGATGGCCGGCTGGACTCGGGAACTTTCTGTTTGAATCCTGAGCCCCGAACAAGATTTTTTAGTCCCTTTTATACAGAGAGGAAAGGCCAAATGGTCCTTTTGTTTCAGTTCTCAATAGGCTTGAATTAGCATATATTTCCACATCTTAGTAAGCTTTTAGCATGGACCTCAGGCATTCGATAAGCTTTTAGCATATTTGTTTTGCATTTCCCCTGAATACTTAAAGTTTATAGACCTTGCATTGTTAAACTGTCTCCTGCTCACCAAGGGCAGGACTGCAACCTTTCATCATCCCACACCCACAAGTCACAGATAGTTTGGGTTACCTCTGAAGAGACAAAGAGCCTGCCACCCATAGCCCACATCAAAATGGTGCTTTTATGAAAGAAAATGACTTTCTTTGTTAATTGTTTGTCTGAGGACCAGATAGGTTTTGAATGAACATATCACCCACATTATGTCTGGATGCAACCTTGAATACACATCCCTTCTGAACATTCAAAGTCTAAAGGGCCTATATTGCTTAACTGGATTTCAAGGTGATGTGGGCTATGGGTGGGAGGCTGTTCTTCTCTTCATAAATAGCCTAAGCTATATAGTGTCCTGACCTGTGGGTGTGGGAAAGTAAGAGGCTGCAGTCCTGCCCTTGATGATCATGTCCCAGAGAAACAGTTTAGCAATGCAAACTCTATAAACTTTAAATATTCAGGGAAAATGCAAAGCAAATATGCTAAAAACTTATCTAGAATGTATGCAGTCCATGCTAAAAGTTTACCTAGGATGTGGAAGATATATGCTAATTCAAGCCTATTGAGCACTGAAACAAAGAAAGATTTGGCCCTTCCTCTTCATAAAAGGAACTCAAAAATCTTGTTCGGGACTGAGCTTTGAAACAGAAAGCTCTGAGTCCTGCCAGCTGTCAATAAATCATTTTTTCCTTCTCAAAATCATTCCTGAGTCCTGGCCTTTCTATACACAAATAATTGAACCTCTCTCAACTTCTACAACAGAGGCACACCTGGACACAGAATTAGATAAATTTTAATTCATGCACAGGCTATATTATATTTCCCCATTTGAGGCCAAGTCCAAGTTCACTTAATCTCTGGCATCACCACCATCAGAGTCTCCCTGGACTGACTGGTATGCATATAGAGATTGCATTGCTGAATTGCCTCCTGGGACTGGAGTCATTGCCATGGTCACCAAGGGCAGGGCTGCAGTGTCTCACTGTCCCTCACACACAGCTCAGGACACCTACAGCTTAGGTTATTTACAAAGAGACAAACAGCCTCCCACCCATAACCCACATGAGGAATACCTCATCCAGGCTGGAAAAGGAAGCCCTATTAGCCCTGGAGCTCAACCCAAGACCCCCTGCCTCATCAAAAACACTGCTTTACACCCCACCCTGCATCCCCACCCTCCTGGCCTGGGTCAGGTCTAACAAGCTTGGGCACATGGCATGGATGCGGAGGAGTCCCAGACCCTGGCCTCTGAGGGGTTATGTCCTGTGGGGGAGTGTAGGGGAACCCATTTAAAAGAGGGCACTAAAGAGGTTTAATTGATAGTTTAGACTCACCAGTCCTCTCCAGGGTTGGGGAATAGTATCTGCTTCTAGAACACCAGCCTGGCTCACCAAAGGAAGCCAGATTCCTCTAGGCTCTTGGCTATGTTACATAAAAGAATTTAAGGGCGTGCTGTTTTAGTTAGGCCTGTAGGTTACTGAGAAAAATGGGAGAAGAGAATAGAAATGGGAGAAAATAACAGATTATGCATCTCCAGGGGTAGGTATGGACTGATCCACGCGGAGAGAGAGATTTGGTTTACGTGGATATCTTTTAAGCCATTAATTATTCCACCCCTTGCTAATGTTTGGGCATGGGTCCCAGCTGTTTGCCATTTTGATTGATTACCCTACCTAGGTCACCCGGGGACCCAATGAAGAGGTCCCTTAAGGATATCTGGGGTGTTCCACTGACCCTGGACAAAATCTCATTCCAAATGGAGTTCTCATACCTGGGTTCCTTCAGGATTCTTCCAGCAGCCTTCTGCTGGGGACTTTTCCCTCAGAGGGTTTCCAGGAAGGGTTCCATGGCCACCTGTTTCATGGCCATGTTTTTCTGGCAGGTTTTAGACTCATCTTTCCATTCTCTAAACTAGCCTGCCTCACCCTGTACTGACCCCCACCCCCAGGTGGCAGGGTGACTGTGCGTGCACTGCCTATGAGAGAGTGCATGCTTCCCTTCCTTCCAGGGGACATTGGGGCCCAGTGTGAATCTGCCTGTTCTGCCCTGGGAAAGGGTTCAAACTGCACCCAATTTCCACAGCTGCTGGATATGGGAGCCTAAGCAGTTGCTTTGCAACTGGGCTCACTGGATCTGATCCCTACCACCTGGGGGACTAGTGTGTTTTTCAATCACCCCTCCTTCCACTCCTTAGGGGTGGAGACAGCACAAATGTCACGGGCTTCCTTGTGGCTTTGGCAGGTTTAAACCCCAGCTGTGCCCAAGGCTGGAATCCAGCTAGCTGAATTTGCCAATCAATAGCTGTGCTTGGTGCCAGGCCACTTCCCCAACCCTGCTTTTGGGAAAGAGAGCTTCTGCTTCTAGCTGGGGAGTGGGTCCAGAGGTGGCTCGCCTTGCCAGTGGGGGAGGGACAGCCACCTCTGCATGTGGAGGAATGTACTTACAGTCGTCACCAAAGACTGGCAGTCTCCTCTTCCTGTCCTTCTGGTCTCAGGAGTTCCCCAAACAGTTGACCCAAGCAGATCATGGCTAATTATTAGGTGTCCTACAGCTGACAAAAGGAGAATCAAACCCAGAGTGCAAGCCTTCTGTTCCCAAAATAAAGCTTTTTTTTTTCCCCTCGTAGTTCAACATCTTGGGAATTCTTTTGAACATTACCCCCCCCTTTTTTTTTCCTGAATGCTCTTAATCCAATTCTTAGCATGGCTAACTCCTGTTCTTTATATGTATTTCCTAACTCAGTGACTAGCACCACCGTTTATCTCAGTTGTGCAGGTAATAAATCTGGGTCTCATTTTGTGTGTATGTGTGTGTGTTCTGTTTTGTCAGCTTCATTTTCCAGTGATTTTTTTAAATTAATTTATTTCTCTCCCCTTCCCCCCCACCCCGGTTGTCTGTTCTCTGTGTCTATTTGCTGCATCTTCTTTGTCCGCTTCTGTTGCTGTCAGCAGCACGGGAATCTGTGTCTCTTTGTTGTGTCATTTCACTGTGTCAGCTCTCCGTGTGTGCTGTGCCATTCCTGGGCAGGCTGCACTTTCTTTCGTGTTGGGCTGCTCTCCTTATGGGGCGCACTCCTTGTGCGTGGGGCTCTTCTCCGTGGGGGACACCTCTGCGTGGCACGGCACTCCTTGCGCGCATCAGCACTGCGCATGGGCCAGCTCCACACGGGTCAAGGAGGCCCGGGGTTTGAACTGAGGACCTCCCATGTGGTAGAGGGAAGCCCTAACCACTGGGCCAAGTCCGCCCCCTGGGTCTCATTTTTGAAATAACCTTCTTTTATAACTCCCAGATCCAAGTGAGCACCAAGCCCTTTTGGCTTAAATTTATTACTTGACTTTGTTCTTTAGTCTCTCAACTGGCACTATCTAGATGCCCTTTTCTTAAAAAAAATAACTAACATCTTTTTTTACCTCCATGATTGTGGGGGAGATCTTTAGATTCACAACTTAAAGTCAGACTTTACTACTAATAAGAAATGCAGTTTAAGATGGAAGCAGAGGCTTTTTTTCCCTCTCCCTACCTGAGGTAGTTTGTGTTCTTGAGTAGTTTGGTCAGTGTGGGCGCAGGTCTCCCGGCACTTGGACTCATGAGGGCAAAGTGGTGGAAGAAGCGGATGCGTAGGCTGAAACCAAAGAGAAGAAAGATGAGGCAGAGATCCAAGTAATGTGTTTTGTGATGCCCTGCCTGGAGTGAGACACAAGTTAATTACCAGCTGCTGCCCTAGGAACTGCTTCAGATTTCTTGACCTGTCGAAAGAAGCTTTTTTCTTTTTTGTAAATCTCTATATCTGTTATTTTAAAATGAAAATAAACCAATAAAAAGACATTTTGCTATTGTAAAAAAAGAGAAAAAAAAAGGAAGCAGAGAGAGTAATCACAAGCCAGGAGCTGGGCCAACTCATAATACCAGATTCTTAGCATATCAGAATTGATATGCTTTCTTTTATATAGAAGACATATATTTAAGAATATATATTTAAGAAGGTCCTGATGGTTAGCTGGGGAGAAGAGTGCCCATGATACGCAGATAGAGTTGATGACACATCTTGATCTCTAGCAGGGAAGAAGAAGATGGACATTATGGACATATGATAGCAAACTTCAAAAAGGATATTTGAAATGGGTTTTATAATGGGGTAACTGTATTTGTACAGGGAAATAAATTTGTTCAAGAATCAAAGAGCTTGTTCAGGAGCTTAAACTATCAAGGATGTCTTCATTAGTTGATATTTTAGCATGGAGGCTGTCTGACATAAAATCCTGTTGATTATGGAGGGACTGACTGAAGAATCAGCATCCATTTAGTCCTTCTTTTAACCATTCCACCATGCAGCCAGAGTGATTTTTTCAAATTAAGAAACCACTGCCACAATCACCACAATGACAAAAATGTTTCCAAAATCCCATCTAAAGGATTACCATTACCCTTAGGATAAAAGGTCAAGTTCTTAACTGGACTATAAGAACTGCCAGCATATGAAGCCTCACCTCACAATCCTTTCCTTTTTGACCTCTGTTCTCTCCCCATGCTAACCTTTTAGCAATCAAGCACAACTAAAGGAACAGTCTGCTTCTTCCATTTGGAATATTTCTACCTCACCACTTCCTCTCATTAACTCCTATCATCTTTCAAATTTTAGCTCAGAGACCACTCCTAGATGGACATTTACCTTGATCCCAAAATTGTCTACTTTCCTTCTTAGCAGTATCACAGTACTCTGGGATGATATCTGTTTTGTTTTTTATTGAATCCCTGGTATCAGGACAGTGTCTGGTACATATTATGTAAGAACTCAATAATTATTTGCAAAACAAATTAAGGTAATGAAAGGTAGGGAGAAGAAAAGAAAAAAGATATCAATTTTCAAAGACACTGATAGTGTAGATTGTGGTCTTTGAACAGAGATGTTCCTTTCTCTCCCCAATTCTTCCCAAGTTTAATTAATTCCTGGTTACCCCTGGCTTATCTGCTCCTAAAAGTCATTGGGAAGTACTTTGACAACACCCCATCATGTTTTCAGGATTTTTCAGCCATAACAGCTCTCAATTCTTTGGTAAGTTATGCCTTAAGTAAATCAACACAGTATTTGTAAAACAATATTGGGAAAATGATACCACAACATTCAGGCTGTAATAAATTTCAAATCCATTTTTATTATGTTTGAGTTTTGTATACTGTTATCAGAGGAAGCTCAATGAATTATACCCGTTAATGTTATTATGGTTATTAATACTATCACTGTTAGCTAGATGACTGATGAAGTGCACCTAGATGCTAGACCAATATATGATAAAAGCTTTCAAGAAGGGCACTGATGTTCTATAAGTCAAATCTCTACAGAGGTCACTTTCTGGATATGAAGAGAAAAAACCATTTTTGCAAATGATAGAAAAATCCATGGCTGTATAAACTAAAGTTCTTAGAACATTTGCATTTTGTGACTTTGGTTATATCAATGTAAAGTCCTCCTTCCATTCTAAAGGCAACTGGAAAATAAATGGTCTTATTCTGGGAAAGTTAGAGTGTGTCTCATTTTTTTCTTTGTTTGCCCTTGTAAGTCTCCTTTGAAAAAAAAAGCTAAGTATAAAGAAAAAATCTAGACATAATAGATGTAGCTTACAATTTGTTCCAGAAAATCATAAAAGTTTTTGAAGAAATCGTTTGAGTTCCAAAAAATCACAATACTTTCCAAAAAAGTAAAATAAAAGAAAGAAAAGAAAACAGAAGATAAAAGTGGTATATTAAAGACCTTTAAAGGGCTTTCACCAGAAATTGAACAGATGGGCAAAGACACAGTCCGTTTGTTCTTTTTGTCCTTGAACATAATCTCTGGGGTTAAGCAGGGAGAGAAGTATGGCTCAAAGCCACACATATAATCTGTTTTTAGATAGAAATAGGTATGTTGAAAGAGTTCAGGTACAAAGAGAACTAAGTTTAGACTAGATTAAAAGATGATTTATTATTATTTCCTCAAAATTGCAAACCTGCCAAATGCAATTCGCTATTTTTCTCTTTTGATACTTTAAAATATTTTTTTCAATCATGAAAGGGTTATATTTTGGTAATCAGTTCTATCAGTGGACATCTAGGGAGCACCTCTAAACTTTCCTCATCTGTAAAATGAAAATAATATCTACTCTCCATTTTTGTATGTATTAAATGAGAAAATGTATATAATGTTTCTGGCTAACATTTCTTGAGGTCCTCAGCAAAGATGTGTTCTTTATTCTCAATACTGAGAGCTGTCAAACTGATCCTCTCCTAAAGTTTAATGCAAAAAGAAAAAAAAATCTAAATCATTGAACAGAAGGTGATATTGTGCATTTGTTTAAGATCTTGCCAGATTCAGTCTGGGCACCATTATGTGAAAGGTATTTGACAGAAAAACCCTTTTATGTTTAGTGTTGCAAAATTCAGTTCTGGGCCCTAGGATCTGTAGGGATACGTGTATCTGAAACTTTCAGCCTCAGCTTTGTATACCATGGTCAGTTGCTCTCAAGGTACTCTTGGACCACAGGGGAAGATTGAATAAATTTGTATGTGAAAATGAAAACTTCTATCAATCAATCCAACATAAATGTATTGAGTGCTCAATATACTTTTTAGGTACTTTGAAACATGTTACCCAAATTTAAGGATAGAGTATATTAGAAAAGCAAAATAAAACTATATGATACTTTCAATAAAAGTGCAAAAATTAGTTAAATTATACATAATAATGTATAGATAGGTGGTTTGAATTCAAAGCAGGAGGATAAAGATTGTGCTGGAATGGTCTGAGAAAGCTTTGCAGCAAAGGAAGTTCTCCAAATGGATATTTATTTTTTTCTCCTTCCCCTCCTCTCACTCTGCTGTTTTTGATGTCTGTGTTGTCTTCTGTTGTATTTTCTCTCCTCTAGGATTCACCAGGATTTGATCCTGGAGACCTCTGATGTGGAGAGAGGTTCTCTGTCCATTTTGCCACCTCAGTTCTTGGTTTCTGCTGTGCTTCACCTTGACTCTCCCCTTGTCTATCTTTTTATGCATCATCTTGCTGCATCACTCACTTGTGTGGGCACTGGCTCACCACGTGGGCACTTGCACAGGCACTGGCTCACTGTGCAGGCATGCTTTTCTCTTCTTTTTCACAGGAGGCCCCAGGGATCAAACCTGGGTCCTCCCATATGGTAGGCATAAGCACTATCACTTGAGACACATCCGCTTCCCAGTGTTTTTCAATGAACAAGACACATGATATTCATAAGGTGGATTGGAAGAAGGTACCAAAGGAAAGTATTAGGATTAATAGAGAAATAATTAAGGGCCATAGCACTTACTCTTGATTCTCCTTCCAAAAAGCTGGTTCTTTCCCATTTTTCCTCATCTTAATAAACAGCACCACCACCATAATTCATCTTTAATTTCTCTCTTCCCCATAATTATCTTTTCCAAATTATCCATAAACCTATTGCTTCCCTACCTCTGAAATATATTCTGTCTGTGTCCTAGTCCATGTTACTTGTTTATTTCCTGAACCACTAAAAATGTCTTCTGACTGAGTTCTCTGCTTTTACTTGTGTCCTCCTATAATCCAGTTTCTTCATAGTTGCAAGAGTGATTTTCTCTAAAGTATATAATGTATTTCACCCTCCTTTCTTAAAGCTCCAGTGGCTCTCCCTTTCATCATGTTCTAAAGGTTCTACATGATCTGGCCCATCTCTGATCTCATCTCATTTTACCCTCCCTTTCACATACACACTTTTGCTAGAATGACTTTTTAAAAAAATATTCCTTGAATATTCTAAGCTCTTCCTCCCTTGGGTTTTTTACTCTTGCTATTTTCTCTATCTAATTTGCCCATGCTTTATCTCCAAATGACTAGCTCCTTCTAATCCTTCACATCACAGCTGAAGATAACTTCCTCAGAAATATTTTTTCTGACACTCCAGTCTAAAATACCTTAACCATTAAGTCAGTTTTTATTTTATGATCCTGATATTTCATAACAGTACTTATTGCTACCTGAAATTATTTTACCATTAATATTATTAATAGTATTGACTCATGTATATTTTCTCCTCCACTAGAATTTAAGCTCTCTGGAAACGGTATCAGTTTCTGTCTTGTTCTTCATGGTATCCTGAACAATGCTTGGCAAAAAGCAGACACTCAGCTAATACTTATTGAATAGATGGATAAAGTTTTCTCCACCTGTACTATTATTCTCTTTCATAGCATTTCATTTATATAAAAAAGAAAAAGGATGCAAATTCATTTATTCAGGTTTTTTTTATTAGGTACAAGAGATATTTGGCCATGGGTGTAGGTAACACTACTGCTATAGTCATTGTATTAAGTACTTGATTTGAAGGAGGGGAATTAAGGTCTATTTCCTCAATTCATTGGCTTCCAACTTGCAAATAATTTCTTAAATATTTTAAATAACTAAAAATTTTGAAGGGTAAAGAAAGAACTGAATTGAATACTCTGTGTACTGTAATTTCCTGGCTGCTAAAACAAATACCAGACAGTGGGTTAGTTTAAACAATGGAAATTTATTGGCTCAAGGTTTTGAGGCTAGGAGAAGTCCAAAACTGAGGCATCAGCAAGGTGATATTTTCCAGCCAAAGACTGCAGGTTATGGTGCTGGCTGCCACTGAGGCTTGGTTCTTGGCTTTCCTGTAACATGGCAATGCACGTGGTGGCATCCTCTTTCTCTTCTGGGTTCATTTACTTCCAGCTTCTGGAAGCTTCCATCTCTCTTTCTGGTTTTCATTCTCTTTATAAATGTAAGAGATCTCTTTCTTCCTCTGTTTCTCTGTAGACTGGATACTTCAGAGGTTACAGCCTATTCAAGAAGTCTAACTTTCCCATGCAAGTTTCCAAGTTTTTGATTAACAGCTCCCCCATCATATTTTAACTGATTTGGATTTTACTTGATCCTTTTGCAAAATAAGGTATGGAATTTTATTGTTGAATTGGTATTGACTTAGCTCCTTCTTGTGCTTTTTTTTTTTTTTTTTTTACCATCTACTGACTTAAGCTGCTTTCCTTTGTTTCTGCTTAACCCAAAAGTGGGAAACGGAGGCAGTAGGCTACCAGGTTACATTAAATAATATTTTCTTCCTTTATGTGAAAACTGAACTGATCCCTGTCTCTTACATTTGCCCCTCTTTCTTTTAAACTTTTTTTAGTTTTCACATTTCTGTTTTTCAAAAATTTTCTAAGAGCTATCTTGCACTCTTCATCATAGGGATCTCCTTCTTTAAGGGAGTACAGATGTTTTGTCTATACTGTATAGGCATTTGCTTGATTAGGGTGGTTTCAATAAGTCTTTGAACTAGCCCTTGGGCACATGGAATGATACAACATCTGACTGTGGTAAGCACCCCAGCTGAGATTATAAGGGAAGTTAAGATGGACAGTGCAACCCCTTTCCATTTTCCAAATTAAACTCAAGCAATTTTGTGAATGAATTGCTAATGGCAGAATTTTCTGCTAATTCCTCAGATAGGGCTGTTAGGTCTTGTAAGGCTTTAGTAATAGTTTCATCATGGGCAGTGTTATTGGGGATGAATATAGAACAACTACCTCCAATCATAACACAGACACCCTCTTTCTCAGATAGCATCGTAACTAAGGCCATTCTATTTTCTCATGCCATTCTGCTAGTAGCATCTAATTGTCCTGCAATTCTTTTAATTTCATCTCTGGTGTAATTAATAAATCTCTGTTGATTATAATAAATGTAATTAATCTAATCTACATTTTTATGAATGGTGACCTACCTGAACAAGAATGACTTAAACCCAGCTGCTACCTGATTTCTAGCATTAAATTCATCTGGGACTCCTCAGGGAACTCCTATATTGTCTAGACAGATCTGCTCGTCAGATCTATCTTCTTTTCTCTCTCCCTTTCTGGGATGTTATCTTCACTTTTTTTCAAATGCCAAGATGAATGGGATAGCCAGATGGATCAGAGCACAGATTTTGCCCCACCTCTCAGGCAGTATTGGTTGGAGAACACCCTTTCCACAGTACCACCACAGATCTGCTCAAGGTATGACTAAACTGGAGATATTGTCAGTACTATCATTGCTCACATTCCACACTTGTGTACATGAGGCCATGGATCCAAGATCCTGGAATCCTTCCCCCTGTCTAGAGAGACAAGCAGCGTGACTCCCTGGGCCCAGATGAATGTGGGTATGGCCTTGATTTTTCCATTTTTGACCAGTGGGAAGAAAGAGGCCAATGTACTACAATTTTCACCAGGAGTAGCATTCGGGAAGAGGAATACCACACACTTAAACATTCTTTCATGCTTTTCCATACCTAGCAGAAAGGGTATAATATGAGCTGTGAGTTGGCTTGTTGCACAAGTATAACAGTTGCTTTTGTTGAGACTTTGGGTTGTATATTTGATCCATTGTACCCAGGCATTTGTGTTCCCATATCCTGTCTCTATTTTTATGATTTGCTCTAAACCTTCTGCTTTAAGTATCCTGATTACTTTGGGATCATTTTGAATTGGGGAACTGGCTTTTGGTTGGTTTCCCTGTGACATTTCTGAAGGGTTAGCTATAGAGGGCAGTGTTGATGTCATATCTATAGGGGGACGAAGGACTGGAATATGGAATCTCCCCAGAGGGTCTTTACTTGTAACATCTGTTCCCATTCCATATACTCTGTTGACTACTTGGCCCCTGGTGCTGCTCCCAGTTTCTAAGTTGTCTTCCTTCTTAATAGTTATTACTTGGATTCCACTGAAGACTTTTGCAGTCTAGTGGGATATTACTTTTATAAAGGTTATCTTACCCTTTAACAGCCTTGAAATTGGTGAGACCCAATCCATATTAATGGTCCATACCTTATACTGGGTAGTTCACCATACATCATCCTAGGAGGGGCAACGTAGGGCTTGACTGTAGCTATTCCTCACTGGCTCTGGGCATAGGTATTTATTTTCCCCACTCAGCCATCACTGGTGCTCTAAATTCCCACAGTCCATTACTTGGCAGGTGTCAGACTGTATGGTCTGGGACTCTAGACTTCTAGCTACGTTTTTAATTTGATGGGCTAATTCCTTCTCGGGTTTGAAACATCATGGCCAGTAAGATTATTTTCACCTGTAACTTAAGATCTGAATTCCTCCTTTGGTATTCCCATAGGACTCGGGCCATTGTTGACTAGGATGATACACAGTTCAACCTCACCCCCCCCCCCCCAGTTATTTTCATTTCAGTGTGATCTTTAAGGGATCTGGGGCTGAAATTATTTTCCAAGACTCAGACAAAGTTGCTGGATACTTATCATCAGGTTCAGGTATTGGTCCGTTATCCAAGTGTAGTGAGTCCAGTCTTTTACTGCTGTTGGGACCACGGTTTCAGTTGTCAGCACGACTTGATAAAGCCCTTCCCAGGTTGGTTGGAGTTTGGACTCTTTCCAAGATTGATTAGAACCTAATTGCCAGGTCATTGTTGGTGGACCACAAATTCAAGAGGTGGGGTCTGAGCCAGCAAATACCAATGTCTGAGGGATGACAAAGTAGAAGACAAGGCTAGTATATAATTTCAAAGAAAGAGATCCTTCAACTCAAAGGAGGGGAGTTTTCCAGGCTTCCCCGGGAAGGGCAGACCATAAAGCATTTTGTAAGGAGAAATTCCCAGTTCTCTCCTAGGGGCAGTCCAGATTCTTGACAGAGCTATAGGTAAACATTTAACCCGTGATAATTTAGTTTCTAAGACTACCTTAGAGAGATTATTTTTTAAAAGTTTGGTTCATTCTTTTTTACCTTTCTTGAGGATGGTTGGTGCCAGGGTGTATGGAAGTTCTATGTGACACCTTGAACCTCATAATATTTTGCAACACTCTGGATGTAAAGTGACAACTATTGTCAGTCTATATTTTTTACTAATCTATATTTGGGAATGATTTAAGGATAATTTTTGAAGTCCCTGATGCTGTAGCTGAAGCAAGAGGGTATGCTTCTACCCACTCTGTCAGGTGATCCACAATAACTAGAACATAATACTTTAGCTGACCTACAGGGGGCATTTCAGTATAATCAACCTGAATGCTCTGGAATGGTCTAAGGCTGGACTCCCTCTCTCCTGCACTTGCTTTCTTAAAACTTTCTTATTAACTCTCTGACAGATTATGCACCATTTCCTTATTTATTTGGCTATAGTACAAAAGCCCACACACCCAAAATACGTGAGGACCAGGTTACACAGGGCCTGTACTCTCCAATGACTTCCTTGGTGCAAAACCACTAGTACTTCCTTCATTATTTGTTTATTCAACATCTGCTGGCCATGTGGGAGAAGCCCCTTCCCTTGGCTATCTAAGGTCACCCTCAATTGTTCTAGTTCTTTTACTTCCTTTTCAGAGAATACAGAGATTTCAATTTCTTTGGGGATGGAGGGTATCAGGATCATCAGCTCCAGAGGGAAACAGAGGCCTTCTCATCAGCCAATCTGTTGTCTTTTGCTTCCATAGTGTGACATTTCTGATGCCCATTTATATGTAGCATGGATATTTCTCTTGGTAAGAGCAGGCTGGCTAACACTTGTTTTACCAGTTCCACATGGACTAATTCCTTCCCTCTGCTATTGATCAGTCCGCTTTCTTCCCAAATTTTTCCAAAGATGTTTATCATGCCAAAGGCATATTTAGAATCTGTGTAGACTGTACCATCTTTTTCCTCTAATAATTTAAGGGCTTGATTTAATGCATATAGCTCACAAGTCTGAGCCAACCAATCATTGGGCAGTCGGCCAGCTTCTTTCACCTCACCAGTTAGCCCATCAGCAACAACATAGACATTGTGCCTTTTTCCTTCCAGGATGCTAGAAGACCCATCTATGAATAACTTTCCCCCTAAATGTAAGGGAAGCCCCCCTAGGTCGGGCTGGACTCGGATTTGGTATTCAATTAAGTCTAAACAATCATGTTCAGGGGTTTCTACCTGAATGTACCCTTTCCAAAGGAATGAGGCTGGGTTCAGACTATGATTAACTGTCAGTATTAAATTGTCTTTTTCCATTAGACTCGCCTCATATTTCAGAATTTGGGAATCTATTAACCACCTTCCTGGTTTTTGAGACAAAATAGTTCTGACTTGATGAGGGATGCTAACAACTAAGGCCCTCCAAAGGTAAGTTTCCTGCTTTCTTCTACTAAGAGAGCAGTTGCTGCCATGGCCTGAACACACCTGGCTATCCCCTGGAGACAGGGTCCAGGATTCTAGAAAGGAAGGCCACAGACTTCTTTTGACTTCCCCAGATCTGGGTTAGGACTTCCAAGGCTGTCCCTTTATCTACTGTAACAAACAGATGGAAAGGTTTTTGGAGGGAGGGGAGGACTAGAACAGGACCTGGCAGCAATGCCTGTTTGAGCCTTTCTAAGGCCTTTACTTACCCCTCCTTCTACTCTAGTTTGTCAGGATCTTCCTCCAACAGTTTTTGGTATAACCCCTTGATTCGGGATGCATAAGAATTTATCCATAATCTACAATAGCCCACCAATCCCAAAAATCTTCTTAGTTCTCTTTTTGCCTGGGGAAAAGGTAATTCAGTAATGGCCTGAACTCTATCTGGATTTATCTTCCTCCTTCCCTCACTAATGAGATGACTCAGGTATTTGCCTTCCTTTTCTACAAATTGTAGTTTACCATTTTGACACTCTTAACTCTTGATCTCCCAGGAAATTCAATAAGCTCTTTATAGTTTGGGCTACCATCTGCTTTTCTTCAGCTGATATTAGCAGATCATCTACATATTGTAGAAGGAAAATCTCAGATGGGACTGCAAATTCCTCCAATACTTTTTCCAGTTTCTGCCCAAAGAGGTTGGGGGATTCCGTGAAGCTTTGGGTTAAAACTGTCCACCTATATTGCTCTTTTCTTCTATAGAGGGATCCTCCCACTCAAAGACAAACAAGTCCTTGCTCTCTGGATTAAAGGTATAGACGCAAAAAACATCCTTTAGATCTATTACACTAAAGCGTTTATGATGGTGGGGATCTTATTAAGGATAGTGTACGGGTTTAGAACTACTGGGTGTCAAATTTGAACAAATTGATTAATGGCGCTTAGATCTTGTATCATCTTCCAACTACCATCTGATTTCTGAATGGGAAATATAGAAGAATTGAAGGGGGCATGCAGGGCTCCAAGAGTCCATCCTGAAGGAGGCCTTCTATGATGGGTTGAAGTCTCTGCCTCCCATTAAGGGGAATGAGATATTATCTTTGACAAATAACTTCCCCTCACTTCTTCAATTTGATTTTAATAGGGAGTACTTGCAATCCCCTTCTATTCCCTTTCTTTCACCCATGCTTCTCTGATATCTTTTTCATCTTCAGTGAGCATGTCTAAGACTAATTCTATCTGCCCATCCCTTACTTCCAAATCCTGATCTATGAATACTATTAAGTTCCTTCCCAACAAATTACTCCCAGCTTCTGGGATGTACAAAAACAGGCTTACAATCTGAATGTCCTCCCAACAAATATTAGTGGGAGAATGAATAGGGACATAAAATCCTTCTCCTTTTACCCCTGAGACTGTAAGGAACTGCCAGAGAGTTTGGTCCCTTTGGGGAGATGAGCCACAGAAGATTGGGCTGCCCCAGTGTCCACTAAAAATGTAATTTCTTCTCTGTATGGGCCCACATTTAGATTTACGAAAGGCTCCCAGTGGATTTTTTAATTAAGGAGCTTCAGACTCCACTAATTCTCAAACTTCATAAGAGGGATTACCCAACTCTCTTTCTTTAAACTTGGGCATTCCTTTTTTAAATGACCAGGCCTCGCACAGTGATAGCACCTGGCAGAGCTGTGCATTCTCCTTATCCCCTATCTAAATAAGCCCATTTTGCATTTTTATCTCACCTCTGTTTATTCCCTCCCTGATTCATCTCCAATCTTTTCTTAACCATTTGGTTGACTGTGCTTATCATAAGCTTTGCTTTCTGTTTCTGCTTTTCCTCCTCTCTCTTACAAACACTTTCTGGGATTCTCTCAATAACTCTTCCAATGGCTTATTTATCCATTTATCCTCCTAGTTCCTGAATCTTCTTCTGAATATCAGGCCAAGAACCCTTCAAATAGCTGATTTTTAACATTCCCTTAGCCACAGGATCATCAAGGTCCATCCCTGAATATTTTCTCACTGAGTCCCTCAATCATTGCAGGTAAGCAGAGGATGTCTCATCTTTCTCTTGGGCTACTACAAAGGCCTTATTCAAGTTTTGAGATTTAAGTACAGCAATTTGATCCCTTGTATAGTGAGGTCTCTAAGATCCTTCATCTGTGCTTTGTACCCTAGGTTATTGTCTCAATTAGGGTCTGTGTTTGGAAACTTCTCTTTTCCTGCCATTACTCCATGTCTGGTTGGATGCTGCCTTTCCCAATCCTTCATAGCTGCCCTCCACACCACTCCTCTTTCTTCTCCCATAAAGGGAATATTCAATATGGACATAAATTTGGGCCAGATATATAAACCAGGACCTAGGAATTGATCTACTTGTTCAGCCAGCCCTGCTGGATCTTCCATTAGTGATTTCATCTCCTTTTTGAAGCTCCTTACTTCAGTACTCATCAGTGGGGCATTCACATAGCCAATCTCTCCTGGCCCCATTGGTACTTCTCTCAGTGGATACAAAGGCTCAATGGAGTTTTTAATTAAAAAAAAAATTATATTCTGTCCTCATAGCACTTGCATTCTTTTTTTTCTCTCCCCTTCTCCCACCCCCCTAGTTGTTTGCTGTGTCCATTCACTGTGTGTTCTTCTGTGTCTGTCTATATTCTTGTCAGCAGCACCTGGAATCCATCTCTTTTTGTTGCACCATCTTGCTACATCAGCTCTCCATGCGCGCAGTGCCATTTCTGGGCAGGCTGCACATTTTTTCACACTGGGCAGCTCTCCTTATGGGGTGCACTACATGTGCATGGGATTCCCCTACTCAGGGGACACCCCTGTGTGGCACAGTACTCCTTGCATGTATCAGCACTGCATATGGGCCAGCTCCACATGGGTCAGGAGGCCCTGGGTTTGAACCTTGGTCCTCCCATGTGGTAGGTGGATGCCTTATCCTTTGGGCCAAATCCACTCCCCTGCATTCTTTTTAAAAATTTATTTATCCCCCCTTGCTGCTTGCTTGCTGTCTGCTCTCTGTCCATCCACTGCGTGTTCTTCTGTGTCTGCTTGTCTCCCTTTGTTGTGCCATCTTCCTGTGCCAGCTATTCATGGGCATGGGGCATCAGCTCTCCATGGGTGTGGGCACTGGCATGGGCCATCAGCTCTCTGTGGACATGGGCCATCAACTCTCCACAGGAGTGGGCCAGCTTGCCTTTACAAGGAGGCCCTGGGAAGTGAACCCAGGGCCTCCTATATGGTAGGTGGGAGCCCAATCAGTTGAGCCACATCTTCCCCTCATTGGAGTTTTGCTCTTTCACCCTCTTCTCCTCAGGTGCTCTGTGTAATGGAAAAAAATTTATATCTTTCTTTTACTGTTCCAATTTTTTCCTCAGCTGTTGGTGGGTTGTAACCAGTGGCACTGTTGGCCCCATTTGATTCTCCAGTTCCCCAGGGTTTAGAATGGGTTCTACTGGGCCCTCCAAGTCTAATGGCCCTTCTCCCATCAAGGGAGGGGGAATGTAAGAAGGAAGGAGATTCGATAGGGGGTCCCAGGCTTTAGTTTCTGCAGTTTTTGTTTCTGCAGCCTTAGTTTCTGCAAACTTAGTCTCGGGTTCTAGATTTTCAGCTTTCATAGCATGGAGAGTGGCCCCCTTTCCCTTTAACCAGCACATGGCATAATCAGACTTCTTTGGAGAAGGGGGTTTTCCCATTAACATATAGCACAAGATCGGCACAAAGCCAATCCTCATCTGCCCCGTGATTTGGCCAGATACAACAGCAGTCTTTAATAATTTTCTTCTTAACCCCTGGTCCAATCACTATCATTCCAGTGCCTTAACATCCTCCCTAATGGACTATATGGAGGGATATCTCTGGAGGATCCTACAGATTCTCCTTCCCCTTTTTCCCAGTTGACTGACTGCCTCTATTTTCCATTCTGAATCTTGTCTGGGTCTCTTTCTCTCAAATCTTTCACTTCATCCATCTCCTGCTCTTTCCCTTGTGGGAGAAGGGAAATGTGAATTGGGACTCCACACTCACTTTGTGCGGTGTGTAACGCATTTCATGCACACACACTCAACCTCAGACTCATAAGAATTCCTGACCACCAAAGTAATATTTAATATCCCTTATTCTTACCCTGGTCCATTAATGCAGTCACCTGGTTAGCAATAGGCAGATTTTCCTTTTCCTTTTTCTCATCCACAATCAGCAGATATAAGCACCTGTTCTTGGGTCTCTCAGCTGCCAGAGGTGAGGCCCCCACTGGTGGAGTCCAAGACTGCTTAAACAGTAGAGTGGGAATCCCCATCATCCACCCCCGGGATCCGCTCTCTGAAGCTTCAGAATCTTGGGTGAGTCCCCAAAGTTGTAAGAAAGAAATCTCTTTCTGGGAGAAAATGAGGCTCACCCGATGGTGGAGAAGAAAAGAATTTATTCTTAATCTTGCAAGAAGGGGCACACAACCTGAAAACATGGCTGGTGCCCCAAACAAAAATGACAGAATTTATATCCCTAAACCTAGCACGCAAGCCCTTCCTCTGTTTCTCCATAGATTGGATACTTCAGAGGTTACAGTCTATCTGAGAAGTTTCACTTTCCCGCACAACTTTCTCAGTTTTTTATTAACAACTTCCCCCATCACATTCCAACCATTTTGGTTTTCACCTGCTCCTTTTGCCAATAAGGAATGGAATTTAGTGCTGAATTGGTATTGACTTAGCTCTTTCTTGGCATCTTTTTTACCAGCTATAGGACTAGCTTAAGCTGGTTTCCTTTGTTCCTGATTAACCTGGGAGTGGGAGACTGAGGCAGTAGGTTGCCAGATTACATTAAATAATATTTTCTTCCTTTATGTGAAAACTAAACTGATCCCTGTCTCTTACATAAAGGACTCCAGTAATCCAGATTAAAGCACAATCTAATTCTGTTGGGCCACATTTTAACTAAAGTAACATCTTAAAGAGATCTTGTTTATAATGGGTTCATCTTCACCAGAATGCAGATAAAGATCAAGAACATGTCCAAACTGGGATACACTTTTTAATCCCCAACATGTATGAAATTGAAACTCTACCAATGTTTGCAAATAGATGGTAAAGGCAATATTTTAACTATGAGTTCATTTGGCTCTGATTGTTATTCTTCTTCAATTAGTGAAAGATGTCAAAACAAGATCTAATCCTAATTACATAATACATGGAAAAGGACTGTTTACATATATTTATAATGCCAGATGTTTAAAAAGGATAATATTCCCTCAATAAGAAAAGCATTAAGTTCTAAAAGGCCATTTAGATTGTTTTCCTGGGAGATTTTACGAATGTTTTTCACCTGTTGAGATAACATTATTATTAATAATCCTTTTCAGTTTATGAATTTAGTTTGTGTTCTATGTATTTATACATAGCTAATATTTACTTTGTAAAATGTGATCCTTACAGGAATATAAATAGTTGCTGTGAAGAACACTGACTGCTTCAAAGCAAAATGAAGTTCTTTCTACTATTTTTGGCCATTGGGTTTTGCAGGGCTCAGTATGACCCAAATACCAAACCTGGACGGACATCCATTGTCCATCTGTTTGAGTGGCGATGGGTTGATATTGCTCTTGAATGCGAGCGATATTTAGCTCCCAATGGATTTGGAGGGGTTCAGGTAGGTATTTTTCATAGTATAAATTACAAAGTTCCTGCACATATGCTACATGGTATTTTGATCTGTATCTGTGAATTTGGGACATTTTATTTAACACAGAAGTAATCTAAGTAAAGCAGTTTTCTGAAGAAATCCAGTATTCTGGGAAAATTTATATTTTGTTTTTGATGTAATTTTTCTTCAGCAGTGCATTTCCAATGTGTATTCATATTTTCAAATAGTTGTAAGGAAATGTAACTGCTTATGGAATAATTCAAAAACAAAGATTAGTTTTTAGATCATTTGATGGTATAAAGTAATTCATAATTTAATACTTATTAAGATTGTTTTATTTGTAGATCTCTCCACCCAATGAAAACGTTATAATTCATAATCCTTCAAGACCTTGGTGGGAAAGATATCAGCCAGTTAGCTACAGGTTATGCACAAGATCTGGAAATGAAGATGAATTCATAAACATGGTGACCAGATGTAACAATGTTGGTGTAAGTGAATTAAAGTTTCCTTGAAAAGTATTATATAAGAAAATAATTTCTCTTGCCTCTTGAGAACATTCTGTATTTTTAACTTTTTTCTTTCATTTCATATTTGGCTATAACTCAAAATTTACTGTTGATGCATATCAACTTCTGTAAATCATTTTTGTATGTGCTACTAAAGAAGATGTAAGTCAAAATTTAAAGATGAATTTACTTATAAAGTAAAATATCAACTTTTAACTATACACATTTTCTGGGAATACTTCTGGGTAGAAATTGAACATTCCGGTTACAATATTTGCTTTCACTTTTATTTGAGTTGTGTCTTCACCCATAATTCCTTGCTTTTCTTCCCTATTGATTTCTTGATGATAAGTGGTTATTTTCTCTTTGATAAGGCACATAATGAATTATTAATATCAACTTTCCTCTCTCAGAAGCTAAATAGATAGTAAAGGTTTCTTTTCTTAAGGTTTCCATTAGAAAAGTAATTCTACCACTGAAATTTCAGAAAACAACAGTCTCTCTTGTCTCAACTGATTCTTCCCTCCCGGGAATAGGCCTTTTGCGTCTCTTCATATTTATGAACAGTATCTGGCGCTATCAATTTGATCATATATGTATATATTTACCAGAGTGGTTAGAATGCATGTAGGTCATTAGCTGACATTGATTTCCATTCATACTTGATCTTTGATTTGCTAGGAAGGTAAGTAACAAAATAAAGAAATGTTTTGGAATTTTGTTAACATGCTATAAACTTCAGGCAATAATACTTTATATTTCTACCTTTCTACCTACCAAACTGAAATAGAAACTTTGCTTTTTAGGTCCGTATTTATGTGGATGCTGTGATTAATCATATGTGTGGAAATGGTGTGGGAGCAGGAACAAGCAGTACTTGTGGAAGTTACTTCAACCCAGGAAATAGAGATTTTCCAGCAGTCCCATTCTCTGGTTGGGATTTTAATGATGGTAAATGTAGAACTGGAAGTGGAGACATTGAAAACTATAATGATGCCCCTCAGGTAATTAAAAAAAAATAGTGAAATGAATCCATAATTTCTATTTAATTATCTACATACAGATATATAGCTTTTTGAACTCAATTTTAATACTAGTTTAAATTTCCTAAGAACATAGAAATATTCCTGATATGATCAATTAAAAATAAGAAATTAAAATTAATATTTTAAAAAACTTTCCCAATCAATTTAAAATTTCATCCACTTTATTTCTTCTTTTTTATACCAGGCAATATTTCAAAGCTATGTCCATAATAGAATGTCAATCTTCCCAGTGCTCAATGCAAAGAAGACATTCTAGAATTATTTACTGATGAATGAATAAAAGAATGAATCAATAATCAAATGGATTTTCAGAGGAAAGATGCTTTATGTATCAATCATAAAATTGTTACCTCAATAGGTCCGAGATTGTCGTCTGGTTGGTCTTCTTGATCTTGCACTGGAGAAAGATTATGTGCGTTCCAAGATTGCTGAATATATGAACCATCTCATTGACATTGGTGTGGCAGGGTTCAGAATTGATGCTTCCAAACACATGTGGCCTGGAGACATGAAGGCAGTTCTGGATAAACTTCATAATCTAAACACAAGGTGGTTCCCTGGAGGAAGTAAACCTTTCATTTACCAAGAGGTACATCAATATATATAGATGCATATAAAATAATGTCATTTCATTTATTGGAAAATATATTTCCGATTTATTTAAATATGTATTTTCTGTAGGTTAATGACTGAGTCTTTTTTTTTAATTTCTTTTTTGTGCTTTTCTATTCATAGATAACAAATCTAACTCTTTATCATGATAGGTTCTGTGGTCGTGAAGAGAATTTATTTAGGTAGGCTGCAAACTTTGTGCCATTTATCATTTCCTTGAAGACCATTATGGAAGACAGAGAATAATATAGTTGTTGTTTGGAGTCATTCTATATGAGTTTAAATCTTAGCTATACCAATATTAGCATGTTTAGTTATAGGCAAACTGATAAAACCCTTTGTGTAACAATTTTTTCATGTGAAGAAAGGCGCAAATGATAATGATTATGCCTTAATTTTCTTTGGTGAATTGAATGAGTTAATATTTATGAATTACTTAGAACTATTGTTGGGATTTATAAATATCAGCAATTGTTATTAGCATCTATATACAAGACTAAATTAGGTCATTATTTTCACAGCAAAACAGGTCACCTTATTATATTTTCTTTATTACATAGCATACAATTTAGTGAAAAAAATGAAAAGAACTTTGATATTAGAAAAATTACTTTGGGCATGTCAAATAATATAAATAGTTCAAGCTATTTTCTATATAATATTAATTTGTTGGTTGAAATACTTTGAAGTTCTTATGTAAAATAATATTTTCCCTATATTTATATTAGGTAATTGATCTGGGCGGTGAGGCAATTAAAAGCAGTGAGTACTTTGGAAATGGTCGTGTTACAGAATTCAAGTATGGCGCAAAACTAGGCACAGTTCTCCGCAGGTGGAATGGAGAGAAGATGTCTTACTTAAAGTACATAAAATGTTATTTGTCCCTTGAATTATTTCACAGATGTATTAGTCATCTTGTCCAAATGTTATCCTTATAATGTTCTTTTTGTTTAGACAACTGTTAATGATTCATTACTAATAAGAAGTTTTACAGTTCCCCAAACCCCAATTGATCATTTACAATATATAATGCCACTCACAAGGAACTACATCTAGAAAACCCAAAACATAACCTAGAGATTTTAGTATATTTATGATATGATTGTAGTAGATTTAACTAATACTTGTTTATAAAGTATTAGGGACTGGCTATTATTAATATGATCCTACCATTTATACAGTATCTACAATGTGACCTACTGTAGAATTTACACATATCAATTAGTTAATTTGAAATATTAAAATATTAGTATTTATAGCAATACATTATTGAAGGCTTATTTTAACCCAGTCATTCTGTAAAATGTGGCCCAGATGTTGACACCTCTGAAGTCCATCTAAATTACAATATACTAGAATCTTTAAAAGGGCCTCTTTATAACAAAATCTTCTACCTATAATATGAATGGAATATAATAAATCCACACATATATGCATAAAGAGAAATGTATTTGTAGATAATCATATGTATGTATCTTTAGAGTTTATACGAACTACAATTCTACAGAATCACCAATTGATTAGAGAGGGAATTTAATGTGAGGATGCTACTCAGAAAATGATACACATTAAGATTACTCTAAAGCCACAGCAAAAGTAATATATGTATTTGTGTTTACGTGTGTGTGTGTTTCTTTTTTGTAATAGGAACTGGGGAGAAGGCTGGGGTTTCATGCCTTCTGATAGAGCACTTGTCTTTGTGGATAACCATGACAATCAGCGAGGACATGGAGCTGGAGGAGCATCTATTCTTACCTTCTGGGACTCTAGGTAGGAAACAGAGTTCCACATATTTTTATCTACTTTTCAGTGGTAGTAAAAATAGTCTGTCTTATACAATAAAATCATTTTGTATCTTTCAGACTGTATAAAATGGGAGTTGGATTTATGCTTGCTCATCCTTATGGATTTACACGAATAATGTCAAGCTTCCGTTGGCCAAGATATTTTGAGAATGGAAGAGTAAGTTTTGGAGTAGTCTAAAGTATCTTCTTCTCAAGAAAGGGAAGGATTTATTTTTAGATTTCTCATGATCCTATTTCATTCACTATTCATCAAATACTTAAGTGATGTATAGTTCTGATTTTACTAATGCAGAGTATATTAAATAATTAAAAGTTAGGTTCTCTGCAATCAAAGAATATGCAAGCTATTTCAGAAGTATGGCAAGTATATTTCTCATACTTTCTCCCAAATAAAGACTTAAAAATAAGAATAAGAAAAATATGTACTTCTCATAAGTACCTACCTCATCTGGTTGATATAAGGACTGCACAAGTTAATAGTTCTAAAGAACTTAAAACAATGTTTGCCCATAATAAGAGCAATATAAATATTTGTTAAAGACTTTTCAAAAAAGTTCTATGGAATACAAAGCCAAGAAATGATCCAGGTGACTTTAGGCTGAGGTTAAATAAGGAAAGTTTCTTACATGAATAAAGAAATTATATTAAAGAAGAAAAATTTATAGACTATTCCAGGAAAGGTAAAAAAATATGTGTGGCATGATAAGGACATTAACCTGGCCAGAAATTTTAAAAAGGATTTGAGAAATAAAATTATGATGATATTTAGAATGTTAGTGAAAGGTTTTCTTTTTAAACAGAAGATTTCATTGTAAAGCAACATCATGCCTAAAGCAGAAAATCCTCCTCACTACAAACCAGACAGTGATTTATCTAGTATCTTCTGCATTACTTTTAATTTTTGAAGCCCTCTACTTGTGCAGCAAATCATCCTATTGTTAGATAGTTGCAATATTTAGAAGGTGTCCCTTTATATAGAACCAACTTCTTATAATTTTCACTAATTGGTCTTATTTCTGATCTCAGGAATCACAGACTTTGTCTACTTCCCCTTTTACCCATAACATTCTTTCAAGTATTTGACATAATTCACCTTTCCAAGATCTCTCTGTGCTAAGAAAGCTCATATTTTTGTCCACTATACACTATGATTTTAGAACATTAATGACCCTCCAAGACATACTTTGTTTTTCATTTCCTATGATTATCTTAAAAAGAGCCAGTCAAAATATCACAATATTAAAATTTGACCTACTTAATAATGAGCATTGTAATATATTGATTAGTACATTAATTCAAAAGGAGGAATAAGATAAATGAATATTTAGCAATTATTATATTTAAGGCACTTTCACATATATTACATTATTTAATTTTCTACAGCAACTAAACAATATCTGCATTTTACACATGAGGAAACTGAGGACCAAGGAAGTTAAGCTTATTGACTAAGTTTCTTTAGCTAGTAGTAACAGAATTTGTGTTTTATCCTGATAGTTCTAACATTAAAGCCCTTGCCTTTTCAATGATATTTCACTGCCTGTAGTAATATAAAGAAGCCACGGCAGTTACTTGGAAAGAAAACAGAGTAAAATAAGTCTTACCCTTGTTTGATATACAACACTAGGGACTGAAAGACTGGGGAGAAGATGATGAGGATTTGGTAAAAGCCTGGAAAAACACTGGAGTAAATTCGAAGTAAAGACACTGCAGAGTCAAAGCAGCAGGACAGATTGGGTTTGATGCACTGTAGAAGGAAGAGGCAAATTCATGTAATGTTTAAAATCTGAACTTTTTTTTCTACTAATAAGGATGTGAATGACTGGATCGGACCACCAAATGTTAATGGAGCAATTAAAGAAGTTACAATTAATCCAGACACTACTTGTGGTAATGACTGGGTCTGTGAACATCGATGGCGTCAAATAAGGTTGGAATGTTTATTTAGATATATCTCCTAATAACAAACTTTTCTTAATTTTTTATTTTAACCTATTGAAGACTTCATCAACATTCTTTGTGATATTTTATTTTTAGGAACATGGTTATTTTCCGTAATGTAGTTGATGGCCAGCCTTTTACAAACTGGTGGGATAATGGTAGTAACCAAGTGGCGTTTGGGCGGGGAAACAGAGGATTCATTGTCTTTAACAATGATGACTGGTAAGTAGAGATCAATTTAGAATAATGTTTTATACTAGTATTTTCTTGCTTTATTCTTTTCCTTGTTTTTATATCTGAAAAATTCTTTCAGTCAATGGATTAAAAAAATGTTCAGATCAGAAAAGGGCCAGAAGAAAAGTGATAATGACCATTACTCCTTTGGTCTTGTATTCATTGTGTCATTCTAAGTGGAGCTCTTTTGGTGTACCTTTGCATGTCGTGTGGGTATATAATGCACACATATGTTCACATACCCACACCTGGCTCCCACAAAATAGCACAAAGTAGTTAATATAAGTGTTGTGAAAACACTAAAAGGACTTATCGTGCAGTCCTAATTTTTTAAATGAAAAAAATAACACATCATTACTGAAATATATTTCTTCCAGTTCTCTTTCTCGACTGCTCTTATGTCTTGTTATTTGGTCTTCTTTCTTCACTTCTCTATGTCCCTGGTACTTAAAATAATTTTTAAACTAGCTGTATAAATAATATGTATCTTAGGGTCAATCATTTTCCTCAGGAGATTTTTTAGTTTAGTTTGAGACTTCTCATTATTAGCCTTTCATTTGTAATGCTTATATCCTTTGGCTCCAGTATATTGATTTCTTAATTGCTTGAACTGGAACTCAGAAGACCTTTATGCAGTTATTTGTTGAAATATTTCAGTCCAAGTCCAGTTTCCATTTATACTTAGCTCACTGTAGCCTAAATTATATTTTACTGAGGGAAAAAAGTCAACTATGTCTCTGTTTTACCAAAAGAGTCATATGTGGATGGGAGATTCAAAATAAATTTATGAGATAGCTTTATATTTCAAACCATGTACATATATATGATATGCTGGATTATTTTTACTTCCAGTAGTAATACATTTTAGCCACTTGAAAATTTATAATTTTGAAGAAATAATTACATTGAAATTTTTGAAGGAAATCAGTATTTTTAAGTTCAGATGAGGATAAATTTAAAATTTTTGTGGTTACAAAAGGTAGGAAATTTTCTACTGATATTCTTAAAACTTAATGTTATGGCTATATTTATTACTGACTAAGGAATTGCTAGGACTTCTGAAAGATTTTTTATGGTCCTGAGAAAGCTATTCACACATATGCCAGAGGTGTTTATGTTTGGATTTCCTTCTCAATGAGACTTTGCTTAGAATTCAAAGGCACAAAGTTAATTTGTTTTAGAATAGCCTGCACTCATGCTTTTATTTGTACTGAATTGAAGTTATGTCTTGTATTTTATTTTATAGGTCATTATCTTTAACTTTGCAAACTGGTCTTCCTGCTGGCACATACTGTGATGTCATTTCTGGAGATAAAATTGGTGACAATTGCACAGGAATTAAAATCTATGTTTCCGGAGATGGAAACGCTCATTTCTCTATTAGTAATTATGCTGAGGATCCATTTATTGCAATTCATGCTGACTCCAAATTATAAAATATGGATTAAATGCCTATATCCAGAAAAATAATGGTGTTTTCATTTTTTAGTATATATATAATTAATTTGCATAATTCATTACTTCTCTGGTAAAAGCTATAAGTAATCAAATTGAGAAATTCATTAAAAATTAACTATAATTCCACAATATAATAAATTATAACTAACGTTTTGCCATATTATAGAAGACCCACTTTAACCTATTTGTAAAAGGAGTTTCTAAGAACTAAAAAGCATCTTGATGAATATGTATATTGTCATTAACACTATTTGTCCAGCCATGTATTTCTTTTTTTAAAAATTTGTATTGAAATTTGTCATTCATACATGAACATCCATAAGCAATAAGTTTATAGTAAAAGTTGTGAACTTACAAAACAAACGTGTATCACCATAAAGGGCTCCCATACATTACCCCACCACCAACATATTGCATTGCTGTAAAACAATTTTTACAAACTATGAAAGCACATGGCCAAAATACAATTACTAACTATAACCAATATCTTACGTTTGGTGTATTTCTCTCCCATCCCACCCAGTTATTGACACCCTGTATTAGTATTTTATACTTGTTATAGTTCATGAGAGAATGTTCTCATATTTGTTTGACTAACCACAGTCTATCTCCCACCACAGGATTCATTGTGTTAATCAATCCCACGCTTTGTACAATCCATTTAAAGCATATACTCAGTAGCTCTCATATTCATCACAGAGTTGTGTTGTCATCACCTAATTCAATTTTAGAATGTTTTATCACTTCAAAAGGAAAAATCCTATACTCTTCATTACCACCCACTGTTGTCCCTTAGAATTGATATCTTCTTTGCCATTGCTGCAAAAATATTATGATATTACTGTTAACTATAATCTATGTTATATTAGTTCTGATTTTCCAAAATCACCACATTCTTAACATTTTGTAAATGAAGAATATTCTTATACTATTAAACACAATCTTCATCCACCACCAGAATCTCTATGTTATACAGTCCCTGCATTTTTTTCCTATCTTTCTTTCAATGTAAATATTACATCCACAGACTACTCCTTTGAGGCAAAATCACCTTTATAAATCAGGAGTGTTAGTTATACATACTTAGTATAATGTATTACCATCAAATCTATTCATTTCCACACATTTACAATAAAACTTATTAAAAATTCTACATACATTAAGCATCAGCTCCCATTCTCAAACCACATTCAAATTTGTAACCTGCCCGCTAAGGTTTACCTCCATGAGTTTATTCCTCATTTTAGTTCATCTTAGTGAAATCATATAATATTTGGCCTTTTGTGACTGACATTTCACTTAACACAAGGTCCTCAAGGTTCATCCACATTGTCATATGCATCCCAATTTCATTTATTCTCATGGATGAATAGTACTCCTTTGTATGCATGTACCACATTTTTTTATCCCCTCATTGATGTATGGACACTTGGATGTTTCCATATTTTATCAATTGTCAATAATGCCACTATAAACACCCATATGCAAATGTCAGTTCCTGTCCTTGCTTTCAGTTCTTTTGAATATATGTCTAGTAATGAGATTGTTGAGCCATATGGAAGTTCTATATTTTGTTTATTGAGGAACTGCCAAACTGTCTTCCACAAAGACTGCACCATTCTATACACCTACCAACAATGAAGAAGCATTCCCATCTCTCCACATTCTCTCCAGCACTAATAATTTTTTGTCTTTTTAAAAAAATACGGGCCAATCTATAATGTTCAAAATGTATCAGCGTATTTTTTATCTGCATTTTCTAATAGTTAATGATGTTGAACATTTTTTCATGTGTTTTGGCCATTTGTATTTTCTCTTTGGAGAAATGTCTATGTCTTTTCCTGTTTTTAAATTGTGTTGCTGGATTTTTTATTGTTCGGTTATATAATGTATTCATATAACATGGATATCAAACCCTTATTGGATATGTGGTTTCCAAATATTTTTTCCCATTGAATAGGCTGCCCTTTTACTTTATTTACAAAGTCTTTTGAAGAACAAAAATGTTTAATTTTGAGGAGGTCCCATTTGTCTATTTTTTCTTTTCATGTTTGTGCTTTGGGTGTAAGGTTTAAGAAGGCACCACCTACCAGAAAAGCTTGAAGATGTTTTCTTACATTTTCTTCTGGGATTTTTATGGTTGTAGCTCTTATATTTAGGTTTTTGATCCATTTTGAGTTAATTTTTGTGTAAGGTGTGAGATAGGGGTCTTCCTTTTTTTGGATATGGCTATTCAGTATTCCCACCACCATTTTTTGAATACACTGTTCTTGCCTAGTTGGGTGAGCTTGACAGCCTTGTTTAAAATCACTTTCCAATAAATTTGATTATCTATTTCTGGACTCTCAAGTCTATTCCATTGGTCAACATATCTATCTTTATGCCAGTACCATGCTGTTTTAAACCACAGTAGCTAAGTGATAGGCTTTAATGTTTTAATGTCAGGAAGCTAGAGTCCTCCATCTTCTTTTTTTTTTTTTTTTGCTATTCTGGACTTATTACCATTCTAAATAAATTTGATAATTTGCTTTTCCAATTCTGCAAAAAAGGCTTATGGAAGTTTTATTAGAATTGTGTTGAATCTGTTGATAGGTTTGGTTAAACTGAAATCTTAATGATATTTAGTTTTCCAACCCATGAACATGGGTGTCCTTCCATGTGTTTAGGTCTTTTTTGGTTTCTTTTAACAATGTTCGGTAGTTTTGAAAATACATGTCCTTTATATCCTTGGTTAAGATTATTCCTAAATATTTGATTCTTTTAGTCCCTATTGTAAATGGGATTTTTTCCTGACTTCTGCCTCAGGTTGCTCATTAACAGTGTATAGAAATGCTACTGATTTTTGTGTATTAATCTTGTATCTGGTCATTTTGCTGAACTCATCTACTAGTTCTAGTTGCTTTGTTGTGGATTTTTTGGGATTTTCTAGATATAGGATCATGTCATCACCAAATAGTGAAGATTTTACATCTTCCTTTCCATTTGGATGCCTTTTATCTATCTTTCTTGCCTAATTACTCTAGCAAGAACTTTTCCACCGAGTAAATGCTTGCTGTGGGTTTTTTGTATATGCACTTTATCTTGCTGAGAAGGTTTCCTTTTATTCCTATCATTTGGAAAATTTTCATCAAGAAAGGATGTTACATTTTTTCAAATGCCTTTTGTGTGTCAATAGAGAGGACCACGATTTTTCTTCTTCAATTTAGTTATATGATGTATCACATTGATTGATTTTCCTGGGTAGAACCACCCTTGGGTAGCTGGGATAAAATCCACTTGATCATGGTGTATAATTCATTTAATGTGCTGCTGGATTTGAATAGCAAGTATTTTGCTGAGGGTTTTTGCATCTATAGAAATTAGAGAAATTGGTCAATAATTTTCTTTCTTTGTGTTATCTTTGTCTGATTTTGGTATTAGAATGATTGATGTTGACTTCATAGAATGAATTTGTAGCATTCCCTCCTGTTCTATATTTTGGAGGAGTTTGAGCAAGATTGGTATAATTCTGCTTCAATGATCAGTAGAATTCACCTGTGAAACCATCTGTTCCTGGACTTTTTATATTTGGGAGACTTTTGATGACTATTTCAATCTTCTTACTTGTCATTGCTTTGTAGAAGTCTTCTATTTCTTCTAAGATCAGTGTAGGTTGTATGTGTGTTTCTAGAAATTTGTTCATTTTATCTACATTGTCTAGTTTCTTGGCATACAGCTGTCCATAATATCCTCTTATGATTTTTTATTTCTGGGGGGTCAGTAGTAATATCCCCCCTCCATTTTTTATTTTGTTTATTCATATCTTCTCTCTTTTCTTCCTTGTCAGTCTAGCTAAGGGATTGTTGATTTTCCTGATCTTTTCAAAGAAGAACATTTACTTTTTTTGATTCTATTGGATTTTTTTTTTGTTCTCAATTTCATTTATTCCTGCTCTGATCTTTGTTATTTCTTTCCTTTTGCTTACTTTGGGAACAGTTTGTTGTTCTTTTTCTAATTCCTATGAATTTTTAGTTAGGTCTTTGTTTTTACCTCTTCTTTTTTAAAGCAAGCATTAAAGGCTATATATCAGTCAGTTAAAGGGGTGCTGAAGCAAAATACCAGAAATTGGTTGATTTTATAAAGGGTATTTATTTGGAGTAGGAGCTTACAGTTTCCAGGCCATAAAGCATAAGTTACTTCCTTCACCAAATTCTATTCCCATGTGTTGGAGCAAGATGGTGCCTAACATCTTTGAGGGTTCAGGCTTCCTGGGTTCCTCTGAGCTCAGCTCCTCTATTTTCTCCACAAGGTCACCTGTAGACTCTGAGGCCCTCTAGACTTGCCTCTCTCCACAATGTCAGCTGTAGACTATCAGGTGAATAGTTCTGTCTCTCTCCCTGGATTTTCTCCCATGTCCAAAGAGACATCTTTATTCCTCTGTGTTCTTCTCCTGGCTCAGATCCTCTCTTTTCAGGGCTTGTTTCTCTTTCCTCTGCATGATGACTTTCTGGGGCTCCAGCTTAAGACTTCAGCATCAAAGTCCAACATCAAAACTCCAACATCAGAAGCCCTCAACTCTGCCCTTTGGCATGCCTTTTATCTGTGAGTCCCTGTTGTGGGAAAACAATAAGGAACATGGTTTGAAGTTGAAAAGTTTCCATAACACAGACAAAAAGTGCAGGCTTAGAAATGCCAGGCATTGACTAGATGGAACACCATCTGGTCAGCACAAAAAAATATTTGTATGAGGAGTCATTTGAACTTTGTATGACCTATACCTTATTATTGTAAATGTTGCATCTGTCCCTTATTATAGTAAGTTACAAACAACTGCTTGTTTGCTCCTAAATAAATACAATGTGGAAACTAGGGTTGACGCTCCCAGTTTCATAAGCCGTGAGTCCCTGGTCCCATCTTTATTTCCTCTCTTGTGTCTTTCTTTCTGTCTTTGTATTTCTTCAGTTCTGCATTGCCTTCCCTTCATGCAAACCTATTGCTGAGCTGGTCTCAGCAATTGGCACCCAACATGGAGCACAAAGGGAAGAAGAATGGCTTCAAGTGAAATTAAAGGTGTTGTCATGACATAGAGTCCTGAGGGGTTTAGAAGGCCATCCAAGTCCTCAGTGGTTAAGTGTGCTCTTGGGTATTCTAGCAGGGTTACAATGGGAAATGGAGACAGTTCAACAAAATATCACTGGTATGTCTGTCTCCTCAAACAAATCCTCAAGGCAGGAGGAGCTGAGGCCAGCAAATCTCATATTTTAGTACACTTACAGGTTATAGAAAAATATTGCTCATGGTTCTCAGCAGTAGGAAGTTTAGAATTAGAAGACTGGGAAAGAGTAGGGAAAGAGTTAAAAAAATTACATGTACAAGGTATTCCACTCCCTGTTATTGTTTGGTCCACTTGGATGATTATTAAACCTGCTTTGGAACCTTTGCAAGCAGCAGATGAGGAAGAGAAAAATGAAAATAGAGAAAATGAGGAAGTTCCTCCCACTGGATTTTTTGATGATACTAAAGTTATTTTGCCTTCAGCTCCTTCATTAACTGACTTTAGAAAGTCACTTTTCTCCCCACTGACACCTTCTCCCCCTTCTATGCCCAGAGATGCTCAGCCAAAGTTGTCAGCTTTACAACAAGGCATTTTACAGGCTAGAAGGGAGGGTGACTTGGAGACACTTCAAATGGCCTTTCTGGTCACTGTACAAGAAAGAGTAGCTCCTGGAGTGGATCCTCAAAATCTGAATTTAAAATTTTGAAAGGGTTAAAAGTAGGAGTGCAACAATATGGTCCAAATTCTCCTTTTACCTATGGTATGGTGCAGGGTCTTGCTGAAAGCTCTAGCCTGATCCCAGATGACTGGTCTGCATTAGCATACAATTCAAAACATGGTGGAGAGATCATGCCAAAACTCAGGCTGCTCATAATAAAGCCCATAATATCCCCATTCCTTGGGTCAGTTAGTGGGGGCGAGGAATTGGGCAGGAGTAGATCAGAATTAACAATGAATGATCAAGGGGTGGTGGATTTGGCCCAGTGGTTAGGGCATTCGTCTACCACATGGGAGGTCCATGGTTCAAATCCCAGGCCTCCTTGACCCATGTGGAGCTGGCCCATGCACAGTGCTGATGTGTGCAAGGAGTGCCGTGCCACTCAGGGGTGTCCCCCACGTAGGGGAGCCCCATGTGCAAGGAGTGTGCCCTGTAAGGATAGCTGCCCAGCATGAAAGAAACTGCAACCTGCCTAGGAATGGCACTGCACACACGGCGAGCTGACACAACAAGATGACACAACAAAAAGAAACACAGATTCCCATGCAATAATAGAAGTGGACAAAGAAGATGCAGCAAATAGACACAGAGAACAGACAACCAGTGTGGGGGGGAAGGGAAGAGAAATAAATAAATAAATAAATCTTTGAGGAAAAAAAAGGACCTAAAGAACCTTACCCTGACTTTATTGCTTGGTTACAAGAGGTTATCAAAAAACAGGTCGATAATTTAGAAGCTGCTGATACTATTTTGCTGCTAATGGCTTATAAAAATGCTAATCAAGAAAGTCCAAAAGCTATTGGGATTATGGAAGTGGATTTGACTGGATATATTAAATTGTGCCAGGATGGAGGGATGGAGGGCCACTGTGCTACAATGGTGGCCCAGGCTATGGCAGGAATGAAGATCAATAAGAGGTTCTCTGAAAAAATTGCTCACGTGAGAAAAGACTATTGAAATAAGTCTGGGGGATAAACAATGCCACCCAGACAGAATATTTCGCTCAGAAATCATTTGAGCTGTGCCCTCACTGTGCATTAGCCAATGTCATTGCATTAGCCAATGTCAGTCTAATTACCATAAGAATGGCACTCCCTTGTCAGGAAACTTCCAGTGGGGCCAGCTCTTAGCCCTGTTCCAAAAGGGGACCTTCCCAGTTCAGTAGAGCAGTCCTGGCACTCCCTAACACTCTGCAGTGCCCTTGACTTATATCCCACCATGGCAGGAAGCACAGCTGTAGATATTTTTATGGCAGAACCTGTTATCTTGCTTCCAGGGGATACCCCTGGCTGTGTAAAAATGGAAATAAGGGGACCTTTACCAATTGGCATGGTCGGACTTCTCCTCGTGAGAAGTAGTCTCACCTTCCAGGGAGTTAGAGTGCATACAGGAGTAATTGATTGTGACTATCAAGGAGAGATTCAAGTTATCATGTCCACCTCAATTCCATGGAAAGCTGATAGTGGAGATCACATAGCACAATTGTTGTTGCTCCCTTATCTTCCTGTAGGAGGTAGTGAGAAAATCTAAGGGAAAACTTGTTTTGGAAGTACAGGAATAATAGGATTATTCTTAACTGAAAAATTTTAGAATCTCATCCTGTTTGTTAAGTAACCATTCAGAACAAATGATTTAAAGGACTTATTGGTACTGCAGCTGAAATTTCTATCATTAGTTCTAACCACTGGCCATCTGCTTGGCCATTATAAGATGCATCTATTTCTGTTATGGGACTTGACACTCCCAGAGGTTTAAAACAGAGTGTGCAAATTTTTCATTGTCTGGGACCTGATGGGCAACATGTCACCCTGCAGCCATATATTACAGATGTATCTATTAATCTCTGGGGATGTGATCTATTAGAACAATGGCAGGTTGAAATTTATATTCCCCAGGTTAGTCAATATAGTAAACAAAGTCAACAATTAATGAGGAAACAAGGGCATGTTCCAGGATTAGGATTGGGTAAGCAGCACCAAGGAATTGTTGAACCAATAAATCCCACAGTTCATGGGAGTCATGAAGGATTAGGATATTCATGTTTTCCATAATGGCCACTGCTCAGTCTAGCCTCCTTGAGCCACCCAAGCCCATTCCTCTTAAATGGACTACAACGTTTCTGGTTTGGGTTGAACAATGGCCATTAACCCAAGAAAAATTGGAGGTACTCCATAAATCAGTTAAGAAACAGTTAGATAAGGGGCATATTGAAGAATCTTTTAGTCCTTGGAATGCTCTGGTTTTTCCTATTAAGAAAAAAGCAGGCAAATGGAGGCTTTTAACAGACCTCTGAGCAGTAAATGAAGTTATTCAACCTATGGGTGCACTGCAGCCAGATTTGCCCTCACCAGCTATGATCCCTTGTAGCTGGTTGCTTATTGTTGTTGATTTAAAGATTGTTTTTTTACAATACCTTTGGGTCCCCAACACTGTGAGAAATTTGCATTCTCAGTGCCTTCTTTCAATAACAAAGAACGTATGAAACAGTTTCAGTGGAAATATCTTCCTCAAGGAATGCTTAATAGCCCAACATGTCAAAATTTTGTAGCTAAAGCCTTAAATCAAGTCAGATTGGCTTTTCTTTCTTGTTATATTATACATTACATGGATGATATACTGTGTGCTGCTCCCTCTTCCCAGACTTCAGTTTTAGCATATCAGGTCTTAGAATAGAACTTAACTGAAGCAGGGTTAAAACTTGCCCCTGAGAAAACTCAAAAGGTTACTCCCATTTCTTATCTTGGGGTTATTGTTGATAAAATTACAATTATGCCTCAGAAGTTTCAGATTCATAAGGACTCTATTAAAACTTTGAATGATCTGCAGACATTATTAGGAGATATAAATTGGCTGAGGCCAAAAGTGGGCATTTCCACATATGAACTGTCTAATCTTTTTTCTCTATTATGAGGAGATCTTCAATTAAACAGTCCCCAGGTTGTAATGAGAGAAGCAGAACAAGAATTAAAACTCATAGAGAAAAAAATGTGAAGTGTCCAAGTTGAGTACATTCATCTGAAACAGCTGCTGCAATTGATTATCTTGTCTTCCTTACACTCCCCCATGGGAATCCATATGCAACAAGATCATATTGTAGAATGGATACTTTTACCTAACAGTGTTGTTAAAACTTTATCTTCTTATGTGGATTTTATGGCCAAAATTATACTTAAAAGCCATGAATGCACTTGTGCCCTTCACAGACAGGACCCTTCTCATATCATTCTTTCACTTTTGCGCAAGGAAGTTGAGGCTTGCCTATAACATCACTTATAATGGCGAATGACCTTTGCTGATTATATTGGAAAGATAGATAATCATCACCCTAAAACTCATATATTACAATTCACTACAAGCATTCAGTGGATTTTACCTAGTTTAACTAAATTTCAGTCAATACTTGATGCCCCTACAATATTTACTGATGGGTCTGGAAATCACAGAGCTGGGTATACTGGGTATAGAACAAAGAAAATCCCTATTCCTGGATTTCCCTTTGTGCAAACCTAATTCAGAGGTGGTCTCAGCAATTCCCCACCCACCTAGGGGTGGGGACTCAATGCCCTAATGATGTGACCCAATCAAAGCCCCCAAAATAACTCAATCATGCCCAGGTACATACAAGATTACAAACATAATCCAATATCTATTTTTGGAATAAATAGAGTGTAACTGTATCAAACCGCTACACTTCACCCTCTGAATTCCAAAAAGACACTACAATATTTGAAAAAAACCTTAAATCAGTAACAATGGAAGTACTAAATCATATATACAGTTAGTCTTGGGACAAAGTCCTGTCTGCTATAGACCTCTGAAATTTACAAAACAATTTATCTATTTCCAATACACAAATGGACAGACAAAGGATAAATGTTTTCATTACAATAAGGAGAAATTAGGAGAGAAACATTAGTCACAGGTCCTCTATAGTTCAGTAAACCTGAGGGGCATCCTCCATTTGATTTCAGTCTGAAAGTCATTCTTAAAATGATGGTTTCTTCTCCTTGGTGCCTTATGGGAACCCACCCTTTCCACAGGCTTGCCCAATGACCATTTTCTTGGTTCTATCCTCATCAAGCATCTGGACATCAACCAAGCTCCAGACCTCACCCTCCAAGAATATTGGGATGATTGGCACAACTTTCCATAACTTTGGGATAGTCTTAATTCCCCTAGGAGAGTGACATGAAGAAAATATTCCTATTAACCTTTGGCAAACAAGCTTAACCCACTCAGAGCAATGAGTTGACCACCTGGCTTTCCCAAACCTTTGGTATGAAGGCTCAACCCTCTGAGGGCAATGAGTTGACCACCTGACCTTCCCTAATCCATGGGGGACAGTTCCACCCCCAGACCTGTGGGGTGCTGATCTAAACTGCAATAATCCTTGGGGAATGTGCTCCACCCTCCCTGTACCATAGGGTGGCAAAACTCTCCCAGAACATTGGGTGGAAACATCTATCCTCTTCAACCACTTGTGCAAACTCACCCTCTCTGTACACAAGGGTAGGGTCCCTCTCTTGGCCCAAGGTGATGTCTTAATTCCAGATCTCAGCTTTCATGATTTCCTCTTAAAGTTGTTTCTCCTTCAATCTCTCCTTTCCATGTCCTTTTTATTTCAGGCTGACAGTGGTTTTGCTCATACAGCTCTCTCAAAAAACCTGTTGGTTTAGCATGCAGGAAGCAGGGCCCAAGCCATCAGACAGTAAGGCTTTCCATAAGTCTTTCTTAGATAGCTGCATCTTCAGTCCTGATTTACAAGTTCCAAGCTTAGTTAAGTCCTCTAATGTCATAATTTCATCTGGGTTCTTGATTTCCAGGGGCTTGGAATTTCCAGAATTAGTTTCTGTTTTATTTCTGGCTGACAGTTCAGTTCTCAGTATATCTCTCTTGTCTAGCATTTTGCTATAAGCTGCAAGCAGAAGTCAAGCAGCATTCTCTAGTTTTACTATGGAAATTTCTTCAGTTAAATGCACAGCTCACCATTTTCTAATTCTGCCGTTCATAAAACGCCAGGTATTAATTTTGTTAAGTTCTCTGTAACTTTAAAACACAGATTGCCTTTCCTCCAGTTTCCAATAATAGTTTCATCATTAACTTCTAAGGCATCATTAGAAGTCTCTTTAGCATCCATATTGCTATCAACAGTCTCTTTAAAGTGATCTAGGCCTTTTCCATCAAGCAACCCACATTTCCTCCAAAAAATACACCTTACCCATTTATAAAACTGTTCCAGTACGTTGGTAATTGCAAAAGCATTTCCCCACTCCTGGGTACCAGATTTTGTATTAGTCAACCAAAGAGGTGCTGATGCAAAATACCAGAAATCTGTTGGACTTTATAAAGGGTATTTATTTGGGGTAGGAGCTTACAGATACCAGGTCATAAGCATAAGTTACTTCCCTCACCAAAGTCTATTTTCACATGTTGGAGCAAGATGGCTGCTGATGGCTGTAAGATTTCAGGCTTCCTGGATTTATCCTTTCCAGTGTCTTGTTTCTCTCTGGGCTCAAGGTTCCTTTCTTCCAGTGCTTGCTTCTTCCTGGGCTCAGGGTTCCTCTCTTCCTGGGGCTGTATTCTCTTTCCTCTCTGAGTTTACTTCCTGGGGTTCCAGCTTAAGGCTTCAGCATCAAACTCCAACATCAAAACTCCAACATCAGAAAACCCCCAACTCTGTCCTTTGCCACATCTTTTTCTTCATGAGTCCCCACTCACCAAAGGGCAGGGACTCAATGCACTAATGACATGGCCAAATCAAAGCCCTAGTCATAACTCAATCATGCCTAGGTACAGACCAGATTACAAACACAATCCAATATCAATTTTTGGAATTCATAACCATGTCAAACTGCTACAGGCTATATTTTCATCTCAGCACTGTCCTCACTGCATCCCTTAGAGTTTGATATATCATGTTCTTATTTTCATTTGTCTTGAGAGATTTACTGATTTCTCTTGCAATTTTTTCTTTGACCTATGGATTATTTAAGAGTGTGTTGTTTAACCTCCACATATTTATGGATTTTCCCTTCCTCCACTTCATTCCATTATGGTGAAAGGTAGTTCTTTCTATAATTTAAAATTTTTAAAATTTATTGAGACTTGATTTGTGACCCAACATAAGGCATGTCCTAGAGAAAGATCCATGAGTGCTTGAGAAAAATATATATCCAGCTGTTTTGGGGTGGATGTTCTATATATGTCTAATTCATTTATTATATTATTCAAGTTCTCTGTTTCCTTATTGATGTTAGTCCAATTGTTCTATCCAAAGATGGGAATGTTGTATTGAAAACTCCAACTATTATTGCAGAGACATCTTTTCTCTCTTCAGTTTTGCAAGTATGTGTCTCATGTATTTTGGGGCACCCTGGTTAGGTGCATAAATTTTATTTTTGCTATTTTGTCTTGAATTTTTCCTTTTATTAATATATAATGTCCATCTTCATCTCTGAGTAGCAGTTTTATATTTAAAGTCTATTCTATCCAATATTAGTATCACTACTCCAGCTCTTTCTTTGACTATGGTTTGCAAGGAATATCTTTTTCTATTGATGTCCGTGCTTGTAAGTGAGCCTCTTGTAGGCAGTATATAGATGGTTGGTATATTTATATCCATTCTGACATTCTGTGTCTTTTGTGTGTGTGTCTATGTGTGTATGTGTGTAGGTGCTAGGAATTGAGGCAGGCATTCAACCACTGAGCTACACCTTCCCCATATTTCTGTGTCTTTTTAATTGAGTCCATTAATATTCAATATTATTCCCCTAAATACATTACTTATTTCACCCACTATATCTTTCAGCTTTTTATTGACATATCTTACTAATATCTGTCTTTTTATCCTTAACAAAAATCTTAATTTCTATGCTTTTCTCCTAGCACCTGTCTCCTGTCTTTTCCTTTCAGGTTGCAGCACTTGCATTTGAATCTCTTGTAAACCCAGTCTCTTGGTGACACACTCTGTTTTAGCTTTTGTTTATCTGTGAGGACTTAAATGCAATCTCAGTTTGTGTGTGTGTGTGTGTTTAGGAGATACTGGGGAATGAACACAGGACCTTGTACTTAGGAAGCAGGCATTCAATCACTGAGTTATATCTGCTTCCCTTGCCATCAATTTTGAAGGACAGTTTTGCTAGATAAAGAATTCTTGACTGGCAATTTTTCTCTTTCAGAACATTTAACATACTATACCACTGCCTTCTTGCATAGTTTCTGATGAGAAATTGGGACTTAGTCTTATTGAACATCACTTTTACTTGGTGAATTGTTTTTCTCACTGCTTTCAGAATTCTCTCTTATCTCTGGCATTTGGTATTCCGTATAGTAGCTGTCTTGTGCGTCTGCTCAGATTTATTCTGCTTGGGGTGTGTTGTCCTCCTTGGGTATTGATATTTATGTTTTTCATAAGGGTTGAGAAGTTTTTGGTAATTATTTCCTCAGATATTCTATTCCTTTTCCATTCTTTTCTCATTCTGGAATACCCTTAATAGATTTGTGTGTTTTGCATTGCCATTCAATTCCTTGACACCCTGTTCCATTTTTTTCCATTCTTTTCTCTTTCTGTTCTCTCATCTTTACAAAGTCACATGGTCTGTCCACCCATTTACTCATTCTGCTCTCAACCAATTCAAATCTGCTATTATATACCTCCACTATATTTTTAATTTCCTTCATTTTGTCTTTCATCTCCATAAAGATCTGTTACTTTTCTTTGCAAATTTTCAAGTTCTTCTTTGTGTTCAACCAATATCTTCTTAATATCCATAATCTCCTAAACTATCTCATTGTGTTTATTAAACAGATTTGCTTGGATATCCATGATTAGATGTCTCAAATCCTGTGTTTTATCTGAAGATTTAATTTATTCTTTTGCCTGGGCCATATCTTCCTGTTTCTTAGTATGGTTTGTAATTTTGCTGGTGTATTGGCATCTGATTCTTAAAATATATTTATTTTGTGTTCAGTTTCTGTCTTTAGCCTATGGCTTTCTTATTTTTTGATTTTTTTGCTAAAGTTTTCCGTTTCTCTGTTCTCTTTGTTTTTATTTGCCTTTGTATATTTTTTAATACTCTTTTTTCTTTTTCTTCTCTAGCTGCTCTTTCCTGGAGGGCTAAAAGTGTCACCCTGGAGACAGCCTTCCCACCTCTTATTTCCCAGTCAAAACAGACTCAGGGGATCTATGAAGGGAGTGTAGATCAATTCCAATGTGCTCTGGAGAAAAGACCCTAAAAGCCTCCAATCTTCTCTTTGATGTTACCCCAATCTAGGCTTTCCTAAAGTACCCAGGAGGTAGCACTCTTTGTCCAGTTGTATCCTGCTGCTTTAAGGTTATTCTGTGCCATTAATTCCCACCTTATTTAGTTACTGGTGTGGACATGGTTCAAGCTGTGGTTGCCAACCTACCTGGGATGAAACTGTCACACAGTTTGTTGGAAACTGAGGCACAGTGACTTCTCAAGGAGAGACGTGCTGTCTCCATGCTGCTGCTGTCTCCATGACTACGCTTGCAACCTAAGGAATGCGGTGATTTGGGAGTTCCTGGCAAACGAGTTGAAGCTGTTAAAGGTGAAAGAAAAGATGAGCACATACCTTTTGTAATGAATAGAACACTTAGACTTTGTACCTTGAGATAAGATTTTTTTTTTAATTCCATAGACTATAGGTAATGCTGATAGTTAATATGTGTTACTCCTTAATGGCACGTAGGCTAGTATTTGTGCGTATTGGCATGTAGGCTACAGTGGTCCTGCTTGTAGACACGTACACTAGGGCATATAAAGAGCCCCTTGTGAACAATAAAGTTGTATGATGAGCTTGAGGCTTCAATGCTCTCAGATCCCCTGATCCCAATCTTTGTCTTTCATTCCCGATACCCTTCAGACCTGCGACTTTGACACAGTTCCCAGCCCATCATATCAGAGTTGTTTGATCTACTGCTACCTCCTTGATGCCAGATTCCTCTAGGTTCTTGCCTATGTTACACATAAGAATTTAAGAACATGCCAGTTGAGTAAGGCCAGTAGTTAACTGAGGAAAAAAGGGAACAGAGACTAGAAATGGGAGAAAATAACAAATTATGCATCCCCAGTTGTAGATGTGTCCTGCTCAAGGCAAAGAGATTTGGCTTGTGTGGTTACATTTTTAAAAAAGATTTATTTATTTATTTATCTCCTCCCCATTGTTTGCACTTGCTCTCTTCTCTCTGTTCACCTTCATTTTAGGTGGCTCTGGGAACTGAACATGAGACCTCTCATGTGGGAGGGAGGCACCCAATCACTTGAGTCACCTCCACTCTTTGCTTGCTGTGCCTCTCATTGTGTTTCTTCTCTGTCTCTCCATTGCATCATTTCACTGTGTCATCTTGTTGCATTAGTTCACCATGCCAGCCCATCACATTAGTTCTTCTTTCGCAGGCAGCAGGAACCACACCCAGGTCCTCCCATGTGGTAGGTGGGCACCCAGCTGCTTGAATCCACATCTGCTTCCCTTGTGTGGGTACTTTTTAAGCCATTGTTTATTCCTCCTCTTGCTAATGTTTGGGGGTGAATCCCAGGTGTTTGCTGTTTTTATTGATTACCCCACCCATCAGTTTCTCAGGGGGTCCAATGATGAGGCCCCTTAAGGATATCCTGGGCTTTCCCTTGATGCCAGACAAAATCTCATTCCAACTGGAATTCTTATAGCTGGGGTCTCACAGGATTCTTCCAGCAGACTTTTGCTGGAGTCTTTCCCTCAGGTGGTTTCTAGTTGGGATTCCATGGCCATGTGTTAAATGGTCACATTTTTCTGCCAGGTTTTAGACTCAACTTCCCATTCCCTAAACTAGCTTGCCTCAACTCCCCCTTCAAAGAGTTTACATACTTATTCTTAAGAGGGTGCTGAAGGGAGGATGGTCATTCTTCTACAATATTACTTCCTTCTGGTTAAAGGCAGTAGGCCCTACCTGACAAGGTATGATGCTCTCTTGCTACTGTATCATGGTTGGGGAAAGATGAGTCTGGCACCATGGGTGGAGCTGGATGAAATCCTCACATGGCTAACAAAGCATTGATTCTGGAAGAAATAAACTGAATTAGAATTTTGAAGATACACAGTCCCACTAAAAGTATATACACTGGACTATAAACTTTGAAAAGGCTGGTGTCATCAGAGGCTGCATTCTACCAAAATTGATGGGAAATGGCATTATTTTTTAGTTATTTTATGCTGTTGGTTAACTCTAGGGAGAGATGGTGATAGCTAAACCAGGCTTAGTATAAATTGCTAACCCCAGTTTTCCCATGGCAGTGATTATGCTTAGGACAGCTAGGAGAGGTTTGAAGAGAGGCACTGCCCTAGACATAAACTCACAAAGACAGTACAGGCAACAACTAGACAAGCATATGGCAAGCAAAATAAAGGCAATTCTTAAGAGAGCTATTCTTTTATCTTATAGGCACATTCATGACCTGTTTATAAAATGAATTAAGTTTACCCAGACTTTTAACATGTTCAATATCCTTCTGTATATGATCTAGAATAGAAAACATATTATCATATTCTATATATCATTATATCAGGTATATATGTGAAGTACTTAATACTAATCAATGCACAATTTCCTCTTTGAGCTGCAGTTAATTGATCTAAACTCCTGATTTGCAATATCATACATGTTCTCTCCCTATGGGAGCAGGCCATAATGCCAATTGTGTTGGTTTGAGTTCTACTCACAGTACTCTGGTAATAATTGCTCCACTTGGTATACCCTTCACATAGCCAGCATGTTGCAGCACTGTTGATCCTAGAGAAAGATTAGGAAGAAAAGATTCCAATATTTCACCAGCCTAGTGCATAATGCCCCTCTGTACTGTGAAACAGTGCCTTTCTAGAGGCAATATCCAGTGTACCTCTGGCCATACAGAGCCACCACCAGCTATTGCAGGAATCTGAAACTGCAACTCACTCTCCATCCACTTCAGGAACATAATCAGAGATGTAGTAGATACTTTTATTGTTTTAGAGGTCAGTTACCAACCTAGCCAATAACTCAAATGTGGAGGCATCATTCAGGGTATTTGGGTCTGGCTTGAACACACAAGAGAGTTTGACAATACTGAAGTCTGTTTCTTTTAATTTTTACATACTTTGTAGACCCTTCCAATGCAGTGTATAACATATTAAGTGAACTTAACTGTTTTAGTACTTTGCTTTTTACTTCTATATCATTACCATGATTACATTAATTAACAAATATTTTACTTTAACAGCACAGGAAAAACCACTATTATTTTATGAAAACCTAAGATTACCAATGGAATCAAGGTTATCTTTCTTTACCACCACTTCAAAAAGCAGATTGAGGTGCCTCTGACAGATTTCCCCATTATGAATTTACTTTTTTTATTAATATCAATTTAGGTTTCCAATTAATGACATCCTGGAATTAGCCATTTAAATGCCTCAGTTTAGAAGATGCTTTTACAAACTCATTGTAATTAACCATAACCACATAGACTTGTTACTTTATCTTAAAATAAGCTTATTAAATTTAAATTAGCAACCCATTAAATTGAGTTTATCAATTTAAGAGATGGAAGATCTATGCTTCTTTAACTTAATTTCATTAGACATGAACTTACAACTTTCATCATCTTAAAGATTTAATACATATAATGTTCATTATTTCATTAATATCCTATAAACTTAGAGAGATTACATCCAAGCTAAATAAAATTAAAACTATGAATAGTCTTAAAAACATACTGACTGCTATGTTCTGGAATAATTATAATTGTTTAATTTGCTTTAGAAGATCTTTCTATAGCTTTCAAGGACTGTTTTATATTGAAATTTGTTAATAAAACATTACCCATCCTTATTTTAAGACTGTTAAAGGTTTAAATTAGAGATTTACAGGACAAACTATGATCCTTAATTCCCCAGCCTAGAAAATAGAATTTTATTCTGTCATACCTAATCCTTCCCCCACAGCTCTTGCAAAGAGAAGGACCTGGGGTTGCATAGGTCAAAGATATCAGGAAAAACATTTTCCCTTTCTCAGTAGTTTCTATATTCAGATTTCTATATGATCCTTTCATCCTGCTCAGCCTAATTTGAGCTCCAGTAATACTTATCCACATATATAAGTGGATATTTGATATTACAATTTGAATAGAGCTCTTATAGGAATTTTCACTTGTCATTTTGATATTACCCTCTGGCTGTATGAAGATATATACTGAACAAATACGCAGACACAAATAGAGGTAGACACTGAAATACAAAACTCACTAATGTTACTTATAATTTTCATTTGCTTACAAAATAACTTAAACTATAAGACAACATTTAAAAGATCTGTTTGAAGCCTATTTCTAGTTATCTGCACTGTGACCATGAAGTTTTGCACAATAATTTTGTTCTTTAATTACTGGCTTATATCTAAAATTTCTTCATGCTTTAAAATACATGTTTACTTTATTTCAGAGCTTTGATTTTTTACCATTTTGACTTTGGCAGACCTTGACTGAATAACACTAATTCCATTATTTACTCACTGAGGTCATTGATGCCTCAGGGAAACTGGCTTCTCTCACGATTGCTGCTTTTAAGAACCCAAGTCCACTGCCCAGTCCTCAGAGATAACAGGATTACAGTAGCTGTAGGCCTGGAGGAGTGGATGTTCAACCCAGAGGGCTGAGGATTCCAGTAGGCAGAAAATTAGTCCACACTTGACAGTCATGAGAGAAAGCAGGGTTATTGGCACCAGTGGGAGGACAGGAGACAGGGGTGTCTCGTTTGCTTTCCCTTAAGCTTTTGGGGGCAGAAGTTGCCAGGCTAGAAACTGGAGAATAAAGTAGCTACCATCACAAAAGTGAAGCCAGCCCCAGCATAACCATAAGGAAAGGCAAACTCAGTTTAGAATTTCTTTACTATAGTAGGTTCTAGACATAGGTAAGTTCAGTTTATAATTACCATTACTATAGCTAAATCCACCCAGCTATAGCAATTTCAGATATTATCTTTCTGTTGTTTTACAATATAAAGGCATCTATATAATGATCTTAACTCATAGTTACAGTTTCTATTAAGTTTTTAATTTAAAGCAAAATGGGCACTTTTATTAACTAAGCAACTAAAAAATTTTATTAGGAACAACTTTGCTAAGTTTCTTCTGCTTTTCTATCCATTGAACCAATTTCACTTGTGATTTATACATCAAATCCAGTTGTAAGACAGTATTGGTATTTAAAGACTCATTTTTAGTTTGCCTTTCACCTTTATCCATTTTGTAACAGGTAAACCCTAAATCTGATTTCCTAGGAACAAGCAAACTGGCAGTTAAACACCAATTTAAAAATTAAACAAAAAATTAAGCACAGATTAGAACCAAAAAATTTTTTCTACCCTTAACATAAAGAAAGACTTGATGGAAGCCATTTTCCAGGAAGTTTTTAATCTTAATTGATGGCATATGAGGAGATTCCTTATTTTACAGGAGAGAGGTTTAGAAACAGCCTAGACCTTGATCCCTTTTTAGGCACAAGTGAATTTAGAAAGATCTGAGTGCAGGCTAGAATCAAGCAAATGGCTCCTATGTTAACACATGAACATATGCCTGCCACTCCTTATGCTCTCTATCTTGGTAATATGGTCTCAATTGTTGAAAACTGAAAAAACTCTTTCTAAAATGTATTTAATGAGTGTTTGAGGGTCCAGGGAAAGTTTCTGTAGCTTTTTATGAATATGTGAGTCAAACTAGCTGGATTTCTAGGATCTGCCTCTGGGTAATTTCTCTGAGCTTATTTAAAATTGACCAGATTTGGTAGTGCATTTCCTCATCTCTTTAAGGAGACATGACCACATGGTCTCTGGCATTCAAATCTGCCTGTCTCTTCTTTTCTCTTGATGTGGGCTATGTGTTTCTTCATAAATAACTTGGTGTGTGTGTGTAAGCTCACTAAACTTAAGATTCCAGCATAAGCCCTGTGTGCATGCAAACAATAAGAATAAGAACTGCAGCCCTGTCTCTCATAACCATGCCACCCACTCCAGTTTGCCTAGTTCCCAGAAAGTTCCAAGCTCCAAAAACCAAAACTGAAACCTAACCCTTCAAGGCAAATGCTTCCTAACTCCAATGCCCCCCCCCCCCCCCCCCCCCGCATACACTCTGTATAAAAGCAACCTACAAGACAGGTGCGGGGCTTGATTTTTTGGGCAGGAGTCAACTGGGCCCAGCCAGTCATAATAAATCTTCCTTCTCAGAGAATTCCCACATCCTAGCCTTCAGTATGTGATCACCAACTTCTCTCTGTTGCCACAACATTCTATGGACTCGTCTGGGATCACTAAAAAGGCCAGAGACAGCAGCATTTTGTTGCCCCTCTCAGACACCTCTGAGGAAGCTTGGAGGGCCCAGCCCAGGGTGCCCCTGGATGCCTTTAGTCCAGAAAGACATTGTGGACTCCGCCAGAGCCCTCCTGGAAGAAATTGGGGCCACCAAAGCATTTATAGGGTAACCCTGAGAAATGAATAGAAAAGTTCTGCATGCCAGATGGGCAAGTCCCCTGGGGGCACAGCATAAGAGAAATGTAACTAAATGTTAGAAAGGGGACCTGATCAACCCCTGAGAGAACCCTAGTATCCCCAGAAAGTTCAGGAGGAAGCTGTCTACTCTAGGGCTGAAAAAAAAATAGGTGACTGTGTGCATGTGGGCAAGAGTGGAGTCATAATCCACAGTTCTGTGTTGTCCTCATCTGGTCAAGAGCAGTGAATGCACCCTACAGGGCTATTCATCCGAGTTGGGGGTTTATTCTGACTGGTTATTTGGTCCTGGTTAACTGCAAGTTTGGCGGTAGTGAGAGAGGTTTTGTGGATAAAAATCCCACTCCCCCATCCTGAAAAATTGGTCTGGATTTGGAGTATCTTGGTTACAGGAAAGTAGATTGGTTTTTGTAATAAAGCTTGTTCTGAATATGAATTGAGTGACAGCGAAGTTTGGCCAGAAATAGCTCTTTACATTTTAATGCTGGATTGTAATTGAGCTTGTTTTGTGGACAGCAAGGGTAGGCAATGGGTGTCAGGGATCTGGGGTGATGGAGAGCTTGTGAAACAACCATACCAAAAGAGTAAGAATTATGAGTCAAATCGATGGGCTTTGTGTTTCTCTGTGTGCCGTGGCTCTTTGGTATTTGTCCATTTGTTTGGTGCTAATGCATGTTTTCATGCCTCAGGATGGTGGTATTGTGAAATGGTGAATTTTGGTTAGGTTGGAACTCTGGGATGCCAGGTCAGTCAACTGAAAAGGTGTCTCTTCATTCTTCTTAGAATTATAAGCATGGCTTCTGGCATGCCAGCAGGCTCACCATGGGAATCTCTTTTCAGGAACAGAAAAATTCTGCCTACTGCTGGTCTACATGGCCACAGTATAGCCAATAGCAATGTTGAATTCCAGTTAAACCAATGTTAAAAAAAAGAACAGAAAGATCTGAGGCCCCCAAACCTCATGTTGTGTCTCCTTAAAGAAATGAGGAAACATACCTCAAACTTCTCAGTCTAAGCTCAGTTGTGCCTATAAAAGGTGTGAATAGTAATCAAGATAAAGAAAACTCATATGCCATCTATTAAGACCAAAAAGTTCGTAGAGATGCTAAAGGTATAGAATTCTCTCTTGATTTAATTTTTGCTTTACTTTATGTTCAAATTTGAAATCTGTGTTTAACGTTGTCAGTTTGCTTGTGCCTAGGAAGTCAGATTTGGTGTTTACCTGTTAAAAATTGAATAATGGTGAAAGGTAACCTAAAAATGAATCTTTAAATGCCAGTACTGACTTGCTAGTAGATTTAATGCATAAATCACATGTGAAATTCATTTAATTGCTAGAAAAGCAGAAAAACTACACCGAGTTGTTACTAATAAAATTATTTCAATTCCTTAGATAATAAATTAAGTTGTCCAAATTGATTTTAAGTAAAAACTTTCTAGAAACTAAAAGTTGAAATCATTGCATAAGTGCCTTTATATATAAAGCAGTAAAAAAATTAATAACTGACATTATTACAATGGAGTAGATGTAGCCTAGATTTCAGCTATTGTAATGGTTATCTTAAACTAATTTACCTTTATTTATGGTTATTCAAATCTATCTAGTGCTTACTACAGTAATGGTAATTGTAACTTAAACTTACTTTTAATTATGGTTATTTTATGACTAACTTCACCTAGTCCCTAGACTTCAGCTATTGTGATGGTAATTATAAACTGAGTTTGCCTTTGTTTATGGTTACTGCAAGTCTGGCTCCACCTCTTGCCTCTGCTTTTGGTTCTGAAGCAAAGAAAAATTGTATCATAGCTTTGGAAACATTTTGGTTATAAGCCATTAATTAAGAAAGCCACAAAGAGGGGAAACCATGAACCCCTAGTCTGGAGAAGCTTGCAAAGGAAAGCCTTCTGGAAAATCTCTCAAATGTTGTTTTATAGTTAAACTTGTTTTGTAAAAGAATGAAAGTTTTAAGTAACTAAGTTGTGTTTACATGTCAAACTATTCATGTCTGCCTATTTGTTCAGTATATATCTTCATACATCGGGATGATAATATCAAATTAACAAATAATTCTTAAAAAACTCCATTCAAATTGTTAAAAATTAAATATGCAGCTATATATGTAATAAATATTCCTGGAACCCAAATTAGGCTAAACAGTATGGAATGGTCATATAGAAATCTGAATATAGAAATTATTGGTAAAGGGGAAAATTTTTTCTGAGCTCTTCAACCTACCCAGCCCCCAGGGCCTTCTCCTTGCAAGAGCTCTGAGGGAGGGGTCAGGTTTGGCAGATTAAAACTCTGTCTTTTAGACTGGGGAATTAAGTCAATTTTTCCTGTAGTTCCCCATTTTAAACCTTTTAACAGCTTTCAAATAAGGATGATTACTAATCCTATTACCAAATTTCAGTAAGTAAAGAAAAAGTCATTGAAAGCTATGGAAAGATCCTTACTAAATTATAATTAAAGCAAATTAAATAATTATAATAAAATTCAGAGCTTAGAAGTCAGTATGCTTTTAAGATTATTCACAGTTTTAAAATTTTATCAAAGACAAGAGGTTTTAGCCTCCTGTAAAGAAATGAAAAACAACAACAACAGTCTTTGTATAAACTATGATAGTTTCAATTTATTTAGCTTGGGTGTTATCTCTTTGGTTTATAAAATACTAAGTGTATTGGTCAGGGTTCTCTAGGTAAACAGAATCAACAAGAAATATCTATCTGTCAATAGTATGCGATTATATAAGAGTCTCTCATGTAGCCATGGGGATGCACAAGTCCAGGTTTCATAGACAGGCAATGAAAGCCCAATGAAGGTTTTTTTTTTATATGTATATTTTATTTTTTTGTCTTTATTTATTTTTTTAATATTACATTACAAAAATATGAGGTCCCCATATATCCTCCATCCCCCTCACCCACTCCTCCCCCCATAACAACAATCTCCTTCATCGCCATGAGACATTCATTGCATTTGGTGAATACATCAGTGAGCACCACTGCACCTCATGGTCAATGGTCCACATCATAGACCACACTCTCCCACATTCCACCCAGTGGTCCATGGGAGGACATACAATGTCCGGTAACTGTCCCTGCAGCACCGCCCAGGACAACTCCAAGTCCTGGAAACATCCCCACATCTCATCTCTTCCTCCCACTCCCTACCCCCAGCAGCCACCATGGCCACTTTCTCCACACCAATGCCACATTTTCTTCGATTACTAATCATGATAGTTCATGAGTAGAATATCAGTAAATCCACTCTAATCTGTACTCTATTCCTTCATCCTGTGGACCTTGGAATGGTTGTGTCCACTCCACATCTATATCAAGAGGGGCCTTAGATTCCACATGGATGCTGGATGCAATCCTCCTGCTTTCAGTTGTAGGCACTTTTGGCTCCCTGGTGTGGTGGTTGACCTTCTTCAACTCCATGTTAGCTGAGTGGGGTAAATCCAATAATCCAGAGTGTAACAGCTGAAGTCTGTTGAGGCTCAGGGCCTGGCTATCACATGGTCAGTCCAGAGATTCAGGTCCCTTGGGTATATATTAAACCCCAGCACCAACTTCAGTTCTGGTAAAAGTAACAGAAGAGGCTTGTGAACAAAGATCACATCTGAGTCCAGCTCCATCACACAGAAACACAAACTCCAAAGTAGGGCCAACTGACATGGCACTAAACTCCATCTGCCATGACCATAGAACCTGTGGGTCTCTGTAGCCCTCAGAAGAACCAATACCCAGGGTTGTATCTACTTTATCTGCCAATAAATGTTCTTGATGAGTTCTGGGAGATGTTGGCTGTCCAAAGATGAGCTGGGAAATTCTCCCTCAATACTGGAATCACTTCCCCTTTTAAGGGATTCAAATGATAGGGTTAAGCATCACTCATTACTGAGGGTAATCTCCCTGATTGATGTAAATATAACCAGCTATCTATGATTTACCACTGCAGTAAAGTCAATGGTGACTAAAGCCCATAAATGCCCTTGTATTACAGTTAGCCCAGTGCTTGCTTGACCAAACAACTGGGCACAATTACCTGGCCGAGTTGACACAGTAGCCTAACCATCACACCAAGTTAATAAATTAACATTATATATATTAAATCTTTAAAATGTTAAAGGCCGTAAGTTCATGTTTAATGAAATTAAGCTAAATAACAAAATGTAGATCTGCCCTCTTTTAAATGCATAAAGTAAATTTCATTGGTAGCTAATTATAATCTAAGGTAAATTAAACAGTCTATGTAGTTTTGTTTAATTATAAAAAGTTTGTAAGAGCATCTTCCAAATTGAAGCATTGAATGGCTAATTCTAAAACGCCATTATTAATTAAAATCCTAAATTAATATTAACAGCAAAAAGTAACTTCATAGCAATAAAACCTGTCTGGAAGTCACCTCAATGTGCATCTTCAAGTGGTGGTAATGAAAAGTTACCTTAATTCCATTGGGAATCTTCTGTTTTCATTTTAAAAATAGAAAAAAGTAGTTTTTCCTCTACTGCTAAAGTAAAATACCTATGCAACATCTTCCTAGTAAAAGTGTAGAAGTAAAAATCAAAGTACTGAAACTTAATTTAATATACAACACATTGCATTAGAAATGTTTAAAAGATACATGAAAATCAAAAGACAGACTTCAGCATTGTCAAACTCTCTTGTGCATTCAAAATGCAAATGCATTTTCAGTTTGTAAGAGACTCCAAAGCATTTTACAAACCCAAAATGAGGAATTGAGTAGTAAGAAGATTAAATGTGGGCTGGGGCTGAATTACAGATGCCTGTGACACCCCCTGGGAAAGGGAATGCATGCCACCCCATGGCACCCACCTCAGCCCTGCCTGCCACTGCTGTCACACCCCATTCCAGACCAGGGAGCTGGGTGGGGTCGATAGAAAGGTGGCTCTACAAGTAGTGGACGCAAGGGGAGGTGCATGCCTGTGGCCAGGTTCCCCAGGAAGAGTGCAAGCCCCTGTTCTCTGCCACCCCTGCTGCCACCAAAGGACGATGGCAGAAGGCGGTGGCAGTTAGTACCAGGTGTGTGTGTGTGGGGGGGGTGACTGCTAAATAAGCCATGACTTTAGAGTGGGGACGCCTCATCCAGGCTGGAAAAGGCAGCCCTAATACCCTTGGCACTCAGCCCAACACCCCCTGCCTCGGCAGGGCACTGCTATGCACCCCAACCTGCATCCTCACCCCCCTGGCCTGAGTCAGGTCCAACAAGCTTGGGCACATGGCATGGATGCGGAGGAGTACCAGACCCCGGCCTCTGCCCTCAGCCAGGGATTATGCCCTGTGGGGGAGTGTAGGGGAACCCATTTTAAATGGATAACCAAAAGAGGGCACTAAACAAGTTTAATACATAGTTTAGACTCACCGGTCCTCTCCAGGATTGGGGAAGAGTATCTGCTTCTAGAACACCAGCCTGGCTCACCAAATGAAGCCAGATTCCTCTAGGTTCTTGGCTACGTTACATAAAAGAATTTAAGGGCATGCTGGTTTAGTTAGGTCTGTAGTTTATTGAGAAAAATGGAAGAAGAGAATAGAAATGGGAGAAAAGAACAGATTATGTTTAAGAAACAAAGATTAGTTTAGTTTTCACATAAAGGAAGAAAATATTAATTAATGTAACTTGGCCAGCCTACTGCCTCAGTCTCCCACTCCCAGGTTAAGCAGGAACAAAGGAAACCAGCTTAAGCCAGTCCTATAGGCAGTACAAAAAGATGCCCAAGAAAGAGCTAAGTCAATACCAATTCAGCACTAAATTCCATTCCTTATTTGGCAAAGGGGAGCAGGTAAAAACTAAAATGGTTGGAATGTGATGGGGGAAGCGGTTAATCACAAACTTTCATATGGGAAAGTTAGATCTTTTCAGATAGGTTGTAACCTCTGAAGTATTCAGTCTATGGAGAAACAGAGGAAGGACTTGAGTGCTAGGTTTAGGGGTATAAATTGTGTCATTCTTTGTTTGGCGCACCAGCCACGCTTTCAGGTTGTGCGCCCCATCTTGCAAGACTGAGAATAAATCCTTCTCTTCTCCACAATTAGGTGAGCTTTATTTTCTTCCAGAAGATGGTGTCTTTCTTATACTAGGGGTAGATGTGGGCTGCTCCAGGCAGAGAGAGAGGTTTGGCTTATGTGGATGCTTTTTAAGCCATTAATTATTCCTCTCTTTGCTAAAGTTTGGGGGATGGGTTCCAGCTGTTTACTGTTTTAATCGATCACTTCATCCTTCAGTTCCCTGTGGGGCCCAGAGATGAGGCCCTTTAAGGATATCTGGGGCGTTCCACTGACCCTGGACAAAATCTCATTCCAAATGGAGTTCTCATAGCTGGGTTCCGGCAGGATTCTTCCAGCAGCCTTCTGCTGGGGACTTTTCCCTCAGAGGGTTTCCAGGCAGGGTTCCATGGCCACTTGTTTCATGGCCATGTTTTTCTGGCAGGTGTTAGACTCATCTTTCCATTCTCTAAATTAGCCTGCCTCACTTGTACTGACCCCCACCCCCAGGTGGGTAGGATGACTGTGCGTGCACTGCCTATGAGAGAATGCATGCTTCCCTTCCTTCCAGGAGACACTGGGACCCACTGTGAATCTGCCTGTTCTGCCCTGGGAAAGGGTTCAAACTGCACCCAATTTCCACTGCTGCTGGGTATGGGAGCCTAAGCAGTTGCTTTCCTACTGGGCTCACTGGATCTGATCCCTACCACCTGGGGGACTAGTGTGTTTTTCAATCACCCCTCCTTCCACTCCTTAGGGGTGGAGACAGCACAAATGTCCTGGGCTTCCTTGTGGCTTTGGCAGGTTTAACCCCAGCTGTGCCCAAGGCTGGAATCCAGCTAGCTGAATTTGACAATCAATAGCTGTGGTTGGTGCCAGGCCACTTCCCCAACCCTGCTTTTGGGAAAGAGAGCTTCTCCTTCTAGCTGGGGAGTGGGTCCAGAGGTGGCTCGCCTTGCCAGTGGGGGAGGGACAGCCACCTCTGCATGTGGAGGAATGTACTTACAGTCGTCACCAAAGACTGGCAGTCTCCTCTTCCTGTCCTTCTGGTCTCAGGAGTTCCCCAAACAGTTGACCCAAGCAGATCATGGTTGCTTATTAGGTGTCCTACAGCTGACAAAAGGAGAATCAAATCCAGAGTGCAAGCCTTCTGTTCCCAAAATAAAGCTTTTTTTTTCCCCTCGTAGTTCAACATCTTGGGAATTCTTTTGAACATTACCCCATTTTTTTTTTTTTTTGAATGCTCTTAATCCAGTTCTTAGCATGGCTAACTCCTGTTCTTTATATGTATTTCCTAACTCAGTGACTAGCACCACCATTTATCACAGTTGTGCAGGTAATAAATCTGGGTCTCATTTTTGAAACAACCTTCTTTTATAACTCCCAGATCCAACTCAGCACCAAGCCCTTTTGGCTTTACCTTCTAAATATTTCTTGACTTTTGTCTTTAGTCTCTCAATTGCCACTATGTAGATATCCTTTTTTTTTTTTTTTAAATGACTAACATGATTTTTTACCTACATGATAGTGGGGGAAGACCTGTAGACTCACAATTTAAAGTCAGACTTCACTGCTAATAAGAAATGCAGTTTAAGATGCAAGCAGAGAGAGTAATCACAAGCCAGGAGCTGGGCCAACTCATAATACCAGTTTCTTAGTATATGGGAATTGACATGCTTTCTTTTATATAGGAGACACATATTTAAGAATATATATTTAAGAAGGTCCTGATGGTTAGCTGGGGAGAAGAGTGCCCATGATACGCAGATAGAGATGATGACTTGAGGTAACAAGCATGCTACCATCGTTGGGCAGACCCAGCACGTTGAGATGAGGCCTCGTCTCCTGCTGGGTGAGTGCTTGGTGCAGGTAGATTGTCGCCCCCTGCTACTCTTGCCCATAACGGCTGCCTCCTCTATCTCCACCCAGCATCTGGTCTCCATAGGGGCCGCCCTAGGGTAATCCGCCTGCCTCTCCCGCGCCTCACCAGAACCCAACCCACAACTTCCCCTTATCTTCTGCCCTAGCCCCCTTATACCTCCCGCCAGAATGATAACCTCACCTCTGCCCCTTTACCTAGCAACAGCCTCCAACAACCAATCAGTGGTCGCCTTCAGCTTAAGCCAATCCGCACCCCACACGTCGCCCCTTACCCTCGTTCCTCACCCCCAACCGTCTCCCAGCCAATTAGCGGCCTCCCCTCACATACATTGCCTTATTTGGCTTAGCCTTGCTACGGCCAGCCTATGTATGCTACATAGCCCTAGCCTATGTAAACGCTTGTCTTCCTCAATAAAGCAGACGCGTTGCCACCACTCTCCGTCTCCGCAGCATTCTTCGCGCCGCTGTGCGTCCGCCCTTGACACCGCGCGCTGTCCGCCATGCGCCCTCAATGACTCATCTTGATCTCTAGCAGGGGAGAAGAAGATGGTCATTATGGAGATATGATAGCAACTTCAAAAAGGATATTTGAAATGGGTTTTATAATGGGGTAACTGTATTTGTACAGGGAAATAAATTTGTTCAAGAATCAAAGAGCTTGTTCAGGAGCTTAAACTATCAAGGATGTCTTCATTAGTTGATATTATCACATGAAGGAGGTCTGACATAAAATCCTGTTGATTATGGAGGGGTTGACTGAAGAATCAGCATCCATTTAGTCCTTCTTCTAACCATTCCACCATGCAGCCAGAGTGATTTTTTCAAATTAAGAAACGACCACCACAATCACCACAGTGAAAAAGATATTTCCAAAATCCCATCTAAAGGACTACCATTACCCTTAGGAGAAAAAGGTCAAGTTCTTAACTGGACTATAAGAACTGCCAGCATATGAAGCCTCACCTCACAATCCTCTCCTTTTTGACCTCTGTTCTCTCCTCATGCTAACCTTTTAGCAATCAAGCATAACTAAAAGAACAGTCTGCTTCTTCCATTTGGAATCTTCCCACCTCACCACTTCCTCTAATTAACTCCAATCATCTTTCAAATTTTAGCTCAGAGACCACTCCTGGATGGACATTTACCTTGATCCTAGGACTAGGTCAGTTCTCCCTATGAGTGTCACAGGTGTCTCTCTACTTTCCTTCTTAGCAGTATCACAGTACTCTGGGATGATATCCGTTTTGGTCTTTATTGAAACCCTGGTATCAGGACAGTGTCTGGTACATATTATGCAAGAACTCAATAATTATTTGTAAAACAAATTAAGATAATGAAAGATAGGAAGAAGAAAAGAAAAAAATACATCAATTTTCAAGAAGATTAATAGTGAAGATTGTGGTCTTCGAAAAGAGATGTTCCTCTCTCTCCCCAATTCTTCCCACGTTTAATTAATTCCTGGTTACCCCTGACTTATCTGCTCCTAAAAGTCATTGGGAAGTCAAGTACTTAGACAACACCCCATCATGTTTTCAGGATTTTTCAGCCATAACAGCTCTCAATTCTTTGGTAAGTTATGCCTTAAGTAAATCAACACAGTATTTGTAAAACAATATTGGGAAAATGATGCCACAACATTCTGGCTATAATAAATTTCAAATCCATTTTTATTATGTTTGAGTTTCATATACTGTTATCGGAGGAAGCTCAATGAATTATGCCCATTAATATTTTTATGGTTATTAATACAATCACTGGCAGTCAGCTAGATGACTGATGAAGTGATCCTACATGCTAGACCAATATATGATAAAAGCTTTCAAAAAGGCACTGATGTTCTCTAAGTCAAATCTATATAGAGGTCACTTTCTGGATATGAAGAGAAAAAAACATTTTTGCAAAAGAGAAAAGTCTGTAATTGTATAAACTAAAGTTCTTAGAACATTTACATTTTGTTACTTTGGATATATCAATGTAAATTCCTCCTTCCATTCTGAAGGCAACTGGAAAATAAATGGTCTTATTCTGGGAAAGTTAGAGTGTGTCTCATTTTTTTTTTTCTTCATTTGCCCTTGTAAGTCTCCTTAAAAACCAACCAAACAAACAAAACTAAGTATAAAAAAAAATCTAAACATAACAGATGTTGCTTACAATTTGTTCCAGGAAATCATAAAAGTTTTTGAAGATATCCTTTGAGTTCCAAAAAAAACAAAACAGAAAAAAACAACACTCCCCCATCCCCCCCAAAAAAAAAGAAAAGAAAAGAAAAAAAATGATATACTGAAAGACCTTTAAAGGGCTTTCACCAGAAATTGAACAGATGGGCAAAGACACAGTCTGTTTTCCCTTTTTGTCCTTGAACATAATCTCTGGGTTGGAGCAGGGAGAGAAGTGTGGCTCAAAGCCACACATATAATCTGTTCTTGGGTAGAAATAGGTGTGTTGAAAGAGTTGAGGTACAAAGAGAACTAAGTCTAGACTAGATTAAAAGATGATTTACTGTTTCCTCAAAATTGCAAACCTGCAAATGCAATTCACTATTTTTCTCCTTTGATACTTTAAAATATTTTTTCAATCATGAAAGGGTTATATTTTGGTAATCAGTTCTATAAGTGGACATCTAGGGAACACTTCTAAACTTTCTTCATCTGTAAAATGAATATAATATCTACTCTCCACTTTTGTATGTATTAAATGAGAAAATGTATGTAATGTGTTAAGCACTGTTTCTGGCTAACCTCATATTTCTTGAGGTTCTCAGCAAAGATGTGTTTTTATATTCTCAGTACTGAGAGCTGTCAAACTGATCCTCTCCTAAAGTTTAATGCAAAAAGAAAAAAAAATTCTAAATCTTTGAACAGAAGGTGATATTGTGCATTTGTTTGAGATCTTGCTGGATTCTGTCTGGGCACCATTAGCTGAAAGGTGGTTGACAGAAAGACCCTTGTATGTGTAGTGTTGCAAAATTCAGTTCTGGGCCCTAGGATCTGTAGGGATACGTGTATCTGAAACTTTCAGCCTCAACTTTGTATACCATGGTTAGTTGCCCTCTAGGTACTCTTGGACCACAGGGGAAGATTGAATAAATTTATTTGTGAAATGAAAACCTCTATCAATCAATCCAACATAAATGTATTGAGAGTTCAATACACATTTTAGGTACTTTGAAACATGTTACCCATATTTAAGGACAGAGAATAGTTAGAAAAGCAAATTAAAACTTTATGATCCTCCTATAAAAGTATAAAAAATTAGTTAAATTGTACATAATAATGTATAGATAGTAGGTGGTTTGATTTCAAAGGAGGGAGATAAATCTTGTGCTAGAATGGTGTGAGATAGCTTTGTGGCAAAGGAAGTTTTCCATATGGATAAGGATGATTGGAGAGCAAGAGAAATGGGAACATGGGTATTCCATGAAGCAGAAAGGGTATGACAAAGGCACAAATGAATGAAAGAAAGAAACTGCATGGCAGTGAATAGATTGATTAGTGGGGCTGGAGAAGTAGTTTTATAGATTCTTCTGTTGTCAGTCCCAATCTACCTTTCAAACTATTTTCCACTAGTACCCCATAAATCTACCTTTCCAGCCACAAAGCTTTCTCAGACCATGTTTGATATGCTCACATCAGCAATGCCATCTCTGATGACAAATGATATTTCTATCCACTTACAATAACCATATGTTATCACTAAGAAATTCCAGGACCTGATGATCATTCCTTACATTGTTATCTAGATAGAGTTAGTATTAAGTTTCAACATACATTACACTTACTGTCTGTATCATTTTCACTCCACCCTCCAGATCTGTGGTTTAAATGAAACTGAATTCCACTGGATTCCACTAACATATAGATCTGCCGATCTTTGAATCTGTTCGGATTTGCATGAACCTGTATTTGTCAATCCTTACTCCAGGTTTCTATTGCCACATTTTGAAATAATTGATTTGAAAGACAACCTGCTTTCTGCCTACTATTTTTATACCATGAAGATGGAAATAGAACTATTCCTTGATATAACTGTCAGTCAAGTGACAACTCAAGCATACTATAAAGTTAAACAAAGCCCCTCAATCTGCCAGAAACTGATGGTTTTAGTAATACTGCTGACTTTGTAAAAGAATGTTCATGTATAAATTATTTCCTATCTTCCAATGAGGATCAATATAATATATTTAAAAAAATTAAAACACAACTAAATCCATGCAGTCAAATTTTAAAATTTTCAAAAAAAAATATTTTTTAAATTTTCATTTGAGAAGAAAAAGTATTTGGTGAAAACTTTTTCTGCCTTTTCTTCTAAAAGTATCAAGTAATTTGTATTGATTTAACAAAAACAGTCAAAAAAGGAAGAAAAATTATAAAAGACTAATACCTCAGTAGAAAAATTTTGAGACAGAAATGTTTTTAAATTTTTTTCAAAATACAGTCTTATTTGCAGAGGTTTGATTTTGGAGGTACTTTAAAACATATGGGGTGTGCAGACTTCAAGATTTCCCTTTCAATAGAGTTCCACTTTCCTTATCCAGGGTTCAAGCTAATTGAAAAAAGTAAACAGAAGAATAAAATGTCAAAATGTCACCTTTATTAAGAAGCTACTATAGAATTAAAGAGTTTGTACCAATGAGCAAGTGGACTTCCTAATAGTGAACCTCAGATTAGATGGACATTCTTACCGAAAAGCCTGAACTGGGAATCTCCTGTGGGCATGGGCAGAGTCTTTCCTAGAAGAGAGAAGCAGAATATTTTTACCTACATATGAATCACTCCTAGAGAAGGAGAAGGAGATTGGCTACATATACTCAATATTTCCTCTCAAACTCATCAAAAAGAAAAGGCACACCTTTTCCTCTATTGAGTGAAGAGGTAGAGAGAAGTCAGAGGGTTACACAAATGTAGCTTTTCTTCAAGAAAATAAATCTAATGAAAAGGGAAAAATCATCTCCTTCATGCTTTTTAGTGCTTTAGAAGGGAGATAATTATATTGAAATCAATTTTAAAAAGTCGAGAGGAGGAGAAGAGAGAGCACTATATGATAAAATAGAGGAAGAAAGAACCTCTGAATTAAAGTATATTTCTCTATTTTTTCACCTTTATTTACAATTGATATTTTGGTAGAAATTCAGTACTTTTTTTAATAGTGACTTGGCTTTTGCATTCCAGTCTATGCTCCACGGCTGCCTTTGGTCTCTCTCCTCCTTTTGGAACCTTCCTATCCTTAGGTGATATTGGGTCATCAACAACCCCAGAGTGAACATCTCTTCATCTTAATCTCCCCGGTTCCTCCATTAATAGCTTCTGGGATTCCTCCCCAAAGTTTGTTGTTGTTGTTAACTAAACTGAGCCTATCATTCAAAGCTTCAAGGAATTAAGGTAAATTAATGTTTATTGAGGAATATTACAAACACATATAATCTTACAGAGTTTTTATTATTGTACAGAGAGCTATGCTTTGGCAGGACATATCTCGACTGGGTGCACCAACAGAAAGTGCTCTAGTAGAGAGGGAACCCTGCCACCAAATGTGGCATAAATGTGGGGAGAGGTCAAGCAGTGGCTTGATTAGAAAATGAGGGCTTCTCAAGTCCAGCTCTGGTGTTACCTGTTCCCCTATTAAGCTAACAGAGAAAGGCTAGTCAGCTTTGCTAAGCTACAAAAGGAGAAGAGGAAGTGAGTCTTCAGAGAAAATTGAATTTATACCTCTTCACTGCCTCAAAGATTTAGTAAATGTTAATGGCTTAATATGGTTTCTCCCTATTCAATGACCTATATATTTCGTAATTTAAAAATACCTCTAGTGACAGTGCCTTAACCCAAAGATGTGACTGCAGTGGTAGTAATTATTGGCATGCTGATAGGGAAGATATGTGAGCAGGCTGGGCATAGTCTTCCAACCCACTGAATGTCAGTCGTTGCCTTTGCTGTCCATAGATATCTTTTATCTACACATTTTTTTTCAATTAAGGTTAAAGAGAATGCCGCGAATGCCAGAATCTGACATACTCATTTCCACCTACACGTCAGTTGAAAAGCAGTGTGATGTATTTTTCTTTTCCATTTAGTAGAAGCATGGAAGAGGTGTAGATCTTTATTAGTACAAGTGATAGAATGTCTCATTTTCTCCCTCAAGTAAAATCCATTAGGGTAACAGTTATTAGCATGGGGCATGTTTCAACATAGGCAGGAAGAAAGGGGTGATGAGAGACATTTATTTCCTATAATGTGATTATTTAGGTTGTGTGTGTGTGGGTAAGGAGGCATTTCCTCTAAGATGCATGTATAATTATACTTAATATTTATTATTTTTTATTTCTTTATATTTGGATTGAACTAAGATATACACAAATAAATTGCTATTAAACATGAGATGATATGATCTGTAATTTTTTAAAGGTAAAATAACCAGCTATATAGTCAAATAGGTTTTTTTTTTTTATCTTAGCAGAAGAATCCCCCAACTCCTTTTAAAAAATTGAAACCTGATGTGGAATCCCAGTGTATAAAACCTAGCAATGTTGTTACCCTGTTCGAATTTGAGAGTGGGAGTCCTGGACTGCTTGCCTCCAACTTCTCCCTTAATCCAGGAAGACTTGAAAGTATTTATAGCATTATGGTATGCTGCTTTTAAACTCAAGTACAGAAAAAAATTTAAAGTGATATTTAAAGATAATTTTCATTTTAATATCTTATGTGGGAAATGTTTGTGAGGGTTTTAAAAGTTAAATTGTTTGAAAGGTAATCATCTGTTACATAAATAGTTTCTTATTATTTAAAAAATTATTTTTTACACAATATATTACATTGAAAACAAATGGAGTTTTTATCTCACAAGTAGTGTAAGGAATTTAATATTTCGGTTTCTGTTGCAATAATGCTGCATGGCTAACAACCTCAGAATCTCAGTAGTATCAAACAACAAATGCTTGTTTTCTTTGCTTGCCAGTCTATGGATGATTTGGGACAGCTCTGTCTCGCGTTGCAGTTCACTTGGACTTGACTCCAGGCTGTGGTTTGGGGTCAGGTTTTGTCCATTTTTTTCAAGCAGTGGCTACCTAGGTCATGTACTTTTTGTGGTAGAAGGCAGAAGCACAAGGAGCCAAGCCTAAGAAGTGAAAGAACATTTAAAACCTTTGTCTGAATCACTGTACAAATATTTCATTGGTCAAAATAAGACATGAGGACAAACTGAATATCAATTGGATGGGAAAATATACTCTGCACACTGTAACAAAAGGAATTGCAAAGTCATATGGCAAATGATATGGATGCCCGATTCTTTAATATTAGTGGATTAAAGAACTTGTAATAATAATCCAAATACTAAAGGCAAGCAAAAGCAAAAAGCAAATTCAACTTTTGTCATGGAGACTTTAGGACAAATATGAAACAATTATTAATCAATGTATTAGATAATACACACATACACATATGTACACAGTTCTCACAACCAAGATTGCATAATTTGTTTTACTTTGCTGAGAGCTGCTGAGAGCTATATACCAGAAAGAGGCTGGCTTTTAAAATGGAAATTATTAGGTTAAAAGCTTACAGTTCAAAGCCTGTAAAAATGTTGAAATCAAGGCATCATCAGAGATGCTGTCTCACTGAAAGTTGGCTGCTGGTAATCCTGGCTCCTGCCACATGGCAAGACACAATGGTGGCTGTGCCAGTCTTCCTCCCCAAGCTCAGCTGTAGACAATCAGGTATATGGCTCATCTCTCCCCTGTCCTCCTGGTCTTCTGGACTCATCTCTCCTAGCCTCACAGGGGCCTCTTTCCATGCCTCTGTGCTCCACTGATTCCAGCCACTGGACTCTGGGACTTCTTTCTCAGCTTCCCAGGGATTCTCTGTCTCTGCTGCATTTTCTCTGTGTCTTTGCTTTCAGTCCTCTGTTTATAAAGAACTTCAGCAAGAGGACCAAGACTCATCCTGGATCATTCCTCACTGAAGCATTCCATACAATGGCCTCCAGTGAAATCTAACCAATCACAGGGTCCCCCCAGGAATGGATTACCTTCAAGAACACGATCTTTTCTGAGATTCACAAAAAGTTACAAACTGTCAAAGTTTCTTGTTATGATCAGTTATTGTAGTTAGCAGTGACTTTTAATGTTAATAACTTCTAGGCCAACATGAAATAGAAATTTTAAACATGTGCTTATGATATGTTTATTGATCATATCTGCCAAACAACATTTCCCCCTTTACTCATAACAGCACATGACTTTGCTGTTAAGCGACCACCAGCAGGTCATGCTTCACCCATGCTGTCAATGCAGAGCTGACTCCATTTCTCAACTCCAGAAAGAGACATATAATCTATGCTGAAATATTAGGATATTCCATTTTCCTGTCACAAAGCTTGGTTTAGAGATGAGCTTATAAACCAAGCCACACTTATTAAAAGTCAGCTTTGGGATTTTGGCTGAAACTATTGGGAGAGAGATTTTTTTTTTTTGCTTAGAATTTGCCAATCTGGTAGGAAGTAAGCTTGTAAGCGTGGTCTTACACGTGAACCCTTTGCTACTGCATGGGAGAAACATACCTGAGCATGAAGCCTAGGTATTAGAAAGCAGAGCCAAGAAATGGAGAAAGTGTCTCCAGGTTTCTTTGAGTTCCTAATTCCAATCTGGAGCAACCCATATGCCTGCACCTCTCAGTTATAAAAGCTAATATATTTTCTTTGATGACTGAGCCAATTTGATTGCTTTATTACTTGCAATCCAAAGCAATTAGATTAATGCATATTGCTTCTTTTTGTTGTATAGCTGTTTTTTTCTCCTCCAAAATCCTCCCTCTTTGAACTTCCTTTTTATATTTCCTTTATTCCCTTTTCTGTCTGGTGCACCCATGTCCCCTCATATTTCAATGTTCATCTACTTCCCTATGTTCTTGAGTTTTCACAATTGCCCAGACTTAAAAATTAATTCATTTGTTATTCTTCCTGGAAGTACAGTATTACTGAATAAAATGGGTATTTCAATAAACATCTGTAGATCTATTTGTTTCCTCAGCTAGGCATTTATTTTAACTCCAGATCTCAGTGAAAATGTATCTTAATTTTCATATGTTTCATTGTACAATTCAGACTCAGACTACGCTTCATACTGCAGCAGTGACAGCTTGCCTTCAAAACCTTGTAATTCTCCACTATATACTGAAAAGTTGATGCCATATCTCATGCATAAATGTATTAGTCAAAACCACATGGCACCTGCCATTTTCCCCTGTCATTATGGCTTTCTCCAAGTTTGTCAAGCCACCATGTGAAAGTGCCTTTGTACCCATACAGACCACCAGCTCTTCCCTGCTGATACTAATTCCCATCAGACAAAGGCTGTGCTGTATTGAAGGCACACTTCCATGCCAAAGTCAGGAACACAGCACATGTATATGTGCTTACTGATGGAAGGGAGCCCTTGATGTGCTAAAGCCATGCTTTATTTGGAAAGAATTTCTTTCCCCCAACAGTGGTGTGCTGCTTAACTCTCAAGTCAGTGTTTCTTTTTTTCCCCCTTTATAACACTCTTTGCCTGTCAGAATGTTACCTTTTAATCCAATCTTTTAAAGTTTTTTCAGTTAATATACGTAGTTTTCTTCTCCGTATCTTAACCACCAGTCTATGGAAATTGGTCAGAAAAGCCATCTGAGACTTAGAAACATTATGGAACTCATGATCACCTCCTTTCCTTAACACTTTGATCAAGTTTTGCCTTGCTGATCTCTTGGGAGAAAGGTCTTTCCCCTAACAATCCTTCTTCCTTGGTTGAATTCTACCATTAGTACAGCATCTTCTCAGGTTGAGGATTCCATCTCACAAAAAGTCCAAAACATTTCTAATTGGATAGATTGATTTTCATGGATTCTTACACCCATTAAATTTATAGGCTGACTTCCAAGATACAACTTCATTGACCAATTTTATTCTCAGAACAACAAACGAATCTACTATTGCAGATTAATATCCTAGAAGCTGAAACCTATAGTAGAATGGATTACATTCCAAACATAAGGAGAAGCAGTTCAGAATTCCTATTGGATCCATCACTAACAGGAATTACAGAGTTAGGAATATGATTTCTATGAACAGACATATTCTTTATTTCTTTTTGACTGGGATTTTCAGTTTGAATTCATTTTAGCACCTAACCTCACTCCATATTCCCTATCCTCCAGCACATGGAGATAAATAATTCTACTGTGAATTAATTTGTTGTTCCACTCAGTTGCCCAGATATATTTATTAGATTAACAAAAGATACAAATACTGTTACAATGCTTAAATATGTTAATGCTTATATTGTGAAATATATCTTAACTTAGTACTGTGATTCTCATTAACATTTAATATCTTACCTCTATCTTATCTGTAACCCAGTCTTTCACACTGACACTTTTTATATGATAAAATCTGTGATAATTGTTTCTGAAACTTCATTACTTCCAGATCTGGTGAGAGCAGAATTAAAGTCAAGTGTGGCTTTCTCAGATGTTCTCTGGCACAGTAGTGGACTGAGTGAGCTAAAGCCTAATGACCTGATATTCTGGCAGGATTGTGCCCTCTGATGGTCTCTCGAGGCAATGGAAGGCACAAAATTAACCTTCTCTATACTTAGTGTCATGTTGTAGCTGATTTTCTGTATTCGTACATATTACTAATATCTCTTAACTTTAGAATAAAATGTCATTGAAATTGAAGAGGGATGTTGAAACTCTGACAAGAAGGATTGCTCTTTCAGCTGAAATGAGATGTAGAATCAAATTTCTGGTTCCTTGTGGTATGTTTTATAAAATTGGGTATTACTTCAGGAATTCTGAACAATTCTTTGACACCTGTATTCTATAAATGTCAGTCCTCTCTGTGATTTAATTTGGGTAAGATTTTTCTTTTTCTCTCTTTTCACTTGACAAGTATTATTTTGCTGAAGATATGATGTTTCCTTTTCAATACAGAATAGTTTGTTTTCTTTTAACTCATTGAAAAGAATATTTAGAGTCCTTAATGATAAATGATATGGTACAAATGAAAAAGATGCTATATTCTAATTGACATGTACTACTGAATTAGGAGAATTACAATAAAAAGATTATTCAAAATATTTAATGCATTACTGACAACAGTACATTGTAGACATACTTGAAGATTACCTACTATCAACAAGCTGTAATGCCAGATGAAAGATGAAAAGATGAATAAATTGTGGCTCTTGCTTTGGAGGACTTATCATTTAGTGGAAACTGACCACTCGTTCCCTATAGCTGCAAAGATATTTTGAATTTTTTTCTCTTGTAGATTAATCCAAATATATTAAAAAAAGACCCAAATAATATAAGAAAATATTTTTCACCTTCTTCTTTAAATGAATTAGGTTGCTTATTGTTGCAGGTAAAATTTGACACTGCAGATACTGATTCAAAATAATTGAACATGAATCTTATGAAAAGTTGTTTTCCCTGTATTCACCCTCATATTTGCCTAGATCATTCAAATACTTCTGGTCAGAATACAAAACAATACCACAACCTTTCATCATTATTTTGTCAAAAGTTTCTGGAATATTTTCAAAGTTTATATAACTCTTAAGTTAATTACATTTTTTAACTGACATAAAATAATCAAACAAAAGAGTTTTGAGCTGACACAAAATAATAAAGAAATTTCTTTCATAGCATCTTCAAATCAGAGAACTTTCATTTATAGCAGTAGAAGGCTTTAAATTTTTTTTTTTTGGTCATATTTGAAGATGACAGAGAAAGAAGTTTCCACTCTATTCCCCACTTTAATGACAATGGAAAATAAGAAGAACAAAAACTGTAGGAAAAAAAAAACTCCTCATCTTTAACAAAACTGTGAGATTTCCACATAACATGGAACTATAAGAAATGACATAAAAAGACCAATCAAGTGAAATTTGGTCAAATCTAAAGAAGAAATAACACTATCATATTTTGTGCTTAGCATAAGCTTCTTTGAAATTTGGCTGGATTTTTACCTATTCAAAAATTTCTTATTTTGAACAGTGAGCTACTGAGATGTGATGGGCCTTAGAAAAATCAAAGAAAACTCATCTTTTCCAGAAGAAGTCAATAAGACTTGCAAGTCATAATAGCAGGAAATATATTTGATGATCACCTTGATAGCTGCTGAATAAAGTAAACTCAGGGTTGTGAAGAGGTTACAACCAAAGCTTCATTATGAGACATACGGTTTTCTGTTCATTCTGAAAAGATGTTGAGAAACAGTAAAAAACAAAACAAAAAACTACAAAGAAAAGAGATGACCTTATTGCTGATACATCAGCTTTGATGAAAAAGTGATCTGAGACAATGTACACAAAATGAAGCTGTCCCAGCTCACATGCCCACAGCATTCCAACATACCAAGCTTTGGCTGGATTAAGAGATCTACTCCTAATAAAAAAGAGTAATAAACAAAAAGGAAACTACCTATAATACATGATAAGTAATACAGAAGAAGTAAAGTAAGATAAAAGATAGGCAAAAATTTGTGGTAGTACAAGATCAATGGCACTCCTATAAACTAGGAAAAATAACTGAAAAAATGTACTTTTAGAAGTGCATAATTTGTACCAACAAAACTATAAAGTACCTAGGAATAAACCCAACAAAAGATGTAGAGTGATTATATATTTAAAAAATACAGAAATTTTCTTGAAGGACATACAAAAAACAAAGAAATATAAATGTAGTTATGTACATTAAGGTGATTCTTGAAATTAAAAGTAAAATAACTAAAATAAAAATTTAAAAAAAGTTGGAATCTTAAATTGAGAAATTCTCCCAGAAAATAGAGCAAAAAGGCAAGAAATAGAAAATAAAATAAAATAGATATGAAATCAGAAGATTATTCCAGGAATTTCAATGTATAACTAAAATGATTTTTGAAAGGGTTATAGAGAAAATGAGGAAATTATGAGCTCAAGATGTGAGTTTATAGATTGAAAATTGAAATCGATAGCATTGTATATTGTAATATTTCAGCAAACTGAAGAAGAAAAAAGATAATGCTAAAAGCTCCCAGAGAAAGAAAATACATAGTTCTCATATGGTGGATCAAAATAAGATTAGCATCAGAGTGCCAGTATAAGCTAGTGGTTAGAGTCTGGAATCAGATCTCAATTATACCATTTATTTGCTAAGTTAACCTGAGACAAGCTACTTAATTTCTTTGCACCTCAATTTCCTCATCTGTCACTAAGGATCATAGTACTTTTTCATAGTTTATAATGTGGGATAAATAAGCTAATCAATACTTGGTATGTAGGCAGTTCTAAATTATTATGACACTTTTAAACAACACTGGAAGCTAGAACACAGTAGAACAAAGTCTTAAAAATCCTGAGGGATATGATTTCCAACTTAGAATTTTGTAACCTAACAAACTAGCAGTTACGATTGCAGAGGAGAATAGACACCTTATTTTTTTAAAACCACAATTTTAAACAGATACTTTCATATGCTTAAAAAACCTTAAAAAATATAACTTCTATGTACCTTTTAAAAATCAGAATGAGAAGGTAAACCTAGAAAAAGAAAGACAAGTTCACTGGGCTAGAGATAATCCAATACAAAAGAAAGGATAAAGGAATTCTCAATATAAGGGCAACGAAAGTCCAGGACAATAAGGTTCTAACAGGCTGGAGATAAACCTGCACATTTTGAATCAGGAAGGTAGAGAGCTTTGGGATAAAAATAAAATAAAATTCATACACTTTCTGACAGGTATAGCCATGTGAAAAGTTTGATTGAAAAA